>NC_044043.1:86981417-87709203 GCF_901765095.1 Microcaecilia unicolor | reverse complement strand
TTTACAAAAAAAAAAAAAAGGTAAAAGAGCTCCCAGGTGCATAGCACCCTTCCCTTGGGTGTTGAGCCCCCCAAATCCCCCTCAAAACCCACTGCCCACAAGTCTACACCATTACTATAGCCCTAAGGGGTGAAGGGGAACACCTATATGTGGGTACAGTGGGTTTGGGGGGCGGTGTGGAGGGCTCCCATTTACCAGCACAAGTGGAACAGGTGGGGGGGATGGGCCTGGATCTACCTGCCTGACGTCCACTGCACCCCCTAATAACTGCTCCAGTGACCTGCATACTGCTGCCAGGGAGGTGGGTATGACATTTGAGGGTGAACATAAAAAGTTGTGAAACGGCATATTTTTGTGGTGGGAGGGGGTTTGTGACCACTGGGGGAGTCAGGGGAGGTCATCCCTGACTCCCTCCAGTGGTCATCTGGTCATTTAGGGCACTTTTTGGGGCCCTATTCATGGAAAAACAGGGTCCAGGAAAAGTGCCCTAAATTCTCGCTAAAACGCATATTTTTTTCCATTATCGGCGAAAGGCGCCTATCTCTGATCGGCCGATAACCACGCCCCAGTTCCGCCTTCACCACGCCTTTGACACGCCCCCATCAACTTTGTCCGCATCCGCGACGGAGTGCAGTTGAAAACGTCCAAATTCGGCTTTTGATTATACCGCTTTATTCGTTTTGTGAGATAAACGTCTATCTCCCGATTTGGGTCGCAATATAGGCGTTTTTCTTTTTCAATTATAAGCTGGACATTATCCCACCTCTTTGCAGGCTCAATGTGGCTTACAATATATCGTTCTTGGTGGTGATAGATTAGAACGTAATCACTTAATGTTACATAGAGATGTTGAATAACGTATTAGAGTTTAAAACAAGCAGATATTATAAAAATGGATCTGAGTAAAGATGTGGGAGATGTATACATTTGTAATTGTTATTCTGTATGGTATGCCTTTTTAAAAAGATGGGTCTTCAGTGATGTTCGAAAGTTTGTTAGTTCGTAGATCCCTCTCAGGTTGTGTGGCAGTGCGGTCCATAGCTTGGCACTCAAGTAGGTGAAGTTTGCTGCATGCGTAAGTTTGTATTTTAAACCTTGCAGCTTGGGAGATGAAGATTGAGGAATGTGCGGGCTGATCTTTTGGCGTTCCTTGTCGGTAAGTCTATCAGGTCTGACATTAAGTTTCTGCAGTTGGGTAGGTGGAGAATTAGGTAGCCTGTGGTTTCTGGGCTTGCATTTCTTGTGGATAGTTCAATCATATCTAACATGTATTCAGGAGCCATTCCAAGAAGTATCTTGCAAATCAGAGTGATAGATTGCTTTGTTTGGCAACCAGTATAGTTTTTCTAACAGTGGTGTAGCTCTTATTTCCCTCCTCAACCCTCCTCCCCAAATTTACCTTTTTCTTTTTCAAAAAGGGGCAGTAGCAGCAATTTCCATAGGCAATGTGACCGGCACCGGCCTCTTCGCTCTAGTGTGTCCCACCTTATGTCAAGAGGTGGGTCGCAGTGGGAGAAGAGGCCGGCAGCAGGGCAGCCTATGGGAATTGCTGCCGAAGCAGTGACGTACCAAGGGGGGGGGGGCAGTCCGCCCCGGGTGCACGCTGCTGGGGGGTGCCGCGCGTGCCTGTCCTTCGTTCGTTCCATGCTCCCTCTGCCCCAGAACAGGTTACTTCCTGTTCCGGGGCAGAGGAGCATGGAACGAATGAAGGACAGGCGCGCGCGGCACCCCCCCCAGCGGCGTGCACCCGGGGGGGGTTCTTTCGCGGGGGGGGGTCCTTTCGCCAGGGGGGGGTCGCGCTGCATCCAGGGGGGGCGCTGCACCCGGGGGGCGGGGCGCATCGGCGATCCGCCCCGGGTGTCAGCCCCCCTAGGAACACCACTGTGCCGAAGCCACCTTTTGGAATAAAAATAAGGTCAAGTTGGTGAAGATGGTTGAGGAGGGAAGAGGAGAGGGTCGCATCTGAAGTGACATATGTACAGGCTGATCCAGAAACAAAAAAAAAGAAGTCCAAGCCTCAGGAGCGTGCAACAGCAAAATGAGACAGTGAAGCAACAGAAAACGAGGATTCCAAAGGCCTAGTAAACAACTTTGTTCTGCCATCAAATCCTATTGCCTAAAGTAGAGCAGGGCAAACGCGGCTGTGTTTCGTCGTATGTGCCTGTGTCAGGAATCATAAAACCTGTTACGTTCGGCAATTCAATCATGATCAATGTAATTACAGGATTAGAAGTAAAATGTCGAGCAAAAGAAATCAAAATCGTAATTGAATCGATGAAATGCAACAGGTTTTATGACTCCTGACACAGGCACATATACCGAAACACGGCCGTGTCAAGTCTATTCTACATTAGGCAATTGGATTTGATGATAGATTAAAGGTTTTTTTACTAGGCCTTTGGAATCCTCGTTTTCTGTTGCTTCGCTGTCTCATTTTGCATAGGTACAGGCTGTACAGGCATAATCTTATGTGCATATCAGATGTGTCATTTTATAATGTCTATTTCTGCTTGTAAAATATTCTAGGCACAGGCATGACTTTTAAAATTGTGTAAACATGAGTAATTAAGGAGCAGATTACTAAAGTACACATTTTAAAAAACAATAAAGCGTATCGCTGCTTTACTGTGCCATAATGCATGTTACTAGTGCACGTTTCCTAAACTGGCTGTATTCACTTGTTGGGATTTATTATAATGTAAATTGTGTAAAGGTCTGCAGTTAATTTTTGTTATAATGGTTGATATTTAAGATAGCAGTAAAAAAAACAAAAGCGCCTAAATGATATGCACAGATTCCCCATCGAGGGTCAGCTTCGAGCAAATTGGCAGTGAATTAGAGGACAAATATTTTCATTTTGTTTCATTTCCTATGTCAGGGTTTTTTCTTTTGTTTTGATTTGGTTTTTATATTTTAATTTCTAGATCAGTTCCTCAGTTTCTGCATATATATCACACAAAGTTGGGTTTGCAATTTTGGCTGTGGATCGCAGGTCTGCACGTAAACTAATTAGCTAATTAGGTGGTAACAATCAATTATTGGCATTAAACAAGCATGCAATTGGCAGTAATTAAGAGTTATGCACAGATTTTCCCTTTTCTCTACTCTATAACATGCACGCCAAAATTTCATAACGTGCAGCTTCAGAGGGGATGTGCTTATGGGAGGGGCATGGGTAGGGTTACCAGGCAGGTTTTGCCAATCTGCCCGTTTGTGGATTCTGGGCAAACAGGCAAAATCCGGGGAAACGGGCAGATTACTAGCCTCTCCTCCCCTTACTTGCTAGTGCCCTGGTGGTCTAGTGACCTCTTCCGCCTCTTTCTTGCCCGGAGCGCTGCCCTGCATGCATCCTTCCTGTTGCTGATCCTCTCTACTGATTCAAAATGGCCGCCGAGAGTTGAAGTGACCTCGCGAGACTGCCCCGAAGAGGTCACTAGACCACCAGGGCAGTAGTAAGGTAAGGGGAGGGGGGGGCGACGGGTTATGTGACAGGGGGAGGGGAAAATGTGACAGGGGCGGAGCTCCTTCTTTACCTGTTTTTAAATCTATGCTGAAAGCTCACCTTTTCACTACTGCCTTTGGCTCCTAACCGCTACTCATTTGCTCTCCTCCTCCCTGTTCCTCTCTACCCTATAATTCCCTTGCCTGTATGTCTTCTCTGTCTGTTTACCTAGATTGTAAGCTGTTTGAGCAGGGATTGTCTCTCTATGTCAAGTATTCAGCGCTTCGTGCGTCTGGTAGCGCTATATAAATGCTATTAGTAGTAGTAGTAGTAGTAGCAAGGGTGTGACAGGGGGCGGAGCGAGGGTGTGAAAGGGGGCAGGGCGGGGTGTGACGGGGGGGGGGGTGGGGTGGGAAAGGGGGCAGGCATGTGTCCTCCTTTTTGGGGGACAAAATATGGTAACCCTAGGCATGGGTGGGTCAGGGGTGTTCTCATAAATAAGGTGCAATGTTATAGAATACCTAGATTTGTGTGCCTAACTGCAGGGTTGGGGGGATGGGGAAGATTCTCCCAGGCCTGGCCTCCAAAGAGGGCCCGGTGCCGGGTTGTTCCTGATGGGAACTGGGTGATCGTGTCCCAACAGGAGCAGGAGAGAGAAAACTCTGGTGCTGGGCCTTAGGGGCTGGGGAGGAGTAGACACAGGGTTTGGGGGTTTCTGGTTTGGTAGATGGGGGGTCTCCACGTCCTGCCAGCAGAAGCCTCCCTTCCTTCAGCGCTGTTCTCCACCGCATTGCCTGCCCTGTGGCTGCTTTTCCCCTCACGTCACGCATGCTCGGTTTTGATTAAATTGCAGCGGGGTGCAGGGAGGTGGGGCAAAAGGTACCCCCCCCCCCCCACACACACACACACTTTGGGCTCCAGCCCCCCTAATTTTTGTAGTCTGGCTACGTGGCAGTCCTGGGGAGGGCAGCAACAGCAGTCTAGGGGGTGGCAGCGGCGGTCCTGGGGGGGGCTGTCCCTGGCCCGGCTAAGTCTCTCGGCGGCCCTGCCTAACTGCCGTCAGTTGGGCACCAGTTGAGAGCTCTTTACAGAATACTAGCTCAGCGCACATCATTTCGGCGCCTGTCTTTGGGCACCATTTACAGAATATAGCCCAATGTGTGCACTCTGGGAACCTTTTACTAAGCTGTGTTAGTGTCAGCATGTGTTTTTGATGCGCACAGAGGCCCTCTCTTACCGCAGCGGGTAAAAGGCTGTCTATTTTTGGGAAAAAGAAATGTCCGTGTAGTAAGAGAACTTATGTACCGTGTGGCCATTTCGGTGGGGATCCCTTACTGCCTCCCACTGAGATGGCAGTAAGGGCTCCCACGCTAACCCGGTGCTGCCTGGCCAGCATGCGGTGCTGCCCAATTACCGCCGGTTGAGTTCCGGTGCTACAAAAATAGGACATATTTTCGTAGCGACGGAAATGGCACACGCTAGGGGTGGGAACTACTGCTGGGCTCCTGTCATAGCCCCGAAATAGTTCCAGATTGGCGCACGGTAAGCCCGCGGTGGGTTTACCGCTGCTTTGTAAAAGGACCCCTATCCTTGCAAAAAGATCATATTATTTTTTTTCAAATAGAAACACTAAGAGCTCATTGCACTAAGCTATGACCTTAGGGTGCCCTCATCAGGGTCTTTCCCGTGTGCTAAGGCCATTTTTAGTGCAGCCGGAAAATGGTCAGTTTTCCATTTTCCAAATGAATGGCCTTGCGCTAACGTTGCCATTACCACATGGCCATTAACACAAATTAGCGCATGCACAACTTACCAACATCTATTTTGTAGGTGGTAAACGCTCACATGCTAACCCTGCACGCTAACCCCCCTCCCCCCCCCCCCCCCCCCTTGGTACGCAATAATACTTATGTGCTAACTGATTAGTGCAGAAATGCCTGCTCTCTAGCCCACAGACACCCCCTCTGTGAAAATAGAAAAACTACAGTGAAACCTCGGTTTTCGTCGATAATCCATCCTGAAACAATCGGCGAAACCGACGAAAACAAATTTCTAGTCGAAAAAATCAACGAAATCCGAAACCGACGAAAACCGACGTCAACGAAAAATGAGGCTTCACTGTATTTTGTAGTGTGCGGTTTGTGCATGTAGATTGCAAAAGGACTGCACTGCAGGGGCGTAGCCACGGGTGGGCCTGGGCCTACCCACTGCAGGATACCTCAGCGCGTCCCGCGGTAAGCCTTTTTCAGCTGCGGTCAACATACACTAGTGCTTACCGCAGCTTTGTAACAAGAGCCCTAAATGCGATTAATTTTTTTTTTATACCGACATTTCCATTCGAAAATGACATGAAACAAAAAGACTTCACAGTCTTACCATGAATACTGGAGATGTACGGACGTTCTGGCTGGAATACAAATAAAGAAGTGATAGCAATTGCAGGACATTCTTCTAATCAGTAGGATAATTTTGTTAAACCATATTGAAAAAATATTTTGGAAAGGGGAATCCCCCCCCCCCCCCAAAAAAAAAGGTTACTGATGTTAAAGGAAAAGGTTATAACGTACACTAGTCGATAGCAGAGCACCCTGCTTTCCCCACCCAGCCCCCACACTCTGAAAGCTTGGTCTTCTCTTCATGGGCTACCTTAACAGACAGGATATTAACAAGTGTCCACTCTAGGTTCAGACTTTCTGGTGCCACAAGATAATTTGCCACCTAATCTGACCCTGCAATCAACTTCTGGTGGATGTTTAACTAGGAAAGCACTTTACCCAACTGAGGGCTGCTATCACTTTCTCAGCTCATTGATTCTAGAGCACTCCAGTCTCTAGCCAATAATATAACAAATACTAAAGGAATGTCAGCCTGCAGCCTTATAACTCTAGCAGCCATTATAAGTAGTGATATTCTTACCCGAATGCCAGTCTGCTGACTGAAATGAATGGACCACAGATAGGAAGGAACTCCATTTTAGCACGTTGATGATATAGAGCTGAACATTAGGATTTGTCCCATGTCATTGTGTGCAGGGACACCGAGAGACAAAGCTGGGCCCGGGGTAAACAATCTTCAGGGCCCCGCTGCAGCCCCTTCACCACTGCCTCCCCCTGCCGCCCACCTCCCACAGCAGCGAACAAGAGAGAGCGGTCTGCCGGCTACAGGTCCGTCTTCCTGTCAGTAACTTCCTGTTTCCGCATAGGCAGGGAAAAGTACCTGTGGCTGGCAGAGCAGTCTCTTTTGACTGTTAGCGCTGGGCCCTCCGTGGAGGCCAGGCCCGGAGAATCTTGCCCCCCCCCCCTCCTCGGTGGCCCTGATTGTGTATCATTTTAGAAGAAAACAAGCAAAAGAAACCCCACATTTTTGTGTGTACTGATAATAGTGGGCACTCTTTGCATGTGTGCACTGTCCAGGAAAGAGTGCGCACTCTTTAGGAAAAGTGGAACCTCTTTGCCTAGTACTGCTGACACAGTAGCTTCCATAGGGGTCCTTTTAATAAGTTGTAGTAAAAGTGGCCTTTGTGTGCCAGTCAGTCGGTCAAAAATTTAAACTACGAACGACCCTGATGCAGCCTAACGAAACGCTGACCATCGTCGGTCACGGTCTGGTTTAAGGTTCAGTTGGAAGAAAGAGACTATGCAGCTACATATTTAAAGATGATAATTTTGCTAAATTTTGCGATTCAATTATTTTTTAGTTGCATTTGTACCCCACATTTTCCCACCTATTTGCAGGCTCAATGTGGCTTACGTAGTACCGTCAAGGCGTTTGCCCAGTTGGTTGATAGCAAATACAAGGTTGTATAGTGATCGAATGAGGTATATGTGGAGGGTCGGAAGGGATGAAGATTGTGTTGTCCAGTACAATCATTAGTCATGCTGTGTTTCTGGTTGAAGAGGTTTACGTAGGGTCGTTGGGGTAAGCCTTTATGAAGAGGTTGGTTTTTAGTGATTTCCTGAAGTTCAAGTGGTCGTGGATTGTTTTCACAGCTTTTGGGAGCCCATTCCATATTAAATCCACAAGTCTATTTGGGAGGTTTTTTTTGCCAATGATGATGAAGCCTTGCTCTACCAACTGATAGCTGGGAGCTTCTTGAGGCTTCCCCTCCCCCCCCCTTATATTATTTTCATTGCTCATTTACCATTATATATTTGTTTATTTGTGTCATGTGATAATTTTGCTGTTAGCGCATGGCCATTCAGAAAATTAGCGCTTGAGCTCTTACGACACCTATTTTGTAGGCCATAAGGGTTCATGCTCCAAACCTACACTAATCAGTTAGTGTATGGTAATGTAGAGGCACCAACTGATTAGTTCATAAATGCCCACTCTCTGCCCCAGACATGCCCCTTAATGTGTGGTTTGCGCGCACAGATCCAAAACCTTTCACACGATGTCTGAGCGTGGAAACCATTTTAACCTGTGGCAAGCGCATGCTAACGCTTACTGCAGCTTAGTAAACGGACTCGTTTATTTGGTAATGGCCTTTGAAAATAGGGATACAATCCACACTTCTGAAGCAGGTTTTATGCTACCAGCTCAACCAAGGAACATGCTCAAGAGAAAGGCAAAGAACATGGCAAGGCCAACTGACACCAACACATGAGACATGGACTGTCCTAGATGGAGAAAGTCATCTACAAAGATCTATTACTTTTGAAGCTTTCAACATCAGTTGGGGATGGAAAATTGGAAGCCATAGGAAGGGAGTATCATGAACTGAATTTGCAACCCAGATCCAACCACCCTAGTTGGAAACATGTGCCCGAGTTGTGACAGAACTGATTGATCCTAGATCAGCCATCTTCAGACAGTCATGGAAGATGATAATCTTCAACCATGAGGCTTTGCCAATGGTTGCTATCATAACTACATTCAATGAGAAAGCAGCCAACAGGATGAACACAGAGCAGCACTGTTTATGTCGTTGACTGTTCAATGACTGCTTCCCCCCCCCCCCCCCCCCCACCATAGCAATTTCAGCTAACGTTCTAAGGTTACTTGAGCTGTGAAGTAATACCTGATGTCAGTTCTTTGAGCAATAGCTGGTGTTCCCCTTAAATCATGTTCACTTTATATTCTTTCAAGTAAGAGATTTCGCATAAGTAGAAGAATTGATATAAATCTATAGCTTGAACAGGGTTTAATCTGTACGCAGCCAACTCTTTTCCCTTACACAATGCTAGGTTCAAGGGACAGCTTTTATGATTAAAACAGAAGCATATAAATCTAACACAAAGACCCAGCATACCAGACGATGAAAGATTGAGAAAATAATTGACAATAACCTGAGATCAATTCCCAAAGCATAGGCAGCACATTGATGGAAAAACACAACGCCAAATGCTAAAGGTAGACACAAATGCTTTTCGCTAAAAGCATGTGAATAATGAATGTGTAACAATAGGCTATGGGAACTAGCATTACCCCAGTCCATCTGGGATCGGCACAAGTGGAAATGCTATTATTTGTACTTTGAAGTAGATATGGGCTAAGCAAGCTAACATTTGTGGATTTAGACTTAATTATTCCCCTTTCCAAATGCAAACTCAAGGCAAGTTGCGTTAATATAAAGTAGGTATTATAGTAGGTATTTCATTTCTCCAGAGGGCTTTCAATTAAGGACCCGATAGTTAGAAGCAGGGGCGTAGCTACATGGGACCACGGGGGCATGGGCCCCTGTAGATTTGGCCCTGGCCCCCTCTCGCCGCCAACCCTCCCCCACCGCTGTCGAGTACCTTTGCTGGAGGTGGTCCCCAACCCCCGCCAGCCGAAGTCCTTTTCTCCGGCGCGGCCACATTGTTGATCTGCAAGGGCAGGCTTCTGTTTCTATGAGTCTGAAGTCTTGCACCCCCGCCAGCAAAGTTACCCGGCGGGGGGGGATTGGCGGCGGGGGGGGAAGAGGGGGTCGAAAGGGTTGGAACTGGGGGGGGTCAAAGGTGGTGGCAGCGGCAGGGAGGTAAAAATGGCGGGGGGGGGGGGTTCGGCGGCGCCAAAGGGGGCTAAAATGTGCCCCCTCACCTCGAGCTCTGGACCCCCTTCCTGCCGAAGTCTGGCTACGCCCCTGGTTAGAAGGGTAGCAGCACCCGCTAAATCTCCAAACTCTTCAGCTCACTTATTTGCAGCCAGGTTTGAGTGGGGGGGGGGGGGGGGGGGGGGAGGGGTAAAATCCTTTTTGTTCTCATATTAACTTGACAAAGGGCATCCACTTAAACTCAAGGCAGATTTCACTAGACATAAAGTACAGCCCAAGGGCTGAGCCCAAACAGAAAGATTCTCTGCTTTTAACAAAATTCAAACTACGATTCATGCTGCCACCTAGGCCTCTCTGGTGTATATAGTTTGGACAGAACCATTGCAGCCTTTTTTGGATGGGGATTCTGTAACTGAATGGTTTATACCTTTTCATTGCACTTAATTGGTATGGTCCTGCTTGCAGGGGCATAGGCTGGTGAGGGACCCAAAGGGATCCTTCATTTAATATATCATGTTACCAACCAAACGCCACTTCTGTACCTTTCCTGTCCTTCTATCACTCTGTAGGTCTTTACTTTACGTATTGTTTATATACAGGGTGAGGCGTTCTCTGCCTGGGATGGGGAGGGGGGATTAGGAATAATGACATAATCAAAGATGGCCTGGGGTCATAAGAGTCCAGAAAACGGGTTATCTCAGTTGTAATTTAAAGGAAATGGGTTATAGGTAGGGTGTTAAAAAGAAGGGGGGGGGGGGGGATTCATTATCTCAGGATCATAAGTTTTTTTTGTTTGTTTGTTTCTATTTTGTAAAGTGTGTTACTCACTATTTTCTTTTATTTGCTTATTATTATATCACAGATTGTTGCCATTGCATAGATTTGTTGTTCAGTTGTTTAATGTTTTTTTTTAAATCTGAATAAAAACTGTTAAACCTTATACAAGGTGAGGCAAAAAAAGAACCCCCTAGAATTTTTCGCCGTTTTCTCAGCAACCACTTTGAATTTCAATGAGAAGTTTTATGCACTTATTTAGACATCATATTTACGCATTACTATTAAAACAACATATACATAGTAAGTGACGGCAGATAAAGACCTGAACAGTCCACCCAGTCTGCCCAACAGTCACAATCATTATCAATTCATGATTAAATCAATAACGATGTGATATTATATACTTGATCACGAGTCTTTCTTTGGTGTTTTTGGGACATAGACCGTAGAAGTCCGCCCGGCTCTATCCTTATGTTCCACCTACTGGAGTTGCCATCGAAGCCCACTTCAGCCTATCCAAATTCGTCTTGTCATTTGAGGGACCCAGACCATAAAAGTCAGCCCGGCATTGTCCTCGGTTCCAGTTACTGAAGTTACTACTGCTACTACCATAGACGGTCGGTAGCCCAACTGTTTGGGGAGGCTAAAGGGGGCGGAGCTTACCTCCATACGCTCCGTGGCAGCGACGTCAATGAAGAAAAAGACTACAGGCTCGCCGCCAGCTTCTCCCTTCTCTCTGCACACAGTGTCCTGCCTTCTGCGGTGATGCATTTCCTGTTTCCGCGAGAGCGGGACACTGTGTGCAGAGAGAAGGGAGAAGCTGGCAGCGAGCCTGTAGTCTTTTCTTCATTGACGTTGCTGCCACGGAAATAAAAGATGAAATGCGCGGGGCGGGAGGGCGGGATGCACCACAAGCGGAAGTCGACGATTGGGCTGGGGAGGCTTAGCCTCCCCAAGCCTCTTATACGGGGCGCCTATGGCTACTACTACTTGACATTTCTAAAGCACTACTAGGGTTACGCAGCGCTGTACAATTTAACATAGACGGACAGCCCCTGCTCAAGGAGCTTACAATCTAAAGGACAAATGTACAGTCAAATGAAGTTGCCATTGAACCGGATTTGCCATATACAGACATATAAAGTCTGCCCGGCACCGGCTTTAATTCTTTACAGCTGGATTAGCCATCCAAGGGTCAACCACACATCCACCCTTTGCAGCCATTTAAGTTTATTTATTATTTTTGTTTTCTACCATCTACACTTCAGAAAGACACTCAAGAAGACCCACCTGTTTAAAAAGGCATACCCTACAGATCCAACGTAATTGCCTGATCTCTGCGACACAACAACGCAAAAGTTCGTAACGGCCATCACCGAACTCTCCCGTCGAACGATTCCTCCATGTGGTCCTACCACATGAACATTACCCTATCACAACCTCACCTAGTATTTGTATACACCGGAGTCTGCAACTGCTCTCCGGCATTATGTAAGCTACATAATACCCTCATCCACACCCTTGTCACCTCTCGTTTAGACTACTGCAATCTGCTTCTTGCTGGCCTCCCACTTAGTCACCTCTCCCCTCTCCAGTCGGTTCAAAACTCTGCTGCCCGTCTCATCTTCCGCCAGGGTCGCTTTACTCATACTACCCTCTCCTCAAGACCCTTCACTGGCTCCCTATCCGTTTTCGCATCCTGTTCAAACTTCTTCTACTAACCTATAAATGTACTCACTCTGCTGCTCCCCAGTATCTCTACACTCGTCCTTCCCTACCCCTTCCCGTGCACTCCGCTCCATGGATAAATCCTTCTTATCTGTTCCCTTCTCCACTACTGCCAACTCCAGACTTCGCGCCTTCTGTCTCGCTGCACCCTACGCCTGGACTAAACTTCCTGAGCCCCTACGTCTTGCCCATCCTTGGCCACCTATAAATCTAGACTGAAAGCCCACCTATTTAACATTGCTTTTGACTCGTAACCACTCGCCTCCACCTACCTCCTCTCCTCCTTCCTGTACATATTAATTGATTTGATTACTTTTTTTTTTGTCTATTAGATTGTAAGCTCTTTGAGCAGGGACTGTCTTTCTTCTATGTTTGTGCAGCGCTGCGTACGCCTTGCAGCGCTATAGAAATGCAATATAGTAGTAGTAGTACATTGAACCTACAAAGAGGTGGGAAAATGTGGGGTACAAATGTAACAAATAAATATTTTCTAAATAGAGCTCCTCCATGTTCATCCCATACCTTTTTGAATTCTGTCACTGTTTTTGTCTCTACCACCTCCTTTGGGAGGGCATTCCAGTCATCGACCACCCTCTCCGTGAAAAAGAATTTCCTGACATTACTCCTAAGTCTACCACCCTGCAACCTCAGCTCATGTCCTCTAGTTTGATCATTTCCCCTTCTCTGGAAGAGATTGTTTCTGTGTTAATACCTTTCAAGTACTTAAACGTCTGTATCTTAAGCTATGATGAGACATTCTAGCAATTTTTGCATGTTAAAAATGTTCGAGCTAAAACACAGTAAAATAATGTCATTCAAACAATACAATTAACAATGGGGGCCAATATTCAGACTGGGGAGTTAGACCGGCTAACTCTTGCCGTTGGTGCTGAGCCCAGTATTCAATGCGGGACGTTTCAAGTGACCGGCATTGAATATCTAGTTTATTTTTGGCCGGTTTAAAGATAACCGGCTAAGTTGATATTCAAACATAGCTGGTTATCTTTTGAACTAGCCAAAGATATCCCACATTTTCACGCGGCCAAATATGACCACTAAACCGGATTTACAAATAGGTGGATAGCCTGTTATATCAGGCAATATAACTGGCAATCTGCTAGCCGCTAACTGGGAATATTCAGTGGGGATAGCCGGTTATCCCCACTGAATATCAGTGAATAGCTGGTTAAGTGCTATTTAACCAGTCAGCAGCCATTCTGTCTGGTTAAATAGCGCTGAATACCGGGGGGGGGGGGGGGGGGGGGGGGTAATGTGTCAGAATTTCACAGTCCGTGTGAATGTTCAAAGTGACCACCCCTAGCTTTAACACAGACTTTCAGTCGCTTTGGGAAGTTCTTAACAGCCTTGTTGATCGGTCCCTGTGGCAGGCTGTTCCAGGTCATCTGCAGCTCTTCCTTGAGTTTGCCGATTGTTTGCGGCTTTGGGTGGAGCCTGTGATAGATCTCCAACACTGTTCCCCAGACCAAAGTCTACATCACTGTGACGTCATTAATAGGAAGCTGGTACCCCTTTTTTGTTGTTGTTGTTTCAAATAATGGTAGTTTTACAGTGCAAAGAGACAAGGAGTGGGATTTTGGAGTCAGGCTTTCCAAGAAGGACCAGAGACGCTGGATGAGGATGATAAACTTTACTAAAGGATGACTCAACAAAGTACCATGTTTTGGCACACAGGGGGCCTTCTCAGGAGTCTGTAAGCATACATATAAAGAAATGCGTGCTAAATCTTAACAAGAATATTGGATGTACAATACTGAATTAAAAATAAAAAAACATACAATCAATCAAGTAAAATGTAAAATATATATTTGACTCATCCTTTATTTATATTATTACATTTACTAGCCGTTGAGCCCGTAAAAACGGGCTGGTATTGGGGTTTTCCTTCCCCCCCCTCCCTCCCCGCGAGGTCGCCACCGCTACCGTTCCCCACCCCCGGAGTCGCCGCCATCCCTCCACCCGGTCCGGGCCTTCTCTCCGCTACTAAACTCACACATCCATTTGCCGGAACGCAGCACGCACATCAGCTGAGCTGTCGTCGGCCTTTCCTTCTCTGCCTGTGTCCCGCCCTCCTGTGACGTAACGTCAGCGAGGGCGGGACACAGGCAGGGAAGGAAGGCCGACGGCAGCTCAGCTGATGTGCGTGCTGCGTTCCGGCGAATGGATGTGTAAGTTTAGTAGCGGAGAGGGGCCCGGCCGGGTGGGGGGGGGGGGAACGGTAGCGGCGATCTCGGGCGGGGGGAGACCGGTATCAACCTCGGCAGCGCAGTTTCCCTCTCTGTCCTGCCCTCGTCATCACGTATTGATGTGGGGGCGGAACAGAGAGGGAAGTCTCTACTGCGCATTTGCGAGTGAGTCGGTCACGCGCCGTTTATATGTTTGATACCCCGCACTTTCCCACAAAAGCAGGAACAATGCGGCTTGCATAATAAACAGAATTACAATTGTTAGAGTCATTGTTATTAAAGTTTGTCATCCTCATCCAGCGCGTCTGGTCCTTCTTGGAGAGCCTGGCTCCGTTCCCACTCCTTGACTCTTCGGGGATATTGTGTTCTCTGCACTTCTGTGGTTTTTATTGAGTTTTATAGTGCAAACATTTTTGAATGCGTGAAAATCACTGGGTGGTCACCTTAAAAGTCTGCAGCTTTAAAGATAACCTCATTCCACTTAGCAAATAAATGTAGATAGTAACACCAAATAAAGCTGTAAAATTTCATGTTGACATTCCAAGCGATTGTTGATAAAACAGCAAAACACTTGAGGGAGTTACTTTTTTTTTTTGGCCTCACCCTATATATTTCCACAAGTCGTAACATTTCAAAGTGGCAAAAAGTCACTACCCATCTTCAAATCCTTGCTCAAAGCCCACCTCTTCAATGTTGCTTTCGGCACCTAACCTTTATACCTTTCACGACATCTAGACTGCCCCAATTTGACTGCCCCTACTTGACTGACTGTACATTTGTCCTTTAGATTGTAAGCTCTTTGAGCAGGGACTGTCCTTCTCTGTTAAACTGTACAGTGCTGCGTAACCCTAGTAGCGCTTTAAAAATGTCAAATAGTAGTAGTAAATATTAATCACACAAAAGACACAATAACACAGTAAAACCAATAAAATTCTTTCATTTCAAGCATCTAGCTTAGATGTCTTCTGTTTAGGTAGATAAAAATCCAAAGACCCCCCCCTCCCCCCAAATGTTACAAGGAAAAATAAAGTAACACGACAATAGAAAAATCCTTGGCGATATAAGCTAAGTGACGCCGCCTGTTTAAAAAAGTTGTATTTTTTTACAATTCATGAAATTTTTAAAAACTTTTATCTCTAAATTGTATAATGTGAAAAAAGATCTCAAAGGTGAATAACTGTTCAAAGAGACTTATCATAGTGATCCTTCTTAAAACATCTGAGTATTAAGGCAAGATAAATCTTTCAAAACTGGATTATTATAAATAGCTGTTATTATCAATACAATCCAGATTAAATCTTCTCAGATCTTTAGATCTTTAATATAATAAAGTTCTTTGCTGATAAGTTTTGCTGAGCTGACACTATAAGAAACACGGGGTGAGTTTGGTCTAGTTTTAGTTACTCTCTGGATGTAGGCTTAATGCTGAAGTCTGGGGAGATTACTTTATTCTGATTTATATTGCCGGGGAATGTCCTTGAGACAGCCCATTATGGGCGAAACGTGCATGTCGGGCAGATGATCCCCTGGGTCCGACAAGTATAATTAACTGAAAAGATAAGTAATGCTAAAGTTATATATATATATATATATATATATATATATATATATATATATATATATATATTAATTAAGAAATTAGAAACTAGAAAAAGAACCGGTGAAGAGCTTGATGTTATCTGAAATCGCTATATCCTAAATGGATAGCGATTAACATCACTGAGGTTCTGAGACAAATTTATGATTTGATTTTGAAGTATCTGTATTAGGAACTGTGCCCTTTTGGAAAAAGAACTTCATTATATTAAAGATAGTGGAATTAGAAAAGGTACAGAGAAGAGCAACAAAAATGATAGGGGGGATGGAACGACTTCGCTGTGAGGAGGGTGGGGGCTGGGGCTCTTCAGCTTGGAGAGGGATGCTGAGGGGGGAGATATGATGGAGTCCAAAAAAGATAATGAGTGGAGAGGAACGGGTATACGTGAATCGCTCGTTTACTCTTTCCAAGAAGACTAGGACTAGGGGGCACGCAATGAAGCTACAAAGTAGTAAAAAAATATTTATTCACTCAACGTGTAGTTGGACGCTGGAATTCATTGCCGGAGAACATGATAAAAGCAGTTTGCAGTTAGCTTCCTAAGGGAAAAGTCTACAGACCGTTATTAAAATGTACTTGGGGAAAATCCACTGCTTATTTCTAGGATAAGCAACATAAAATGTACTGTTTTGGGATCTTGCCAGGTACTTGTGACCCTACACTCCTCCCCCTGAACTCCGTTCACTGGGTAAATGTCTCCTGTCGTCCCCCTTCTCCCCCACTGCTAACTCCCGGCTCCGTTCCTTCTATCTTGCTGCTCTCTATGCCTGGAATAGACTCCCTGCCAGTAGGTCAGGCTCAGTCTCTGGCTGTCTTCAAGTCTAGGCTTAAAGCCCGCCTCTTTGCTACTGCTTTCGACTCCTAACCATGACTCTCTTACTCAACACCCTCACTTATCACCCCTACCACTGCAATTTCCCCACCCCTAGCTGTCTGTCCGTCTGTCCAATTTAGATTGTAAGCTCTGTTGAGCAGGGACTGTCTTTTCATGTTCATTTGTACAGCGCTGCGTAAGTCTAGTAGCGCTATAGAAATGTTTAATAGTAGTAGTAGTAAAGATCTGAAGAAGATTTAATCTGGATTGTATTGATAATAACAACCTTCTTAAAACATGACATTGATCTGGACTACAATTAGCTAAGATTGAATCATTCTTATTTGATTACTTATCACATTGCTATTATTGAATGCTTTTCATTACCCTTGTTCTTAAATACCTGAATTGTACTGTTTATATTTTTCTACCAATTTATATTGCGTAGTCTCTATTTTAACTGGAATATTACTGTGTATTTCTTATTCCGCAAATGGCGATCGCCACTACGGTATTTGTAAGCCACATTGAGCCTGCAAAGAGGTGGGAAAATGTGGGATAGAAATGCAGAAAAATAAATAAATAAATACTTCCAAGAAGCCAAGTGGCCCAAGTTGAAACATACAGGGGTCCTTTTACTAACCTGAGGGAAGCCTTAACGTGCGTTTTACTGCAGCTTAATAGGATTACTGCGGGATGCGCTGAGGCGTCCTGCAGTAAATTCAGAATTTTTCTCAGAGGGGGGCATGTCTGGGGTTCATGCACTAATTTATGACAATGGTCATACATTCATGAAACATTAGCATGTGGCCATTAATTGGGAAAATGGAAAATTGACCATTTTCTGGCCGCAGTAAAAATGACCTTAGTAAGTGGGAAAGACTGTGTAAGGATGTGGTAAGGCCATGTCCAGGTACTGGCATTGAATATCTGGGTATGTGTAAATGGCCACCACTTATCCAATTGGCCAGCAGGAGTAAACGGGCTACCCAACCCAGGGCAATGAGGACCCTAAAGTGAAGGCTGGACTAAGGAGTTGTGGGTGCTGGTAGCCAGCAGGAGTAACAGGTTTCCTAAGCTGGGGCAGGAGGACTCTCAACAGGATGTTGGACCAGGAAGCTGAGGAAGACAAGACCCTGGAAGGAGGTGAGGTCTGGCTAGGGTTATCATATTTTGTCCTCTGAAGAAGAGGACACATGTCACCCCCGCCTGCCATGCCCCCTGCCCCGCCCACACCATGTCCCTTTCGGATCCTCGCCTCGCCCTTTCTCGCTCTCACCCGTCCTGTTACATATTCCCCTCCCCTCTCCCAGGTCACGTATTCCCCTCCCCTGCCCCTCTGTCACTTCCCCTCCCATCCCCTCCCCCCCCCCTTGTCACATATTCCCCTCCCCTTACTTACTATCTACTGCCCTGGTGGTCTAGTGACCTCTTCGGGGCAGGAAAGTGTCCTCTTTTTTTAAGGACAAAAAATGGTAACCCTATCCAGAGTACCTGTGTAACTCACCTTGAGCTACTACTGAAAAAGGTGTGAGCAAAATCTAAATAAATAAATAAAATAAACACAAAGGAATCCTGTTTAGAAGGAATGGATCTACAGAATCTTAGCAGACATTGTGTGGCGACACCGGTAATTGGAGAATAAAAACAGTGCTAGGAGGACTTCTACGGTCTGTGCCCTAAGAAAGGCAGGGACAAATCAAACTCGGATATACATATAAAGTATCACATACCATGTAAAATGAGTTTATCTTGTTGGGCAGATGGGCCATACAGGTCTTTATCTGCTGTCATTTACTATGTTACTATGTTACTCTTTGGGGTTCTACATGGAATGTTGCTACTAATTGGGACTCCGGAATCTTGTAACTCTTTAGGATTCCAGAATTCAGAACTTTTAGTACAAAAAGAGTGGGGCAGACTTCTACGGTCTGTGCCCTGAGAAGGCAAGGACAAATCAAACTCGGATATACATATAAAGTATCACATCATGTAAAATGAGTTTATTTGTTGGGCAAACTGGATGGACTGTACAGGTCTTTATCTGCCGTCATTTACTATATTACTCTTTGGGGTTCTACATGGAATGTTGCTACTAATTGGGATTCCGGAACCTTGTAACTCTTAGGATTCCAGAATCTTCAGAACATTTAGTACAAGAAGAGTGCTGGGTATGGTCTGTGCTCCGAGAATGGCAAGGACAAATCAAACTCGGGTATAAAGTATCACATACCATGTAAAATAAGTTTATCTTGTTGGGCAGACTGGAAGGACTGTACAGGTCTTTATCTGCTATCATTTACTATGTTAACAACATAACAATAGTAAAATGTACAAGTATAAACATAAATACAATGAAAGAGGAAACTTGAAAACAGCAAATTAAATCCTAATAATAAGACTACCATGAAACAGGATCAAAATATACACATTTAACAGCACTGAAATTCAAATAACAGAGATAAAATACAATGCAAGCATAATAGTAATGGAATATCTAACAAACACACAATAACACAGTGATTTCTACAAAACAGCTTTTCATATAGATCAGGAGCCAAGTGGAGATACATAGATGGGGACTCTTCCAAACGACACCCTTACGAATGCCTTCATGGAGATTATCTGAGCATATACGTACATTTTCTGTACTTGTGTGGGGGTCATGCAATTGTAGAAAAGCTTTTTTCCTGCGTGTCAAACAGGTTCTGCGTGTGGAAATTGCTTTATTCAATTAACCCCACGAGATATATGTAAACAGTAGAAAAATGTGGATGCTGATTAAAAGCTTTCACAAAGGCCCAGAGGTATCATTTTTCAATTTATCTTTTTAAGAAATGACTTGCGGACAAACCCATTTATAGATCCCACTGTCGTCTACCCGCTATCTGCTTTCGCTAACTTGAGCTTCTCCTCCCACCACCTCCCACTTCAAACCGTTTGATAATGATTTGTGATGGACTACGCCAGGTCACCAGACGTATTATTCCAAGTATTGCACGACATGTGGAAACTATCATCTTCCGGGGAATAATGAGCCCAGTTTATCTTGATTATTCTCCTTGCTTATTAAAAGAAACCAGACCTCTATAATTGTTAAAGATACAGAAATTGTTTCATGAATGAAAGCAGAACATCAGAGAAGTAGAATCGACACATTATTCAGAAAAGACTGACTTCGAAAGGAAAAGAGCGAGGGCTTCCTTTATTCCAAGCTTGAATTCTCTCTCCCCTTTCATCCTGAGAGAGAAGATACTAGAAGCCTGAGAGAGAGAAAGGGGTTGAGGTGCTGTGGATGGACATTAGCTGCAAGAAGAACTAGACAAGTAAGTGGTGTGTCCTAAATGAACTGAAATTAAGGTGAGGTTATGACCACCAAAGGTGGAGGGACCCTCAAAACCTATGTAAAAGTAGTACAGCAAAAAGGAGTAGGATGGTCTGGCTCTTTCAATAACCCAGGAGACGTATGTTTGTTTGTTACATTTGTACCCTGCGCTTTCCCACTCATGGCAGGCTCAATGCGGCTTACATGGGGCAATGGAGGGTTAAGTGACTTGCCCAGAGTCACAAGGAGCTGCCTGTGCCGGGAATCGAACTCAGTTCCCCAGGACCAAAGTCCACCACCCTAACCACTAGGCCACTCCTCCACTTAATGGTCATCAAATCACTCGACACAGCAGCCGTGTTTCGGAGCTTGTGCGCCTGCCTCAGGAGTCTTATGATGCTCCAAAAGATTTGAGAGAAAAACAAATTTTCTTGTGTAACAAAATAATGGGATTTCAACACTCCAAATCAGTGGGAAAAGGTACTTCCAAAGCCTGCAGTGTCAAATAGTCAGCAAGTTTGGGAAAATGTGGGATACAAATGTACCAAATAAAAATAAAATAAATTAAGGTGACCAGATGGAGGTGACAATTCGTGTGAGGGGTAGGGTGCACAGGGCCTGGGCTGCTTCCAGACCCTATGCTAAGTTTATTTAAACGATTGCAGCTGTCCCTCACATTGGCCTCACAGAAGAGAACAATAATTTCAGAGCTCGGATGATCCTTAGAGGTGAGGAGAGATTTGACAAGGGAGGCCAAGAGGAGATGGGAAGATCTGGAAAGGACAATGTATGGGGGGTGGGGGTGGGCATCCATCTTGCTAGTGAAGGAAAAAAGGAGCACCTTTCAGTCAATTTGGGGAAGGGCATATACATAAGTACATAAGTAATGCCATACTGGGAAAAGACCAAGGGTCCATCGAGCCCAGCATCCTGTCCACGACAGCGGCCAATCCAGGCCAAGGGCACCTGGCGAGCTTCCCAAACGTACAAACATTCTATACATGTTATTCTGGAATTTTGGAGTTTTCTAAGTCGTTTAGTAGCGGTTTATGGACTTGTCCTTTAGGAAACCGTCCAACCTCTTTTAAACTCTGCTAAGCTAACCGCCTTCACCACTTTCTCGGCAACGAATTCCAGAGTTTAATTACACGTTGGGTGAAGAAAACTTTTCTCCGATTTTTTAAATTTACTACACTGTAGTTTCATCGCATGCCCCTAGTCCTAGTATTTTTGGAAAGCGTGAACAGACGCTTCACATCCACCTGTTCCACTCCATCATTATTTTATATACCTCTATCATGTCTCCCCTCAGCCGTCTCTTCTCCAAGCTGTATAGCCCTAGCCTCCTTAGTCTTTCTTCATAGGGAAGTCGTCCCATCCCCGCTATCATTTTAGTCGCCCTTCACTGCACCTTTTCCAATTCTACTATATCTTTCTTGAGATGCGGCGACCAGAATTGAACACAATACTCAAGGTGCGGTCGCACCATGGAGCGATACAACGGCATTATAACATCCTCACACCTGTTTCCATACCTTTCCTGATAATACCAACATTCTATTCGCTTTCTTAGCCGCAGCAGCACACTGAGCAGAAGGTTTCAGTGTGTTATCGACGACGACACCCAGATCCCTTTCTTGGTCCGTAACTCCTAACGTGGAACCTTGCATGACGTAGCTATAATTCGGGTTTTATGCTGTGCAAATTCCCTGTGGGTATCCAGAAAACCCGGTGAGGCGTAGAAGCTACAAAGCAGTAAATTTAAAACAAATTGGAGAAAATACTTCTTCATTCAACGTGTAATTAAACTCTGGAATTTGTTGTCAGTTTAATTACACGTTGAATGAAGAAGTATTTTCTCCAATTTGTTTTAAATTTACTGCTTTGTAGCTTCTAAAATGAGGGTCTTTGATACCAAGGGGGAAAAGTGAGCTCAGGTTGTTCCAAAACCTCTCTCATATACAGTGGGTAGTTCATTCATCTAAAAATTATGTGTATAGAATTCAGGGCTAAAGCCTTCACTCAAACATAGCACTGCTTTCAGCTGCTGGGGCAGCTTTAAAGCCCTTCACACTAGCTTTAACATTATAAACAAGCCCCTGAGAGCCCAACCTCTCAGATTCCACCAAAATAAAGTGCAGATGTGCAGAGTTAATTTAGCAATCTACAAGGTACAAAGCTGCCCTACCTTCCACCTCCCACACTGTCCTGCTCCTCTTTCAACTTCCACCTCGTGTGCAATAATACTCTATTGAAATTATATCTCTAGACTTTAAAGAAAAGTTCTAATGGTTCTTTCACTAGGGGGAAAATGAGGTCTTCAGAGAGTTCTAGTAAATTGATGGGAAAAATACTATGGAAACAATGTAGCTCTGGGAGGTTCAGGCAAAAACTGATGATTAAAACAGAGAATTCAATGGCTAATAAAGACCACAAGACTCATCCAGTCTTCATCAGAAGCGAAGCCAGCTGAAGGCGATGGGGAAGCGAGAGCGGACTTCCGCTGGCGCCGGTGCGTGTTTTAAATGCAACACATTGAGTGAAAAAAATAGGCGCCGGCGGAAGTCCGTTTGGGGGAGCAGCCACTCCCCTGGGGTCTCCCCTAGCTATGCCTCTGGTCTTCATATTTATCCTTCCCACTTCAATACCACAGAAGCCTCTTGTCCTACAGAAGTCTTGCAAGGTCAGTGCTTGAACCCTAGGCAGCCATTTTAATCTGCGTCAGGCGCAAAACAGTCTGCAGATGCGCCGGGCAGGGAAGAGGGGTCTCTTTCCTGCCCCGAAGAGGTCACTAGACCATTAGGGTACCACACTAAGGTAAAGAGGAGGGGAGGGGTAGTGAATGGGGCCATGTGGGTGGAGGGAGGCTGGAAAATTGGGGAGGGGATCTGCATGGGGGGAAAGAAAGGGAATCTGGCTTTCTTTGCGGGGGGGGGGGGGAGGATCAAAGTGACAGGGGGGGGACAAGGTGTGACAGAGCGGGGGGGGGGTGTGACAGGGGCAAGTGGGGTACGACAGGAGGCAGGGCATGTGTCCTCATGTTTTCTTAGGGCAAAAATGGTAAACTTAACCCTCCGTTGCCCCATGTAAGCCGCATTGAGCCTGCCATGAGTGGGAAAGCGCGGGGTACAAATGAAACAAAAACAACAACAACAACAAAAAAACCCTAAGCAAAATGAGCAAATTACAGAGCACTTCGTAGCCCATTGCAGCTTTAGATTGTAAGCTCCTCTTTAGATTGTAAGCTCCTTTGAGCAGGGACCGTCCTTCTTTGTTTATTTTGTACAGCGCTGCGTAACCCTAGTAGCGCTCTAGAAATGTTAAGTAGTAGTAGTAGTATATTTATTTATTTATTTAATACATTTAGACCTCACATTTTCCCGCTAGTTGCAGGCTCAATGTGGCTTACACAAAACTGTATGAAGGCTACAGTAAAGAAAAGTATAATCAAACAGTATTAAACTAAGATAATGAACATATAGATAACATTTAAACAGTAATACGTAGATGATGATAAAGAATAATTAATGTCTATGAGTCTTGTTAAATCTGGAGTTAAACAGATTATGTTGAACCTGGAGAACAAGCCTTCTTGAACAGAAATGAAATGAGATTGAAGGGGGGCAACTCAAGAAAAATGTCAGGAAGTATTTTTCAGGAGAGAGTGGTGGATGCTTGGAATGCTCTCCCGCGGGAGGTGGTGGAGATGAAAATGGTAACGGAATTCAAACATGCGTGGGATAAACATAAAGGAATCCTGTTCAGAAGAAATGGATCCTCAGGAGCTTAGCCGAGATTGGATAACAGAGCCGGTAGTGGGAGGCGGGGCTGGAGGTTGGGAGGGGGGATAGTGCTGGGCAGACTTATACGGTCTGTGCCAGAGCCAATGGTGGGAGGCGGGGATAGTGCTGGGCAGACTTGTACGGTCTGTGCCCTGAAAAAGACAGGTACAAATCAAGGTAAGGTATACACAAAAAAGTGGCACATTCTTGGGCAGACTGGATGAACCGTGCAGGTCTTTTTCTGCCGTCATCTACTATGTTAGGACGGGCTTCTAATTTCCTGAAATTCAGGTAGTTCTGAGTGGATTTAACTGATTTGGGTAAAGCATTCCACAGTTGTGTGCCCATGTAGGTGAAGGCTTCCTTTACCAACTTCAGCAGGCTGGTGATATTTCAGGCCTGCCAAAATTCACAGCTGGGAATTCTGGATGAGCCAAGATCCTTTGAGTTCTTTCCAGGCTTTTTGGTGGCCTCATGTTGAACTTTGATCTTGATGCGACTAAGGTGCCATCCAGCAAAAATTCAAAATGCGCTGGCCTCGGACTGCTACAGCTATTATGGGAAACAGTACAAGCGAGGCAAGAACGACTGAGAATGTTCCTATTCAATTGAGGAATCCAGTGAGGGGGGTGGGGACAGGCAATGTCAGGGGGTGGCCAATAAAGCAAGGGATTAACAAATTAAAGTGCCAACCTGTTTGTTTTTTTTGGGGGGGGGAGGAGCATGGTCCTGACATTTTATTTTCTTTTGTTTTCCCCCCAGTTTTACATAAGTTCATAAGTACATAATATTGTCATACTGGGAAAGACCAAAGGTCCATCAAGCCCAGCATCCTGTTTCAACAGTGGCAATCCAGGTCACAAATACCCGGCAAGATCCCAAAAATGTACAAAACATTTTATACTGCATATGCCAGATAATAGTGGATTTCCCCAAGTCCATTTAATAATGGTCTATGGACTTTCCTTTAGGAAGCCGTCCAATCTTTTTTAAACTCCGCTATGCTAACCGCCTTTAACCACATTTTCTGGCATTTCTTTGTTTCTTGTCATACTCATTTAAATAAACAACCAAAAAAAAAACAACTGACATGGACAGAAAAAGTTTAATTAGAAGGAAAAATCAATGCCAACACCTCTGTATTACCAATTATGGTCTAATATACCTCAAGTGCCACTCCTGTTCCCATGGAAAGTAAGGATCATAAGATTCATAGTTCTAAATTAAATCTACATAATTGATTATTACATCAAAGTCTCTGTTCCTGAAGGATTCTGTGAAATATCTTTAGGATGACACTCAACTGAGATAAAATGCTTAAAAATCCTCACATTTCGTGTTGTCCTGTTCCAAACGTATCTCCCGATGTCTATGTTTCAACAGCTGCCCTCATTGCTATAGCAGGCCCTGGTCCTCTGCTTTTCTAATCACAATGTTCTCATCCTTGTAGCTTCTCATAAATCTTGTTGAATCTGTGCAGATAATTGCAGGGTAGCTACAGTAGGTGGAAGATGCATGTTAGCAAGTTTTAGAAGAAATATTCTATTCCAGTGCTTCTCAGCCCTCTCCTGAAGTGTATCTAGTCAGCTGGGTTTTTCAGAATTACTGCAATGAATATGCATGAGATAGATTTGCATACAATGGATCCCCATTATGGACTCAATTCTGTTAATGGGCATCAAAAAGTCAGTGCTAAGCATTATTCAATAAACTAGTAAAAAAAGCCCTTTTCTCATTGAAATGAAAGGGCGCTAGCAAGGTAATCACCTTCTGCCATTAATGTTTTTAAGGGACGTTCCAGCGTCCCCCTCCATCCCCTCCCTCACCAATTCCAGGTCCCCCCCCTATCTCCCTCCCTCCCAGTTCCAGGTCGTCGTCCCTCCCTCCCAGTCCAGGGTCGTCATCCCTCCCTCCTTCAGTTCCAGGCCCCCTCCCTCCAAATTTTAAAGTCATCCTGACTACCTCGTCAGGGTACGGCGGACGGCAGCAGCAGTAAAAAGCGTGCAGGCTCGGCACATACTTCAGTTTTCCCTTCTCTGTCTCTCAGCTCTGGTCCCCGCCCTCATTTCCTGTTTCCCGCAAGGGCAGGACCAGAGCTGAGAGACAGAGAAGGGAAAACTGAAGTAAGTGCCGAGCCTGCACGCCTTTTTACTGTGTGAAGTAAGTCAGGATGGCTTGAAACAGGGAGGGAGGGGGACCCTGGAATTGGGGAGGGAGGGGGACGGACGACGACCCTGGAACTCGGAGGGCGGTAACGAACTTCCGGTGAGTGAATATTATATGCAGCCTTCCCTTCCCTCCGAGGGCGGAGCGGAGCACTGAGAACGAGTGCGAGGCCTGTGGTTGGTCCCTTCTCCTTCTGACGTCGCGTTTCTTTCTCTGAGCGATTACGAACCCTACGAACACTACACGGCTTCACTGCCACGGAGTCAGCTTCAGAACATTGGAGTTGCGAATTATTATATCAGATGGTGCTCACAGTTGGGGATGGAACTGCTCCTGTACTAGGAAAACTGAAGAGGTTAGGGCTCTTCAGCTTGAAAGAGACGGCTGAGGGGGAATATGATTGAGGTCTATAAAATCCTGAGTGGTGTAGAATGGATAGAAGTGAATCGAATTTTCACTCTTTCAAAAAATACAAAGACCAGGGGACACTCAATGAAATACATGGAAATACTTTTAAAACAAATAGAATGAAATATTTTTTTCACTCAAAGAATAGTTAAGCTCTGAAACTCGCTGCTGGAGAATATGTTAATGGCAGTTAGTGTATCTGGGTTTAAAAAGGTTTGGACAAGTTCCTGGAGGAAAGGTCCATAGTCTGTTAATGAGATGGACATGGGGGACGCTACTGCTTGCCCTGGGATTGGTGGCATGGAATGCTGCTACTCTTTGAGTTCTGGAATCTTGTTACTCTTCGGGATTCTGGAATGTTGCTACTATTTGGTTTCTACCCAGGTATTTGTGATCTGGATTGGCCACTGTTGGAAGCAGGATACTGCTCTAGATGGTCCATTGATCTGACCCAGTATGGCTATTCTTATGTTCTTATGTTGAGTGCCTTTTATAGAAAAGGGCTTAGCGCCGAGATCCATGGCCAATTTTGTGCACCAGGATTTACACCAACTGAACCTTGCTGTAAATTCCAACACCTAAATTAGGTGGGGATCCCCCAAATTCCATAACATTGTGCGCAGTGGCATAGCAAGGGGGGCTGCCACCCAGGGCGGTTCGCTGTTGCACCCCCCCAGGTGCAGCACGATGACATCCCCTCCCCTCGGCGCATCAACACCCCCAGACCCAGTGCCTACCCTCAGTTCCGTCCAACCAGCTCCCGCACCCTACCTTTAAAGAAATCTCAGAAGCCGTGGTGAGGTGAGGAGCAGCGCCTCGCGCCTGCATGTAAAAGAAGTGTGGATCGTCTCATCGGGCCTTCCCTCACTCTGTCTGTCCCGCCCTTGTGGAAATAGGAAGTTGTGTCAGTGGAGGGCGGGACAGACAGAGTGAGGGAAGGCCCGATGAGACGATCCACACTTCTTTTACATGCAGGCGCGAGGTGCTGCGCCTCGCCTCGCCTCACCACGGCTTCTGAGATTTCTTTAAAGGTAGGGTGCGGGAGCTGGTTGGACAGAACTGAGGGTAGGCACTGGGTCTGGGGGTGTTGATGCACCGAGGGGGGGGTGTCATCGTGCTGCACCCGGGGCGGGGAAGCTGACACCTGGGGCGGACCGCCCCCCCCCCCTTGCTACGCCACTGACTGCGCAAACCCATTGAAAAGTGGAAAGGGGCATCCTGTAACAGCTAACTATAATGCAACAAAATTTGGACTTTAGCCACATTCAATTTTAAATTAGTCCCCTTCATCCACCGCTCAATGGCACTCAAGCACAATCGTAACATAGAAAAACATTTCTCAAATGATTGATCTATACTCAACAAAACTTCCTTCTTTTTGAATAAAAAGAAATCTATGCACGTTAGAAGGTAATTGTTGATCCAGGAACGAAGAGACCGCTTTTGTTCCTAACTTGCAGAGCCGTGTCTAAAGTGCCTGGAGGAGGGATGCCAGAGTACCAGCGCTATCATGTAGTCATGTAAAGAGGAAATAATGTACAGCTCCTTTTGATGTACATAGCTGAACCAGAAGGATTTCTCCTGTTTTGCCTGAGAATCCAAGTTCTAGTAAACCAAGTTCACGGTTGGAACAAAGATACTGCTCTGGACTGTTTCTTTGACTGAAAGAAGAGTGTGTTGTGAGTGGATTAAGTGCTAGCCAGCCTCTTAGTTGTACTAGTCCCAGCCCTGACCTTCAAAAAGTCCACTCAAATAAATACTATTTGTAGTCCATGTGATGTTCACATACTTAGCGTAAAATAAGCTTTTGAAAATTGCTTATATCATTGAGAAGAAAGGGATCCTCAGGAGCTTAGCCTAGAATGGGTGGCAGAGCCGGTGGTTGGGAGGCGGGGCTAGTGCTGGGCAGACTTATACGGGCTGTGCCGGGGCTGGTGGGTGGGAGGCGGGGATAGTGCTGGGCAGACTTATACGGTCTGTGCCAGAGCCGGTGGTGGGAGGCGGAGCTGGTGGTTGGGAGGCGGGGATAGTACTGGGCAGACTTATACGGGCTGTGCTGGGGCTGGTGGGTGGGAGGCGGGGATAGTGCTGGGCAGACTTATACGGTCTGTGCCAGAGCCGGTGGTGGGAGGCGGAGCTGGTGGTTGGGAGGCGGGGCTAGTGCTGGGCAGACTTATACGGGCTGTGCTGGGGCTGGTGGGTGGGAGGCGGGGATAGTGCTGAAAAAGACAGGTACTAATCAAGGTAAGGTATACACAAAAACTAACACATATGAGTTTATCTTGTTGGGTAGACTGGATGGACCGTGCAGGTCTTTTTCTGCCGTCATCTACTATGTTACTATGTGAGTAAAAAGGAGCTCCTGGGTTTGGGAGGAAGTCAGAAGAATGAACGTAAGCGTGGAGATTTGATTTTAAAAATCTTCATGGACTCAACCTGTACAGATGCAAGGTCCATGGATCCTCTCAGCTACTTTTTCTGGAAGTTCCTGCTAGTATTAGGCTACAAGACACTAGGAAAAAAATAACATTTGAATGTTGAGCGAAAAATATGGAATTCTTTTTCCCTCATAGATGAGAACCATGCAAAATCTATTAATTCTTAAAAAGACCTGCAAGGCATGATTGAGGGATAGGGCTTTTAATTAAACTCACACATTATTGTGTTGTAGTATATTTAATTAAGAGCTGCATAGTTTTTGTT
The DNA here is from genome assembly GCF_901765095.1 of Microcaecilia unicolor. NCBI lineage: Eukaryota > Metazoa > Chordata > Amphibia > Gymnophiona > Siphonopidae > Microcaecilia > Microcaecilia unicolor. The sequence goes on along the minus strand of NC_044043.1, from coordinate 87,680,283 downwards.
ATCACTTTATATGTTGATTATGTGATAGTTCTCATCAATGAGATTCAGGAGTGGAGAATGAGCTCGGTTCAAGGACAGGCTTCCCACAAGGTGGAGCTCCCCAGGTTCAGGAGAAGATAAGAAAGGGTGGTCTCCCACTTGTAGCGACCACCTTCTTTTTGCGATCAGCTGTCCACTGCAGGTGGCCACCACACCTTCGCTGACCAAACCTAGAAACCTGGGGCGAGAACCAGAATGCAGGAGAACCTCAGCGGAGACACATACACAGAGTTCTCACTGACGAAGAGCAAGGCAGGAGTAAGGTGAGATCCAGCATGGATTAGTGCAAGATCAAGAAGCATCTAATGAGATGAATAGGATCCAGCAAGAAGCAGACAGCAAAGCACAAGATGACACCTCTGGTAAGGAAACCAAACAATGACTAGAGATTTTACAGGAGTCCAGACATGAACAAGATGGCTTCTGGCAAGACACAGTAACCATGTTGTGAACAGACCTGGCCAGCCTGCTTGCTGAGGCACACTGACATCAACTGGTAAAAGGCCAGACGTTCACCCCAGCAAAACTCTCCCAGGATCCAACCCCCCTGCACACTGGTGGCAGAAACTCACATTTTATGCGTTTACTAGCCGTTAAGCCCGTAACAATGGGCTAGTTTTTTGTTTTCCTATGACCCCCCCCCCCCCCGGGTCCACCAACCCTGCTCTCTCCCCTGCCCTCCCTCCAGCGTGTTTCCCTCAGTTCCGCTCCCTCCTTCCCTCCCTGCTCCCTCCTCCTCCGATTTCCACGCCCATGTCCAAGCCCTCCTCCCTACTGGGCTGTACTGCTGGTGGAGGAGGGGCTTGGCCATCTACACTCTTAGCGTTCTGAGTGACTCTACTGCGCATTTGCAAGTGAGTCGGTCACTTGCCGTTTATATGTTTGATATATTTATTTTTGATGTTTATATAACACTTTTTGCATACTGTGCCAATCAACTTTTGCATGGAAGATACAAATCTCAGCAATAATCAATACTTCTATTCATGGATTTTCAAGGAGATACCTCAGGACAAGTCTCCTTTTGAAATGGAGATCGTAGGGCCAAAGGCTTTAGAGTATTTGCAGATCTATAGTCTCCAGGGGAAAACTGAAAAGTGGCCACAAAGATTCACTCGAAGATTTCCCTCTATAAAAAGAGACCTCGATGAATCAGGACCAAAATGGGAGAAAACCTTTACCGAGCTGCTAAGTTATCCTGCTCTGGGACACCCTGTCCTGATATATTATGAGACCTGTAGCCCTGATTTCAGTGGATAGAATCATCAGGGCAGTGGCGTAGCCACAGGTGGGCTTGGATGGGCCGGGGCCCACCCACTTAGGGCTCAAGCCCACCCAACAGTAGCACACGTTTAGTGGTAGCTGGTGGGATCCCAAGCTCAGCCAGCTGAAGACTTTCTCCCTGATGGTAATGAAAATGCTAGTCTCCATGATAATGGCACCTGCGCATGCTCAGTTTTCAGCGCATGCCTGCTACAGACTGCCAAGGTGGAAAGAAGTGCTTTCCCACCAGCTGAGATATTTTTTGGGTGGTGGTTGGGGGGGGGGGGGGGGGAGAACAATTGGTGCCCACTCAGTTCTTCCCTAGGCCCACCCAAAATCTGTTGTCTGGCTACGCCCCTGCATCAGGGTCTATAAATACCACACACTGATTTGGGATAAAACTTCAAAACCAGGGCTGGTCAGAAAGTCCAGCTACTGGAGCTAGGTAGCTTGGCAGCTCTGTCCTTAGAACATCTGGCCGTCAGGCAGCTGTGCCACCATTTGCCTTTGTCCTCAGCTGTCATACGAATTGCATTGCACTGCACCGTCTAGACAAGGAGATTTTCAGCTGGGTACTGTAATGCTGAAACCCTACAGCCAGAAGCCAAGATCTTCTAAACATCTTTTCAACAGACATAAATGGGGAAAACCCTTTAGTGGATCTGGCCCAGTATGCCATATTTGTTTTGCAACTATCTGCTCTCCCATCGGTGACATCATGTCTTTTGTGAGGAATGGCTTGTAACGTGATCTATGTTCGCTAATACCATGAATAGAGGGCTCATAATGTCCTGAGTCAAGTACAGAATATTGTTCTACCATTTAGCTCACAGGTTAAGCAATTTACTGGGAAATGCTGAGACAAGTAGCTAAAAGCTACTCGAACGGCAAAGGGCACACAATGGAGACTCTTTAGTGTACATTGGACTCGGTGGGAGCTAAGTGTCTACCACTGAGTGCACTTGGACGCTGACTAAAGTGTTATTAATGGTTTGGGTATGAGTGTTGACAATCAGTTCTGAGTGCATTGGGATAATAGGTGATGTTGGAAGGTGGTTGTCCAAGAGACCGAATTTTTTTTTTTTTTTCTCTGTCCTTTCTTGTGAGCAATAACCCCAAATCGCTCTGAATTGTACAAAAAAATAAAAATGAAAAAAAAAACAAAAAACAAAAGTCCATCCCCTAAAAAAAACAATGCCACATAGAGTGACCACTCTCTGCATGTAATATATGACAGTGGATGATGGAGGATAAGAGTGACACATTCCCCTAATTAATTTATTTAGATTTTCCTCACACCTTTTTCAGTAGTAGCTCAAGGTGAGTTACATTCAGGCTCTCATCACACAGATGATGGGCACTTAATTTTTAGCACCCTTTATAGAATTGCTCCCATAATGCTTAGAGCTGTAGAACCAAAATCTGTATAATCTATGGAAATCCAGGTTCAAATCCCACCTCCACCTTGAGGAAGCCAGGTAGCCAGTTCGTGCTCATGTTGAGATCCCCAGATCTTTAATTCTTCATCCTGTGGCTTTCCTTCCTGCGGTTGAGCATCCCGATAAGGTGAAAATAATCAACGAAAAATAAGTCGCCAGATTCCACGGGGCTGCCTAAATCTTTGAAAATGCATTAAATTAGTCCAATAAAAAAGATCCTCTGTGTTATTTTTTTATTATGTTTGTACCCCACGCTTTCCCACTCATGGCAGGCTCAATGCGGCTTACATGGGGCAATGGAGGGTTAAGTGACTTGCCCAGAGTCACAAGGAGCTGCCTGTGCCAGGAATCAAACTCGGTTCCTCAGTTCCCCAGGACCAAAGTCCACCACCCTAGCCACTAGGCCACTCCTCCACTTATGCGCATCCCTTTCGCGTTTACGCATTCACAATTGTGCCAGGTCAAACAAGTAAACGCAAGATGTGCTGATACCAGGTGTTAAGTCAAATTGCAGTAAGTTACACTGCATTAACCACAAGGTGCAGTTCACGATACATTACACATTTAGGAACCCTTTTACTAAAGGGTGTTAGGTCCTAACATACAATTAACGAGTGAAAAACAAGCTACCGCAAAACATGTTAAAATGTTACGCGGTATTTTGCCTGTTATATGCACTAACTCAGAAATATTTTGAAGGGGGCATGTCATGGTTGGAGAATGGGTGTGGAAGTATTAAGCACCTAGGTCCTTATTCTATAAAGGTTATGCTCCTAAATTTAGGCTCCTGAAATATAAGTGTAATCTAATTTGGAGCATAGATCATGCTCGTAATTTAGGAGCGTAAATTTTAGGAGCATAAGCTTTACAGAACAAGGCCCCTAGTGTGTTCGGATTATCACACGCTAACTGGCTATCACAGAGTTAACATGAGAGCACTTACCGCTCCCTCGTTTTTACAGCTAATTCGTGCTGACAACATTAGCGTGCGAACTAAAATTTAAAAAAAGATTTTAAAGTGGCCTAAATATTGCCACAGTGAATCTAGCCTTAGCATGTGGGAAAGTCGCACTAAGGCTAGATTCTAATGCACATTAGTAAAAGAGCCCCTTAATGTGGTACATGTAAAGCCACTTTTCAGAATGATCGGGGGGGGGGGGGGGGGCTGCTAAACCAATTATAAGTTACCCTTCCTTGGGCAAAGTAAAAGCATCTGCTCTGTATTGCACAGAACTGGAATCTATGCAGGCGTTCACTAACAGGAAGCACTAATTCCTCACACTTAACCAAAAGGGCCCCTTAGCAGCACATTTCTTTGCTTTGATAGTAGAAGTCTACAAGTGAGAGCGTAAAAGGCCTCAAGCACTAAGCTGAGTAGGGGTCCTCTACCTACAGTCCTCAGAGACGCCAAGGGTGGCCCATCCCAAAGCTGGAGATTTACTACCGCTATGCTGGAGATTGAAGGCCAATGAGTGAGGTTTTTCTCGTAGGCCCCAGCCATGTCTAACACCAGTTCTGGCAGAAGCACATTCCAAAAACTGACATATTCTAATCAATAAATAGAAAATAAAATTATTTTTTTTCTACCTTTGTTGTCTGGTCATTATTTTTCTAATGGTGTTGGCCCCAATCTCTGGTTTCTGCTTTCCTCTGTCTTCTCTTAATTACCTTGCCAGAGTCTCCTTGTCCCTTTGGCACTTCTTTTCTCTCCATGTCCACCATCCGTATTCTCTCTGTGTCCCTTTCTGTCCTACCCAGCATCACCCTTGACCCTTTCTTCCCCCTATATTAAGTATCTCCCATCTCTGTGTCCCAATTCTTGCCCTATCCAACATAACTCTTCTGTGTTCCTAGAACCCCCTCCCCCACATGCCAGCATCTCTCCCTCTCTCTTCCTTCCCTCCTGTCTTCCCCCTCTAAAACCAGCATCTCTCCCTCTCTCTTTCCTCCCTCTACCTCCCCAGGGGTCCAGTAAGTGCTCCTCATTCCTCGCTCCTGTTCTGTACCCACTTTGCAGGTCCTGCACCTCTCCTTCTGTCTCCTTTCCCCGCAGATCCTGACATCTCTTCTTCCTCCCTCCCCCCACCTTGGCATCTCTTCTTCTCTTCTTTCTCCCCTCACTATCTTGGCATCTCTTCTTCTCTCCCCTCCCCTCACCACCATCGTGGCATTTCTTCTTCTCCCCCCTCCCCTCCCCTCACCACCAACGTGGCAACAGGAAGTTGCAACAGAGGCAAGGACCCCAGGGCTGGCCAGAGAGGCAAGTTTGTAGGGCCTGCATGGTGGGGGGGGGGGGGGACAGAAGAAAGGGGAGGGGAGATACCAGACCTGCCAGAGGGAACAAGGGAAGAGAAAAAGAGGTAAGGCACTGCACACTGGCACAGGAGACCACTGGGGAGGTAGAGAGGAACCAAATGCATGATATCGGGCCCCTTAAGTATGTGAGCTAGAGAAGGGGCCTGATTACATTGTCACATGCCAAAGGGAACACTGGCCTCAAGCGTATCAGCCGAGATCTTTTAAATCTGTGACTCTTGTTATTGTCTTGGTTTGTAAGTAATTATTCTCCACACCTTGACTGACTGTTGGCAAATAGCTCAGATGCCCACAAGAATGTTGTTTTGCAGTGTATGTCATCAGATGAAGAATCGATTGTAAGATGACATCTTTCAGACCAGTTTCAGAGGAGCACCTGGTTATCTTTGTTCTTCCCAAAATGATAAATAAAAGAATAAGTTATGAGTCATTGGCAGGATTTGCAACTATGTTGCTTATAATTTCCCCTTTATTAATATGGAGTGTTTTTCACTCAGCACATGCAGATTTCAAAACACTTATGCTGCCTGCTAACCACAGTCTAGAGACAAGAATGATCTAGTGAGATACTCCTAGGGGTGAAGTGAAGATGTGCATGCCCAGTGAATGGAGGGCATCATTTGGTACACTGGTAGAAGGACTGCAGTCACCGAGGTGCAGTGGTGTACTGAGGGCGGGGCAGCGGGGGCACTTCGCCTTGGGTGCATGCTGCAGGAGGGGTGCAGGGAGCAGCCGGGTGGCTGTTGGCTCTGCCAGTTCCCGGCTCCCCCTGCTGTTACTTCCTGTTTCGGGGCAGAGGGAGCAGGGAACTGGCGGAGCTGACAGCCACGCGGCTGCTCCCAGCACCCCAGCAGGTAAGAAGAATGCACCCGGGGGGGGAGGGGCTTGGAGGTGATGCGCACCCATTTACTCCTACCACTGACATGGTGTAAAATGGCGCACCTACACATGGGCGTTTCTCACGCTTCGAACATATTCAAGGTGAATACGCACTTCTCAACTCCTCTTATTGACCTATAAGTGCTTTCACTCTGCAGCTCTTTAGTATCTCTCCACTCTCATCTCTCTCTACATTTCTCCCCGGGAACTCCGTTCACTGGGTAAATCTCTCTTATCTGCACCCTTCTCTTCCACCACTAACTCCGTTCCTTTTATCTTGCTGCACCATATGCCTGGAATAGACTTCCTGAGCCGGTACGTCAAGCTCCATCTCGGCCATCTTCAAATCTAAGCTAAAAGACCACCTTTTTAGTGCTGCTTTTAACTCCTAACCCTTATTCACTTGTTCAGAACCCTTATTTTATCATCTTCACTTTAATATTCCCTTATCTCTTGTTTGTCCTGTTTGTCTGTCCTAATTAAATTGTAAGCTCTGTCGAGCAGGGACTGTTTCTTCATGTTGAAGTGTACAGTACTGCGTACGTCTAGTAGTGCTATAGAAATGATAAGTAGTAGTCTTTGGGATTCTGGAATCTTGCTGCGCTTTCAGATTCCGCACAGAATGTTGCTACAGTGGGATTCCAGAATCTTGCTACTCTTTGGGATTTGTGCACGGAATCTTGCTACTCTTTGGGATTCTGCACAAAATCTTGCTACTCTTTGTCCTTATCCCTTATTTGTCCTGTTTGTCTGTCCTAATTAGATTGTAAGCTCTGTCGAGCAGGGACTGTCCCTTCATGTTCAAGTGTACAGCGTTGCGTACGTCTAGTAGCGCTATAGAAATGGGAAGTAGTAGTAGTGGTGGCATGGAATGCAGACTGTGGCGTACCTCAAGGTTCACCCCTGTCGCCAATCCTTTTCAACCTTATGATGGCCCCATTGGCCAACACATTAGCTCATTTGGGACTAAATTCTTATATTTATGTCGATGATGTTGTAGTATATATTCCATTCAATTCTGCAGTCTCAGAGGTTCTTCAGTCTATCAAAAACGTCCTGCAAGTCATGGACTCTTGGGCAACCGCTTTCAAACTAAAACTTAATGCAGAGAAAACACACTGCCTTGTTTTGACTTCTCAGCGCAAGTCCATCCCTCCCACATCTATTGTAGTCAATGGTCTAACCCTTCCTATCTCTGATAGTTTGAAAATTTGGGGAGTTATATTTGACCGTTTGTTAACATTTGAAAGTCAAGCAACGGCAATAGCCAAGAAGATGTTCATCACGCTGTGGAAGCTCAAGCGAGTGAGCCACCTCTTCCCGAGATCACTCTTTAGGAAAATGGTACAATCATTGGTGCTCTGCCACCCAGACTACTGCAATGGTACAGTAGCAGGGTGTAAGGGCTTTGTCTTGAGAAAACTGCAGACTGCCCAAAATACGGCGGCGAGACTTGTCTTTAATAAAGCTCGGTTCGATAAGGCGATGCCTCTTCTTGCTAAACTTCACTGGCTCCCGATTAAGGAGCGCATTGAAATCAAGGTTTGCACCATGGTCCATAAAATCATCCACGGGGAAGTCCCAAGTTATATACTGAATATGATTGACTTGCCGGCCAGGAATGCTGACCCGGCTTCCAGATTATATCTCACCTTGCACTACCCCTGCTGGAAAGGCTGTAAGCACGGATCTATTCAAGCGTCCAGCTTTCCCTTCATCAGTGCGCATCTATGGAATGCTCTTCCTAGAGACTTCACTAGTCTGAGGGACTATCTGACCTTTCGCAAGGCTCTAAAAACACTTCTGTTTTCCAAAGCATTTTCTCCGGGCACAACATAGGCCACTGCCTCTACCAGCTGACTACTGTGGATCCTGTTTAGTCCTATTCTTTTGTACTGTTATGCAACGTTTCCTTTCTTTCTTGCCCTTCTACTCTACTATTCTCATTTGTATCTGGTTTCCTCAGAGCTCTTTCTCTCTGCAGGTTCTGTAAGCTACATTGAGCCTGCATGTCTGTGGGGATAATGTGGAGTATAAATAAATACTAACCTTAATGGACCAATTTACTTCAATTTTTTGAAGGAGTAAACAAACATGTGGACAAAGGGGAGCCGGTTGATATTGTGTATCTGGATTTTCAAAAGGCGTTTGATAAGGTACCTCATGAAAGGCTACAGAGGAAGTTGGAGGGTCATGGGATAGGAGGAAATGTCCTATTCTGGATTAAAAACTGGTTGAAGGATAGGAAACAGAGAGTGGGGTTAAATGGGCAGTATTCACAATGGAGAAGGGTAGTTAGTGGGGTTTCTCAGGGGTCAGTGCTAGGACCGCTGCTTTTTAATATATTTATAAATGATTTAGAGATGGGAGTAACCAGCGAGGTAATTAAATTTGCTGATGACACAAAGTTATTCAAAGTCGTTAACTCGCGACAGGATTGTGAAAAATTACAGAAGGGCCTTACGAGACTGGGAGACTAAATGGCAGATGACGTTTAATGTGAACAAGTGCAAGGTGATGCATGTGGGAAAAAAGACCCCGAAATATAGCTACGTCATGCAAGGTTCCACGTTAGGAGTTACGGACCAAGAAAGGGATCTGGGTATCGTCGTCGATAATACACTGAAACCTTCTGCTCAGTGTGCTGCTGCGGCTCGGAAAGCGAATAGAATGTTGGGTATTATTAGGAAAGGTGTGGAGAACAGGTGTGAGGATGTTATAATGCCGTTGTATCGCTCCATGGTGCGACCGCACCTTGAGTATTGTGTTCAATTCTGGTCGCCGCATCTCAAGAAAGATATAGTAGAACTGGAAAAGGTGCAGCGAAGGGCGACTAAAATGATAGCGGGGATGGGACGACTTCCCTATGAAGAAAGACTAAGGAGGCTAGGGCTTTTCAGCTTGGAGAAGAGACGGCTGAGGGGAGACATGATAGAGGTATATAAAATAATGAGTGGAATGGAACAGGTGGATGTGAAGCGCCTGTTCACGCTTTCCAAAAATACTAGGACTAGGGGGCATGCAATGAAACTACAGTGTAGTAAATTTAAAACAAATCGGAGAAAAGTTTTCTTCACCCAATGCATAATTAAACTCTGGAATTCGTTGCCAGGGAACGTGGTGAAGGCGGTTGGCTTGGCAGAATTTAAAAAGGGGTTGGACGGTTTCCTAAAGAACAAGTCCATAGATCGCTACTAAATGGACTTGGGAAAAATCCACAATTTCGGGAATAACATGTATAAAATGTTTGTACGTTTGTCACGTTCACTAAACAGGAACTGGGTTTGTGAGCCCTTGGGCCACTGCCGAGGAGCAGCAGTGGCAGGCAAAACCACCCCACACCAGAAGCAAGGCAGAACAGACGTACCGGCAAATCCAGGCTAGGTCTCTGGCGGTCAGCCAGCAAGCAGAAGACAGGTCCAGGCAAAGGTTCAAAAGGCAGGCGGCAAGCAAAACAAAGTCCAGTTCCAGGCAAAGGTTCAAAAGGCAGGCTGCAAGCAAAAAACAAAGTCCAGGTCCAGACAAAGGTTCAAAAGGCAGGCGGCAAGCAAAGCAAAGTCCAGGATCAGGCAAGGTTCAAAAGGCAGGAAACCAGCAAACACAGAAACAGGTCCAGACAAAGTCTCTCAGGCAGAAGTGCATAAGCACCCACGAACCAGGGCCTAAGACGCAATGCAAAGGCAAAGCAGCCAGGTTTCAGAATGGCTAATAAGCCCAGCAGCACCTGGAGCTCAGCTGCAACCATCACCAGGAAACTACGGGTGCTGTGTAGGTTCAATCCGAGCAAGCAAGTCTGGCAGCCCGGAAGATCCGGACCGGACTGGGAGGAAATCTGGAACGGGTGACGGTCCACAGCAGCCACCGGTTCTGGCCACCAGAGGGCAAGGTGAGCACAGACGTAACAACGTTTGGGTAGCTTGCCAGGTGCCCTTGACCTGGATTGGCTGCTGTCGGGGACAGGATGCTGGGCTCGATGGACCTTTGGTCTTTTCCCAGTATGGCATTACTTATGTACTTATATAAGACAAGAAGCTGATGGGAGGATAACTGACATCTGATTGCCAATGATCGGTCTTATGAACCTGAATTATTTGTCTCAATAAAGGAAACTTAAATGACCACTCTGCTATGAAGTGTTAAATTAGCAGCCTGAGTCCATAATTCTGTTATAGAATTGGTGCTTAGGCATAGTTTATAGAATATGCCTAACCATTTTATAGAATATGCCTAGCGACCATGCCTGCTCCTAACTCTAGACGTGTCTTTTTGTGCCAAGTAAAATTTGGTGTAAATACTGGTCCGCCCCAGGTACAAGCTGCTGGAGGGTGAAGAGAGCAGCCACGCGCCTGTCGGCTCCGCTGGTTCCCTGCTCCCTCTGCCCCGGAACAGGTTACCTCCTGTTCCAGGGCAGAGGGAGCAGGGAGCCAGCTGAGCCGACAGGCACACGGCTGCTCTCTGCATTCTTCCAGCAGCCAAGAATACACCCGGAGGGGGGGGGGGCTTGATGTGCCGGGGAGGGGGTGTCATTGCGCCGGGGGGGGGGGGGGGGGCTTGGTGCGCTGGGGAGGGGGGTGTCATTGCGCCGGGGGGAGATGTCGTGCTAGGATCGCCACTGGTTTGGTTTTTTTTTTTTTGGGTGTGTTCCTTTACAACATAATTTTGTAGAACTTGTTTTCCCTTCTATCTATATACAATGTTATCTGTTTTTGTAGGCTGCTAACAAGAATTGAAGATTACTGCAGACAATAAATTCAATTCACTCAAGTGAAGATCTTAGAATAAATTCTGGCAGTGAAATGTTTTACCAAATTTCATGAATTTTAATACTCGTAACCAGTGTTTGAATAAATACACAAGACTCCAGGGCCCGACACATCCCAGGAAAAATGGGAAAACGTAGGCAGGTCAATATTCAAAAAGCAGTTATACTTCTGGCACCATCCCGAATACATACCAACCTTTAAAAATTGGGGGTATTCTATTTATGGTGTTATTGGGATAACATTATGGTGGTTTTAGAGGGACTAGTCATATCTGAGTTGTGCATAAACCGGTACTTAAATGTTTATCTTGCATAAATCGCTACATTCCCATTTTACAAAGCTGATATATGCATGTCAAAAATCTAAGTATTTCAGTGACAGTCTGAAAGGATGAGGGAGGAGGGGTGGGCTAGGTGAGAAACAGAGAGGGCTGAGAGGATGGGGGACAGGGAGATATGCATGGTGATCAGAGGGTGACAAAGCCGTGAAATTTAATGGTTTATAATGGGCCGTCTGGTGGGTGTCAAAATATTTAATCATTTTGACTTCAAAGGTCTTGCGTTCCTTATATATGCTGTTACTTATCAAAATTTGCTTATTTCTGATCTGACGAAGAAGGGCTACCTTCGAAAGCTAATCAAAAAATGTATTAAGTTAGTCCAATAAAAAAGGTATCATCTTATTTTCTTTTCTATGTTTTATTTTATTCTATTTCTATTGACTATCCAATTGAGGAATGCAAGAGCAACTCCTTTGTACAGTGCCGCATATGATCGCTGAAGTAGCCAAATAGCCTCCCACTTGCCCAGAAAACTTAGAATTCAAGCCTTGCTCCCCACAGGACGGCCTTTCTTCCCTTGCCTCCATGGCTACATTAGCTGTGCCAGTGAAGAGGATTTATTATGTGGGGGAGAGAGAGAGGGAACTGGTATTTATCTTACAAAAAGGCCCATTGTTCGATCAGGCCGCATTTGCTCAAATGTTTACTCTTCCACTGCAAAGCTGAAACAGGAAATAAAGGGTCAGGGAGGCCCTGATGCGGAGCAATGATTTTTCATTCATCTATTCACCTCAGGCCAAGACTCCAGCTGGAGGCCATTCCTTCTTGGGGGGTTCTTTTTTTGTTTTTTTTTCAGAGGGATAAGACATCTGGTAGTAAATAACACTCAGCTAATTCTTCAAGGTCCAGTTGCTAGGCTCCAGCAGGCACCCTTTGGCCACCTCTAGAACAATTTTGACAAGGGTGCAAAGAGTGTGGGGGAGGGGGAAGAATTCTTTTTACTTGGTTCTTCTTAACCTTAACTGCGCCTTGGGCCTTGCTAACAGCGTTTGGCCTTTCGCCTAGGACAGGACCATGCTGGAGTTGTCTTTCAGGGTAATAACTCTCAAAGCTCAAAGTCAGAACAAAGAGAAAGGCAATTAGCATGCAAACCTTTTGTAGATTATAGGTTTTCTGTGTCACACTGAGGGGCCGATGATCAGAAGCAAACGAAGGAGCTAGAGGCCAATAGCACCGTACTAGCCCCCCCGTGTTTGCTACGACCCAGGATCAGAGCCCCCGAGCGTGTGAAACAATGCACTCGCAGGCTCTGACTGCAAATAGCATGCAAATCCATGCTAAACTTATTCCTCCCCAATGCTCAGCGGACAGCGTGCCAAGCAATGGAGGGTTGAGTGACTGTCCAAGATCACAAGGAACAGCAGTGGGATTTGAACCCTGGCTTTCCTTGTTTTCAGCACAGGGGTCCTCAACTCAGTCCGTGGGACACACCATACCAGTCTGGTTTTCAGGCTACTCACAATGAATATTAATGAGATATATTTGCATGCACTGCCTCCTATGTATGCAAATCTCTCTCATGCATATTCATTGTGAGTATCCCGAAAACTAGATTGGCTTGGTGTGTCTCAGTGGCGTAGCCACAGGTGGGCCTGGGTGGGCCGGGGCCCACAGGGCTCAGGCCCACCCAACAGTAGCACACGTTTAGCGGTAGCTGGTGGGGATCCCAAGCTCAGCCAGCTGAAGACTTCCCCTTAATGGTAACGAAAACACTACTCTCCATGATACCAGAACCTGCGCATGCTCAGTTTTCAGCGCATACCTGCTGCAGACTGCCATGGTGGAAAGAAGCATTTCCCCGCCAGCTGAAATATTTTTGTTGGTGGTGGTTGGGGGGAAGAGCACTTGGTGTCCACCCACTTCTTGCCTAGGCCCACCCAAAATTTGTAGTCTGGCTACGCCCCTGGTGTGACCTGAGGACTGGGTTGAGAACTGGGGAGGGGGGGGCCTGATAGAGCACAAAGGATGGGTGTGGCTGGGGGGGGGGGGCTAGCAGGAGATCAGATAGGAAGAAAGCACAGCAGAAAATGTGAGGGGCAAAGGTTTCAGACTGGGGCAGACAAAGCTAACATACCACTTTGCAACTCTCTGCTCTCCTTCAGAACATGACCAAATCCACCTCTCCGCTCTTCAACTCAGCAAAAGCACAAACAGGTCCAAAGCAGGGGCATAGCCAGACAACAGATTTTGGGTGGGCCTAGGCAAGAATTGGGTGGGCACCAAGTGTTCCCTCCCCCGCAAAAAAATCTGAGCTGGTGGGAAAACGCTGCTTTCCACCTTGGCAGAAGCATGCACTATAAACTGAGTATGCGCAGGTGCCGGTGTTGTGGAGAGTAGCGTTTTCGTTACCATCAGGGGGAAATCTTCAGCTGGCGGAGCTTGGGATTCCCTCCACTTACCACTAAACATGTGCTACTGTTGGGTGGGCCTGAGCCATAAATGGGTGGGCCCACCTGTGGCTACGCCACTGGTCCAAAGACAGGTTCTGGCTGTGGTTATTCACTTTTATAGCAGGTCTAAATTGAGACATTTTCATTTCCGCCACAAAACCTCCATCTTGTAACACTGCCTATGCCCCGCCCCCAAAATGACCTCAAAATACCCTTTCTCAAAACACCTTCTTGGGCTCACACACACCACTTAGGTGTTTTCAAATTTTGACTTTGATTACGGCACTTTGTACATTTTTGCCAGAAAAATGTCTATCTGGTCTCTTTCAGACATTTTTCTGTTTTGAAAATGAGCTCCATGGCTACTTGATGAATGAATATTATTCTGGGGCCCTTTTACTAATCCATGTAGGCACCTATGAGCGCCCAACGCCCAGTTACTGTATGGCCCTTGCGGTAATTTCAATTTTGGCGCGTGTCCGCTATGCGCGTCTGAAACATATTTTTTATTTTCTGGTGCGTGGCAGCTACGCATGCCAAGTGGCATTTGACGCGCGTAGACCATTACCGCCCGGTTACCGCATGAGACCTTACCGCTAGGTCTCAGACCCAAAATGGACGCGTGGCAATTTTCATTTTGCCGCACGTCCCTTTTCGGCAAAACAAAAAAAGGCATTTTTTTTGTAGGTGCGCTAAAAAATTATTCTGCGCGCACCTAAAACGTGCGTCTACAATACCGCAGGCCATTGTTCAGCGCACCTTAGTAAAAGGACCCCTCTGTGCGTTAAACTCATAGAAGAATCCCTTTTCCTTTCCTCCTCTTTATGTATGTTTGGTCACCTTTTGATTTTAAAATTCAGACTGGTGAAATGCTGACACGGTACATATCCTTCTTCCTGTGTCTGATATCTCTAGTTACGAAATTGAGTGAGCAAAGGTTTCCTGGGCCGGTCTGACCTCTGAACTGCAAAGTTCATTGATCATTACAAGGAGCAAAAGTCTGATGACTTTCAAATGTTTGTCATGAAGGTTCCAAGAAACGAGAGTTCCATGAAAGAGTTAGTTTCAAAATATTGTCCAAGCTCCAGGACATACTGGGATGTTATTATTTTGTGCTGTAACAAGGATCACCTCCATCTACCTTGAGTAAATGTACCCAGTCAAATTGCGGCATCTTAGGGGTTCTTTTATTTATTTATTTATTAGGATTTATTTACCACCTTTTTGAAGGAATTCACTCAAGGCGGTGTACAGTAAGAATAGATCAAACATGAGCAATAGGCAATTACAGCAGTAAAAATATTAAAAAACAATACAAATTATGGCATGGTGTACTACTTACAATGTCAACATAATATGTAATAGAACATTTTAATTGATAGTGAAGGGTAAAGCAAAGATGGAACATATAGATAGGTAAGAAAGTAAGTTGATTGATTTCAAGAAGGTTGCACATGAGGTCAGACTCCGAGAAATGGTTAAATGTTATCTCAGCTAGAGTAGGAGTGGATAAACTTGTCCTGCTGCAGTATAAGCAGCCCGTTTCACTCCTTGTGTGTGTGAGTGAGACTAACAAGTTAGTTACTTCTTCCATTAAAGGCTTGGTTGAAGAGCCAAGCTTTCACCTGCTTCCTGAAGTAGAGATAGTCTTGTGTTAAGCGGAGCCTTTCAGGCAATGCATTCCAGAGTGCGGGGCTACCCCGGAGAAGGCTCGCTTGCGGGTATCACATCGTGTAATGTCTTTTGGAGAGGGTGTAGTTAGTGAAAGTCCTTGGGAGGACCTTAGTGTCCTTGGCGGTGTGTGGAGGATCATCCTATTCTTCAGATACTCGGGGCCATTTCCTTTCAGGGCCTTGAAGATCAGACAGAGAGTTTTAAATTTAGCCCTGTATTGTACTGGTAGCCAATGAAGGTTTTGCAAAAATGGTGTGATGTGGTCACGTCGCTTGCAACCTTCTATGAGTCTTGCTGCTCCATTTTACTAGGCTGGGGTAAAAAGAAACCTTAGCAGCCCTTACATGGGTGTTTACTGTGTGTTAAGGCCATTTTTCCTGAAGCAGGAAACATGGCAGATTTTCCAATTTTCCTATTAATGGCCATGCTTTTTACCGCAGCTTATTAAAAGGACCCTTAAAAAAAAAATACTACCAGAACTGTACACAACCCAACCTGAATGTCTCAATTCCAGTTTTGATGGTCAGAATATTTTGTTGAAATATCCAGTACTAGGAATGTGCATTTCTTTTAAACGGAAATGAAAAATGCAATGAAATACGTTTGTTTTGGTTTGCTTCAAAATGGAACAAAAAAATACCACAACAAAATTCACGCAAAGAGCAAAACTTGTTGGCAAACAGCGCACACTAAAACCGAAAAGAAAGTAAAAGAATAAAATGATAAACTCGTAACCCCCTGAATGGCACACACACACACAAAAAAAAAAATCACAATGTCCACATGCCTATTCTCTACCCCAAGTAGGAATGGGCAATCATTAGCATGCGTTTGATTTGTTAATGCAACTTAAAAACTTTAGTGCATGCAACATTATTAACACAGTAACATATAAATGAACATATGTACAATAGATTTGTGCACATTAAAAAAGTTATTCAAATGAATGTGTGAAGCAAACTGAAAAGCTGCAGACAAATCAAGGGAAAATGCCAAACCAATCAAAAAAGAACTGAAAAGTTTTCGCTTGTGAACATCGCTGGTGGTAGGGATGTTCACTCGTTAGTGGGCATTCAGTTTATGTCTTAAAACAATTTGTGCAAGTGTGTTTAAGTTGATTAGTATACATTAAAAAGTTTTAATGTATGTTAATTTAATTAAAACTAATGTGTGTAATGAACTGAAAAATTTGGGGATGCATGCCAAACAGTGGCGTAGCCACAGGTGGGCCGGGGCCCACCCACTTAGGGCTCAGGCCCATCCAACAGTAGCACATGGTTATGAAAATGCTGCTCTCCACAATACTGGCACCTTCGCATGCTCAGTTTTCAGCGCATGCCTGCTGCAGACTTCCAAGGTGGAGACTGGAGAGAAGCTGAGATATTTTTTGCTGTGGGGGTGGGGGACAGAACATTTGGTGCCCACCCACTTCTTGCCTAGGCCCACCCAAAATCTGCTGTCTGACTACGCCCCTGAATTGCCAAACCAAACATTTTGTCCTGTCTACATCCCTCCCTAGTGTCAGGCAACAAACACTAGGAGTAAATATCCACTGTGGGGCGTAGCTAGACACCCAATTTTGGGTGGGCCTGGGCCCAAGATGGGTGGGCAGAAGAGCTCTGCCTTGTCCCACAAGTGATTTGGTCTCTCCCTCTCTCATCTGCATGCCATATGGTCTCTCAAACGTCCCCTCCACCCCCCCATACCTTTTAAATAGCAGATTTTCACCGGCAGCGAGCAGCAACTAATACACACTGCTCATATTGGCCCCACAGCCTTCCCTCTGATGCAACTTCCTGTTTCCGCATAAGTGGGACTACATCAGAGGGGAAGGCTGTGGGGCCGGTGCGAGCAGTATGTATCAGTCGCTGCTCGCTGTAGGCGAAGATCTGCTATTTACAAGGTGTGCAGGAAGGACAGTTTTGGGGAGTTTTCGGCTGGTGGGGCATGGGGATGCCTGAAAACCACATCATAGGTGTGCTGTTACTGGGTGGGCCTTAGCCCAAAGTGGGTGGGACTGGGCCCACCCTTGGCTACACCACTGGTGATGCCTTTTCATATTTTAGAAGTCATAGTTTAGGAATGTATTAAATCGTAGCGTGATTTTCTCAAATGTTGTGCTAAATGGCCTGCAATTTTAGCCATCTAATGTCATTTGCACACAAACCCTTCATTCCATAACAGGTCACTTAAATTTGTGCCTATTGCATGTGTAAATTTTTGCCTACTGATATTCAAAAGCCCCATAACCATCTATCCGGCGGTTAGCGGCTAGCAGATAGGCGGTTAAATCGGCCGACATAACCAGCTATCCGCTGATTTTTCTGCCCCACTTTAGCAGCTGTATTTGGCCACGTGGCTTCATGGGATATCGTTGGCTGGTTAGAAGATAACCAGCTATGTCTAAATATAAACATAGCCTGTTATCTTCTAACCGACCAAAAATAAACTGAATATTCATTGCCAGTCACCGGAAACGGCCCAGCATTGAATATCCAGGATTAGCTGTGACCGCGGGAGTTAGCCCTGCTAACTCCTGCAGTCTGAAGATCGGCCCCATGAAATACTACCATCCAGGAGGGTACGTGTACACTGTCCCTCATCATAGTACCTAAAGAGTAGTCTATAATTACGTGCTCAACTTACAAGGGGGTCCTTTTACCAAGCTGCAGAAAAAAAAACCCTGTGTTAGTGACAGGGGCCAGTTTTCCCGTGTGTCAGGGCCCTTTTTACTGCAGCAGGTAAAAAGCCCCCAGACACACATGGCCATGCGGTAAGAGAACTCTTACCGCATGGCCATGTGGCAGGGAGACCTTACCGCCACCCATTGAGGTGACGATAAGGGCTCCCGGTTGTAACCAGGCAGTGCACAGCAATGCCCAATTACCGCTGGGTTACTGCTTGGCAAGCCATTTCTAGGGGTTTTCTTTTTCCCCCAGAAATGGCGTGCGCTCAGGGCATAACTACCACCAGCAGCCGCAATAGGCCAGCAGTAGTCCTGATTTAGGGTTTGGTAAGTCCACGTTGGGCTTACCAACGCTTTGTAAAATACCCCCATAGTGCGTAATTGTTATGGGGGTGTATGCATGAGTGGCACACGAATGGTCCATTGGCTGGGCAACTTACAGAATACCGGTAGTTGTACACATTTATGCGAGCCATAGATCTGTTGTAAATGTTTGCTTCTTAATAAAATAGGCTCACTACCCCCAGTAATATGGTATCTAAACGGTGTCACCATGTTGTCGAATTGCCTCCAAAAGGTTTATTGCTTTGATCTTAAGGGAGAGATCACCGTTGACCTTCTGTAAATGTGGGATTTCAGAGAGCTCACCGTTGACCTTCTGTAAATGCTGGATTTCAAAGAGATCACCGTTGACCTTCTGTAAATGCTGGATTTCAGAGAAATCACTGTTGACCTTCTGTAAATGCTGGATTTCAGAGATCTCACCGTTGACCTTCTGTAAATGCTGGATTTCAGAGAGATCACCGTTGACCTTCTGTAAATAGTGGATTTTAGAGAGATCACCATTGACCTTCTGTAAATGCTGGATTTCAGAGAGCTCACCGTTGACCTTCTGTAAATGCTGGATTTCAGAGAGCTCACCGTTGACCTTCTGAAAATGCTGGATTTCAGAGAGCTCACCGTTGACCTTCTGTAAATGCTGGATTTCAGAGAGATCACCGTTGACCTTCTGTAAATAGTGGATTTTAGAGAGATCACCGTTGACCTTCTGTAAATGCTGGATTTCAGAGAGCTCACTGTTGACCTTCTGTAAATGCTGGATTTCAGAGAGATCACCATTGACCTTCTGTAAATAGTGGATTTTAGAGAGCTCACTGTTGACCTTCTGTAAATGCTGGATTTCAGAGAGATCACCGTTGACCTTCTGTAAATAGTGGATTTCAGAGAGATCACCGTTGACCTTCAGTAAATAGTGGATTTTAGAGAGCTCACTGTTGACCTTCTGTAAATGCTGGATTTCAGAGAGATCACCATTGACCTTCTGTAAATAGTGGATTTCAGAGAGATCACCGTTGACCTTCAGTAAATACTAGATTTTCAGTGAGATCATTATTGACGTTCTGTAAATACTGGATATCAGCCCACCATCTATCTGCGATGTAGCAGTATTTGTCTTTCGTAGTCAATATTAACAGATGGCAAAAGGTGACAACACGGTTTACTTTTATGGACGTATCAATGTTATCTTTTCAAAGAACATTCAACTTTTCTACTTAGTCGATGCCAGTTCGCAGAACATGTTGTCCATTTGCTTTTATCAAGATGTAAACAAAAGCGAAGCATATTGCAAACCTTTAAAAACAAAAGTCTGAAATATGTGAGACTTTAACTCCTGACAGCTGTATTTACCGGTGCATTGATTTAATCGCACAGTTGGCAGGTAAAACAGAGGATCAAATGACCTACTTTAGTTTGAAGCTGTGATCAGCACTTTGAAGAGTTTAAAGCATAGGAAAAAAAATCGCCACAAGACCTGATTACTATCCAGTAGAAAAAGAAAAAGACAATGAGCTCCGTTTACTAGAAGTCATCTGCTTTTTGCTACTTGAGGAATAGATTGAAGGACAAGAATGAAAACTGAAAGTATTTTGCTTATGTAATGAATTTTCCATTGGTGTCACACTCAATCAAAATCTCCCAGACCTCCTATTATTTGGTAAAGAGAACACTGTATATAATTTTCACTGTGTCTTGTGGTGGTCAAGCAAGTTGTAAATTTAACAAAATTAAGTACATTTTAATAACGTTCACAAATCATTCCCCTGAGCAAATCTGAAAGGGCACCCTCAGTTTCTGGTTTAACCTTTGAGTCTATCCATATGAAATATTATTTGCATAGAGTCTTCCGTCTATTCATACGGACAGTAATTTTCAGTGGAAAATCAACCAAAAGTAGGCAGGCCATCAGGGTCAGGAGAGTGTTTACGTTGGAGGAGGAGGAAAATTTATGTAGACTCCTTTTGAAATTCTACGCACCTTATTCTGGATGTAATCTCTAGGATACTTTTTCCCAGGTCATTTTTTTAAAAGAAAAGTATAGGCCAAAGAGCAAAAGTACTGCAGACTCTGCATCAATATGGCCAGTTTTGTAAAAATTTCAATAGTAGTCGGGCACTATATATACTTATAACTTGAAGGGAGCTCACAATCACTGAGGCCCAGATGCACTAAACCTTAATGACCCTTTAACGAAGAAATTTTCAACCATAGCATGCATTAAAGGCAATTTTTCGACGACGCTAGCAGCTAACGAAAACGGAATGCAAACGAGTAACTACCATTGAAATGTGGACAATTCGGGATGCACTAACCATACCGACGATTGCACCGAATCCTTTACCGTGATAAATTTAACATGAGGTCAGAGCTGTCGTTAAGGCCTGAGTTGTCATCTCCCCACTTCCTCCCTGCAGCATAAAAATCTAAGCTGGCGTGTTTAAAAACAAAAGTGAGATAAACAACACAAACACTGGCTCCCCGCTTCCCTCTGCATAAAATAGAAAATGAAAACAAAATCAAAAAAGGATCGGGAGGGGGCAAAGGCGCTCGTCAGGAGCGTTCTGTATGGACGGCCTTGCCCCCTCCCCCCGAGGTCCCCGCTGCTCCCCGCTTCCCCCTGCATTGGAAAATCAAGATTTTAGCAGCCCCGACCCCCTCCCTTTCTCTCTACTGTCTCCCACAGCTCCGCCTCCCGCCATCCTCTACCCCCGTGCCCCGCCCCCTGAGGTCGTCGCCGCCGCTCCCCCCTCCACCGGGCCCCCCCTCCACCTTACCGGGCCCGCGCAGCGCCTCTCACCTCTGTGTGAAGGCGCTGCACGGGTAAGAAGAACATCTGATCACCACGAGTCTTCAGGACGTCTCTCCTTCCTGTCAGATGGGGGCGGGCCCAGGTCAGGGAAGGAGAGACGCCCTGAAGACTCGCGATGATCAGATGGTCTTCTTGCCCATCTCCTATAAAAAATATATAGTAATAATTCTTATCTACTGACAGTACTATTATGTACCGATACACATCTTGACCGTTACTAACCAAGAGTGTTTTTGACAAGCGGAGTCTAAGATGGTCGCCATCTCTTTACAAGGCAGGCTTTATAGCCAATCAAATCTTCATGTGACGAAAAGCACCAATCGCAACTCCAAGACCGAACATCTGACTGGTATTTCATAGATAGAGTAATTAAGAACCACTCATTTAACTACGGATAATCTCAGATGAGTGTTTGCCATTCAATTTCACGATTTTACCCATATTTAGGGTAAAACTCCAGAATTGTTCTCTGAAATTTAGTATTTTTTCAACGTCGCCTCCCTCTCACCCTTCTTTTACTTGATCTATTATTCGCCATTGTAAGTCTGATATTTGATGTTGACAATCTACCCAATGTTGTACAAGCGGGGCCTCTAATTTATTGGTAAGAATCCTAGATTTATGTTCAGTAAGCCGTATTTTTATTGTTCTCATACTTCTCCCTACATATATTTTCTTGCAGGGCCATTGGATACTACATACCACCATTTTGGTGGAACAGTCCGAATCAGTAAATGATCTAATTCTACGATGTAATTGAGGGTCAGTCCATATCGATCCAGTTATCGAAGTTCGACACCACTGACAGTGTTCATATATCGTAAAAAGCCAGCATATAGCACAACTTCATTCTATTTATTTATTAGGACGTATTAACCGCCTTTATGAAGAAACTAGTAAAAAAGGCCCGTTTCTGACACAAATGAAACGGGCGCTAGCAAGGTTTTCCTCGGAGTGTGTATGTTTGGGAGAGTGTATGTGAGAGTGACTGTGAGAGTCAGAGTGAAAGTGTGAGTGTGTGTGTGTGATAGAGAGAGTGAGTCTGGGTTTGAGTGTGTTTGTGAGAGAGTGTGTGTGTGAGAATGAGAGTGTGTGCAAGTGTGTATGTGAGACACAGTGTGAGAGAGAGTGTGTGTGTGTGGGCGAGAGAGAGAGTGTGTGTGAGACACAGATTCTCTGTGAGAGTGAGTGTATGAGACCAAGCGAGTGTGTGAGTGACTGTGTGGCACATAGAGAGTGAATGTGATACAGTGTGAGACAGAGTGTGTGAGAGTGAGAGTCAGAAAGACATTGTATATGTGAGAGAGAGTGTGAGCCCTGCCCTCCCAATCCATGCCCATCTGTCCCCTGCCCCCTCCATTCATCCTTTTCCAGCAATTTCCCTCTCTCCCTGAGCCCTGCCCTCCCAATCCATGCCCATCCATGCTCCTCTGTCACCTGTCCCCTACATTCATCCCTATCCTTGACGTCAGAAGAAGGCGGAACACAGCGAAGTGAAGGCTAGAGACGTCGGGAGCGCCGCCTCCTTCCCTGACACTGCCGGAATTGTTTGTTTTTTTTTCCGCCCTCGACGTCATGACGTTTGACGCGAGGGCGGGGCAGAGACGGCTGGCTGGCTTGAAGGCTTCACACCACGAATCCACGAACCCTTCAGCCTGGGAGTGACGTCAGATGGCTTCAGAACGTTGTCCTCAGAACGTTGAGGGTGCGTTTTATTATATTAGATTCGTCCAAGGTGGTGTGAAACAGGTGTTGCTTCACACAAACAACTTACATTGTAATTAACAGAAGCTCTGGGAAATTCATGCTCAGCTCTATTCTTCAAAGGACATAACAACAGTAAAATGACTGAATGTGAGGATCTGATACTTTTTTCTTTTTCTTAATATTTAAAAATGTATATTTTCGTTTTACCGTTTCTTCTAGTTAGGCCAGTACTTCTTATGTTATTAACATGAGTACAGGTTTTCTTTTGTCGTCCTTTCTCTTTGATTCTGTTTTACTTTTTTCCATGAGTTGTTGTTCATTCTTTTCGGCACGCGTCCGAAAAATAATTTTTACTTTCAGACGCGTGTATTGGACGCGCGCCAAGTGGCATTTGACGCACATAGGTCATTACCACCCATTTACCCCGTGAGACTTTACCACTATGTCAATGGCTGGTGGTAAGGTCCCAGACCCAAAATGGACGCGCAGCAATTTTCATTTTGCCGCATGCCCGTTTTCGGCAAAACTTTTAAAAAGGTATTTTTTACAGGTGCGCTGAAAAATGATTCTACGCACACCCAAAACACGCGTCTACACTACCGCAGGCCATTTTTCAGTGTACCTTTGTAAAGGGCCCCTCTATATATCGCACCTTAATTTCCGCATAGAAATCGAAGCGTATTCTATAACAATGCGAGTAACTTAATAGGTTAACTAACTAATCAGCACTGTTAATTGAATGTTAACAAACAATTATAAGCACCAATTGTCATTCATTACATTTTACACGCACAACTCGCAAAGCATATTCTGTAATGTGGTGCTTGTAGATTCCAAGTCGTACAGTTGAAAAGGGGGCGCGGAATGGGCGTTTCTTAAATCCATGTGCATTATTACAGAATACACCTGCTCTGCACCTAATTTGGGTGTCGAGCAGTGGCATACAGAGGGTGGGGCGGTCCGCCAAGGGTGCACACCGCTGGAAGGGTACAGAAATCAGCCATGAGGCTGTCAGCTCCGCTGGTTCCCTGCTCCCTCTGCCCCCTCTGCCCCTGCTCCCAGCAGGTAAGAATGCACCCGGGGGGGCTTAGGTGATACGCTGGAGGGGTGTTGATGTGCCAGGGGAGTGTTGATGCGCCATGGGGGTATCGTGCTGCGCCTAGGGGGGACAGACACTGCTGCATCCGGTGGGTGGGGGTGTGCAGCGGCGATCCGCTCCGGGTGGCAACAGACCAAGGATTGCCACTGGTGTCAGGATTTACACCAAGTAAAACATGGCCTAATTGGACGCGACCAAATTTGGTCACGTGGTGAGGTGCTTGGTGTATTCTATATACCACATGGAAATTTAAGCCTATTCTCTAAACTTTAGGTGTACTTTAGAGAATACGCCTAGGCATATTTTTTTTCCGTGCAGATTTTTCAGGTGCCGTATATAGAATCTAGCCCATAATATATTTCAAGAAACGTTGGGATGCACAATCGACAATTATTTAGTGAACAAAGAACCCTTGAAGATGCATACGGAGTTATCAGATGAGAAAGGTATGCCAGTACCCAAGGGTCAACACCTTACATTGAGTACGGGAGACTATAGGGAGCTGGTGTAGTTTAATGAGAAAGGGAGTGAGTGTTTCGATCAAACCTATTAGTTTGTGAAAAGATATGAGCAGCTGCATGTATCTTTATACAACAGCACTCAAGTAGGTGCCTAGTTACCCTCTTAAACCAGGTGTGTTTTAAAGTCACGCTTCACATGTTGTTGCATTAAAAGTTAGAAGTTTTATATAACCCATGATAAAGAGTTAATGAGCCATTCAACTTTTGTTTATGGCCCAAGTAATCTCTGAGGTCTTTTTCCTCCAGTATTACTTGTTATATATAGAGAAGTCACTCTGAATTGACAGCAGATTTATTTTATTGTTTGGAAGTCACGTAACCCTCCATTGCCTCAGGCACCAATTTAGATCATAAGCCCTTCAGGGAAATGCTCAGCATACCTGAATGCAACTCATCTTGAGCGACTACTGAAATCTATGAGCTAAATCCAAAGAAATAAATTATATGTGTGTTTAGAACATAGGAGTAGCTATACTGGGTCAGACCAATGGTCCATCTAGCCCAGAATCCTGTTTTTCAAACAGTGGCCAAGCCAGGTCACAAGTACCTGGCAGAAAGCCAAATCGTTGCAACATTCCATGTAGTACCCCAAAGAATAGCAAGATTCTGGAATCCTAAAGAGTGACAAGATTCCATGCAGAGTCTCAAAGAGTAACAACATTCCATGAAGAACCCCAAAGAATAACAAGATTCTGGAATCCTAAAAAGTGACAAGATTCCATGCAGAATCTCAGAGTAGCAACATTCCATGTAGAACTCCAAAGAATAGCAAGATACTGGAATCCTAAAGAGTGACAAGATTCCATGCAGAATCTCAAAGAGTAGCGACATTCTATGTAGAACCCCACAGAATAGCAAGATTCTGGAATCCTAAAGAGTGACAAGATTCCATGCAGAGTCTCAAAGAGTAACAACATTCCATGAAGAACCCCAAAGAATAACAAGATTCTGGAATCCTAAAAAGTGACAAGATTCCATGCAGAATCTCAGAGTAGCAACATTCCATGTAGAACTCCAAAGAATAGCAAGATACTGGAATCCTAAAGAGTGACAAGATTCCATGCAGAATCTCAAAGAGTAGCAACATTCCATGTAGACCCTAAAGAATAGCAAGATTCTGGAATCCTAAAGAGTGACAAGATTCCATGCAGAGTCTCAAAGAGTAACAACATTCCATGAAGAACCCCAAAGAATAACAAGATTCTGGAATCCTAAAAAGTGACAAGATTCCATGCAGAATCTCAGAGTAGCAACATTCCATGTAGAACTCCAAAGAATAGCAAGATTCTGGAATCCTAAAGAGTGACAAGATTCCATGCAGAGTCTCAAAGAGTAACAACATTCCATGAAGAACCCCAAAGAATAACAAGATTCTGGAATCCTAAAAAGTGACAAGATTCCATGCAGAATCTCAGAGTAGCAACATTCCATGTAGAACTCCAAAGAATAGCAAGATACTGGAATCCTAAAGAGTGACAAGATTCCATGCAGAATCTCAAAGAGTAGCAACATTCCATGTAGACCCCAAAGAATAGCAAGATTCTGGAATCCTAAAGAGTGACAAGATTCCATGCAGAATCTCAAAGAGTAGCGACATTCTATGTAGAACCCCACAGAATAGCAAGATTCTGGAATCCTAAAGAGTGACAAGATTCCATGCAGAATCTCAGAGTAGCAACATTCCATACTATAAACCCCAGGGTAAGCAGTTGCTTCCCATGTCTTAAGCAGTCTTGAATGCTAAAAATGTATAGGGACAGGCTTATGAACCTCAACATGTATACGCTGGAAGAGAGGAGGGAGAGAGGAGACATGATAGAAACGTTTAAATATTTCAAGGGCATTTATGTACAGGAAGAGAGCCTTTTTCAAATGAAGGAGAGCTCTGGAATGAGGGGGCATATGACAAAGTTAAGAGGGAATAGGCTTAGGAGTAACCTAAGGAAGTATTATTTCACAGAAAGGGTGGTGGAGGTGGTGGAGTCAAGGACTGTTCCAGAATTTAAAAAGACATGGGATAAGCATATGGGATTGCTAAGGAACAGGAAGAATTAGGGGTTTCAGAGGATGGGCAGACTGGATGGGTCATATGGCCTTTATCTGCCGTCATGTTTCTATGTTTCTATGTCTGTCTCAGTATTGGAATTTGTCCAATCCTTTTTTAACTCAGATACACTAACCGCTGTTTCTACTTCCTCTGGCAAAGAGTTCCAGAGCTTAACTTGAACTAAAATATGAGGTGCTTAAACCAGACTTTCGGGTCCACCGTAAAGTAATGTGAAGTAATTCAGACTGGAGCTGCCCTCTCCCAGCATCAACTTTCCTGCTGTGTTTTGAAGCAGCTGAAGTTGGGAAAACAACATTCGACAGATTAAATGAATCGATTTGGGGAATCTTTTGACACTGGGCCCAAATTTCCGACTAGCACACAATTTGGGTGCGCAGGGTATAGAATGGACTATCAGTGGAGGTGGTGGAGACTAAGACTATATCCAAATTCAAGAAAGCATATCTTATGCTTGAGTTGTTCTTGCTGTACACTGCCTTGGGTGAATTCCTTCAAAAAGATGGTAAATAAATTCCAATAAATAAATAATTAGAATTGTGCCAGTTGTGTGTCTAATTGTTAATTTAGGTGCCAATTGGCCTTAAGTACCAATAATAGACCTTAAGTGGTATTAATTTGTGCTAATTGGCACTACTTCGTAGTTACGCAGTTAGGGCTAGATTCTATATATGGCGACTGAAAATTCCACGTGGTAAACAAATATGCCTAGGTGTACTCTCTATAGTACACCTAAATTTTATAGAACAGGTTTAAAAATCCATGTAGTATATAGAATACGCTGAGCACCTCTCTATGCGACTAAATTTGGTTGCGTCCATTTACACCATGTCTTACTTGGCGTAAATCCTGACACTAAAGAAGGCACAGAGTGGGTGCATTCTATAATAATAAGCGTAGATTTTAGAAATGCCCACGACCTGCCCATTCCACACCCATAACCACGCCCCCTTTTCAACTATGGAACTTTGAATTTATATGCATCACATTACAGAATACACTTAGTGAGTTGTGCACATAAATATTAATTAATGCCAATTAGTGCTGATAATTGCTTGTTAACATCCAATTAAGAGCGCTCATTAGATAGTTAACCAATTCATTTACACACATTGTTGTAGAATACGCTTCGGTTTCTGTGTGGAAATTAAGGCGAGATATATAGAGGGGGGGGGGGGTTGATATTCCGCCAACAGCGTGTAGCATGTTGCTGACTGTTGCGAGTGCTAAACCAAGAAATTCAAAGTCAGGCCATGTCTAGGCACCAACATTGAATTTCTGGGAGCCAGATCACATATAACCAGCGGCGTACTGAGGGCAGGGCAGTGGGGGCGGTTCGCCCCGGTGCACGTTGTGAGGGGGGGGCCATAGCCGCCGAGAGGGGGGGCAGGGGGCACAGAATTCCACGGGCCCAGGCCTCCAAGGGGGGCCCGGCGCCGCAGTCCCAACCGCCCTCCATCGTTGACTGTCTGCCCCCTGCATTGAAATTGCAGTCTTACCTCTGTGAAAGCAGCGCTGCAGGCAGCAGAACGCCTCCCTTCGGCCCTCCTTCCCTCCCTGTGTCCCACCCTTATCTGACGTAACTTTCGCGAGGGTGGGACACAAGGAGGGAAGGAGGGCCGAAGGGAGGCGTTCTGCTGCCTGCAGTGCTGCTTTCATGGAGGTGAGACTGCGATTTCAAAGCAGGAGGCCCGACCCGGTGGCGGACGGAGGGGGGGAGTGGCAGTGGCGACCTCGGGGGGGGTGGAGGGGGAGAGCAGTGGCTGCGGCGATCTCAGGGGGGGAGCGGTGGCAACCTCATTGGGGGTGGAGGGGGGAGTGGCGGGGCGGTGAGGGCGGCGGGGGCGGGGCATGGGGGGTTCAGGAAGCAGTCATGTGGCTGTCGGCTCCGCCGGTTCCCTGCTCCCTCTGATATTACTTCCTGTTCCAGGGCAGAGGGAGCAGGGAACCGGCGGAGCCGACAGCCACAAGACTGCTTCCTGCACCCTAGGAGGTAAGAGCAACTTATCAGATTCAGGGAAGAAACAAAAGTGAACGTTTATACATAAATAACCAAATTCTTCTTTTTCTAGCCAGTCATGGGTTTTGTAATACAGACTTTTGGTTTGCAACACCAGCATGTCTTCAGTTCCCATTCATTCTCCTTTCAGTTTGCAGTGCTGTAAGCCTGGGGGAGGAGGCGCGGGGGGGGGGGGGGAAGCTGCACCTGGGTGGCAGTCGACCAAGGAACACCCCTGCATATACTACTACTACTTAACATTTCTAGAGCGCTACTAGGGTTACGCAGCGCTGTACAAATTAACAATTAAGGACGGTCCCTGCTCGGAAGAGCTTACAATCTAAAGGACGAAATGTCAAGTTGGGGTAGATAAGTTTTCCTGAGAAGAGGTGAAGTGGTTAGGTGCCGAAGGCGATATTGAAGACATATAACCGGTTAAGTGCGACATTCAGCACTTAACCGACTATGGTGAACTGCGAAAAATAGGGCTGACTTTTATGTGGTCTTGTTTATGCAGTTAACCTGGCTTCCTGTTTCCACAGAGGTGGGACACAGTAGAATGAAGCGTCCGGTGCCGGTTGCACCATGGCAGGGCAGCCTATGGGAATCTCTGCCACCTCCACATCTTGTCCTGTACTGTGGTGCTTTCTTTTTGGGAGACATTACACAGTCAAATAAATGCATGTTTCCCTTTGCACCAGCCTTTGAGGAAGTGGCGTAGCTAGGTGGGGGCCATGGGGGCCTGGGCCCCTGGTTGGCTTGTGGGGGTCCCCAACCCTCGCCAGCTGAAGGCTTCATCCAGCGCCGCATTGCCTGCCCTGCTCTCTCTTCCTTTCACGTTGGGCATGCTCCTTTTACTGAAATTGATCGCGCTCAGTTTCACTAAAAGGAGCGTGCCGGATGTGAGGGGAAGAGAGAGCAGAGCAGGCAACGCGGCGGCGCTGGAGACCAGTGCTGGATGAAGTCTTCAGCTGGCGGGGGTTGGGGACCCCTGCCAGACAACCAGGGTTGGGGACCTCCACCAGCCAAGATGTTACAGCAGCAGCAGTGGGTGGCGGAGGGGGGGGGGGCAGTGAGGCGGCAGAGGAGAGGCGGCAGCGGGGCACCTTGGGCTCTGGCCCCCTCCCACCTCGTGGGCTGGCTATGCCCCTGCTTTGAGGGCAGATTATTGTACAAACTGACTGGGATCCCTAAGGAAATACAGACGCTTCTGACCCATATATATATACAGCAGCCCTTGGCTAAGTTTTGGAAACAAGAGACAATTCCATCAATGGATAGTGTTTTTAAAACGGTGGATTATTATTGTTGAATTTCACACCTGAGAGCCTAGAAGTATAGAAGAATCATTCAAAACCATAAAGTATGGGCCATATATAAGAATGGGTGAGAACGAACATTCCAGGATTCATTGGTTTAACTATGATTTTATGGACTGGACTTGACCACATGACTATAGACAAACTTTATTGGGGGGGGGGGGGGGGAGGGAGGGTTTGTTAACGGGGTGGTATGGACTGAGTATGTTATTATTAAGTTTCAATTATGTTGCATTTATTGAATTTATTTTTATATTTGTATATTTTACTATTGTTATGCTATTAACAAGATTGTAAGTTTGCTCTTAAACTGTACTGGGTGAATTTCTTCTTAAAGGCGGTTAATAAATCCAAATTAAAAAAAAATAAAATAAAACAATAAAAATTATGCATACTTGTTTGATTTACATTAAAAACAAAACAAATCAAATAAGGGTTGGCCCAAATTATTTCTATGCATTAGCTTTAAGAGTTTCTATCAGATATTTGCATATATCATGAGTAGCCCTTAGTTACACCTCCCCTGACTGACTGATGAATCAAACCACCTGTCCTATGAAAGAATTTGCCCTGTCCTCCCCTGCCCAATGCCGGTCCTTCTCAGTAGCCAATGAGAACAGGTCTTTGTAAATGAGTCAGGCCTTTCACTCACTGTACTAACTGTAATTGTCATGCTGAACTGGTCAGAGTTTATCACCTACTGCAAATATTACTATGCTAAAATTAGAATGACAAGCTCCCTAGGCTTTTGCATGTGTGCATAAAGGTACAGTTTGTTGGGACTAATTGTCCGTGTAGTACTGTAGAGCAAATAATGCATCACCGTGACTCAGGGATGGTTGAATGACAGTGAATTCAATCAGGAATGTCTTGCAAGTACTTAACGTTGCCTAATAAGGTTGAGCACAGTCAGTCCAATGGACAATAAGTCCTTAGCTCGGAGCCCAGCTATGAAATCTCTTTATTTCATTTCCTGTAAACCATTGTCTAAGGGGCTAGTGAAAATTTCTTTACAATGTCGTCTGCATCACAGTATAGTTGAGGTGACAGTACCAACTAGATTTCTCAAGATATCATCTGAGCAGTTCCTTAACCCTGCTGCACCTTTAAATTCTACTCTTTTTTTTGTTGTTAATTTATTTTTTATTAAGTTTTACATTTACATTTCAAACATAAATGCATAGGCAATATCTGTAAACTCAAACAAGAAAAATAATCAAAACAAACAAGGAAATCATTCCCCATTAATTTTGTCCACAATACAATTGGATCCAGATACTAGGCAAAAAGAGGGGAAAAAAAAGGAAAACGTGTATATATCATTAGAGCATTTGGGAGCAAAACAATACTCGCAGCCGATTAAACAGCATTTTAACTAATGGGTACATCCAAGGGAACCCTAATACTTTCTTTAGAATTAATAAATTCTAACAGTTTTTTTGGGTCAAAGAAAACGTAATTGATAGAATCAAGAGACACAAGACATCTACGAGGAAATTTTAACTCAAACAATGCACTTAAGTTGAGAACTCTTGATTTATATGTCAAGAATTCTCTTCTTCTTTTTTGTGTGTCTCTGGCCAAATCTGGAAAAACCTGGATTTTAAACCCCCAAAAAAGAGCACTGATATGACGAAAGTAAGTACGGAAAATATTATTTCTGTCCAGCTCTAATGCAAAAGTCACCAAGAGAGTAGTTCGTTCTGTCACCACTTCTAATGAACTTTCCAGAAATTTAGTTGAAATGCTTGGATGTTTCACTTATATATACTATCAGCTACCACATTTGCTTATTTCCGATCTGACGAATAGTCCAATAAAAAAGGTATCATCTTATTTTCTTTTCCATGTTTTATTTTGTTTGATTTCTATAGATTCTACATGGAATGTTGCTTTTCCACTAGCAACATTCCATGTAGAAGTCGGCCCTTGCGGATCACCAATGTGGCAGGACGTCAGACTCACAGAAACAGAAGCCTGCGCAGCCTTCTACATGGAATGTTGCTAGTGGAATAGCAACATTCCATGTAGAATCTCCAATAGTAGCAACATTCCATGTAGAATCTCCAATGGTATCTATTTTACTGTCATAGTAATGCTTGAATGTTTTCACTTATATACACTGTCAGCTAGCACATTTGCTTATTTCCGATCTGAGGAAGAAGGGCAACCTTCGAAAGCTAATCAAGAAATGTATTAAGTTATGTCCAATAAAAAAGGTATCATCTTATTTTCTTTTCCATATTTTATTTTGTTTGAGTTTCTATTGATAACCTTTAAGAGCGGACTAACACGGCTACCACACCTCTCTACTTAAGGCAGAAATTCAGTCAAATTTAAATCAGACACAGGCTGAGGTTGCACGTTAGAAGATCTTGAAGTCCTTGTTATATATTGGGCTGTAACTATAGGCGGGAAACCCTCCGCTGGTATTCCCAATATTTCTCCAAAATATTTTTTAAGCATTTCCAATGCAGGTATTAAAGGTGATTTTGGAAAATTTAAAAACTTCAAATTATTTCTGCGTCCTTGATTTTCTAGACATTCAAGCTTACGGGCTTGAATGTCCCTCTCTTTGATGAGCATTGAAGTAACATTTTGTAACTGGGTAATTTCCCCTTCCAATGTGATAGTTTTGTTAGATTGATCCTGAATATTGTCGGACAGATTTTGGTAAGTTTGTTTAAGTTTCAGAATCTCTCCCTTAAAGGAGCTAGAAATAGATCTCAAAGTAGAGTTCAAACCTTGGATAGCGTCCCATAGCGACTCCATCGTCACCACAGCCGGTCTTACCAATCCACCGTTTCCCCTGGAAGTTAAGCCCTGAGCAGGAGACAAGGAGAACGGCATTCCCTGCATCCCCTCCGTTGCCAATCCACTTGGGGTTGAAGTGCCGGCAGGTCTTCCTCTCTCAGCAAACGAAAGCTGTTCCTCATCAATCGCCTCCGTCTGCTGTGACCCCACCGGCGCAAAATCACTTCCAGGTCGTGGGGGGGGGGGGGGGGAACTATGTTAGAGGGAGGACTCAATGGCACTCCTTCTATGCTGCGGTCCACGTCGAAAGATGCGGAACCCATTGAGGCAGGCGTCTGTTCCCCGAGCGCTCTCACCCCGAAGTTCTCCAAAGTGGCCTGGCACGAAGAAGGGGTTGTTGCCAGGTCCGAGGAGGTAAGAATCTTAGCTTTCCCCTTTCTTTTCCCCATAACCCAAAACAGGGAAAGTTCTTTAGCGTCTAGCTCTTTCAGAGAATTTCAAGAGCAGAGAACACGCTCTGCTGCTCTAGTCGCCATCTTGGATCCTGGCCTCTTAAATTCTACTCTTACTTCCTAATACATCTGAATTCATACACTTTTACATCTCTGGGGATTATCCCTTCCACTGTGATCATATTTTTTCAGTATATGGAAGAATATGGAAAATGATTACAAAAAATTTGAAATGTTACCAGTCAACTAAAAATTAGTGTGCCCCCAAAAAATGAGGAGCCGAGTAGTTTTTCATTAACTGCCAACTCAGAGGTCAACGTTAGAACAGGACACATGGTTGTGAAGGTACACGCTTGGAGTATTGTGTTCAGTTTTGGAGGCCATATCTTGCTAAGGATGTAAAAAGACTTGAAGTGGTTCAAAGAAAAGAGACAAAAATATATTTTATTTTTGTTACATTTGTACCCCACGCTTTCCCACTCATGGCAGGCTCAATGCGGCTTACATGGGGCAATGGAGGGTTAAGTGACTTGCCCAGAGTCTGAAGTGGGAATTGAACTCAGTTCCTCAGTTCCCCAGGACCAAAGTCCACCACCCTAACCACTAGGCCCCTCCTCCACTCCACTGCATGGGGCTACATGCACGCTGCAGGACGTAAGACATCAGAAACAGCTGATCACACCAGGAACTTAGTTGAACGAAGGCACTACTCCAGCGCTGAAGAAGACTCTCTTCGGCTGGCGGGGTTTGGGGACCCCCGCCAGCAAACAAGGTATCTGATGCAGCGGCAGGGCGGGCAGCGGCAGCGGGGGAGGGTTGGTGGCGGGAGGGGGGGTTCAAGGGGATCGTCGGCAGGCCGGCAGGGGGATCCAATGTGGTGGTGGCTTGGGGGGAGGCGGTTAAACAGTGCCCCCCCCCACCTCGGGCTCTGGACCCCCCTCCTGGCGAGGTCTGGCTACGCCCCTGGCCTGAACATGTATACCCTGGAGGAAAGGAGAAACTGGGGTGATATGATACAGACATTCAAATATTTGAACGGTATTAATCTACAAACAAACCTTTTCCAGATACAGGAAGGTGGTAGAACTAGAGGACATGAATTAAGGTTGCAGGGGGGGCTGACTTGGGAATGATATCAGGAAGTACTTTTTCACCGACAGGAGGTAGTGGAGATGAAACAGCAACGGAATTCAAAAATGCATGGGATAAACACACAGGAATCCTATCTAGAAGGCTTGGAACCAAAAAAGCTTAGCGGTTATTTGATGGCAACACCAGTAATTTGGAAGCAAAGCCAGTGCTGGGCAAGACTTCTATGGTCTGTGCCCTGATCGTGGCTGGACAGATTCAGCTTCAGTAGCTGGAGAACAAGGCCAGTGCTGGGCTCTACAGTCTGTGCCCTGATCGTGGGATGGGTTGGAGTGGGCTTCGAAGACACCTTCAGTAGTTGCAGGATAAGGATAATGCCGGGCAGCCTTCTACAGTCTGTGCCTTGAAAATGTCAAGGACAAGTCAAGGTAAAGTATGGCTATGTAGTTTTGCATCATATCCTATGCTATGAGTTTAACTTGTTAGGCAGACTGGTTGGTCCGTACAGCTCTTTGTCTGCCATCATCTGCTATGTTATTATGTTACATGGATGTATACTGCATCTATTTTACACAAGCAACATATGCTCCTATGTTTTATAAACTTGTCTTTCTGGAATCTCACACGCAAAAGTGCACCTGCTCCAGGGAAAGATTAACTTTGTGGATTTATATGCCAGTAAGATTTGGTGCTTATCCGTCAGATTCTGTATCATTTACCCAAAGCTTGGCACGGATCAGAAATTTAAACTAATTAACTGATTAACTGATAACAATAAGAACATAAGAATAGCCATACTGGGTCAGACCAATGGTCCATCTATCTCAGTATCCTGCTTCCAGCAGTGGCCAATCCAGGTCTAAGGTACCGGGCAGAAACCCAATTAGTAGCAACATTCCATGCTACCAATCCCAGGGCAAGCAGTGGCTTCCCCCATGTCCATCTCAATAATAGACTATGGACTTTTCTTCCAGGAACTTGTCCAAACCTTTTTTAAATCCAGCTATAGGTCCTTCTTCCTACCATGTCCAGCCTCCTGTGAAGTAACTTCCTGTTTCTGCATAGACAGGACGCAGCAGGAAGAAGGATCTGTGTCCAGCAGAGCAGTCTCTTTTGATTGCCAGCGCCGGGCTCTCCTTGGAGGCTGGGCCCCGGGAATCTTGCCCCCCCCCCCCCCTCGGCAGGCCTGGATATATCATCAACCAACATAACTCTGAAGCATTTAAATGTCCCACCATCTTCTCCTGAACAGCACATATATCTAAATCTCATATCGACCATCTTTTGTTGAAGGCACTTCATAATTATGGAAGCCTTTCTCTGGCTCATGCACAATTAGAGAAAATATTCCAGTTGAGGTCTGTCCAGGAAGATCATTATCTCCTGTTCTGGGCTTATTTATTTATTTACTTATAACAGCATTTATATCCCACAATTTTGCAACATGAATTGGTTCAACGTGGCTAACAAATTTTAAAAAAGCAAAACAGCAAAGATGACTAACAGAAACAAAAATAATCAAAAATTAAAAACAAGAAAAAATCAAATTTGTATTTAAAAATACAAATGCATAAAAAAAATAATAATAAAAAAATATGAAAAAGACGACACTTCGCTGTTTTGCTTTTTTGGTGTTTTTTGCGAAGACTGGTTTCTTCTGCTTTTTGTATAACAAATTTTAAAGTAATAGCATAGTTTGATAGCATCGTTTGTGTTGTGTCAGGGAATGTGGTGTATAAAGAGTGGATTGGGGGGGGGGGGGGGGGACTAATGATTCTTAGTCTTGGCTATGTAGTACTGTTCTCAGGAAAGAATTTCCTGAAGAGAAAAGCTTTGAGATCTTTACGAAATTCTAGGTAATGATTCATGTGTCTTAGGTCTTTAGGAAAAGAGTTAAACCATTCGGTGCTAATGTATGACAACCCTGCTGAGTAAAAGGACTTTTGTACAAGTTTCTGACAGTTTGGGTAAAGTAGAGTTAGACAATTTCTTGCCTCCACGTTTGTTTTTTGCTGACTATGCTTCTCCCTTTGCACTCTGGTACCACCTGAGCTGGGGCTGGTGACTCAAGGTATGGCAACGTTACCACTTGGCATTCTCAAAAGAAAAAGCCACCCTGCATAACAGCCCATTCAATAAGAAGGTGTGACTTAGGTAAGCGCCCATGAAAGCTGACTCAAGGAAGAAACACTTTGAGTTCTGGTTAGACCTGAATGCAGAACCACCTAGAACTGTACGATATCTCCTTCTCAGCCTTTTTTTCCTTTTCTGTTGAAAGTATTTATATACGTTGGGGCAAGAAAAGTCATCATTCACACCCCAAACAGCCCAGGGTTTAACCCTGTAAAACCCGGAGTCGTTCAAAAGCCACTAGAATGTCCCGTCCTTGGGCTACACAGGGAAGGGCTAGGCATGCGATATGTGATCTGTTTAAGCACCTCTTTTTGAACAGTCACTAAGATACGGTTAATTTGTTCTCTTAGGCTATAAGAATACACGAGACAACATAACGACAACAGCATAATAAATCAGCTGTAGCCCTCCATGAGATGGAAGCTGGTGATGCTATCAGATTCAATGACACAAGAATCCTGGAAAAAGAAGACCACTGATGGACCAGAAAGATTAAAGAAGTGGCAGAAATAGCAAGACATCTCCAAAACCTCAACAGAAACAAAGGTCTCAATATAAACTAGGGGTCCCTTTAACTAAGCCGCGTAGGCGCGTCAATTTTGAACTACAGCCCCCGCTACTGCGTGGCCCAGGCGGTAATTTCATTTTTTTCTGCGCGTCCACTAAGTGCGCTGGAAAGGTTCTGGCATGCAGCACTAACTGGCCGGTAATCGGCATTGTACGCGCGTAGACCATTACCGCCCGGTTAACGCGTGAGACCTTACCAGTGGGTGGGGGTAAGGTCTCAGGCCCAAAATGGACGCGTGCCAATTTTTTATTTGGCTGCACGTCCAACGTACCGCAGTTCTCAGATCTCCTTCTTAACTAAAAAGGCACCGATTCTCTCCGTAGATCTTAATTCTGCTCGTACCCTCAGCCATACCTTGGTTATAAACAGGCTACATGATCACAATTATGTCAGTTTGTCAAATGTAAATACAAGGCATCTTCAGCTCTTACAGAACACAGCAGTAAAGTTTCTGTACGATGGTTTACGGATTACTTTACATAATATACCACCTTTCCTCAAAACAATAACAAGGCAGTGTACAATAAACATTTTTATTTGAGCGAGAAAAGAATGCCTTTGCTCAGTGTGCAGCGACGGCTAAGAAAGCAAATAGAATCTTAGGCATTATTAGGAAAGGAACGGAAAACAAAAATGAGGACGTTATAATGCCTTTGTGCATTCCATGATGTAACCGCACCTCGAATATTGTGTTCAATTCTGGTCACTGCATCTCAACAAAGATATAGTGGAATTAGAAAAGGTCCAGAAAATGAAGTCGAAAATGATAAAGGGGATAGGATGACTCCCCTATGAGGAAAGGCTAAAGTGGCTAGGGCTCTTCAGCTTGGAGAAAAGACGGCTGAGGGGAGATATGATAGAGATCTATAAAATAATGAGTAGAATGGAATGGGTAGATGTGAATTGTTTGTTTACTCTTTCAAAAATACTAGGACTAGGGGGCATGCGATGAAGCTACAAAGTAGTAAAATTAAAATGAATCGGAGAAAATGTTTCTTCACTCAACATGTAATTAAACTCTGAAATTCGTTGCCAGAGAATGTGGTAAAAGTGGTTAGCTTAGCGGGGTTTAAATAAGGTTTGGCCGGCTTCGTAAAAGAAAAGTCCATAGATCATTATTAAAATGACTTGGGGAAAATCCACTGCTTATTTCTGGGATAAGCAGCATAAAATGTATTGAACTTTTTTTTTTTTTTTTGGGGGGGGGGGGGGGGGAATCTTGCCAGGTATTTGTGACCTGGATTGGCCACTGTTGGAAACAGGATGCTGGGCTTGGTGGACCTTTGATCTGTTCCAGTGTGGCAATACTTATGTACTTATGAAAGGAAATGTGAAAAGCACTTGAACTATGTAACCTTGTTCCTAAAGGAATAGCATTGGCTCCAATCTTTGGAAGAATACAAATATAGGAACATAAGGTTGCCGTGGAGGGGCATAATCGAACGGGGCGCCCAAGTTTTCCTGAGGACGTCCTTGCAGGACGTCCCGGCGAAAGGGAGGGGAAACCTGTATTATCAAAACAAGATGGGCGTCCATCTTTTGTTTCGATAATATGGTCGGGGACGCCCAAATCTCCACATTTAGGTCGACCTTAGAAATGGTCATCCCCGATTTTCGGCGATAATGGAAACCAAGGACGCCCATCTCAGAAACGACCAAATGCAAGCCCTTTGGTCGTGGGAGGAGCCAGCATTCGTAGTGCACTGGTCCCCCTCACATGCCAGGACACCAACCAGGCACCCTAGGGGGCACTGCAGTGGACTTCAGAAAAAGCTCCCAGGTGCATAGCTCCCTTACCTTGTGTGCTGAGCCCCCCAAAATCCACTCCCCACAACTGTACACCACTACCATAGCACTTAGGGATGGAGGGGGGCACCTAGATGTGGGTACAGTGGGTTTTGGAGGACTCACAGTTACCACCACAAGTTTAACAGGTGGGGGGGGGGGGTGGGCCTGGGTCCACCTGCCTGACGTGCACTGCAGTACCCACTAAAACTGCTCCAGGGACCTGCATACTGCTGTCATGGACCTGGGTATGATATTTGAGGCGGGCATAGAGGCTGGAAAAATATTTTAACATTTTTTTATTTAGGGTGGGAGGGGGTTAGCAACCACTGGGGGAGTAGGGGGAGGTCATCCCCGATTCCCTCCGGTGGTCAACTGGTCATTTAGGGCACATTTTTGTGGCTTGGTAGTAAAAAATAAACAGGACCAAGTAAAGTCGGCCAAGTGTTCGTCAGGGACGCCCTTCTTTTTTCCATTATTGGCTGAGGATGCCCATGTGTTAAGCACGACCCAGTCCCGCCTTCGCTATGTTTCCTACACGCCCCCGGGAACTTTGGTCGTCCCCGTGATGGAAAGCAGTTGAGGGCGCCCAAAATCAGCTTTCGATTATGCCGATTTGGGTGACACTGGGAGAAGGACGCCCATCTCCCGATTTGTGTCGAAAGATGGGTGCCCTTCTCTTTCGAAAATGAGCCCAATAGTGAGTCAGACCAAAGGTCCCAATATCCAGTTTCTAACAGTGCCCAATCCAGGTCACAAGTACCTGGCAGTATTCCAAACAGTAGCAGGATTACACACTACCAACCCCAGGGATAAGCAGTGGGCTTCCCCAAGTCTACCTTAATAATGGCTTATGAACATTCCCTCCAGGGATCTTGCCAGGTACTTGTGACCTGGATTGGCCACTGATGGAAACAGGATGCTGGGTTTGATGAACCTTCGGTCTGTCCCAGTATGGCAATACTTATGTACTTATGAATTTGTCTAAACCTTTTTTTAAAATACAGCTACATAGACAGCGTAGGGTATAAGAAAAGATGGATCAATATAGATAGGTAAGAGAGTAAGAGGAGCTCGAAAATAAGGTGACTAATTTAAAGAAAGTTGCACATGAGGCCAGAGAGAGGAGGATGTCTGACATCACGCTGACGCTCCGGGAGTCTGGGACCCCAACCCAGAAGTACATGCTGTCCAGCAAGAAAACTTGAAAAGCCGGAGGGAGACGTAATGAAGGAAGATGCGCAGCAGGGAAACATGCCTCTGACCGGGGCTTGAGCGTGACAAGACACATCACTAAGGTATGGCGGCGTGACAGCAGTTACCCTGCCCCATTAAGTGCTGAATATCAGCACTTAACCAACCAAGTGCTGACTCCACCCCGGAACGTTCCCATAATAGCCAGTTTTCAGTTTGGCGTTAACTAGTTACTTTCAGTTAGGGTTACCATATGTCCGGATTTACCCGGACATGTCCTCTTTTTGAGGGCATGTCCGGGCAACCAGGCGGGTTTTGCAAATGCAGGCTGGTGGGCAGGCCGTCCTATAGGATGGCCCGCCTGCCAGTTTGTCCAGAAATCTGGACAAACGGGCAGATTGCTAGCCTCCCCTCCCCTTACTTACTAGTGCCCTGGTGGTCTAGTGACCTCTTCTGCCTTCGGGGCAGGAAAGAGCCCCCTCTTTCCTGCCCGGAGTGCTGTCCTGCATGCATCCTTCCTTTTGCTGATCATCAGCGCCGATTCAAAATGGCCGCCGAGAGTTGAAGCGACCTCGCGAGACTTCAACTCTCGGCAGCCATTTTGAATTGGCGCCGAGATCAGCAACAGGAAGGATGCATGCAGGGCAGCGCTCCGGGCAGGAAAGAGGGGGCTCTTTCCTGCCCCGTAGAGGTCACTAGACCACCAGGGCAGTAGTAAGGTAAGGGGAGGGGGGTGATGGGGTATGTGACAGGGGGGAGGGGAAATGTGACAGGGGCGGAGCAAGGGTGTGACAGGGGGCGGGTAGGGTGTGAAAGGGGGCAGGACGGGACGTGAAAGGGGGCGGGGCATGTGTCCTCCTTTTTGGGGGACAAAATATGGTAACCCTACTTTCAGTAGCACTAACCAGCTCAGCGCCACTTGAAACTAACGGTAAACCCTGAACAGGCGATTTAACCAGCCAGGAGCCATTTCTGGCCGGTAAAATCACTGAATATCGACCCCAGAAGTTCTAATAATGATATGTGTTTGAAAGCATGAGTTCAGTTTCTGTGGTACATTATGACAAGGCAACGTGAAGCAACATTTCTTAGACAACACAGTAACCAGTTTCAAAACTTTGTGCTATATTTGAAACTGTGTGGCAAGCAGCTGAAATGTATTTTAGTCCTTTTAGAAATGAATCAGCATGCATACCCTATTTTCAGTTTGTAGACAATAATTATAGACTTGGTTCATCTCTAAGCTGTTAGGAAATGGTATAAATTTAAACTTTTGCATTACTCTTTGTTGTGGGGGGGTGGGGGAAGGGACTGAGATTACATCATGATTGAGCATCGGACATACCCATATACTGTAAATTCACTAGCTTCATTCCCTTATTTTGATGAGTTAAATCTCAGAAATCCTATGACGTAGATTAGACTAAAAAATGAAGCTGATACCAACTTGAGTTGCTTGCTGAGGGGTCCTTTTACTAAGCTGCGGTAAAATGTGGCCTGCGGTAGTGTAGACGTGCGTTTTGGGCGCGCGGGGAATTATTTTTTAGCGCACCTACAAAAAAATGCCTTTTTTTCTTTTTGCCAAGAATAGACATACAGCAATTTTCATTTTGCCGCACATCCATTTTGGGGGGGGGGGGGGGGGGTAAAAAGGTGGAAAGAAAGAAAATGTATATATTCTTTGTAGATTGTGGTATCTTGGATTGAATTAGCATATGAATTATCCAAAGTGGTGAGCTGGAGCTTTTGAGATCATGTAGGTCCGTTCTTCAAATGTGAACCAATAGAGAAAATTTATATTGATGAATTACATTTGCATAATGCCCCAGTAACAATGTTTTCATGAGTGAGCAGCACCTGTGATACAGAACATAAAAAGGTGTCATTTTGACCTCCAAGGATCCGTTCTGCAGAGTGAAAGAGAATGACCCTCGCCTTTAAGGGCCACAAACCTGGTTTTCAGATGTTCAAAATGAATATTTATCAGAAACATTTTGTGTCATGTTGTTTTCCATGTAATTTCCAGGAATGTTCCTTTTGGGTGGGGTGGGGGGGGGGGTTATTATATTGTCACAGGAGCAATGTCTTCAAGAATATGTGCTGGTTTGGAGAGTTTGTACTGTACGCAAATAATGTGCAGTCTTCGTGAACAGCGTGTACTCTTTGCGATCCATGTACGCGTTTTCAGAAGCACACAAAAATACCCATGACATTTTGTGATTTTTTTTCTGCTCATTTTTGTTTGCTAACAACATGAAATGGCAAACATAGTAACATAGTAAATGACATCAGAAAAAGACCTGCATGGTCCATCCAGTCTGCCCAACAAGATAAACTCATATGTGCTACTTTTTGTGTATACCTTACCTTGATTTGTACCTGTCCTTTTCAGGGCACAGACTGTGCAAGTCTGCCCAGCACTATCCCCGCCTCCCAACCACCAGCCCCACCTCCGACCACCGGCTCTGGCACGACCGTATAAGTCTGCCCCACACTATCCCTACCTCCCGCCACCGTCTCTGCCACCCACTCTCGGCTAAGCTCCTTAGGATCCATGGGTGTTTCAATTAAATGTATACCCCTATCATGCAGATTTGCCTACATTTGGTTTAAGAAAAAGGTTAGTTTACATAGCTTGGTTTCTACCCCTAGAGGGTCAGAGCGGTACATCCGCTAGAGTAGAGAGATGACGTCTAATAATTTCATGTTACACACGTCCTCAAGATGACAGCCATCTCCAGTTTACCAGAGGTAGAAAGCACTGCCTTTGCTGGTTCAGCCGGTGCTACAAGTTTTGGCTCAGTCGTAATGCTTTATACACAGCACTCAATGAACTTAACCCAGTAATCCCATTCATTGCTTGAATTCCAGGCATTGATTCTACATTGTTAACCGTTCTGTTCAGCTTGTTGTAAACTGTAAACAAAAGGTCATCTACCCTAATGGTCATGAGCAAAACTGGTTACAGAAGAGGAGCCCAAACTAAAAGATACATCCAACACCTTCTGAAAGAATACATTAGACTAAAGAAAAGGGAGTGATAAGGAACATCAGCTGCCCTAGGCTTGATCAAAACCAAGATATCAGCAGAGGAAATGACATCACTTCAGCAAATGGCTGCCTAAACAAGAGGCTCCCAATACCCAACCTCTTAAGCTCTCACATAGCGATTCCCCTGTGCCTTTTATGCATTACAACTCCCAGACAGATGGCTGATTGATAAACGAACTCAATGGTGAATAAGAGAAAGGCAGCCAACATTCGCACCTATGCGGCAGTAGCGTAGCTATGTGGGGCCACGGGGGCCTGAGCCCCCCCCCCCCAAATTTGCTCTGGGCCCCTGGTTTGGCTGGTGGGGGTCCCCAACCCCTGCCAGCTGATGCCTTCGTCCAACGCTGGTCTCCGGCGCCACCGCATTGCCTGCCCTACTCTCTTTTCCCCTCACGTCCAGCACGCTCCTTGCCTGACGTGAGGGGAAGGGAGAGCAGGGCAGGCAATATGGCGGCGGTGCGACGCCGGAGACCTGCACTGGATGAAGGCTTCAGCTGGCGGGGGTTGGGGACCCTCACCAGCCAAACCAGGGGCCCAGATCAAATTTGGGAAACAGTGGTGGGGAGCAGCAGGGTAGTGAGGCAGTGGACCAAAATGTGGCCCCCCACCTTGGGCTCTGGCTCCCTCCCATCTCGAGGTCTGGCTACACCCCTGCTAGAATCTGCTGACAATGTTGAGAGGAACGAGGTTCAGATGGCACTGTTTGGTTTGAGTCTGGCTCCACAGGAGTACAGGGCAGAGCCGTAGCGAGGGGAGCTGACACCCGGGGCGGGTCGCCGCTGCGCACCCCCCCCCCCCCCGGGTGCAGTACGGCGCACCCTCCTCCCACCGGAGCGCACCCCCCCGGAGCGCATACCCCCCCCCAGAGCGCATACCTGCGGCGAGGGACGGGCGGGAGGGCCGATCCGCCCCGACTGCACGTTGCTGGGGTGTGTCGGCTCCGCGCTGGTTCACTGCTCTCTCTGTCCCGGAACAGGAAGTAACCTGTTCCGGGGCAGAGAGGGCACTGCACCAGCGCGGAGCCGACACCCCCCAGCGGCGTGCACCTGGGGCGGACCGCCCCCCCCCCGTCCCCCCTTCCTACGCCACTGGTACAGGGACATAAGCAGAGACTATGTTGGAGTGGATGACAGAGATTAAAGGTGCGATAGATAGCAGCAAAGGTGGCATTCAAAGGGGTCTAGCAGAGCTGCGCTCTAGTGTGGAGGAGATGGGCCATAGGTTGCAAGATTTGCAAGAGAAAGTTATTGAGTACGATGAGGAATGGTAAGACTTGCAGCAAAAATATCATGATCTGGAGACAAAAGCAGAAGACTTCGACAATAAGTTGGAAGATAATAAGAATCGTTCCAGTCGGAACAACTTAAGAATTCGAGGTGTGCAGAGATTACTGCAGAACAGAACACGCTGGAATGAGTGCAAAATATATGCCAGCAAATCTTGCTAAAAGCTGATCACACAGGAGAGCTCCTGAGCCTGGAAATTGAGAGGACTCATTGTACACTGGGTCCACAGCACGCTAACAAACCATGGGACATTCTGGCCTACCTTTTTGAAATGTACAGAAAAAGGAGCAAGTATTAAGAGCACTGAACTGCGTGGGAGGTTCGGACTGGGATGGTGCACAGCCCAGGTGGAGATCTTTGCCAACGTTGCTGCCTCCACTTTACACGAGCAGTGTGATATGAAAGAAATCACGAAAT
Source organism: Microcaecilia unicolor (assembly GCF_901765095.1). Lineage (NCBI taxonomy): Eukaryota > Metazoa > Chordata > Amphibia > Gymnophiona > Siphonopidae > Microcaecilia > Microcaecilia unicolor. The sequence goes on along the minus strand of NC_044043.1, from coordinate 87,635,907 downwards.
GTTTAACGGCAAGCAATGTCCACTATAAATGGTTGTACCCTTGTAGGCTGTCCTTCAATTTGCAGTAGAACAAATGTTCTGTGACTACGCTAGCAGATGCATGGCAGGCATTACTGGATAATGGCCTACGCAGGTGACAACTCCTGCTTCAGCACAATCGGGACCTCAAGAGCAGAGTGCTGATGTAATATGGCGTTCTGTTCAGTGCAGAGACAAGCAGTTCCAGAGGAACTCTGACTTGGGAAGGCACAATCCTGAGTGGTGTAGGACGAGAAGAAGTAAATCGATCGTTTACTCGTTCCAAAAGTAGAAAGACCAGGGGACACGCGAGGAAGTTACATGGAAATACTTTTAAAACAAATAGGAGGAAGTATTTTTTCACTCAATGAAGAGTTAAACTCTGGAACTCCTTGCCAGAGGAGGTGGTAACAGTGGTTAACGTATCTGGGTTTAAAAAAGGTTTGGACAAATTCCTGGAGGAAAAGTCCATAATCTGATATGGAGACAGACATGGGGATTCTGTCAGGTACTTGTGAACAATGTGATTGTTCACAAGAAAAGCTACGAGAATGGTATGGGATTTGCGTTCCAAGACATATGAGGAGAGACTTGCTGACCTGAACATGTATACCCTGGAGGAAAGGAGGAACAGGGGTGATATGATACAGACGTTCAAATATTTGAAAGGTATTAATCCGCAAACAAATCTTTTGTGGAGATGGGAAGTCGGTAGAACGAGAGGACGTGAAATGAGATTGAAGGGGAGCAGACTCAAAAAAGATGTCAGGAAGTATTTTTTCACAGAGAGAGTGGTGGATGCTTGGAATGCCCTCCCGCAGGAGGTGGTGGAGAAGAAAACGGTAACGGAATTCAAACATGCGTGGGATATACGTAAAAGAATCCTGTGCAGAAGGAATGGATCCTCAGAAGCTTAGCCGAAATTGGGTGGTCGGGCCGGTGGGGGGAAGAGGGGTTGGTGGTTGGGAGGCGAAGATAGTGGTGGGCAGACTTATACAATCTGTGCCAGATCCAGTGGTGGGAGGTGGGACTGGTGTTTGGGAGGCGGGGAATAGTGCTGGGCAGACTTATATGGTCTGTGCCAGAGCCGGTGGTGGGAGGCGGGGCTGGTGGTTGGGAGGAGGGGATAGTGCTGGGCAGACTTATACGGTCTGTGCCCTGAAAAAGACAGGTACAAATCAAGGTAAGGTATACACATGAGTTTATCTTGTTGGGCAGACTGGATGGACCGTGCAGGTCTTTTTCTGCCATCATCTACTATGTTACTATGATTGGATCTCCTGATCCGACTTTACGGCATGGGGTTGGGAGGAGGCCAGGGGAAGGAGCTGTTTTAGCACGGCGCTGTACTTGGGCAGTGGCAGGCCAAGGAGCGAGGCTGCAGCTGTGCTATGATGGGGTCTTGGCATTATCCAATAGTGCTTCTGAATATCCTTCAGGACTGCCTCATCACTATCCCCCGGATTCTATATATTGCACCTAGATTTGCACATGATTCCATGTATAAGTCTACGCGTATTTTATAACTACGCGCGTAGATTAATTGTTTTAACAAGGTGTTAAGCATTGACAGCTCTTAACAAGCAATAACGAGCACTAATTGGCAAAAATTTGAATTTACACATGTACATTGCTAAGCGTATTCTGTAATGTACTGCACCTAAATTCTAACATGCGCAAGCAAAAATGGGGATGGAAATGGGCATTTTGTGGGCATTCCAAAATCTACGCACGTTGTTATAAAATATGGGCCTAGTGGTTAGGGTGGTGGACTCTGGTCCTGGGGAACTGAATTCGATTCCCACTTCAGGCACAGGCAGCTCCTTGTGACTCTGGGAAGTCACTTAACCCTCCATTGCCCCATGTAAGCTGCATTGAGCCTGCCATGAGTGGGAAAGCGCAGGGTACAAATGTAACAAAAATAAAATAGATACTATTGGAGATTCTACATGGAATGTTGCTACTATTGGCGATTCTACATGGAATGTTGCTACTATTGGAGATTCTACTGGAATGTTGCTATTCCACTAGCAACATTCCATGTAGAAGGCTGCGCAGGCTTCTGTTTCTGTGAGTCTGACGTCCTGCACGTACGTGCAGGACGTCAGACTCACAGAAGCAGAAGCCTGCGCGGCCACATTGGTGATCTGCAAGGGCCGACTTCTAGTGGTTAGGGTGGTGGACTTTGGTCATGAGGAACTGAGTTCAATTCCTGCTTCAGGCACAGGCAGCTCCTTGTGACTCTGGGCAAGTCACTTTACCCTCCATTGCCCCATGTAAGCCACATTGAGCCTGCCATGAGTGGGAAAGCGCAGGGTACAAATGTAACAAAAATAAAATAGATACTATTGGAGATTCTACATGGAATGTTGCTACTATTGGAGATTCTACATGGAATGTTGCTATTCCACTAGCAACATTCCATGTAGAAGGCTGCGCAGGCTTCTGTTTCTGTGAGTCTGACGTCCTGACGTCCTGCAGAAGCCTGCGCGGCCACATTGGTGATCTGCAAGGGCCGACTACTACCTGGGAAAGCGCGGGGTACAAATGTAATAAAAAATACACCAGTTTTTCGTTGGTGTAAATGGACGCACGTAGATTGTCGCATGAACTACGCCTAAGCGGATTCTAAATACCGCGTGTAAATTTACATGCGGTATTTAGAATACACTTGTTTATTTATTTATTTATTTATTTAATACATTTATACCCCACATTTTCCCACTTGGTTGCAGGCTCAATGTAGGAGCAAAAGGTAACATAAGGATAAAGCAACAGTGAAATAGGAGGGGAGGTGATAAAAGGGTAAAAACAGTCGCATTCAGCAGGACGTTAATTTGGCTCTGAAAGGTAGGCTTTCGTAAATAAGATGGTTTTCAATGATTTCCTGAAAATAAGATGGTTGTGGATAGATTTCAGAGTTTTGGGCAGGGCGTTCCACAGTTTTGTACTTACCGTGTTTCCCTGAAAATAAGACACTGTCTTACATTAATTTTTGCCCCCAAAAATGCGCTAGGTCTTATTTTCAGGGGCTGTCATATTTTTCGGGGTTGGATCAGGGTTGGCCCGCCCGCCCTCCGTCGCTCCCGGAACTAACCTTAAACGCCTCCTTTCACCTTCGCAGCAAGCAGCAGCAGGGCAGGCCACTCCTTCCTTCCGTGTCCCGCCCTCGCCTGACGTAACGTCCGTGAGGGCGGGGCACAGAAGGAAGGAGAGGTCTGCCCTGCTGCTGCTTGCTGCGAAGGTGAAAGGAGGCGTTTAAGGTTAGTTCCGGGAGCGACGGAGGGTGGGTGGAGGGGGGCCCGGCGACCTCGGGTGGGGGGGGGCGGCCTTGTCCGGCTCTCGGCGGCCCTGCTTTCAAACAAAAATTTGCTAGGTCTTACTTTCGGGGGAGGCCTTATATCTACCAATTCAGGAAAACCTCTACTAGGTCTTATTTTCGGGGGATGTCTTACTTTCGGGGAAACAGGGTATGTAAGAGAAGCTGGAAGCATAAGTTGATTTTGTATCTAAGCCCGTTGCAGACAGGATAATGCAGGTTTAAATAAGTTCGAGATTGACTGGTACTGTTTCTGGATGGTAGATTTATTAGGTTCAACATGTAACCAGGAACTTCACCGTACAGAATCTTGTGGACCAGAGTGCGTAATTGCCTAGTGCATTAATTGTAGGCGCTATATATATAGAATCGGACCCTATACGGATAGGGTTGGGGTGGAACAAGAGTGGAGCCAGGGCAATCAGCACCTCAGTTATTTAGATAGTGGTAAAATGTTACTGCTGTCCAGAGAAATTCTTTGTGTTGTACACATTATTCAGATACTAGTAAAACATGCCCGTTTCTGGAGCAAATGAAATGGGCGCTAGCAACATCAGCAAAATTCGCCCTTTCCTCTCTGAGCACACCACCAGAACTCTCGTCCACGCTCTCATTACCTCTCGCCTTGATTACTGCAACTTACTCCTCACCGGCCTCCCACTCAGCCATCTATCCCCCCTTCAATCCGTTCAGAACGCTGCTGCACGTCTTATATTCCGCCAAAACCGATATACTCATATCACCCCTCTCCTCAAATCACTTCATTGGCTTCCGATCAGATATCGCATACAATTCAAGCTCCTCCTCCTTACCTACAAATGCACTCAGTCTGCGGCTCCTCACTACCTCTCCACCCTCATCTCCCCCTATGTTCCCGCCCGCAACCTCCGCTCACAGGACAAAGCCCTTCTCTCAGTACCCTTCTCCACTACTGCCAACTCCAGGCTCCGCTCATTCTGCCTTGCCTCACCCTATGCCTGGAACAATCTTCCTTTACCCATACGCCATGCCCCCTCCCTACCCATCTTCAAATCTCTGCTTAAAACTCACCTCTTCAATGCTGCCTTCGGCGCCTAACCGCTCGAGATATATAGAATGCCCCAATCTATCCACCCTATCAGATTAACTGTTCACTCGTCCTCTAGATTGTTCACTTGTCTTTAGATTGTTCTCTTGTCTTTTAGTTTGTAAGCTCTTTGAGCAGGGACTGTCCTTCTATGTTTAAATTGTACAGCGCTGCGTAACCCTAGTAGCGCTTTAGAAATGTTAGTTAGTAGTAGTAGTTTTCCTCCTGAACCCCCTCCCCTCCCTACCCACCCCTTCGGCGTTGTGAAGCCACTGACCGCCATTGTTCCGGAGCTCGTCAACGCACGCCACCTTCATCTCCCGAGTCCTTGTTGGTTGTAAAGCCACTGACGCCATTGCTCCGCCCTCGACGTCATCACGTTTGACGGGAGGGCGGGGCCCAGACACAGCGATTTTGGTGGCTTCACCACCACGAACCCTTCGAACCGGAAGGAAGTGCCCGCAGGTACTGACAGTGACGTCAGTGTCCTCAGAACGTTGAGGGTGAGTTTTATTATATAGGATTGAATGGCAGCCATTATTCACATAGTTTAAAGAAATGCTAACCATGTTGGTGGCTGAATATCGATCCATCACTTTTTATACTTTACCAGAGTCTGTGTCATCAGCATGATAATACTCCTGTGTAGCTGTAGTAAATCTGTCGCCAATTAAGTGGGGAGATTGCTGGTTTGCCTGCCTGCCAAACAGGAACCCACAATGGCTTCATATCATCTCATTCACATTTCCTCCTAAGCCAGTGTAGGTGTACAGTAATCAGGGAAGGAAGTTTCACCTCCCTTCAGAGGAAGTGACCAGTTCCCTAGTCAAACAGATGAGCTCAGGTTTTGGAAACTTTATATGTGTGTGTGGGGGGGGGGGGGGGGGGGGGGGGGATGGGGGGGTTGAGGGGCGGGTGGAAGATGACCAAATTCACTACAGTTTAAAGCCAACAAGGAAGCAGATTGTACTGGAAGTAACATTTCTGGACTGAGTTGAAGGTACTGTGCAAGGAAGAAAAACAGGGCGGTTCAGCAGATTACTCACTCCAGAGCTATTCATTGAGTAGGATACTGGTAATATTACATGGCAATATTAAAAAAAAAATACATGTTATGTACAGATATATAATATGTGCATGGGCGTTTCTCTCTCTCTCTCTTTAGCTGTTCCTTTACATATACATAGAAACAGAGAAAAGAGATTATATTTGAAATAGCACAAGATAAACTACACTACCTGACCTCTTTACCACTGGAAGAAAGAAAACTTGAGTTCACCAGAACAAAACACTACCTTCAGAAGGGGAAGAGTATTGGGCAGATATATATTTTCCTTTAAGTTCCTGGAGGAAAAGTCCATAGTCTGTTATTGAGATGGACAAGGGGGAAGCCACTTCTTGTCCTGGGATTGGTACTATGGAATGTTCCTACTCTTTAGGGTTCTACATGGAATGTTGCTACTCTTTGAGATCCAAGCACAACAGACCAAGGGTGAAAGAGAACCAAACCCAAATGACCAGCCCAGACCAAGGAGTAAGAGCTTGACCTGGCTTGGACGCTGTTGGAAGCAGGATACTGGGCTAGATGGACCATTGGTCTTACCAAGTACGGCTATTCTTACGTTCTTATATAGTAGGTGGCTAAAAGTGCCTCTCCCATTTGACTTTCAGGCCCCTTGAACCCTCTAAGTATTAAGATTGCCCCCCCCCCCATACCACTCTTTCCAAAGTAACCTGTGTAAGTGGGCAGTTTGAAAATTGCTCACCCTTCCCGCTCTTAAACGTACCTCCAGTTGTTTCTTTGGCTTTGTGTGGACCTAATATTTTCCTTTGACTGCAGCTGCTCTTTGGTGCTGCCCCCTCCCAAAAGCTGGTGCTCTAGGTGACTGCCTTGGCCTGCCTGATGGGTGGGCTGGCCCTGATCAAAAGAGCAGTGTAAAAAGATCTACAGTTCCTCCCAGGTCCTCGTGTAACTGCATGGTCCGGGGGGGAAAGCCCAGAATGGTCTTAGGATTCTGTTATCTACGATCAATCAGATGGTGTATTGATGACCTCCTCGCTGTGGCAGCAGAGTTTACTTTAGTCAGGACCCGAAAAAATGGGAGCCAATTCCAAAAGTGTGCTTCTAAAACTGGGCTGACTTTTATTTACAAAAGTAATTTAAAGCTGCCCCTCAAGCACGACTGATTATCCATAGATCTCAAAAACCAGTAGTGATCACTTGGGTTGAATAGTTATTTATTTATTACCGTGCTTCCCCGAAAATAGGACATCCTCCAAAAGTAAGACCTAGTAGAGGTCTTGCTGCAATTTGAAAATATAAGGCCTCCCCCGAAAATAAGACCTAGCAGGGGAGGCCTTATTTTTCGGGGAAACATCGGGGTCACCCCCCCACCCTAGATCGCCGGCTCCCCCCCTCGATCGGCGGCTCCCCCCGCCCTCAGTCGCTCCCGGAACTAACCTCTTAACTGCTTCCTTTCACCTTCGCACTCGCCGCAAACAGCAGGGCTGGCCACTCCTTCCTTCCGTGTCCTGCCCTCGCCTGACGTTACGTTACGTCAGGCGAGGGCGGGACACGGAAGGAAGGAGTGGCCTGCCCTGCTGCTTGCGGCGAGTGCAAAGATGAATGGTGAAAGGAAGCGTTTAAGAGGTTAGTTCCGGGAGCGACTGAGGGCGGGGGGAGCCGGCGATCTCGGGTGGGGGGGGGGGACCCAATGTTTCCCCAAAAAATAAGGCCGCCCCTGAAAATAAGACCTAGCAGGTCTTGGGGAGCAAAATTTAATATAAGACAGTGTCTTATTTTCGGGGAAACACGGTAGGATTTATTTATCACCTTTTTGAAGAAATTCGTCCAAGGTGGTGTACAGCAAGAATAATCCAGACACAGGCAATAGACAATTATAGAAGTAAACATATCCATATAACAATATATATTGGGGGATGTGAGGGGGTCTACAGAACACTGTCCCTCTCCTTTAAGAAAAGTCCCACCCAGGCCACCTTAAGAGCACGAAACCCGCTCCGGGAGGAGGTGAGCTGGGAGGAGCGAAGTCCTTACATGGGAGTATAGAAGACAGAGCCAGGCTAAGGTTAAGGAGGCCCAGGGAAGGAAGAACTGAATCTTCAGCATATGACGTGGAAGGTACTGTTCCATAATTGTGACCTGGCTGAGGCAAGCCATTTCATTTACCAGATTGAACTTCATAAGTTTTGCTTTGAGGTCTGGTTGGAGCCAGACCAGAACCTCAGGGCGGGGTTGGGGGGGGGGGGACCCTGGAACTGGGAGGGAGGGGGGGCCTGGCACACACTCTCATGCTCACACACACACTCTCTCTCTCACAGACACACTCGCACCCAGCCTCACTCTCTCTGTCACACACACACACTCGCACATTCACTCTCTCTCTCTCTCTCACACAGTCACTCTCACACACACTCTCTCAAACATACACACTCCGAGGAAAACCTCTGTGTCAGAAACGGGCCTTTTTTACTAGTGTTTACATATTTGATAATAATAAAGGTTTGCAATTGTTCATAGCCCCTTGAAATAAGACAGCTGAATTGATACTTACCTTTTAGGAAAGCTGTGAAAACTTTTTTGTTTCATAGTTATGTATTAACTAAATGTTAATTAGGAAGATTATGCTTCCTAAGGTTTACCTATTTCTTTTTATTTGTAATTTGCATTGAACAGTAATAGGTAGTTGTGGAATATAAGAATTGAAATGAAATACATTGTTACCGTCGCCATGTTATCTACAGTACATCTCCTCCTTCTCCGTTGCTTTTTCATCCCTGGCTCAGTTCATAACTCCGCCCTTTCCCTACTCATGTCTGCTCCTATTTTCTGGCTCCTCCTCCCTTCTCCATAGAAGGAGCTTCTAACCAAACATAACAGCCTAAGTATTACGCCATGATTTTGTCACTAAAGGGCCCTTTTACTAAGCGGCGTAAGCGTCTATGCATGCCCAACACGCGCCAAAATGGAGTTACTACCCGGCTAACGCATGGCTGGCGCATGTCCGATTCACGCTTCCGAAAAATAATTTTTATTTTTGTTACGCAAGTGGCATTTGATGCGCGTAGGTCATTACCGCCCAGTTACCGCGCGAGACTTTACCACTAGGTCAATGGCTGGCGGTAAGGTCTCAGACCCAAAATGGACGTACGCCAATTTTGATTTTACCGCACGTCCATTTTCGGCAAAAATTTTAAAAAGGCATTTTTTTGCAGGGGTGCTGAAAAATGGATCTGCGTGTGCCCAAAACACCCGCCTACACTACCGCAGGCCATTTTTCAGCGCACCTTAGTAAAATGACCCCAAACCTGAGTTTGACTTCTGCACTGAGATTTCTGTCAGGTTGTGGGTGCAACAGGCAAATCACCTACGATTACATTGTGAGGCCTCAACAATGGAGGTAGCACAAGCAAACTTATTTCACGGAGTGGAGGAGTGGCTTAGTGGTTAGAGCACCGGTCTTGACACCCAGAGGTGCCTGGTTCACATCCCACTGCTACTCCTTGTGATCTTGGACAAGTCACTTAATCCTCCGTTACCTCAGGTACAAACTTAGATTGTGAGCCCTCCAGGGACAGGGAAATACCCAGTGTACCTGAATGTAACTAAGCTTAGGGTTACCATATTTTGTCCCCCAAAAAGGAGGACACATGCCCCACCCCCACCACACACCCCACTCCACCCCTGTCACATTTTCCCCTCCCCCCTGTCACATACCCCGTCACCCCCCTCCCCTTACCTTACTACTGCCCTGGTGGTCTAGTGACCTCTTCGGGGCAGGAAAGAGCCCCCTCTTTCCTGCCCGGAGCGCTGCTCTGCATGCATCCTTCCTGTTCCTGATCCTCGGCACCAAGTCAAAATGGCCGCCGAGAGTTGAAGTCTCGCGAGATCACTTCAACTCTCGGTGGCCATTTTGAATCGGCGCCGAGATCACCAACAGGAAGGATGCATGCAGGGCAGCGCTCCGGGCAGGAAAGAGGGGGCTCTTTCCTGTCCCAAAGGCGGAAGAGGTCACTAGACCACCAGGGCACTAGTAAGTAAGGGGAGGGGAGGCTAGCAATCTGCCCGTTTGTCCGGATTTCTGGACAAACGGGCAGAATGGCAAAACCCCTCCGGTTGCCCGGACATGGCCTCTAAGAGGCCATGTCCGGGTAAATCCGGACACATGGTAACCCTACTTAAGCTACTACTGAAAAAGGTGTGAGCAAAATCTAAATAAATATTCACGGAGGAAATCCTGACTGGCTGGCTCTTTCCTGAGGACTGGGTTGAGAACTTCTGGTACAAAGAGATCAACCGTGGTTTTCTTATAAACCAGCTTTTCTAACAAGAGAAATCCAGTACTCACAGGCACCAGCTAGTGGCAGATAACAGCGCTGCGCCCACACCTCCTCACGCGTCGCTCAGCCTATCAAGTTTGAACAGCTAGCTTAGTTGTTTCAGATCTTAGTAAATAAACTTGTCTTGATAACTCATTGATGACACACTTTGGAAATTAGGAGATCAGGGTAGGACTGGAAAAGTGAAGATACGCCAGTGTCTGACAGCTGGGTGTGACAGAGGGAGGATCTGCTCTCTTACTTTAATTGTATGAGTGAAATCTGGGTGCAAAATGCAGGAGATGAAGAGAGATTAGAATGAGTGATTCACCAGAGACGTCCCCTTGGGGTGGATAGCTGTTATTTACTACGAAACGAGTTGGGACAGACCATTGATTAGTAACGTGGGTTGTTTTGGGTTTTGTTTTGTTTTGTTTTTTTTCAACATTATTTCATTAGAACACAGGATAAAAATAAGTTTGCTGCCACTTTCTCCTTCAGGATCTGTTGCACAGTCTAGATTTTTAAAAAATCTGGGCTGGCCAGCCCACATCACTTAGCACCTTTCAATTCATCATTTTCTTAAGGGTAACACCCTCATTACCCAGCAATGGCCCTCCTCCCTCAGATCACCTTGCCTCCATGTTTGCCAGCGGTATCACTTAATATAACTCTCTGTGCTGCTTCTCCGTTTCAGGAACTGGCAATCACAGAATCTCCCCTAGAGGGTGAGTTAGTAGGAGAAAATTGGTTCCATAGACAGTCCCGGTTCAACTTTCCTTCACCTGTTGTCAGAAGAGCATTACCAATTCAGTGTCACTCTGAGATATATATGTCAGAAACTCAACGAGAATACAGTTCCCCACTCAGGTGAAGAAGAGATAAATGAACACTGTGCCATGTGTTTCTGAAGTGTGTCTGCAAATTATTTTGGCGTTACTATTTCGATGTATGTTGGACACATGCTATAATACCAGACTGACAGCAGAGTAACGAAGGGGGTGATTTGCAAAAGGGGTGATAGCTATGTGCAAGTCATTACTTTCTACCTGTGGGCTTTATACAAATATTTTAAAGAGGGGTAAATCTATAAGTGGGTGCCAATATTTGCTTGTAAACGATTACAAAGCCTTACAGGCACCCGCATGTGTGCATATAAACACATAAATGCCTAAACTCCATCTGTATCGCATTTCCTCATCGCCAGCAGCCTGGTACAGGAGGCGTGGAGTATTTCTCCTGGGTGGCTGTACTTGATCTGTCCTCATTAATGGGTAATTTTTATTTTTTTTTGGGATGGGCATGTGCATTAAGAGTTGCTGTCATTGTGCAACACCCAGACTGGCCGGATATCTAAGAAAGGAATGAATTTATATTTGCAAAGTGTACTTGTTATATAAAAGAGTTATACAAGCATAGGACAGCAAAGTAACATCAAGGTGCCAAAATTCCACCTATTTTGTAAATATGCACATTTCTTACATAGCGCATGTTTGACAGATGAATGTGCACACAGGTGGAGTCTGGGCATGCAGTGGCGATACTAGGTCGGCTGCCACCCAGGGCGGATCGCTGCTGCGCACCCCCCCCCCCCCCAAGGTGCAGTGGCGTCCATTCCCGCAGGGTGCAGCATGACACACACACCCCCCCCCCCCCCCCGGCGCAATGACACCCCCCTCCCCGGCGCATCAAGCCACGCCCCCTGGGTGCATTCTTGGCTGCTGGAAGTAACCTGTTCCGGGGCAGAGGGAGCAGGGAACCAGTGGAGCCGACAGATGCGCGGCTGCTCTCTGCACCCTCCAGCAGCGTGCACTCGGGGCAGACCACCACCCCGCCACTGTGGGCATGTATCTCACACAATGCTATACGTAATCTCCCGGGTTCTATAAATGGCGCTCAGATGTGCGCACCCAAGATGCATGCACAAATTAAGTAACAAACCCTTACCTACCAATAATTAGCTGCCAACAACCGATTATTGAAGTTAATTGGGCTTCATTTCAATTTGCGCGTGCGCATCTGGCTGCGTGTTATTCTATAAGGCACAGCGCCTAACTCTACTAGCGGGTAACTCAAAATGGAGCATGGCCATGGGCGTGTCAGGGGTGTTCGGAAAAATTACTCAAGTATTTACAGAATACCATTTTCCTGAAGTTTTATTTTAATTAAAAAAAATTCCACTCATGTTAACCTTGAATCAATAATTGAGGACTTGAGTGCAACTATTCATTGAAGAATTATGTTCTTATTTTTTTTTAAAAAGTAACTGATGTTGTATAGTTTACCTTTTCTGTACAAGTTATTAGCTCAATGACTGTAATAATTAATATATAAATAAATAAAAGTATTTACAGAATAGGAAGGTAATATTGCAGCACTGGATAAGCCAGCTCTCGCTGCCTATCGAACAGTGGTATGGACAGTTGCATCAGATGGCTGAATGGGAGATTCCACGAACAGCCCACTTGGTACACAAGGCATCTAGGGAGTATAATGGTATATGGAAGCGCTGCTTAGAATGCATTCCAAACCGTCCTCTATCTTCTGCTGGAGTTTCTACTGTGGGCTCTTAAACTTCTTCCTAAGAGAGTAATCCTGGACAGGAGGAGGGTGGGAAGGGGGGGGTACAAGGGTAAGGGAAACAGTGGGTGGGGAGGGATTGGAGGGGGGTGGGAAGGGGAGAGTAAATAGAAAATTAACGAGCAAGAGCCTAAAGCATAAAACCTAAAAGCGATCTATGAACTGACCAACTTCCGCAAACTACTGAAGACCCATCTCTTTGACAAGATATACCACAAAGATCAACACATGTAAAACTCCACACATACATCCAGAAATGTTTAATAATGCCTTCTGTCATATTACTATCATGTATCCCATTACCATGCAACCCAAAATCCTTCTGTAACACCAAATGTCTATTCTCTTCTCATTTCCACTATCCGTGATGTATTGTAAGCCACATTGAGCCTGCAAAGAGGTGGGAAAATGTGGGGTACAAATGCAATAAATAAATAAATAAATAAAATAAAATGGTGCTTGGGTATGTTAATTGGAAAACAGCTAGACATATTTCTAATACAGTGAATAATATGTGTATTGTATCCTATAGATGCTACTATGTTAGTATTATCGTCTGCCATTGGTTTGAACTTGGGTGCCAGCATTTACACCAGGTTTCAGTAGGCGTAAGATAGGCCTTTGCCCTTTATAGAAGAGCGTTTAGTGTTAATTTTGTTGGCGTCCATATACCTAGTTGTGTTAGCATCCTGGAAAGCAAACTAGACGCCTAATTTCCTTTCTAAAACAGGCTCCCTCTATGTATATGTTGATTTAGATTTGCTAGACCAGTGTTTCCCCAAGTCCAGCCCTGGAGTACCCCTTGCCAGTCAGGTTTTCAGGATATCCACAATGAATAGTGGAAAAAAGGAAAAGCAGATCAGCAGTAGATACCCTACTGTACCAATCCGACATAAATGGCGACCTCTGCAACGCACCAAAACTAAAGTACGTAAAGGACTTGACTGAACTCTTCTGTTGTACGATTCCCAAATGTGGCTGTGCCACGTGAACTTTACCTTACCACAACATCACTTTGTATTTGTTTACACCGGAGTCTGCAAACGCAGCTCCGGTACTATGTAGGCCACATTGAGCCTACAAATAGGTGGGAAAATGTGGGATACAAATGTAACAAATAAATAAATGTACTCAATCTTTAATAGTAAAGTTGCAAACGAATGTATTGCCTGACACAGGCCATGTTTCACCCAGCAGGGCTGTGTCAGGGACTATAATATGCAGTGGCGTACGAAGGGGGGGGGGGAGGTCCGCCCCGGGTGCACGCCACTGGGGGGTGCCGCGGCGCGTGTCTGTGGGCTCCGACTTCGCTAACTTCGCTCGTTCGCTGCAGCTCCCTCTGCCCCGGAACAGGTTACTTCCTGTTCCAGGGCAGAGGGAGCTGCAGCGAACAAGCGAAGTTAGCGAAGTCGGAGCCCACAGGCGCGCACCGCGGCACCCCCCCCCCCCCCAGCGGCGTGCACCCGGGGGAGGTGTCATTTCGCCGGGGGGAGGGAAGGTGTCATTTCGCAGGCGGGGGGGGGGGGGGGGCGCTACACCCGGGGGGGGATGCATCTGCGATCCGCCCCGGGTGCCATCCAGGTTGGGAACGCCACTGATAATATGATCTTTCACTGCCAAAAGCTTGATAAAAAATGTATGCTATACTCCAATAAAACGTATTAAAAGACAAACGTGAACCACACCGTAGTTTAAAAAAAAAAAAACCCCAGCACAAGTTCAATCCACATTCCAGTGAAATGGCAGCGTTGCACCTGCACATTTATATCGCTGGAAAAATAAAATGTATGCCACTGAAAATGTCCGGTTAGCGTCGAACTCAAAACCAGCTATTTTGGGGGCACTCCGAGGGGGCAGAGTCAGAATAGAGATGTTGCACCTTACGCCTGGAATAAACTTCCTGAGCCCCTACGTCTTGCCCCATCCTTGGCCACCTTTAAATCTAGACTGAAAGCCCACCTCTTTAACATTGCTTTTGACTCGTAACCACTCGCCTCCACCTACCCTCCTCTCTTCCTTCCCGTTCACATTAATTGATTTGATTACTTTATTTATTTTTTGTCTATTAGATTGTAAGCTCTTTGAGCAGGGACTGTCTTTCTTCTATGTTTGTGCAGCGCTGCGTATGCCTTGTAGCGCTATAGAAATGCTAAATAGTAGTAGTAGTAGTCTCTTGTAACCAGAGCTAATATTGTGATGTCATAATGCCTCAGGCCACCAATAAGAGCCAACCTCATCAGTGATGTCACAATGGCTTGATTGTCCTATACTTGGCTCACTTTTATTACATAGCTCTTTGAGCAGGGACTGTCTTTCTTCTATGTTTGTGCAGCGCTGCGTATGCCTTGTAGCGCTATAGAAATGCTAAATAGTAGTAGTAGTAGTCTCTTGTAACCAGAGCTAATATTGTGATGTCATAATGCCTCAGGCCACCAATAAGAGCCAACCTCGTGATGTCACAATGGCTTGATTGTCCTATACTTGGCTCACTTTTATTACATAGCTCTTTGAGCAGGGACTGTCTTTCTTCTATGTTTGTGCAGTGCTGCGTATGCCTTGTAGCGCTATAGAAATGCTAAATAGTAGTAGTAGTAGTCTCTTGTAACCAGAGCTAATATTGTGATGTCATAATGCCTCAGGCCACCAATAAGAGCCAACCTCATCAGTGATGTCACAATGGCTTGATTGTCCTATACTTGGCTCACTTTTATTACATAGCTCTTTGAGCAGGGACTGTCTTTCTTCTATGGTTTGTGCAGCGCTGCGTATGCCTTGTAGCGCTATAGAAATGCTAAATAGTAGTAGCAGTAGTAGTAATTAAGTGCCAATATTCAGCACTAAACCGGCTAAGGTAACCGCATAAATAGGACCACATAAAAGTCAGTCCTATCTTTAGGGTCCTTTTACTATGCTGCGGGAAAAAGGGCCCTGTGGTAGGGGACTGTTTTTTCCTGCATGCCCGGGCTCTTTTTACCACAGCCAGTAAAATGCCTCCCCCCCCCCAAAAAAAAATGTCGACTCAGTAAGATAGCTTACTGCGTGCCCGTGCGGTGGGGAGCACTTACTGATTGAGGTGGTGGTAAAGGGATCCAGCGGTAACTGGGCAGAGTGCGGCGATGCCCAAGTACCGCTGTGCTAGAGAAAAATTAAACATTTCCAGAAAGCCAGAAATGGCGCGCACTTGACCTGGAACTACCGCCGGTGGCCACGTTGGGCCGGCGGTAGTTCAGATTTAGCATGCGGTAAGCCTGCGTTGGGCTTACCGCCACTTTGCAAAAGAAGACATAAGGAGGTCCATCTAGCCCAGCACCCTGTCTCCGACAGTGGCCAATCCAGGGCACAATCACCCGACGAGATTTATTTATTTGTTACATTTGTACCCCGCACTTTCCCACTCATAGCAGGTTCAATGCGGCTTACATAGTAGTAGGATTACCAAGTATAGTACAGAGAAAAATGGGAAATGTAGATAGGTAATATTATAAGGGAGAGGGGGGTAGAGGAGGTGCTAGTTTTAGGCTACATTGAGATAATCAGGGGATAGGGTAAACATAGGGAAAAATTGGAGGAGACCCACGGAGCAAAGCATTTTGTACTGCTTGACCCAGGAATAGTGGATTTTTCCCTACGGTCCTTTAATAACATTCTATGGCCTTTTCCTTCAGGAAGCCATCCAAACCTTTCTTAAACTCTGCTAAGCTAACCGCCTTAACCACATTCTCCGGCAACGAATTCCAGAGTCGAATTGCGCGCTGAGTAAAGAAAAATTTTCCTCTTATTTGTTTTAAACTTACTGCACTCCAACTTCATCGCCTGCCCCCTTGTCCTAGTATTTTTTGGAAAGCGTAAACAGACGCTCCATATCTATCTTTTCCACTCCACTCATTATTTTATATACCTCTATCAAATCACCCCTCAGCCGCCTTTTCTCCAAGCTGAAGAGCCCCAGCCGCTTTAGCCTTTCCTCATAGGAAAGTCGTCCCATCCCCTTAATCATCTTTGTCGCCCTTTACGTGGTGGCCCGTAGCTGGTTAAGTGCCGAATGTCGTACTTAGGGGCCCTTTTACTAAGGCATGCTGAAAAATGGCCTGCGCCGGTGTAGGCGCGTGTTTTGGACTTGCGTAGGTCGATTTTTCAGCGCGTCTGGATAAAAGGCCTTTTTTTTGTGGTCAATAATGGACATGCAGCAAATTTAAAACCAGAACGCGTCCATTTTCAGCCTGAGACCTTACCGTCACCCATTGAGTTAGAGGTAAGTTCTGATGCACTAACCGGGCGGTAATTGTCAGCGTGCGTAAAGTGCCGATTACCGCAGGCTAAGCGCCACACGGTAGAAAATAGAAAATATTTTCAACCGCATGTTCTGGATGCACATCAAAAATGGAATTACTGCCCGGGGACGCGGTAGCTGGGCGGAAGTTCCAATTTGATGCATGTTGAGCGCGCGTAGGCGCCATACTTTGTATTGTTGTTCGAATATTTTTACTGCTCTAACTGCCTTCTGCTCATGTTTGATCTATTCTTACTGTACGCCGCCTTGAGTGAATTCCTTCAAAAAGGCGGTAAATAAATCCTAATAAATAAATACAAATCACTACACGCATCTACCGTCACATACCTCTGCACAAAATCATGGAATAAACTACCGAATGCTATAAAAACAACCCATGACTTGACAACCTTCCGGAAGTTATTGAAGACGCACCTGTTCGAAGAGACTTACAATAAAAATCCTCCTTAAAGACTTGATTCCATTCTACATCTAAACCAACTAATACCGATCCCTTCTAATTTGATTATGTTAATCACATTATCACTATTGGTCATTATATCTTACCTGTTTTATTTTGTGTTATGTAAATCATTCTACTGACCTATCTACCTAATTTCTTACACAGTAATATGTTAAATTACACCATACCTCTTACTCTGTTTATCATTATACCTTTTGCAACATAGTGTAAGCCACATTGAGCCTGCAAATAGGCGGGAAAATGTGGGGTACAAACGCAGCAAATAAATAAATAAAATGGACCTTAGTAAAAGGGCCCCTTAACTAGCTATATTTTAGCTAGTTCCACTAACCCAGAAATTCAGTGTTGAAGCCTGGACATGGCCCACCTTCGAATGCAAAACGTCAGTGGCGGTCAGCTGATATCGACCCCGTAACTTTTAAAGTTAGGAGCATAAATCATTTGAATATCAGCCCCTTCATTTTATGACAAAAAAAAAAAAAAAAAAAAGAAAAAACTTTGTGCTTGTGGCTTGGGCAAGGGTTTGGAAAGAGAATCATGTGTCAAATATATGCAGGCGACATTGATGACTGCTATTCAAATCTAGAATCCCTAAAAACCGCCAAGTCAGCACTGAGGGAACTTCAAAGGGCTCCTAAGGAAGTGAAGATGGAAACAACAGATGCTTTAAAAATATAGCCAGTTATGTTCTTTTAGTTTAGGAGAACAAACCCCTGGAGATACGGGGGGGGGGGGGGGGGGGGGGGGGGGAGGCGGTTTAATACCATTATTTTTACAGGCTTGTTCCTTTAACATCAGTTGTTAGGAAGGTCTTTCAAACTTTTCTGAGGAAACACATGGGAACATGCAAGGGTGAGAACGGCCAGATCATGAACTGCCCGGCATGGTTTCCGCAAGTGAAGTCCTTGTTCTGATAATCTGTTGGAAATTGTTTTGTGCTTTTATCATAGCGTAGGATGAATCCCACTGACACGTGATATGTGCTTAGCATTTTGTAAAAGAAGTAATCAGAGCCAGTGGTGATCCTAGGTCAGCTGCCATCCGGGGCGGATCGCCGCTGCGGACCCCCCCCCCCCCCCGGGTGCAGCGGCGTCCATCCCCCCCAGGGTGCAGCATGACACCCCTCCCCCCGGCGCAATGACACCCCCCTCCCCAGCACATCAACCCCCCCCCCCCCCCCCGGGGTGCAGTCTTGGCTGCTGGAGTGTGCAGAGAGCAGCCGCGCGCCTGTCGGCTCCTCTGGCTCCCTGCTCCCTCTGCCCAGGAACAGGAAGTAACCTGTTCTGGGGCAGAGGGAGCAGGGAACCAGCGGAGCCGACAGGCGCACGGCTGTTCTCTGCACCCTCCAGCAGCATGCACCCGGGGCGGACCACCCCCACTGCCCCGCCTTTGCTACGCCACTGATCAGAGCCCCTGCACTAATAAAGTTCTGCTCAGTAGCACAGCCAGACTTGAAATTTTGGGTGGGCCCAGATTTAAATTGAGTGGTCACTAAGCGTCTCTCTCCCACCGTCATTGCAAATGGCCGCCCTTATAGATGGCCGGCCCCGTTCGATTATGCCCCTCCAAGCCATACTTTGTATTGTTATTTGAATATTTTTACAGCTGTAATTGTCTACTGCTTATGTTTGATTTATTCTTACTGTTCGCTAGTGAGGACAGTCTCAGTGCTGTGGTGGGATCTAAAACCCGATTGTTTTGGATGCAGGGCCAGTGATTTTTTTTTCAGAAAACTGCGATAATTGAGAAAACACTACACGCTCTAGGATTTTAGAAAGATAGTATAGATTGGAGACTGGTCGATAGTTCACAGGGACTTGAGAGGGTCAAGTGAAGGTTTTTTTAAGTATGGGTTTCCCAAGTGCATTTTTCCATAATTAAGGCACACATCCAGAATTTGGTTCTTGTTTTCTCCCTAGAGCAATGATTTTCACTGCTTTTGAAGCGGAGACCACATTAGCAAAACAACTTCAACATGAGAACCAAGACCCATGCTGCATAAGGTGAATGGTGCCAAAAGCCCTGGATGATAAGGGAGGATTCTTTAATGATTGTAACAGTCCAGTTGCTCAGACACACTAAGAGAAATAGATATAAATAAAATGAATTTTGAGTACCCAGACTTTCAATCAATTTTCTCTTCATTCTAACCCATATTTCCCCAAAAACTCTCTTCCCCAGATCTATCCCAGTCATGCTCAATTCCCACCAGCCTCTCCTCCCAGCTTGCTGCCATCATCTTGTCCCCAATCCCTCCAAACTGGGTCTTCCCCCTCCCCTGACTTTTCTCAGATTCTTGCTGCAGGCACTGCCTCTGGGTTAGTTGTTCTGTTTCTTCCAGGCTCTTGGTAAACTTGATATAGATAATTCACCTGTTCCTGGGTAGGTGTAAATACAAATGGTTGCTTTTTAAACTTTTTGTTTAGTGTTTAGCTCATGCTTTTCTAATGGAGGTTCAAGGTGAGTTACATTCAGGTATAATAGATATTTATACCTGAGGCAATGGGGGATTAAGTGATTTGCCCAAGGCCACAAGAAGTGTCAGTGGGATTTGAACCCTGATCTTGCTGGTTCAGCACCTGCTGCTCTCACCACGAGGCTACTCCTCCACCTACGAGACTTTATAAAATAGGCTTAAAATAGGTGCCTACTTGGTCTCGTAACCAAGGTGACCTGTTATAAAATTACTCCCCTCGTGTATAATTATTACTTTTACAACTGCAACCAGGAAACTGATTCAGAGGTAGTCAGACGCAGTTGGTAATTATTAACTGGACTATTCAACATGCATCTACTTTCCACAGCTTGCCTCATGAAGTCATTCCTTTTTTTTGCTGCGAGGAAGGTGTAAACATTTCCTTCTCACTCATGAAGGCACAGGAATACGGAATGAGATAAGTTCTGGCTTATCTCATGTTCCTTGGTTTCCTAGATATAATCCTGGGTGGGGCAGCAGTAAAATGATGAAGTGATCAGGCACTTCGTGGGGTTGCTCAAGTTTTCAGTGTGATTATTTCGTGGTGCACTAAGGGGTCCTTTTAGTAAGGTGTGCTGAAAAATGGCCCGCGCCAGTGTGAGCACGTGTTTCGGACGTACGCAGATCCATTTTTCAGCGCACCTATAAAAATGCCTTCTTAAAATTTCGGCCGAAAATGGACGTGCGGCGAAATAAAAATTGGCGCGTGTCCATTTTGGGTTTGAGACCTTAATGCCAACCATTGACTTAGCGGTAAGGTCTCACGCATTAACCAGGCGGTAATGGTCTACGCGTGTCAAATGCCTTTTACCGCCTGGTAGCGCCGCACGCCAGGAAATAAAAATGATTTTCTGGCGCGCGTAGTGGATGCGCGCCAAAAATGAAATTACCGCCCAGGCCACGCGGTAGCCAGGCGGTAACTCGGAATTGGCGAGTAGGTGCTTACGCAGCTCAGTAAAAGGGCCCCTAAGTGAGAAGAGAAAACATGTTAATTGATAAAGAAACTCCGAAACGTATAGACGACAAATAGATGCTCATGTGATAATAGAATCTTTCACAGTGCTCTTTTTTCCGCTGTTTCATAGTGATCCAGTTCTTTTTTTCCACCATTATACAGAAGTTTTCATCAGTACAAATCTGAACCTGTTCCAGGTTCTATCACCTTGTCTCGGATGATTATCCATCATGCTGAGATATGGAGAGGCTCAAAATTCACCACCGTAGTCTGGTTGATCATGACCTTTGGCCATGCCTCCTCTTGCATACATCCCTTTTAGTAAGTACTAGTAAGGAAGGCCCGTTTCAAATCGCAATGAAACGGGCGCTAGCAAGGCTCCCCTCCGTCCGTTTGTGTCTCCGTGTGTCGCCGGCCCCCCTGCAGCCTCCGTGCGAATGTGTGACCCTGGCCCTTTTGGCACGCCCCCCCGTGTGCTCCGCCCTCGACTTCATCGCGTTTTGACGCGAGGGCGGAGCAGAGGTACAGTGCGGTACAACGTTGGAGCTGAGAATGTGCTCCGCCCTCAACGTCATAACGTTTGACGCGAGGGCGGGGCCCACAGACTGTGATTTTCTGTGGCTTCAGAGCTTCGAACTTACGAACCTGGCTTCAGTGACGTCAGTGCAAATAGAACGTTGAGGGTGAGTTTTATATATATAGATATGGCACCCCACCCAGCACCACAAAGCAGACACCATAGTAGAACAAATAAAGGGAGTGGTCACACCCAGAGAGGGACGCTGAACCACCAAGTTCCACAAAAATAACTTTAGTCAATTCCAGATGTTGTGTGATCAATAGAAATCAAACAAAATAAAACATGGAAAAGAGAATAAGATGATACCTTTTTTATTGGACATAACTTAATACATTTCTTGATTAGCTTTCGAAGGTCGCCCTTCTTCCTCAGATCGGAAATAAGCAAATGTGCTAGCTGACAGTGTATATAAGTGAAAACATTCAAGCATTACTATGACAGTAAAATAGATACTATTGGAGATTCTACATGGAATGTTGCTACTATTGGAGATTCTACATGGAATGTTGCTATTCCACTAGCAATATTCCATGTAGAAGGCTGCGCAGGCTTCTGTTTCTGTGAGTCTGACGTCCTGCACATACGTGCAGGACGTCAGACTCACAGAAGCAGAAGCCTGCGCGGCCACATTGGTGATCTACAAGGGCCGACTTCTACATGGAATGTTGCTAGTGGAATAGCAACATTCCATATAGAATCTATAGAAATCAAACAAAATAAAACATGGAAAAGAGAATAAGATGATACCTTTTTTATTGGACATAACTTAATACATTTCTTGATTAGCTTTCGAAGGTTGCCCTTCTTCCTCAGATCGGAAATAAGCAAATGTGCTAGCTGACAGTGTATATAAGTGAAAACATTCAAGCATTACTATGACAGTCTGACAGGGTGGGAGGATGGGGGTGGGTAGGAGGTATGCATGGGGACATCAAAGCATACCATTGATATTCTAACAGGATGGGTGTGGATAGGTGAGGGGAGGGTGATCAACAGAGACATACAGCTTTATGGTTTATAATGGGCTAGGAACCCCAGATCCTTGTTAAGTCCTTTCTGTTGGGTGTTAAAATATTCAATCATTCTGACTTCAAAGGTCTTACGTTCTTGTATGGTTTTAAAGTTACCTTTGAGGATTCTCACTGTGAAGTCACTGGTACAGTGTCCTGGTCCTGTAAAATGTTGACCAACAGGCGTGGGAACCCTGCTGGCTTATTTCCGATCTGAAGAAGAAGGGCAACCTTCGAAAGCTAATCAAGAAATGTATTAAGTTATGTCCAATAAAAAAGGTATCATCTTATTTTCTTTTCCATGTTTTATTTTGTTTGATTTCTATTGATAACCTTAAGAGTGGACTAACACGTCTACGACACTCCTCTACTTAAGATGTTGTGTGATAAATTTGACTATATCTAAATGATGAGGACCCGATGTGGCCATGTTATAGCTGTAGCTGAGAAAGATTGTCTATAATCTAAGAACTTAGCATCCACTTGTCCTTCCCAAATGAAGTTTTGGCCACTGCAGCATCCTCTTCAACCAAAAGGAGACAGGATTCAGCAGCCCCAGGGCTTATTCAGTGCTGAGAGCTCTGGATCCAAAAGCACTCCAAAAACGTCTGCCTCAGGCAGTCAGGTTTTCAGGATATCCACAACGAATATTATTAATGAGATCAATTTGCATGCACAGCCTCCTTGGTATGTAAATAACTAGATAACCAGACTTCACATGTACTAGACACAACCGAACTCTTTATACTAGACTGATAACCTTCGCTGCTACTAATGAAAATAATGTATTATGCACTACCACGTTATTTCTCGTATCGAATATGACCATTATATAGTTGATTATCTAATTAATTTTAAAATTGACTCTGTTATTCAGGTACTTTAATGCAACACCACTTTGTAATTTAATGTACCATTTATACGCCTAACGCAATACCACTTGTAATTCCTTATCCGGAAATGGCGATCGCCATTACGGCATAATGTGAGCCACATTGAGCCTGTAAATTGGTGAGAAAATGTGGGATACAAATGCAACAAATAAATAGATAAATCTGTCTCATGTATATTCATTGTAGACATCCTGAAAACCTGACTGGCGGGGGTGGGGGGGGGGTTCCCCCACGACAGGTTTGGGAATCGTTGAAATACAGCATGACCTCACACAAGCCATCGTAGGGTCAATTTTCAGCTGTACACACTGCAATGTGTTTTAATTACAGGCTTTCCACCAATTCTCAAGGCAAAAGTATAAGCCAACTTTTGCATTGAGATTTGATGCTGGTACAAAGCATGTGCACCTCTCTTTTCAGTAGACAAAATTTTGCTTTTCGTGTAAACGCAAAGACTTGAAAATGTCATCTACATGGATACGTTACATTCTCGAGCAAAGCCCAACCCCATGAATGTCTTCTCCAAATGCAGACCTGTAGTCACACTGAAGGAGAGTCATTTTCAAACTGTCATTTAATGTGGGTAAAACATTTTCACCGTCATAAATTAACATTTAAAAACAGACCCCTTTCTCTTCTAACACCACAGTTAACACAGCTATAATAACAGAACCGTTCCAGGAGGGTACATGGAAAAGTATTTCATTTTGTCATTTAGTTATGGTTTCCTGACATTTGTGTTATTTTTAGGGCTGCTTTTCAGAAATAGGCTGTGAAAACTGTAAGGCTGTTTACAGCGATTCTGCGGGTTGTTTTAGGTTATTTCATTTGTAATTTTTCAAAGTCCGCTGCACTAACCACTAGGAGTAGCCTAGTGGTTAGTGCAGCGGACTTTGATCCTGGGGAACTGGGTTTAATTCCCACTGCAGCTCCTTGTGACTCTGGGCAAGTCACTTAACCCTCCATTGCCCCTGGTACAAAATAAGTACCTGAATATATGTAAACTGCTTTGAATGTAGTTGCAAAAACCTTCAGAAAGGCGGTATATCAAGTCCCATTTCCCTTTCCCTATTTCAGATTCTACATGGAATGTTGCTAGTTAGCCTAGTGGTTAGTGCAGCGGACTTTGATCCTGGGGAACTGGGTTTGATTCCCACTGCAGCTCCTTGTGACTCTGGGCAAGTCACTTAACCCTCCATTGCCCCTGGTACAAAATAAGTACCTGAATATATGTAAACTGCTTTGAATGTAGTTGCAAAATGCCACAGAAAGGTGGTATATCAAATCCCATTTCCCTTCCCCTTTATTTAGGGCTATGATAGTGGTGTACAGTTGGGGGTAGTGGGTTTGGAGTGGGTTTTGGGGACTCAGTACACAAGGTAAGGGAGCAATGGTCCGATGTGTACGTGGGAGCAGTTTATGAAGCCCACTGCAGTGCCCCCTAGGGTGCCCTATTGCTGTCCTGGGATGTCAGGGAGACCATTCTACTAAAAATGCTGACTCCTCCTACGTTCCAATGGCTTGATTTTGGACGTTTTGCACTTGGACATTTTTTTTTTTTTTCGAAAATGGCCGAAAAACAAAAACGTCCAAATCACAAAACGTCCATAGTATTTTCGAAAACAAAAGATAGACGTCTATCTTTTTTCAAAAATGACCTTCTTCCTTGTTCAGAATTTGGACGTTTTGTGTAAAATGTCCAAATTCTGATTTATACGTTCTATCGAAAATGCCCCTCCACATTCTCCATGAAACAGGGAGCCAATGTAGATCACAGAGCACAGAGAAATATAGTCAGTTCTTTGTACATCTAATGAAACATGCACAGAGGCATTGTGAATACGTTCGAGAGCTTGCAAAGAAGTAGCTGGAAGGCCTTAATACAAAGCATTGGAATAATTGACAGTGGAAATAATCAAGGATTGCAGAGCCATCCAAAAATGATCGTACAATAAGAAATGTTTCAAAAGGCAGAATAAGCTGAATTTTAAAAAAAAACTTGTTTTGACCATAGATCTAATCTAAAACTTCATCAATCAACACACATACATTCAACAATGGGATTAGACCAGCGATTCTCAACCCAGTCCTTGGGGCATACTCAGCCAGTCAGGTTTTTAGAATATGCACTACCTCCATTATATACAAATCTATCCTTGTGTATTCATTGTGGATAACCTGAAAACCTGACTGACTGGGTGTGTCCCGAAGACTGGGATAAGAATCACTGGATTTGACCAAGAATTGATCAAGAGTGAAGAAGGAACTTGTAAAATGAGAAAGTCAGCCAAGCAACATAATTTACCAATATCCAAAGTTAACCTAGTAAAGCTCACCTAACACTTGATACGCTGGATACATAATACAACTTGAGCAAGAGTAGCTGAAAGGCTTTAATGATAGGTTAAAAGAAATCACAAACCCTCAGCATAAACTGCCAGATTCTACATAGCGCACCTAGCGTTCCATTCTGAAATCTAAGTGTATTCCATAACAACGCATGTAACTTAATTAGCTTAACAAGCTAATCAGTGTTGATAACAGCACCTAACAAGCAGGGGGGTCCAGAGCCTGAGGTGAAGGGGCACATTTTAGCCCCTCCCCCCGGTGCCACCGACCCCCCCCCCCCCACCATTGTTGATCCCCCGCCGCTGCCACCACCACCGACAACAAATTTGACCACCCCCTGCCGATGACCCTCTTGACCCCCCTCCCGCCGCCAACCCTCCCCCGCCGCCGCCGTCGCCTACCTTTGCTGGCGAGGGACCTCAATCCCTGCCAGCCGAGGTCCTCTTCTTCTGGTGCAAGGCTTCGTTCTGTCTGCAGGAGGGACAGTTGTTGGGAGTTTTCGGCTGGTGGGGCTTGGGGATCCCTGCCAGCCACATCATAGGTGTGCTGTTACTGGGTGGGCCTGAGACCAAAGTGTGGGCCTGGGCCCACCCTTGGCTACGCCACTGCCAGGCGGTAATTCCATTTTTTTACACATGTCCACTACGCACGGCAGAAAATATTTTTTATTTTCTACCGCATGGCACTAACTGAGCAGTAATAGGCAGTGTACATGCGCTGACGATTACTGCCCGGTTAACGCATGAGACCTTACCGCTAAGTCAACGGGTGATGGTAAGGTCTCAGGCCCAAAATGGACGTGTATCAATTTTTATTTTGCCGCACGTCCATTTACGGCCCCCAAAAAAGGCCTTTTTTTGCGGGTGCGCTGAAAAATAGACCAGCGCGCATCCTATACACATGCCTACAACAACTCAGGCAAATTTTACAGCGCACCTTAGTAAAAAGACCCCTTAACCATCCCTGTATTTCTGTTACAAGTGTTCATGCTTGGAAGATTTGATTAAGAATTGCATAAATTAAACAAAAATGATAGCATGGCCTCAAACTTTGTTGCTAGTTATTTTTTCAAGCCGGAAGTGCAAATGTTGCACAGGGACAGAGCGTCAGTGCTAGATGGTAGTGCTTGGTTCTGTTCTTCCTCACACAAACTTGCTATGGATGCTGAAGGATATTACACCTGAGCAGTGTTGCCAGATGGGCGGTTTTCCCGCCCAATTGGGCTCCTCTCCGCAACCTGCTGCGGCTTTTTCACGCCGCATGCGGGTTGCAGGATTTTGAGCGGCTTTCTGTTGCCCCGCCGGCGGTTTTTTCGCCCGCTGCGGGTTTTTTTTCCCGTGGCCATCGGCCAGTAGAAGCCCCACGGAGGCGGGCTTAATGACGTCATTTGTACGCAAAGGGCCTCATTAATATTTATTAATGATGTCATTCATATGCAAATTGACTCATTAATATTTATTAATGATGTCATTCACATGCTTTGTGCGGTTTGGGGCTGGCTTTGGGCGTGACAATTTTTTTTCCATCTGGCAACACTGCACCTGAGGACAGGAAACAGACCAGAGCCAAAGAAGGTTTGCAACATGATCACTGGCTCATGCTACTCATGTTTTTTTAATCATTAAACAAATGTTTGTGTAGTTCGCCTATAACTACAGAGATAGACGATGACCATAAAAAGGGAATTATCAGATCCTAGCATATGGAAAAGATCTGAAAAAGCACATGGTCTGTACCAAAAGCATTGAATGCTATAATCTAATTAAAAATTGAGCAGGATGCTCTTTATGCTTGGAATGGGAGCGCTGCTCTTTATAACTTGTATTTTTCTCACTTGTTGAATACCGTTGTGCGTTTATATTCTATTTTGGATCAGGGGCGTAGCCAGACTTCGGCAGGAGGGGGGGTCCAGAGCCTGAGATGAGGGGGCACATTTTAGCCCTCCCCTGCTGCCGCCAACCCTCCCCCGCCACCGCCAGGTACCTTTGCTGGCGGGGGTCCCCAACCCCCGCCAGCCGAAGTCCTCTTCAGCGCCGGTCTCCGGCGCGTTCACTGATCTGGATTCTGTTTCTGTGAGTCCTGATGTCCTGCACGTTCCTACATTCCTACGTGCGGATGTCAGGACTCACAGAAGCAGAATCCAGATCAGCAATGCGCCGGAGACCGGCGCTGAACAGGACTTCAGCTGGTGGGGGTTGGGGACCCCCCCAGCAAAGGTACCTGCTGGCGGCAGGGCCGGGGGAGGGGGGGGTCGACAGTGGCAGGGGAGGGTTGGCAGCAAGGGGGATGAAAGTAGAGGGGCCAGGGCTAAATCTGTGGGGGCCCATGCCCCCGTGGCCCCACCTAGCTACGCCTCTGTTTTGGATTATGGTTTGTCCTGCACTTCAATAAAGATATTTACAAAAAAAAAAAAAAAAGAATGCTATAATCTCCGTTCACAATCAAAATGTGAGCTGCTAAGCGAAAATATATCAAAAGTGGGGTACGTGACATATTTAGACCACAAGATAGAGGGATAACAATTGTATAATCCTGTAAAATTTCAGCCTCAGGTATGGACTAACTATATCTTTAAAAAAACGAGAAACATTTATTAATAAAAAAGTAATTCACCCCAGAAATCACATACCCCTCTTTATTACCTGCAGTTTTTAAACTGTGGAACATGAAAACCATCAAAGTTGTGAAAAAATTGCATAGTCCCATTCTACTGATCCTACAGTATTTTTTTTATTTTTTGCATTTGTACCCCGCGCTTTCCCACTCTTGGCAGGCTCAATGCGGCTTACATGGGGCAATGGAGGGTTAAGTGACTTGCCCAGAGTCACAAGGAGCTGCCTGTGCCTGAAGTGGGAATCAAACTCAGTTCCTCAGGACCAAAGTCCACCACCCTAACCACTTGGCCACTCCTCCACTGTTGCTATTTGAGATTCTACATGGAATGTTGCTAGTGGAATAGCAACATTCCATGTAGAATCTCCAATAGTAGCAACATTCCATGTAGAATCTCCAATAGTATCTATTTTATTTTTGTTACATTTGTACCCCGCGCTTTCCCACTCATGACAGGCTCAATGCGGCTTACATGGGGCAATGGAGGGTTAAGTGACTTGCCCAGAGTCACAAGGAGCTGCCTGTGCCTGAAGTGGGAATGGAACTCAGTTCCTCAGTTCCCCAGGACCAAAGTCCACCACCCTAACCACTAGGCCACTCCTCCACTGTATCCCAAACTTTGAAAAATGAAAGTTGTCCCTCCAAACTTCTATACCCTTTATCGCTGTTATTTGTACCGTTTCATTCAGTGGAGTCACTCTGAATTATGTTTCCTTTTACTGTTGGGTGCAGAAAGGAGAGAAATCGTCACATTAGGGGCTATCCAAACCCGAAGGGCGAAAAGGTAAGGCTGTCTTAGATGCTGATGTAAGATTACTCTGAGTAGCAGTGCAGGTGAGTCACTCTGTCATTGGAAAAAGAGCAGCAGTGAGCAGCAGCTTCCGTTGGTCAAGGTCTGCAATGAACGAGTTGCACGCATTCGGAGCAGAATAAGCCATTGGCGTAGCCACAAACGGATCTCAAGGGCCTGGGCCCCCTCATTTTGGGTTCTGGCCCCCTCATATTGTGGCGCCAGGCGTCTGCTGCTATGGCTGGTGGGGATCCCCAAGATCTGCCAGCCAAAGGGGTTCTCCACTGGCATTCTGTCCGTCAGCTGCATGTTTTATGGGCCATCGCCACCAGGCTGGGCCCCCTTCCCCCTCTACACACACACGCTCAGTTTTTGTGAAACTGAGCATGAGCCGAGGGGGGAGGGACAACTGCCCAGTGCATGCTCAGTTTTCATACAAGCACGGGGACAGGGGGAGTCTGGTGCGGGGGTGGCAGCCCTTCCCAGTCTTTGACTATTAACGTGTGAATGGCTTTTTTCTTTCTTTTATGAATATTGTAGCTCCTTTCTATCTCTTCCAGTTTTTTTATGTAAACCACTTTGATCTGCTAAGTTAGCGAAGGCAGCCAAGGGTATTTGGAATCATGGGCAGGGGGAAGCGCAGACACCATTTCTGCCCCTGTGAGTGATAGCAGCTTCACCCTTCTGTAGCTTACCACCCCTTAACTGGTTCTTCATTGTCCAGTGTCAAAGTGATGGTCCCTTAAGGAGAAGTGTGAAGGGGTACATAGAACACTGCCCCTCACCTTTAAGAAGGAGCCCTCAGGTACTGCGAGGCACTTTAAAATCCTTAGTCCCAACCAGGGAGGACGTGAGATGGGAGGGGTGGAGCCAAAAGGACAGTAACCAGGAAGTATAAAAGGCAGGGCCAGAGTGGGGTTGAGGAGGCCCAGGGAAGGAAGAACTGAAGCCCCAGCATACGCCTAATTACTGTGACCTGGCTGAGGTAAGCCAACTTTTGATTTGAAGACTTGTAAACCTTGTTTTGAGGTCTGGAAACCCAGAGAGAGAGAGAGAAGAAACTTACAGATTGTGTTTGGGGCCCTATCAGCCATGGCCTTAGTTAAGACTTTACCTTTGTTCCTGGGCCTGTGAAGTAACAGGTCTCAGACTGAAGTTTAATAAAGCACTTACTCAGTGGTGTGCTGGAGCAGGCTCTCACAGGCTCGCAAGAGCCAGTTGTTAAGTTTTTAAGAATTTTGGGAGCCGGTTGTTAAAGTAGGGCCCTCCATGGCTACTTTAACCACTGGCTCCCAAAATGTGGGCTTGGGCCCCCTGCTGAATTTTCTTTTACTTTGGTGGTGGGGATGCTGAGCCCTGCCAGCCAAGTAAATAGACTGCTGCTGCTCCCCACTCCTTGTTTCCAGCTCTGAGCAGCAGGCTGGGACTTCTGGAGCATTTGAGAGAAGTTCCAGCATGCTGCTCAGAGCAAGACGTTGGGAGTGGTGGCAGTCCGTTTATTGGCTGCCAGCAAAGGTATGCCTAAAGTGCCCGCACGAAGGGAGGGAGGAGAGAGAGGCAAGTGTTGCTCCCCCCCCCCCCCCCCGGCCCTTCCAACTGCAGAGCTGGGTACGTCCAGAGAAAGAGCCTGTTGTTAAAAATTTACCAGCACACCCCTGCACTTACTTCATGTTTACAACCTTGTCCGGCTGTATTATTGTGAAGGCCCACCCTCAACCCTCATTCACGGTATCACAGCAAATATTAACAAAATGGTAGCACCCACAGAAGCCCCCTGTCCTTGTACACAAAATTCCTAGGTCTCCCTAGCAACCCCTGACTCCCTTTACGCCCCTAGTCTCCAGTCTAGGCACCTTTAATCAGGTCATATGGTCATACGGGGAGAGTAGTACCAAAGGCCTGATCCATTACCAAGGCTCTGTCCAATTTGCAAAAGCCACCTCCTAGAATTCACACCTCCCAATCACCCCCCCCCCCCCTCTTCACACACACACCTCCTGGTGTACTTTTCAATGTCTTGGTTTAGTTGGTGGGCAGGAGGGATTTGTAGGAGTAGCCTAATGGTTAGTGCAGCAGGCTTTGCCCCTGGCAACCTGGGTTCGATTCCCACTGCAGCTCCTTGTGACCTTGGGCAAGTCATTTAACCCTCCATTGCCCCAGGTACAAAAACTTAGATTAAGAGCCCCCTAGGGACAGAGAAAGTACCTGTATATAATGTGTACAGCTCTGTGTACGTCTAGTAGCGCTATAGAAATGATTAGTAGTAGTAGTTGCTCCTGCCCCAGCAGTGGCATTCTTCAAAATGGCACCTACTACTACTACTACTATTTAGCATTTCTATAGAGCTACAAGGCGTACGCAGCGCTGCACAAACATAGAAGAAAGACAGTCCCTGCTACAAGGCGTACGCAGCGCTGCACAAACATAGAAGAAAGACAGTCCCTGCTCAAAGAGCTTACAATCTAATATTCCCTAGCAGTACATCTTATATGTACCACTAGGAGTCAGTCTGCCAAATAAAGTCTTGGGAAGGGGGTAGGGCTTTGGTATGACTCCCCCCCCTTATGTTTTCTTATAGTCCAGGTAGGAATGTCTAGTCCGAGAGTTGGAGAGTGGGGAACAAATAGGCTTGAGGCAGTCACTAAGGGGTCCTCTGAGGAATTCTGTGTACACTAGGCAGGTTTTCAGAGGGGGAGGAAGGAATGCTGCCATTTTTTTTACATGCCCTTAAGGGGACTGTAGCAAGGGCAGTGCAAAGAGAGTATTCAATTCTCCATTAGGCTACCAGGGAACTCGTACAATGCAGTGAGGGGCTTCTTTCAGCGGTGTACCAAGGGCGGGATGGCTGGCTGCACACTGCAAGGGGGCACAGGGAGCAGCCGTGCGGCTGTTGGCTCCGCTGGTTCCCTGCTCCCTCTGATGTTACTTCCTGTTCCGGGGCAGGGAAATGGTGGAGTCGACAGCCATGTGACTGCTCCCTGCACCCCCAAGAGGTAAGAGCGATGCACGGGGGGGGGGGGGGGGGGGTGGAGGTGATGCGCCATGGGGTGGAGGTGATGTGCCGGGAGGAGGGGAGTAGCAGCGATCCGCCCTGGGTGGCAGCTGACCGAGGAACACCACTGGCTTCCTTGCACATTTCCCATTCCAGTAACAGATGGCTACCCGTGCATTTTCCAGGATTTGCAGTAGTGTATTTTCATTTTTCCCTCGGTCCTCAGTGGATAATCCTTTCTCTACCAGTGATGTCAGTGACTGGAAATGTGCCAGACAGATTTTTTTTTTTTTTTTTGGTTCATCCTTAGCCATGTGACAGAGGGCCACAGCCTCACGTTCTCCATTCCTGTTTGTCTCTGCGGTTTGCGAGTAAGAACCATGACTCACTCATTGAACAATGCACATAGGGCTTGGAGGTGGATGCTTTCGAACCAGGTCTTTGCCAAATGTACTGGTAAGCTGTCAAAGGCGCACCTGAGCTGTTTGCATTAAGCTGGCCCCAGGCCAAAAAGCTGATCATTCCTCTGTGGGTGATAACTTACTTTTCCAGCATTTCCCCATCATTTGTTAAATTCAAAGTATCCTCCACGTGCCCAAATTTCTATAGAAGCCACAGAAATATTATTTTCTCTGATTTGGGGCATTTTTGAAGTTTTAAGTATTAAGTTATGTCCAATAAAAAAGGTATCATCTTATTTTCTTTTCCATGTTTTATTTTGTTTGATTTCTATTGATAACAATAACCTACCAACACTGTGGGTCAACACTTTACAAGACCAGAACACTGCACCAGTGATTTCAAAGTAAGAATACTGAAAGATAATTTTAAAACAATACAGGAACGTAAGACCTTTGAAGTAAGAATGATTGAATATTTTGACACCCAACAGACAGGACTTAATAAGGATCTGGGTTTTCTAGCCCATTATAAACCATAAAGTTGTATTTCTCTGTTTATCACCCTCCTCTCACCTACCAACACCCATCCTGTTAGAATATCAATGAAACGCTTTGATGTCCCCATGCATACCCCCACCCTCCCACTCTGTCAGACTGTCAAAGTAATGCTTTGATGTTTCTCTTATATATACTATCTGCTACCACATTTGCTTATTTCCGATCTGACGAAGAAGGGCAACCTTCGAAAGCTAATCAAGAAATGTATTAAGTTATGTCCAATAAAAAAGGTATCATCTTATTTTCTTTTCCCATGTTTTATTTTGTTTGATTTCTATAGATTCTACATGGAATGTTGCTATTCCACTAGCAACATTCCATGTAGAAGTCGGCCCTTGTAGATCACCAATGTGGCCGCGCAAGCTTCTGCTTCTGTGAGTCTGACGTCCTGCACGTACGTGCAGGACGTCAGACTCACAGAAACAGAAGCCTGCGCAGGAATGTTGCTAGTGGAATAGCAACATTCCATGTAGAATGTCCAATAGTAGCAACATTCCATGTAGAATCTCCAATAGTAGCAACATTCCATGTAGAATCTCCAATGGTATCTATTTTATTGTCATAGTAATGCTTGAATGTTTTCACTTATATACACTGTCAGCTAGCACATTTGCTTATTTCCGATCTGAGGAAGAAGGGCAACCTTCGAAAGCTAATCAAGAAATGTATTAAGTTATGTCCAATAAAAAAGGTATCATCTTATTTTCTTTTCCATGTTTTATTTTGTTTGATTTCTATTGATAACCTATAACCTACCATAACTTCCTTGAATTTTTATGTCATTTCTCTTTTTTTATGATGTTCTGCAGAGACGACTAATCAGCCGTCTACTAGCTGATGTCCATTAACCAGATGTTTTCCTTAGCGACTGCTATCCACGATCTGGAAAGCACTGGGGTGGAATGAGGGCAGAGTAGTGAGTTATCCAGAAAGCAGCAACACTGAGCCTGCTATCCAGATAATAAATATCCGAACAGCAGGTTCAATAGCACCACTATCCGGATAGTGTTGGCACTGGCTGGACACAATATGGACACATTCGGTATCAGCTGTAATTGGCTGAAAACCAACCTGTTCAAAAAGGCATACCACAATGATTCATCCTAAATAGCAGACAACGAAATATCAACAAAACTAAAGAAAGCCGAACTCACTACACTGGGCTACCTCACTTATTCGGACAGGTGTAACGTGTTATGCACCACCACCTTTTTGTCCATACTGTAAATGAACTTTCTATATTTGACTGCCTAACTACCCTTTACTTTCGCGTTCCTAGGCTGGCTGACACCCGGGGCGGATCGCCGATGTGCCCCCCCCCCCCGGGTGCAGCGTAACCCCCCCCCCCCCCCGGCGAAATTACACCCCCCCTGGGTGCAGCGTGACCCCCCCCTGGTGAAATTACACCCCCCCGGGTGCATTTTTATCTGCTGGGGAGGGTGCCACATGCCTGTTGGCTCCGAGTACGCTCGTTCCCTGGCTGCTGCTCCCTCTGCCCCGGAACAGGAAGTAACCTGTTCCACGCAGAGGGAGCAGCAGGGAGGGAACGAGCGGACTCGGAGCCAACAGGCGTGCGGCACCCCCCCAGCGGCGTGCACCCGGGGCAGACCGCCCCCCCACCGCCCCCCATTGGCAATACCACCTTTAATGCAATACCACCTGTTATATCAATTGCACTGGCTTCCAATAGAAGCTAGGATAAAATTCAAAATTCTTATATTAACACATAAAGCATTTTACTTATCTAGTCCATCGTATTTGACACCAGCGCGAACACTTCGGTCGTTGACAGATAATAGATTGGTAATTCCATCTCCATCTAAAGCTAGATGGGAATCAACGCGAACATTTGAATTCTTTTTCTCAGACCCTGCTCTTTGGAACTGCCTTCCCAAGGAACTTAGGCTTGAAGATTCCTATACTCATTTCCATAAAATTTTTAAAAACACATTTTTTCGAGATATATTTGAAGATAATGTTTAATACAATTTTTAATTATTTTAAAACGGAAAGGTAGAGGAGAAGAAAAGAAAAAAGAAGGGGGTCGGAGAGAATAGGAGATAAGGGGTTTAAAAAAGGGAGAGAATACATTTTCTCGTTTTCTTTTATTTTAGAATTTTAGTAAATGTTTTTATGACGATGAGTATAGTTTTAGTAACTCGTATTGTTTAATTGACTGGTTTGCTGTGCTTTCCTATTATAAATGGATTTCAGAGTATGTTTTAGAGTATTTTAACGGTATATTTTAATGTTATATTATATTGTAAACCGTTCTGATTTACCTTTGTAATAAGTGACGGTCTAGTAAATGAATAAACGATAAACGATAATTTATTCTATCATCTAAGAATAACAATGCTATACCACTTTGAATTTCTCAGATCCGGAAATGGTGACCGCCATTACGGCATAATGTAAATCACTCCATCATCCGTGAACATTAATGAAATATCACTTTGTAATCTACCTTATAATGTACATGCTATACCACTCTGTACTTTTCAGATCCGGAAGTGGCGACTGTCACTCCGGCATTATGTAAGCCACGATGAGCCTGCAAATAGGTGGGAAAATGTGGGATACAAATGCAACAAACAAACAAACACAAACAAACAAATAAGTGGAGTGGAGGAGTGGCCTAGTGGTTAGGGTGGTGGACTATGGTCCTGGGGAACTGAGGAACTCAGTTCAATTCCCACTTCAGCCACAGGCAGCTCCTTGTGACTCTGGGCAAGTCACTTAATCCTCCATTGCCCCATGTAAGCCGCATTGAGCCTGCCATGAGTGGAAAAGCGTGAGGTACAAATGTAACAAAAATAAAATAGATACTATTGGAGATTCTACATGGAATGTTGCTACTATTGGAGATTGTCCACACACTGTATTTCCTTTCCAGCTTTCTGATTCTATTTTGTGATAACTGCTTTGATCTACTCAGGGCCCTTTTACTAAAGCTGCGTAAGCGTCTACAAGCGCACAAATCATGCCAAAATGGAGTTACCGCCCAGCTACCGTGTGGCTCTTGCGGTAATTTCATTCTTGGCATGCGTCCAATATGCACGCACGAAAAAGAATTTTTATTTTCGTATACGCATATCGGATGCGCGCCAAGTGGCATTTGGCGCGCGTAGGTCATTACCGCCTGGTTACTGCGTGAGTCTTTACCGCTAGGTCAATGGCCGGCGGTAAGGTCGCAGACCCAAAATGGACGTGCGGCAATTTTTGATTTTTGCCACACATCCATTTTTGGCAAAAACTTAAAAAAGGCCTGTTTCACAGGCGTGCTGAAACATGGATTGGTGTGTGCTCAAAACCCGCGCCTACACTACCGTAAGCCATTTTTCAGCACGCCTTTGTAAAAGGACCCCCTTAGTTAGCAAATACCAATAAACTAAACATATTTTTTTATTAAATGCCATGGCTGGTATTTAAAAATCTGCAATCACCTCCAGCATTAAGAACTGACCCAGATTCTGTAGGACAGAAGAGAAATGTTTGGACAAATTTCTTTCATTATAAAGCACTGGAATGTGCCCTTTACATGGCTTAAATGGCAGGACCTAGCATCAATTCAACTATAAATAGTACCAAAACACCAGTAGCCTATGGGCAGTCTTGCTGTCTACATAAGTACTGGTAGTGAATCATTATAGACCAGATGTGGTTCAGCAATGAACTGAAATTTCCTTAGGCAAGGGACTTTTATTTATTGACCTTTCTGGATGACTGCAAGGCAGGAAGTGGGAAAGTCACACGGTAAAATGACCACTATTTTATTAATGTGAAATGGGAATGGGACTTGATATACCACCTTTCTGGGGTTTTTTGCAACTACATTCAAAGCAGTTTACATATATTCAGGTACTTATTTTGTACCAGGGGCAATGGAGGGTGAAGTGACTTGCCTAGAGTCACAAGGAGCTGCAGTGGGACTTGAACCCAGTTCCGCAGGAGCAAAGTCTGCTGCACTAACCACTAGGCTACTCCTCCACTAGCAACATTCCATGTAGAATCTCAAATAGTAGCAACAGAATCTCAAACAGTAGCCAACATTCCATGTAGAAGCCTGCCCTTGCAGATCAGCAATGCGGCCGCGCAGGCTTCTGTTTCTGTGAGCAGTCTTGCTGTCTACATCAGTACTGGTAGTGAATCATTATAGACCAGATGTGGTTCAGCAATGAACTGAAATTTCCTAGGCAAGGGACTTTTATTTATTGACCTTTCTGGATGACTGCAAGGCAGAAAGTGGGAAAGTCACATGGTAAAGTGCCCATAGTTTTCCAAGCTCTCAGACCACTATTTTATTAATAACTAGTAAAAAAAGCCTGTTTCTCATTGAAATGAAACGGGCACTAGCAAGGTAATCACCTTCTACTACTACTACTACTACTTATCATTTCTATAGCGCTACTAGACATACGCAGCGCTGTACACTTGAACATGAAGAGACAGTCCCTGCTCGACCGAGCATACAATCTAATTAGGACAGACAAACCGGACAAACAAGAGATAAGGGAATATTAAAGTACGGCTGATAAAATAAGGGTTCTGAATAAGTGAATAAGGGTTAGGAGTTAAAAGCAGCATCAAAAAGGTGGGCTTTTAGCTTAGCTTTGAAGATGGTCAGAGATGGAGCTTGACGTACCGGCTCAGGAAGTGCAGCAAGATGAAAGGAACCTTCTGCCATTAATATTTTTAAGGGAAGTTCCAGCATCCCCCCTCCCTCCCAGTTCCAGGGCCCCCTTCCCTCCCAGTTCCAGGGTCCTCCCTCCCTCCCTCCCTTCTTCCCAGTTCCAGGGTCATCATCCCTCCCTCCGAGTTCCAGGGTCGTCATCCCTCCCGCCCTCCCTTCCAGGTCCAGGCCCCCTCCCTCTGAATTTTAAAAGTCATCCTGACTTACCTCATTGGGGTTACGGCGGCCGGCAGCAGCAGCGGTAAAATGCATGCAGGCTCGGCACTTACTTCATCCCTTCTCTGTCTCTCAGCTCTGGTCCCGCCCTCATTTCCTGTTTCCACAAGGGCAGGACCAGAGCTGAGAGACAGAGAAGGGAAAACTGAAGTAAGTGCCGAGCCTGCACGCTTTTTACCGCGCAAGGTAAGTCAGGATGACTTTTAAAATTCAGAGGGAGGGGGCCTGGAACTGGAAGGGAGGGAGGGAGGGACGACGACCCTGGAACTGGGAAGGAGGGGGGACCCTGGAATTGGAAGGGAGGGAGGGGGGACTCTGGAACTGGGAGGGAGGGGGTACGGATGACAACCCTGGAACTCGGAGGGAGGGAACGAACTTCCGGTGGGTGAATATTATATGCAGCCTTCCCTTCCCTCCGAGGGCAGGGCACTGAGAGCGAGTTCGAGGCCTGTGGTTGATCCCTTCTCCTTCTGACATCGCGTTTGTTTCCCTGGCAACTATACAGTGTTCCCTCGAGGGTGGGGCGATTATGAACCCTACGAACACTACACAGCTTCACTGCCACGGAGTCAGCTTCAGAACGTTGGAGGTGCAAATTATTATATTAGATAATGGTGTTAATTTGCATGTACAGAATGCTTGACCAAAATCAGAAGCCTACTTGCCTTTATAATACTGCCTTAAAATAGGTGCCTGAAAATGTGCTTAGGCTGAGTGCGACCAGCACTTAGGTGCCTACATACGTTCTGTGCACATCAATTTTGAACTCCTGCGGCAATTTCATTTTTTATGTGCGTCTGCTACACGCACCAGAAAATAATTTTTAGTTTCCGGTGTACGGCACTAACAGGGCAGTAAAAGGCATTCTCACGCGTAGACCATTACCGCCTGGTTAACGTGTGAGGCCTTACTGCTAAGTCAATGGGTGGCGGTAAGATCTCAGACCCAAAATGGACGCACAACAATTTTTATTTTGCCACACGCCCATTTTCGGCCAAAATTTTAAAAAGCCATTTTTTACAGGTGCCCTGAAAAATGGATCTGCGTGTGTCCAAAACACCAGCGCAGGCCACATTTTGGTGCACCTTAGCAAAAAGACCCCTTAAAGACATAGACTCACCACGGCTGAAAACTGACCCAATTTTTCATCTCCTCCCTGCCTTTTTTTTTCAACCAACACATGTTGGGTTCAAATCTGAACCAGTAATCCTCATAGTTCGCAATTTTCGGATCACACCAGTTCATCCTCAAGATAATGGAATACACGATTGCAGCACTTAGATTTGTATCAAGGATTCATGCCATGTGTGATAAAGATATGCACCTGCTTTCCAGCATTGCTGGCTTAGCCAATTCGCTCTAGTATTCTGTGATGTGTGTCACTGGGGGTTAAAAAGCCACGTCATCTGGACCACTGATTAGAGAGAGGGAGGAAACTGAACAGCCAGCCAGTGTTGGCTTGAGTTGCTACAATTCCCTTTATTTAAAATTGTTTTATAAGTGAATAAACTGCTCTAATGGGCCAGCTACCACAAGAAAATGATGTAATGTGTTATAAATCTGAGCTAGTAACCTTTGGTGTTCTGCCCGGAATGCACGTTAAGTAACTCCAGTGTTTACTATCTGGGATGACTGATGTCACAGAGATTAGGAAAATAAAACCCTTAGGTACACGCTCCATGGGCTGTACGCTATGGATGTGCAAAAAGTCAGAATGGTTATGCCGTGCTTGGAACATACTTCCTGCCTTGTAATTTCTCAGTAAGGAGCAATGTTCAGTTGCCAATTGGCTCCTTCACTCTTGGGTAGGCTAATCCTGTTCTGGTTTTGCATCCTGTCCTCCCCATCATATTGCATGCCAAGCGACTTGAACGATTTGAGCAAAGGGGTTACCCCAAGAAAATTATTCATAGAGCATACAAAAGAACATACAACGCCCTCACAACTTGATTGATAGATCCCATGTAGAAATTCTACTGTTGATGATAGGTTGGCATGTGTTTTATCTTATGGGCCTTGTTCAGATATGGTTAAGAACATTATCATTAAACACTGGCTGATTTGGGGGATATAAATGCATAAGTATTGCCATACTGGGACAGACCAAAGGTCCATCAAGCCCAGCATCCTGTCTCCAAGAATGGCCAGTCCAGGTCACAAATACCTGGCAAGATCCCAAAAAAAGTACAAAACATTTTATACTGCTTATCCCAGAAATAGTGGATTTTCCCCTAGTTCAATTTAATAATGGTCTATGGACTTTTCCTTTAGGAAGCCATCCAAACCTTTTTTAAACTCTGCTAGGCTAACCGCCT
Source organism: Microcaecilia unicolor (assembly GCF_901765095.1). Lineage (NCBI taxonomy): Eukaryota > Metazoa > Chordata > Amphibia > Gymnophiona > Siphonopidae > Microcaecilia > Microcaecilia unicolor. The sequence goes on along the minus strand of NC_044043.1, from coordinate 87,595,989 downwards.
TTATTACATTCTCTGGCAATGAATTCCAGAGTTTAATTACACGTTGAGTGAAGAAATATTTTCTCCAATTCGTTTTAAATTTACTCCCTTGTAGCTTCATCGCATGCCCCCTAGTATTAGTATTTTTGGAAAGAGTAAACAGACGCTTCACGTCTACCCGTTCAACTTCACCCAGTAAGCCCCGATTTGCATACACCAGAGGACAGAATATAGGGGAGAAATTATCAGTAAGTAAAGATAAAAATTGTGTGGGAGGTTTTCATACTAAATGTAAAAGTTGTTCCTTTTGTCGGTATGCATTGGAAACAAATTGTATTCTTATCTCAAATCAAACTAAAGGTAAAAATTTCTTTCTTAGATCGAGAACTGATAGTAATTCAGAGATGGTCAGATTTGCCATTGTTTGCCCTTGTGGGCCTTGGTACATTGGCCAAACAGTTAAAAAGATTGAACATAGACTGGCACAACACCTCAGCAATAGTAGGCCACTTAAACATTCGGCAAAAAAAAAAAATTCTAGCAAACAAATTTTGAGGAATGTATAAATATTTTAAGAATGCAATTTAACTGGGCCCTCATCCTTCTTTTCATTCAGTAATGGGCAACGACTTTTAACTTGTGCTTTCCTTGCATTATCCTGCCTGGTCTTCCCTCACTTTATCCTTTCTTTGCCTTTATTCATTCTCTAGTGACTCCAGCTGTAATGCATCAAGGTCAAAGAGGACACTGGGCAATAGTTAAGATGACATCCAGTTCTGCTGGTTCTCATGGAAACAAGTCAATCAGAAGATTAAACTGGCACTTGGGGCTATTTTTTTAAAATGATTATAGAACCTTCTGTGGAGTAAGTGCTGTTTATTGTTCTACTGTGGTTTAGTCCTTAAAAAAGCAATTTTCTCAACTGGGAGGCGGGGATAGTGCTGGGCAGACTTATACGGTCTGTGCCAGAGCTGGTGGTGGGAAGCGGGACTGGTAGTTTGGAGGCGGGGATAGTGCTGGGCAGACTTATACAGTCTGTGCCAGAGCCGGTGGTGGGAGGCGGGACTGGTGGTTGGGAGGCGGGGATAGTGCTGGGCAGACTTATATGGTCTGTGACCTGAAGAGGACAGGTACAAATCAAGGTAGGGTATACACAAAAAGTAGCACATATGAGTTGATCTTGTTGGGCAGACTAGATGGACCGTGCAGGTCTTTTTCTGCCGTCATCTACTATGTTGTGTTGGAGAGACAACCATTTTCCTAAGCTCTTCTGGTGTCTCTGCCAGTCTTTACTGAGGGAGGAGAAGCAGTGTTTGAACACACAGGACTCCGGGTTTGCATGCTCATGTTCCACTCTGACTGAGATCTCCCATGAATTTTGCAGGAATACATGTTCAGTCATTTGCGGAAGGGGAACTTTTTCATGACTGGGCTCAAGAATTTGCTCGTGCAATTATTTTAGAACGGCATCACTGACAAACTCCTTATAAATATTTCTGTTGACCGTTAAAACAGTCATAGATTCAGGTTCCTTTTTCTGTTCATCAAGTTCTCATGAATTCTTCCTGCATTTATTTATTTGTTGCATTTGTACCCCACATTTTCCCACCTATTTGCAGGCTCAATGTGGCTTACATAGTACCATCAGAGGCGTTTGCCCAGTCGGTTGATAACAAATACAAGGTTGTATAGTGATCGAATGAGGTAGATGTGGAGGGTCAGAGGGATGAAGATTGTGTATTGTCCAGCATTGGAGCCGACTCTGTGGGTGCTGTGGGTGCTTGAGCACCCCCAATATTGAGAAAATTCCTTGTATGTGTCCAAGGAGGAGTTATTTTCATTGGGCTTAGCACCCCCAATAATTTTGAAAAGTTGGCTCCTATGTTGTCCAGTGTCCCTTAGTGTGAAAAGTTTCAGTCTCTGGTAACTGGAGCTGATGTTGTGATAGCAAGCAACGAGAAGCAGGCCAACTGGCGTGGAAATAGATAGTTTATTAAAAACAAATACCCGACATGGCCATGTTTCGCCCAAAGGCTGCATCAGGGGTATAGCTGTTAAGCCAGACGTATAAATTAGTTAAAAAAAACCAACATGTAAACTATAGTAAAATAATAACAAACTGATTCCATTTAAGACATGCAAATAAGTTATTTCAAAGTAAATTTCAATATAGCATCCATTAAAATGGTCAAACAGAAATTGTTATGATAAAATGATATAAAGAAAGCAAACACCAAAGACATGCATAACAATAAAAGAACAACATTAATCAATGTATAAAATGTTCAAGGGTGATATCAATAACTTAAGGGTCCTTTTACTAAGCTGCGGGGAACAGGGCCCTGCAGTAGTGGCGGGGGCCATTTTCCCCACGCACCATAGCCCTTTTTAGTGCAGTGGGTAAAAAGCCCCCCAAAATGTCCACATGGTTAAACTTAGGGTTACCATATTTTGTCCCCCCAAAAGGAGGACAGATGCCCCGCCCCCTTTCACACCCACCTGCCCCTTTCACACCCACCCGCCCCCTTTCACGCCCTCACCCCACCCCCTTTCACACCCTCGTTCCGCCCCGTCACATTTCCCCTCCCCGTCACCCCCCTCCCCTTACCTTACTACTGCCCTGGTGGTCTAGTGACCTCTTCGGGGCAGGAAAGAGCCCCCTCTTTCCTGCCCGGAGCGCTGCCCTGCATGCATCCTTCCTGTTGCTGACCTCGGCGCTGATTCAAAATGGCCGCCGAGAGTTGAAGTCTCACGAGGTCACTTCAACTCTCGGCGGCCATTTTGAATCGGCGCCGAGATCAACAATAGGAAGGATGCATGCAGGGCAGCGCTCCGGGCAGGAAAGAGGGGGGCTCTTTCCTGCCCCGAAGGCGGGAGAGGTCACTAGACCACCAGGGCAGTAGTAAGTAAGGGGAGGAGAGGCTAGCAATCTGCCCGTTTGTCTGGATTTCTGGACAAACTGGCAGGCTGGACGTCCTTCTTCCGATTTATGTCAAAAGATGGGCGTCCTTCTCTTTCGAAAATGAGCCCAAAGGTCTTTTTAGCTCTTTACAAGAACACTGAAAGATCTGACTCATAGGCGCCTGGTATAAGAGGCTTGGACAGGCTAAGCCTCCCCTGCTGTGCTCTGAGAGGTTTAAATTGTTGATTTACCTCCATCCTCACAGCAGGAGCTGCAGTGAAAGCCCTCTAGCAGTTGTAGAAATTGGTTTATGGTTTGTTTACCTTACTGCTGGGAAAGCAGGGGGGGTTGGCTGGAGTTGTCCTGGGTTGCCAGGGAGATATTTAAGGAGGATGACTTCCTGACCTGCACTGAGAACAGATAGCAGCAGAATCGGACAAGCAGACAACAAAGGTAGAAAAGCTCATTTTATTTTCATTATAGTGTTTGGAATATGGCTAGTGTATGGAATATAAGCTAATATGGTCCACTTTGAGAATCAGGTGCTCAACATTAAAAGTTTATATTTATTTACTTATTTATGGCATTTTATCCCACATTAAACATGAATTAGGGTGTTTTGTGGCTCTACATGAGAATTGTTTTATATTGTTGACGGTCTGCATTTTCCGTGTGGGTGGTATATTGGTGTATTAGGTTCTGCTCAGTGTAATATTTATGGTACAGTAAGGTTCTGAGTGTGTTTTTGCACAAAGTTGTGCATAGTGTTTTGCAGTTGAGCGATTGTGCTTAGAATATGCTTTGAGCAACCACTTTATTCTTTGACATATGATACATATCTAATATCTAAATTTAATAAAAGGTCTTAATTGTGACTTTTATTTTTATTTATTTTTTTCTGTGTTATCAGACAATTATGGATTTAAGCTCCACCCCTGGCCCCACCCCTAACCCCACCCCCTTTAGCCTCCCCAAACAGTTGGGCCACCGACCGCCTATGATCTGACTCCTGATTTAAACCATTTGGAGTAACGGTATCATATCTAAATATAAATCTCTGCTCTTTCTGTAATAACAATTTGTTAATATCACTCCTGTCCAATGTGGTCTAATTTTATGTAATACAATAAAACACAGCTCATCAAATCTGTGGCACTTAGCAAGTGTATGCTCTACAAAGGGTTTCTCAATTGCCTTTCTTTTTATAGCCTTTCTATGTTCAATGATGCGTTTGTTTAAAGTTCTCATCGTTTTGCCAATGTATAACAGTTTGCAAGGGCAAATAAGTACATAAACACCTATTCAGTTTTACAGTTTGAATAGTGTCTTAATTCATACCAGGAGTGGTTACATAAGAACATAAGAGTAGCCATACTGGGTCAGACCAATGGTCCATTTAGCCCAGTATCCTGTTTTCCAACCAGTGGCCAAGAAATGTCACAAGTACCTGGCAGAAACCCAAATCGTGTCAACATTCCATTTAGAACCCCAAAGAATAGCAAGATTCTGGAATCCTAAAGAGTGACAAGATTCCATGCAGAATCTCAAAGAGTAGCAACATTCCATGTAGAACCCCAAAGAATAGCAAGACTCTGGAATCCTAAAGAGTGACAAGATTCCATGTAGAATCTCAGAGTAGCAACATTCCATGTAGAACCCCAAAGAATAGCAAGATTCTGGAATCCTAAAGAGTGACAAGATTCCATGCAGAATCTCAAAGAGTAGCAACATTCCATGTAGAACCCCAAAGAATAGCAAGATTCTAGAATCCTAAAGAGTGACACGATTCCATGCAGAATCTCAAAGAGTAGCAACATTCCATGTAGAACCCCAAAGAACAACAAGATTCTGGAATCCTAAAGAATGACACGATTCCATGCAGAATCTCAGAGCAGCAACATTCCATACTACAAACCCCAGGGCAAGCAGTTGCTTCCCATGTCTGTCTCAATAGCAGACTATGGACTTTTCCTCCAGGAATTTGTCCAAACCTTTTTTAAATCCAGATATACTAACCGCTGTTACCACATCCTCCGGAAAAGAGTTCCAGAGCTTAACTATTTTCTTGAGTGAAAAAATATTTCCTCCTATTTGTTTTAAAAGGATTTCCATGTAACTTCTTCGACTGTCCTCTACTCTTTGTAGGATGATTCGGAGTGAAAGAGGGGGAAGATTTTCCTCTCTTTGGATTCATGAGGGGCAAGAAAAGCTAATATGGCATTAGAGGTTGGGAATGTGTCAGTAGGAAGAGACTGCTGCAATGTAGGGGGTGGGAGAACCGTGTTGGGATGTTTAATGGATCCTGTATTAGGGACCCACAGGGCAACAGGATAGCAGGTGAGAGAATGCTTACTACAAGGACTGGGGGCACACAATGAAACTACTCAGTAGTAAATTTAAAACAAATCAGAGAAAATATTTCTTCACTCAACGTGTAATTGAACTCTGGGATTCATTGCCAAAGAATGTGGTAAAAGCAGTTAGTTTAGCAGGGTTTAATAAGGTTTGGATAATTTCCTAAAGAAAATGTCCATAAGCCATTATTAAGATGGAGTTGGGAAAATCCATTGCTTTTTTCTAGGCTAAGCAGCATAAAATCTGCTTTACTGTTCTGGGCTCTTACCAGGTGCTTGAGACCTGGATTGGCTACCGTTGGAAACAGGATACTGTGCTTGATGGACTTTTGGTCCGTCCCAGTATGGCAATGCTTATGTTCTTATGTTCTAATGCAATGGCTTTATAGACCAAGGGGCATTTTTCGCAACATGGTACAATCTATGGTGCTGAGTCTTCTAGACTATTGCAATGCGCTGTATGTCGGATGTAAAGAGCATATCATCAAGAAACTTCAGACAGCCCAGAACACCGCAGCTAGACTTATATTTGGAAAGACAAAATATGAAAGTGCAAAACCCCTTAGAGAAGCTTCATTGGCTTCCTGTTAAGGAACGTACTATGTTCAAAGTTTGCACCTTGGTCCATAAAGTCATTCATGGAAATGCTCCGGCCTACATGTCAGACCTTATTGATTTGCCACCTAGAAACGTTAAAAGATCAGCACGCACATTCCTGGGTCTTCATTTCCCTAGCTGTAAAGGTCTAAAATACAAACTAATACTTGCGTCCTGCTTTTCTTACGTTGGCACTCAGCTATGGAATGCATTACCACTTGATCTGAAAACTATTCACGACTTATTTAACTTTCGAAAAACACTAAAAACTTTTCTCGTTAACAAGGCTTACCATAACAATCAATAATTGAAACTCCAATGCATCACTACTTACTTGATAGTTTGTTTTCTGATTTACTGAATTGATTATTATTATTATTAACATTTGTATAGCGCTACCAGACGCACGCAGCGCTGAACACATGACATAGAGAGAGACAGTCCCTGCTCGACAGAGCTTGATTTTATCCATTATGTTACACTTGTTTCTTTGTACGTAACCAATTGTTTATTACTCTTGATTGGCGCCTACTATGATGTAATATTGTAAACCACATTGAGTCTGCAAATAGGTGGGAAAATGTGGGATACAAATGCAACAAATAAATAAATATACCAAAAATTTATCCCTGGGACTCGCTTTCCAAAAGACCATTTTCACAATCAGAGAATAGGATTTCCAGTATATGTTTCTTCGAATCACAGACCAAGAGTTGATGGGGCCATTTTACTAAGCTGCGTAGGCACCTACACGCACCCAACACACGTCAATTTGGAGCTACCGACCGGCTACCACGAGGCCCGGGTAACAATTATGTTTTATACACGCGTCCGCTACACGTGCCGGCAAATAATTATTTTTCTGCGCGCAGTGAAAACCAGGCAGTAATCGTAATTCCACGCACGTAGATAATTACCGTACAGTTACCACGTGAGACCTTACCACTAAGTCAATGGCTGGCGGTAAGATCTCAGACCCAAAATGGACGTGCGCCAATTTTTATTTAGCTGCACGTCTGTTTTCATCAAAAAATGTTAAAAAGGCCTTTTTTACAGGCGCGCTGAAAAATGGATCTGGGCATGCCCAAAACACGGGCCTACAGTAGCGCAGCCCATTTTTCAGCGCACCTTAGTCAAAGGACCCCAATATGTCTTATGACATTTCAAATCATTGCAGGTCCCTATTCCAAAACATGATGATGTAATGACCATGGCCAAAGAAGGTGGATTGAACCACCTGCAGAAAATATATCTAGCAAAGAAAGCTTCAGAATTGTCCAGAATTGTTCTGCCCTAAACTGAAATGTTACAGAACTCTGGAAAAGCAAGAGGCTCAGCCTACATCCAAATGAGATTGTGATGATAGTTTAGATTAGCAAAGCATTAATCTTCGCTCCTTCCTTCTTCCTTCATTTGGCAGGGTCGTAGAACAAAGCTAATGAGTGTTATCCGTAACCATGAATGCACAAACGCTATTGTCTTGGATGACTGACTTTGTCATCAGAATTTTTAATCGCTCCATTAAGCAGAAATCAGATTACACTTGGTGTTGATGGTCCAGAGGCACAGAATTACAGATTCACAAGAGCTCAGGAGCTGTTAAAATAGAACCAGAAGATTGTGTTACCAAGGGACAAGTTAATTGGAAGCAGTGGACTGAACGCAAAGCAGAGATGAGATCCTATGGAACCAAAGACCAGTGAGAGGTAATTATATAATGAGTGGAGTGGAACAGGTGGATGTGAAGCGTCTGTTCACGCTTTCCAAAAATACTAGGACTAGGGGGCATGCGATGAAACTACAGTGTAGTAAATTTAAAACAAATCGGAGAAAATGTTTCTTCAACCAACACATAATTAAACTCTGGAATTCGTTGCCGGAGAACGTGGTGAAGGCGGTTAGCTTAGCAGAGTTTAAAAAGGGGTTAGACGGTTTCCTAAAGGACAAGTCCATAAACCACTACTAAATGGACTTGGGAAAAATCCACAATTCCAGGAATAACATGTATAGAATGTTTGTACGTTTGGGAAGCTCACCAGGTGCCCTTGGCCTGGATTGGCCGCTGTCGTGGACAGGATGCTGGGCTCGATGGACCCTTGGTCTTTTCCCAGTGTGGCATTACTTATGTACTTATGTATAGAACAGCATTTTGAGAATACTTTTATAAACCTTTTTCACATGTAAAATGTTCATTTACATACATAAAAGGCCTTATAAAATTAGGTCACGCATAAAACTAAGGAGCCCTTTTACAAGAGCGCATGTAGCGCGTGTCAAATCGGCAGTACCGCCCAGCTAGCACGTGAGTCTGGCAGCAATTCTGAGTTTGGCGTGTGCTGAAAACACGAGGTAGAAAATAATTTTCTATTTTCTACTGCGGGGGCGTTCCCGGCGATAATCGGCAGTTGGCGCATTCTAGACGGTTACCGTGCGGGTAACGCATGAGCCCTTACCACTAAGTCAATAGGTGGTGTTAAGGGCTCAGGCCGTAAATAGACGCATGTCTATTTCCGGGCACAAAAAATCCCCGTTTTTCCCAGACGTGCTGGAGAAATGGTCCAGCGTACGTCCAATACCTGCACCCACACTACCGCAGGCCACGTTTTGGCGCACCTTTGTAAGTAGATACGTATTTATTGAGTAGGCGTGCTCAAGAAAGGAGTGTGGGTGGAGCATCAGATTTACGATTTATGTGTGTATTTTACCCAACGACATTTTTACTCCTGCTCTTCAGCATATCCTTGCATTAAATAAGCAGAACTTTATATATGTCTCATGTACTTGTTATGAATGGTTGTTTTAGTAAGAATTGGTGTTTTCTATTTTTAAGAGTGATTGTTTTAGTTTGCTTTCCTATCTATTCAATGGAGTTCTTTTATGATTGTTTTATTATGATTTTATATTACCACGTAAACCGTTTTTGTTTTGTAACCACAATTTGAAACGGTATAGTAAAATGAATAAATGATAAACGATTTCAACATAGGCTCGATTTCTGCAAGATTTTCTGCTGCTGTTTTATAAAAACACATTTGCGACAATGCATGTTTATGAAATGGACTAGAAATAGGCACCCTCCTGCCCAATCCTGGTGCTCAAAATGAATGCCCATTATAGGAGAGTGCTGATTTTGGCATCTAAATTGGGATATATGAAAAGACTAGAAACCTTGATCTGTTAAATTACTATACAATGCATTACCAGTAAGTGTTGTATCTACCACAATAGTGTACTAATGTACCATAGTGCTCAGAATCAAGTGTATGAATCAAGCCATTGAACAGCTTACACCAACACACTAGTAAACACCATCGTTGCACTATAAGTCCCTCCTTTCCTACCTACAGAGAGCTATGATGTATAAAATGTACGAGAACGTGAAAGCACCGGCAAAGGGTTAATCACAACACAAGCATGGTGTTACAGCACTAGCAAAGAAAAAGAAGAAAAAAGAATATAAGAAATAAAGAAAGGATCAGAGAGGCAGCCATTTTACCCGCTGGTACACCTAGAACTTTGAATGGAGCACACCACATACAGAGGGGCTAAGTATTATTAACGGTACTGGTATAATGAAATCCTAATACAGCGATAGAGTATCGACCTCGCACAGCATTTTATACATCATAGCTCTCGCGCAAGTTACGTCAGACGAGGGCGGGACACAGGGAGGGAAGGCCCGAAGTGAGGCGATCTGCAGACTGCCGCTGCTGCGCTTCTTTCACACAGAGTGAGGTCGAGGTGAGGCGCTATGATTTGAATTCAGGGGGGCCCGGCCCAGTGGGGGGCGGGTGGAGAAGACTGCGGCGCCGGGCCCCCCTTGGAGGCCTGGGGAATTTTGTCCCCCCTGCCTCCCCCCTCTCGGCGGCCCTGCTGAAGAGTTTGATTACTGGTTGCAGAAGTTCCAGTATAGGTATTTGCATTGTACAAAGTCCGGGAGTGCAGAGTGATCTTTGGTGAGTGAGCGCGCCTGCTCGTGGACTGAGAGAGGTGCCAAGGTGAGTATCTCCTAGCCTTCCCAAACCCCGGATCTCTATTCCAGACCACTGACCCACTCCCAAGCTCGTAGGATGGAGCTGTGACGGTATGAGTGATAAGCTGAGTAGAGACAGAATAGAGCACTGAAATAAGTTTTCCCTGTGACCCGGGTCTGGGGGTTTTGCGGACCCCAGTTAGTAAAGGGGCAAGACCCGGGTTACATTTGCATTACTTTAACCATCTCAGCTCTAAAGCCAGAACAGAGCAGGAAAGAAGCAAAATGCCACAACCTCGGCCCACATTCTGGAAAACTGATGACTTATACAGGATCTTACAGAACACAGCTTTGGATAGTGACTCAGAAACACAGGGGAGGGGGGGGGGGGGGGTCATTGCACCAGCCAGCCCACTCTTTGCCTGTTCACGCTTCAGACTTCCGGGCAAAGTCAACTGCTTGACAGCTCCAATCCAAACAGCAGACAGTGAGAGTTGCTGCCTCCGGCAGCTCTTAAAAGCCAAACAGAGACGAACCTTAGCAGAAATGACAGTGAGCCATATTTTCTTTGTTGTCCCTACATGCAGGATGACTGGGTAACAACATTAAGGATATACCAGACAGGAAATACATAAATATAGCCCACAGGCATCCTACATATTTGGAAACTTGGGAAAACGCTTTACTGGTTCGTCTGTAGAGATTTCACCATATATCTTAAAACCTGGCCAGCTTCCAGAGATCACAAACAGAAATGGAATTAGCTATCTGCAAGTTAAAGGCAAATGTATGAAATATGCAGTTTCCCATAATATGCCGTGCTACATAGACGATCGTAGCCCAACTGTTGTGGGGAGGCTAAAGGGGGCAGAGCTTACCTCCATACGCTCCGTGGCAGCGACATCAATGACGTCGCTGCCACGGACGTGAAGTAAAATAAAACGCACATGCGAGGGGGGTGGGAGGGCGGGCGGAAGTCGACGATTGGGCTGGGGAGGCTTAGCCTCCCCAAGCCTCTTATACGGGGCACCTATGCCATGCTATACAGCTCGTAAAAACAATAAAATCAAGTATTGCCTTTGACTTACCCTCAAACTGCGGTTCCACCGATTAACAAAATTTACTATCTACCTGAATCTAAACAAACTAAAGTGTCTCCAACAGATAATAACCAGGTTTCGAACCTTCAAGATATTTCAGCTTTCCTGGAAGATTCTATGATAGAGGTGTCCACTCGTAGGACGCTACTAGTAACATTTGTATTCGAACAAGACTCAAATGCCTTATTAAGATTGTTCTTTAAGAATTCACATAAATTATTTTGTGGTCAGAAAATTTGGATCTTCCAGGATGTGACTAGATTAACACAGGAACGTAGGAAAGCTTTCTTAGCCTACAGAGAAGTTAAAGCATTGGGCGCTACATTTTTGTTAGCTTACCCATGCAAATGTTGTATAAAATACTTGGGTAACAAATATGTCTTTTTTGAATTAGACCAGCTTAAATTGTTTATTGAAAATAAGAAGTTGTCCAGGTAGGATGTGTTGAGTTACTTAGCGTTAGAATTAAGTTGGGGGTATAGAGCCAGGCCATTTTCTTTTTTATTTGATTCTAATTTAATCTCCTCTTTTTTCTTTCTCCTCCCCCATCAAATATGGTGGTCTAAGGAAGCAATTGTCCATTATTATGTTTGTTTAACTTGCCTGTGAGCTTATATTAAAAAAAAAAAAAAATTTTATTTTACTGACAAATAATGTAGTTGGTAAATGTATGGATGTATTACCATTTATAAGTGAGATCTTGTAAATTTTCAAAAAATAAATAAAGAGAAAAAAAAAAAGTATTGCCTTTGACCAGAGTAACCAAAAGATATGAAGTCCACCTGTCCTAAAAACCAGACTTTCTTTACTTGTTCTCAAACAATGAAAATTACTTTAGATTAAATTCAAACATATACTGCCGGATTCCATATATCGTACCTAGCGTTCCGTGCCGAAATCCAAGCGTATTCGATAACAACGTGCATAACTTCACTGGCTTGACAAGCCAATCAGCGTTGTTAACAGCGCTTAACAAGCAATAATGAGCACTAATTGGCAATAATTAGAATTGACACACATAATTCGCCAAGCGTATGCTGTAATGAACTGCGCCTAAATACTAAAGCATGCCGTTCAAAAAGGGGCGTGGCTATGGGCGGTGAAATGGGCATTTCATGGACATTCCCAAATTTAGGTGCGTTGTTATAGACTATGGCCCAGTCTATGTAAATCTACACGCAAAGATTTATGCCATGTTTTCGTTGGTGTAAATGGAAGCGAGTAGTTTTAGGCGCTGGGATATCAACTAAGCGTATTCTATATACCATGCCTAAATCTTATAGAATACGCTTAGGCGAAAATGACTTCCACGTGGATTTTCCAGGTGTCCTATTTATTTATTTAACACAATTATATCCCACATTTTCCCACTTAGTTGCAGGCTCAGTGTGGCTTACACAATACCGTAGAGGTAATACAAGTACATAGTACAGTAGTAAGCATGTAATAAGTATAAAGCAACAAAGAAATAAAGGGGGGTGGCGATAGAAGTCTAGTACAGTCCATATTTTGCTGTGTCGCAGGAAGTAGAAAGTTAATTTGTGTCGGGGGGGGGGGGGGGGGTAGGCCTTCTTAAACAAGTTGGTTTTCAGTAGTTTCCTAAAGTTAAGATGGTTATGGATAGATCTCACGGTTTTCGGCAAAGCGTTCCACAGTTGTGTGCTTCTGTACGAAAAGCTGGATGCATAAGTTGATTTGTATCTAAGTCCACTGCAGTCTGGATAATGCAGATTTAAATAAGTTTGGGATAGGCTGGTATTGTTTCTGGGTGGTAATTTTATGAGGTCCAACATGTACCCAAGAACTTCACCGTAAATAAACCTGTGGACAAGACTGCAAACCTTGAAGGCAATACGCTCCTTGGTGGGAAGCCAATGCAGTTTTTCGCGAAGGGGTTTAGCACTTTCACATTTTGGTTTTCCGAATATCAATCTGGCTGCTGTATTCTGTGCGGTCTGAACTATATAGAATCTTCCCCATGACCCGCACAATACCCAATAATGAGATCTAGGTAGTATCTAGTACAACCTAAAAATGAATACAAGTGTCCAAAATTGAAAACAAAAGCAGAAACAAAGAATTAAAAATACATTTTAAAAGCCCAAAAGCAATTTATCCCTAACCTCAAAGCATACAGTAATAACACTCATCTTGTTCCCCATTATATATCTGCTGTTGGACCCTCAGCTATATGGTAAGCTGTATTGTAGAAAATCTTATGTTAGTTGAATGTTCGAAAGCATGCTTTTAGGTGTATCATTACTTTTATGCTAACATTGCATTATATCTCTGATACTTGAATTCCAGTGCTGTCAAATCTGTATATTTTTTATACTGTTTCATGGTAATTACAAAAGTACATAAGTATTGCCATATTGGGACAGACCGAAGGTCCATCAAGTCCAGCATCCTGTTTCCAAAAGTGGCCAATCCAGGTCACAAGTACCTGGCAAGATCCCAAAACAGTACAATACATTTTATGCTGCTTATCCCATAAATAAGCAGTGGATTTTCCCCAAGTTCATTTTAATAATAGCTTATGGACTTTTCTTTTAGGAAGCTATCCAAACCTTTTTAAAACTCCGCTAAGCTGCTTTTACTACATTCTCTGGCAATGAATTCCAGAGTTTAATTCACATTGAGTGAAGAAACATTTTCTTTGATTCATTTTAAATTTACTACTTTGTAGCTTCATTGCATGCCCCCTAGTCCTAGTATTTTTGGAAAGAGTAAACAAGCGATTCATGCCTACCCATTCCACTCATAAGTACATAAGTATTCTCATACTGGGACAGACCAAAGGTCCATCAAGCCCAGCATCCTGTTTCAACAGTGGTCAATCCAGGTCACAAGAACCTGACAAGATCCCAAAACAGTACAATACATTTTATGCTGCTTATCCTAGAAATAAGAAGTGGATTTTCCCCAAGTCATTTTAATAATGGCTTATAGATTTTTCTTTTAGGAAGCTATCCAAACATTTTTTCAACCCCACAAAGCTAACTGCTTTTACTACATTCTCTGGCAACAAATTCCAGAGTTTAATTATATGTTGAGTGAAGAAATATTTTCTCTGATTGATTTTAAATTTACTACTTTATAGCTTTATTGTGTGCCCCCTAGTCCTAGTATTTTTGGAAAGAGTAAACAAGCGATTTACATCTACCCATTATTTTATAGACCTTTTATCTCTCCTCAGTTGTCTCTTCTCCAAGCTGAAGAGCTACAGCTGCTTTAGCCTTTGCTCAGAAGGAAGTTGTCCCATCTTCTTTATCATTTTTGTCACCCTTCTCTTTACCTTTTCTAATTCCACTGTATCTTTTTTTTAGATGAGTTGACCAGAATTGCACACAATATTTGAGGTGCAGTCGCACCATGGAGCGATACAAAGGCATTATAACATCCTCATTTTTGTTTTCCATTCCTTTCCTAATAATACCTAACATTCTATTTGCTTTCTTAGCCGCTGCGGCACACTGAGCAGAGGATTTCAAGGTATCATCAATGATGACACCTAGATCCCTTTCCTGGCCGGTGACTCCTAATGTAGAACCTTGCATTACATACCTATAATTCAGGTTCCTCTTTCCCACATGCATCACTTTGCACTTGCTAACATTAAACATCATCTGTAATTTAGATGCCCCGTCTCCCAGTCTCATAAGGTCCACTTGCGATTTTTCACAATCCTCTCGCGATTTAACAACTTTGAATAACTTCGTGTCATCATCAAATTTAATTACTTCACTACTTATTCCCATCTCTAGATCATTTATAAATATGTTAAAAAGCAGCGGTCCTAGTACAGACCTCTGTGGGACCCCATTATCTACCCTTCTCCATTGAGAATACTGACCATTTAATCCTACTCACCTTTATCCACATGTTTGTTCACCCCTTCAAAGAAATGTAATAGATTGGTCAGACAAGATTTTCCTTCACGAAATCCAATTTACTGTTTTCAAGTGTACCTCATTTATCTATTGTATTTATGTTTATTCTTGGTTATTTTACTATTGTTATGCTGTTAACCAAATTGTAAGTTTTATGTTAGCCAAACCGCTAAGAGGTACCACACTAAGGTAGGGGAGGGGTAGTGAATGGAGTCATGTGGATGGAGGCAGACTGGAAAATTGGAGAGGGGATCTACATGGGGGGGGGGGGGGGGAGAGAGAGAGGGAATCTGGCTTTCTTTGGGGGGGGATCAAAGTGACAGGGGGGGGGGCGGGTCATGTGTCCTCTTTTTTCTTATTGAAAATATGGTGAAGAGAGAGAGAGGGGTAAAACCTTGATGGAACCACAGTGGAACCAGAGGCGTAGCCAGACCTCGGCGGGAGGGGGATCCAGAGCACAAGGCGGGGGGGGGCACATTTTAGCCCACCTCCCCCAGCCACCGACCCCACCCCCGCTGCCGCAAGGTACCTTTGCTGGCAGGGGTCCCCAACCCCCGCCTACTTTAGTCTTCTTCAGCGCCGGTTTCCGGCGCATTCGCTGATCTGTGCTGTGAGTCCTGACGTCCTGCACATTGAGAACCCCATGCGGTGGCAGCGGGTCGAAAGTGGCGGGGGAGGGTCAGCAGGGGGGGTCAAAAGTAGAGGGGGCCAGGACTAAATCTGCGGGGGCCCCACGCCCCCGTGGCTCCACCTAGCTACGCCCCTGAGTGGAACTAAGAAAGGTCAGCTTTCAGAAAAATTGCTAGCACATGGCATGCAATGCATATTTATAAATGATCTAGAGATGGGAATAAGTACGGAAGTAATTAAATTTGCTGATAACACGAAAGTTATTTAAAGTTGTTAAATCGCAAGAGGATTGTGAAAAATTGCAAGAGGACCTTAACGAGACTGGAAGGCTGGGCATCTAAATGGCAGATAACATTTAATGTGACCAAGTGCAAAGCGATGCATGTGGGAAAGGGGAACCCAAATCCATTTGAGCCTCTCACACCGAGCCTGGGCTGTGTTATCAATGCTGCGCAGAAGCTGCTTGCCGGCTTAGTAAATAGATCCATAGGTTTTTTAATTTGGCCTCGTGTTGTACAGGTACATATATAGAATCTAGCTCTAAATGTTTATTTGGCAATTCACTTGTTTCCCAGCTTATTAGGATTGTAACCATGACACACATGGAGGGCATTCTATAGGTGTCTGAATTTACGTAATCCTTGCACACATAAAGACCCATTCCACCGATGACCTTGAGTGCTACAATTTGCGTCTGTGTGAATGCAGAAAAGCATGTGAGTTTGCTAGAAACTTGTTTTTCCATGCCAAGATCAAGCCTTAAATTAGTTTAAAGAATAGTTTGAAAAAGTGAAATTCTTGACACAGGTTTAAAAAAAATCAGTAGTTCCTAGTTTTTATATTTATTTATTTTTAGCGGAAATGACTTTGTGCTTGCTTTTATATCTCAAGTCACTACTTTGTTGGCAAGCTTTGCTAATTCCATATCTCCAGGCACTGTCTCGCAGAATCCTGACCAGACTTGGCCTACTTTTGACGTCTTCTGAGTTGGAGATGCCCTTAATTTTGAAATCTCTAAATCCCACTTTTACTCACCGCCAGTTCTCAGGCAGTTGCATAACGACATTTATCTTGCATTTTCCCTGGCTACTGTTTATTCATTGCATCTTTCATGTACACGCATAATTCAATCATCTTGTAAACATCTACCCAACCAAAGTGGAGAGTATCTCTTGCATTTCATTTACTTCCAAGTTTGGATTACAAATGGCTAGGAGCATGGTATGAAACTCTTAAGACGTTTGTTTAAGGAAGTTGAATCTCAATAGAAGAACCCAGTTTGAGGTGAATTTGATTATCCAGAGAGTTATGCTCCTAAATTTTATTTATTTATTTGTTTGTTTGTTTGTTTATTTGTTGCATTTGTATCCCACATTTTCCCACCTCTTTGCAGGCTCAATGTGGCTTACAGTACATCATGATTAGTGGAAGAATGCTAGAAAATAGACATTTTGTATTACAGAAATTATGAGCATAAATTTAGGAGCATAACCTTTATAGAATAAGGCCCATTGCTTATAAAAATAATCCCTCTTCATGTTCCCAGAGAAATGTTACATAATTTTGCAAGTCTGCTATTAGAAACCTTTTTTTCATAACGGCCACATTAACATCCATCCTATTTGCTCAAAGAGCAGCCACTCATAGGAGCCAACTTTTCAAAAGGATTTGGGGTACTAAATCGAACAGAAATGATTCTTCTCTGGATATAGTCAAGGAGTTTTCTCAACACCGGGGGGTGCTTAAGTATCTCCAGCACCCACGGAGCTGGCCCTTACGGATCCACCGTGTGATGGAAGAATAATCAGAATGCTTGTATTGAATTTTCTCTGTTTGATGTTTTTAGGATTTCAGCCAGCTTTGCTCTCACTTGTCCCTTCCACTCCCTTTCCGCCTTTCACTGGAGTAAGAATGAGACAATAAAGTCTAGCATGTAGCGCTGTACTGGGAGGCCTTCCCAGCACAGCATTAACTCACTGAAGTAACCCTTTAGAAAGGTGCCGCTGCATTTGCCGCCCCTTAAATCACCGAGCTTTGCCAAATGGCCACACTGAAAGGCTACAAGAATTGGTTGTCTGGCACCTCCAGAGAAGACAAATGTCCATGCTGGGCACTCGGCCATCTTCTGAAAGCCGTTGAATAAGGGAACCGTCTGGGTGCCACAAACCATGCAAGCAGTCTTTCCATTTGCAGGGGTCGACAATGGTAAATGGAAACCTGATAAAGGAGCAAAAGTTCACACACTGAGGAGCTGGTGTTTGTCATTCATGGCCAGCAGCTAGATGAAATAAAGTTTTGCTGTTATATTTTTTTAAAGATTGTTTCTTTGCAGGGTACAAATAAAACATGCTTAATAAAATAGTAAAAAAATATAGGGGTCCTTTTACTAAGGCGTGCTGAAAAATGGCTGGCGGTAGTGTAGACGCGTGTTTCGGGCATGTGCAGAATTATTTTTCAGCGCACCTGCGAAAAAAGCCTTGCTAAAAAATTTTTGCCGAAAATGGGCGTGCGTCAAAATGAAAATTGCCGCGCGTCTAGTTTGGGTCAGAGACCTTACCGCCAGCCCTTGACCTAGCGGTAAAGTCTCACGCGGTAACTGGGCGGTAATGACCTACGCACGCCAAACGCCACTTGGCGCGTGTGTCCGATACACGCGGCAGAAAATAAGAATTATTTTTCGGATGCGCGTATCGGATGCGTGCCAAAAATGAAATTACTGCAAGAGCTACGCGGTAGCTGTGCGGTAACTCCATTTTGGCGCACGTTGGGTGCGCATAGACGCTTGTGTGGCTTAGTAAAAGGGTCACATAATAAAGCAAAATGCACAATTAAACATAAAAACATCATTGCTCCTTATTAACTGTCTCCTCACAGCGAAGCAATAACATAATCTATAACAGTGTGCCTATATTTACATATTTAGATGGAACATATATGGCACCTATTCTATAAAGGAAAGTGAAGTGCCTATTTTCCCTTGTAGAATACTAGCATATCAGGTTAGATATTTGTGTGTAAGTCAAGCACGAGCAGTTATGGCAGCCATAGAGCTGGTGTAAGTGATGACACCTAAATCCTGGAGATTACAGTACCATAGCTCTTAGGGGTGAAGGGGGCAACTACATGTGGGTACAGTGGTTTTTAGAGGCCTCCCATTTACCACCACAAGTGTTACAGGTGGGGGGGGGGAGAGGGCCTGGGTCTGCCTGCCTGAAGTGCACTGCAGTACCCACTAAAAGTGCTCCAGGGACAGGACTTGTTGCTGCTGTATAACCTTGGCACACCAGTTGACACCTGAAGACTAATCTCTCAGAAAAAGCCCTTTATTTGAATAAGCACGTTTACTCACAGTTAACTGCAGATCAGAGGTTGTGCCCCACTGGCAAAGAGTCTCCCTGGTACTGAGATTAGCAGTAGGTCAGAGCTGGCAGAATGGTGTACAATGCCCACTTTCAGTAACGTGGGTAACACATGAAAGGGAGCTAAAACTGGCTTACAAAAATGGCCACTACCGCATGGACTACCGGAAACACAACAGGGCACACTCTGACCCAGTAAGCAGGGGGAAAAGCACCATGGGAGTAGAGCCTACCAACTACCAACATCGTGAGAATTGAACACAAGCTAGTGGAATCACGGAGCCCACTACCCTACACCCACCACAATGCATTGCTGATGTGACTCTGCAGTGCGCATAAGAGAAAAGGTGTCACACTCACCCGAGAGCCACATCAGAACCAGGGAAAGGCTGTTACAGGATAGAACACATTCTGCTGTCATGGAGGTGGGTACGGCATTTGAGGCTGGCATAGAGGCTGGGAAATAAAACTTTGTAAAGTGGGGTTTTTATGGTGGGAGGGGGTTAGTGACCACTGGGGGAGTCAAGGGTGGTCAACCCCGATTCCCTCCGGTGGTCATCTGGTCATTTAGGGCACCTTTTTGGGACTTGTTCGTGAGAAAACAGGGTCCAACAAAAGTGACCCAAATTCGCGCTAAAAACGCCTTTTTTTTCGATTATCGGCCAAGGACGCCCATCTCTCCTCGGCCGATAACCACACCCCAGTCCCGCCTTCACCACGCCTCCGTCAACTTTGGCCGTTTCCGCGACACATCTTTGAACACCTGCAGTGTTTGTACTATGTGCCAGTGTGTCTTGATTATTGTTGAAATTTGTGATGCCATCGGGTTGTACCTCCAAACGCATATCGCATTATTTGTCTCCATTGCGTCCTCTCTGGGTTTTGGTTTGAACAAATACTCTCTATTGTTGCATTTAGCTCTCGTGTATGCTTTTTGAACTACTACCTTTTTGAGCCTATGATGACAACTAGCACTCCAATGAAACGGTAGCCGTATATAGCTAAGTTTTGGGTGTCTGTTGAGGCTTTATCCTCCATATAAAAACACTAGTAAGAAATGCCCGTTTCGTGAAAAAATGAAACGGGCGCTAGCAGGGTAATCCCCCCCCCCCCCCACCGTCCTGCCTCCCTCCCGAGTTCCAGACACCTCCTCCTTGCCTCCCTTCGGAGTTCCACACCTCTCCTCTTTCTCCCTTCATCCCTCAGTGACGTGGTTGCGAGTTTGTGAAGTTCGGAGCGCTCTCCCAGCAGGTGTCAGAGAACGTGTGGAAGCTGTGCGTTGTGTGTTCGGCGCCCTGCCCTCTGCATCATCGCGTTTTGACGCGAGGGCGTAGGTACAGTGACTGCAGGCCCACCCCGCACTCAACGTCATCGCGTTTTGACGCGAGGGCGGGGCTACAGTGACTGGAGCCTGCAGGCCAAACCGGATATCTCGGGCGCCTCAGGTTTCCGGCTTGAGGCTTCAATGGAACGTTGGAGGTGCCTTTTATATATATAGATATAAAAGTAATAGGTTTCAGCCCATTTCATTAAATTTTGGAGTTATTTTGCTGCCAGCCAGACATTTTTGACCCCTTTTGTATAATTCTTTCCAACTTCCACTGGGCTGGAAAGAATAATGATACTTAGAAACCTTAATTACCTTGGAGCAGTCACAGCAACTCTCAAAGCCATCCCTTCTCTTCAAATAACGTAGAATCGCTTAGGAAAACCTCTCTGTAATTATATCATCTACAGACAGTCAAGGCAATGGCCCAAAGATAGCAGACAATCTCTAACGCACTCCATTTCTTTCCAGTGTATGATATTATTATTACCAAAGTAGATTCCTCCACCTCTCTAAAGCTCATTTATAACGAAATCTACGTTAACAACATCAGAAAATTCATCTACCTCCCCACCCCCATAAACACCCCACCACCACACACAGACACATAAAATTAGATTTTAAAAATGTGTGGGTGATTCTCTTTAGTCATTAATCTATGATTACCCAGTGAAAAAAATACCTTTATATTTTTACATGACCTTTTGTAATTCATCTGATCCTGCAGCCTTTCTTTTAATAGTATCCTTTAACTTCCAGAAACCCCCGAGTCAAATTACTTAACAACTTAGTAATATTAACATTAAACCATAAGATTAGATTTTCTGTGCTCAGACTTTGTGCCAATCTGATTAGGGAATGTTTAAAGAAAACAGACCTGCAAAACATGGCCTCTCAAAGCCATTTCCTCTCCTTAGCATCATGGACATATTTTTGAACGGTATTAATCCGCAAACGAACCTTTTCTGGAGACGGGAAGGTGGTAGAAGTAGAGGACATGAATTGAGGTTGAAGGGGGGCAGACTCAGGAGTAACGTCAGGAAGTATTTTTTCACGGAAAAGGTGGTACATACGTGGAATGCCCTCCTGCGGGAGGTGGTGGAGATGAATATGGTAATAGGATTCAAACATGTGTGGGATAAACACAAAGGAATCCCGTTTAGAAGGAATGGATCCATGGAATCTTAGCGGAGATTGGGCGGCGATGCTGATAATTAGAGAGTAAAACCAATGCTGGGCGGACTTCTACTGTCTGCGCCCTGATCGTGACTGAATAGATATGGATGGGCAAGAATGAAAATTTTAAGGGGCTTCGACGTTAGCTTCAGAACCTTTGGTATAGGAACAGTGCTGGACAGAATTTTACAGTCTGTGCCCTGAGAAAGGCAGGGACAAATCAATCTCGGGTATAACGTATCACATACCATGTAAAATGAGTTTTTATCTTGTTGGGCAGACTGGATGGACCGCACAGGTCTTTATCTGCCGTCATTTACTATGTTACTATGACATCTTTTCTGTGGGAAATGAGCAAAGGTGTCTCAGTAGGTACTTCAGAGCCTATGTTCAGTCCTGTTGCGAAAATGTGATTTCACTATTTGAAAAAGAGACTGTAATAGCACAGAGGTACTGTAAAATGAGAACAAAATTAAGACTGTCCAAAGCGCGGTACCTCAAAAAAGCTTACATTTGCAAACTTTTATCAAGAAATGAGTCATTTTGGAGATAATTCTTTCTTATATACTGCCTGAAGAAACTATTATTATTATTATTAACATTTGTATAGTGCTACCAGACAAACGCAGCGCTGAACACCTGACATAGAGAGACAGTCCCTGCTCAATAGAGCTTACAATCTAAAAATAATACAGACAGACAAGACAATTAAGGGCGAGGGAAGTACTGGGTGAGAAGGGACAAGGGGAGGGCAATTGAGTAGTGGCTAGGAGCCAAAAGCAGTGGTGAAAAGGTAGGTTTTCAGCATAGATTTGAAAACAGGTAGAGATGGAGCTAGACGTACAGGCTCAGGAAGTTTATTCCAGGCATAAGGTGCCGCGAGGGAAAAGGAACGAAGCCTGGAATTAGCAGTGGAGGAGAAGGGGGACGACAAGAGAGATTTGTCCAGTGAGCGGAGTTCACGGGGAGGGATGTAGGGAGAGATGAGAGTGGAGAGGTAATGGGGACCTGCAGAATGGATGCACTTAAAGGTCAGTAAGAGAAGTTTGAATTGTATGCGGAAGCGGACAGGGAGCCAGTGAAGTGACTTGAGGAGTGGGCTAGTGTGGGTATAACGATTTTGGCGAAAAATAAGTCGTGCTGCAGAATTTTGGACCGACTGGAGAGGAGAGAGAAGGCTGAGTGGAAGACCAGTGAGAAGCAAATTGTAATAATCCAAGCGAGAGGTGACAAGGGTTTGGATAAGAGTTCTGGTAGCGTATTCAGAAAGGAAGGGGCGGATCTTGCTCTTGTTGTAGATAAAGAAACTACTCATTTATAAAATCATTGAAATTAATAATCCCTCCAAACGTTTATGGGGGCAATTCTATGACTGGGCACCACAAGTTAGGTACTTAAATACAGGGTGCTGAGTGCTAATTCTATAATAGCAACTTAGCACCAAGGTTCCATTATAGAATACGCATGTCAATAGTATGGGTAACGAGCACTGTACCCTCTAAGCTGAGTGGGAGTCCTCCACCTATCAGACCTGCCAGTGGGGGTGCTGTTTCACTATCACATTTTCAATAATGAGTGACAGGCAAGTTCTGCAGGAATCCAGAGAATCTGCCTCTCCCTAGAGATAGAAAACACAATCTTAAAGCACCACCCCCTACTGGTAGCAATGCAGTTGGAGGACCCCCGCACATAACTTAAGTTGCCTGTTTAACTGTTATTTATTTATATATTAGGATTTATTTACCGCCTTTTTGATAGAATTCACTTCCCACCCATAACGCACCATCATTTACGACGCTACAAAAATGTATTTATTTTTGTAGCATCGGAGTGTACCCGACGGTAATCAGGCAGTGCTGTGTGTTGCCCGGTTACCGCCAAGTTAGCATGGGAGCCCTTACTGTAACCTCAATGGGTGGCGGTAAGGGCTCCCCTTCCCCCCCCCCTGAAATGGCCACGCAGAAGTGCTTTACTTGCCGCACGGCCATTTCCTCTAGGAAAGCGAGACTTCCCTTTTACCAACTGCGGTAAAAGAGGGCCTTGGTGTGCGTGAAAAATTTTTGCCACAGCTTGGTAAAAAGGGTCCTGAGTTGGGCACCATTTATAGAATAGCGCATAGCACCAGGATCCACGCCCAACTTTTGGGCATAAGGATTGACACCAACTGAAACCTGATAGAAATCCTTGCATGTAAATTTGGCACGAAGCCTTGAAATTCTA
This sequence comes from Microcaecilia unicolor, assembly GCF_901765095.1. Lineage (NCBI taxonomy): Eukaryota > Metazoa > Chordata > Amphibia > Gymnophiona > Siphonopidae > Microcaecilia > Microcaecilia unicolor. The sequence goes on along the minus strand of NC_044043.1, from coordinate 87,572,479 downwards.
CAATACTGTGTGCATTTTCAGTGAATGCCCCTGACCCGCCCATGCCCTTCCATGACCACGCCCACATCTTTTAGTGGATTGTTTACTAAGCCACAGTAGCATTTTTAACTCGTGGTAGAAACCAGCTGGCGGTAAATAACGTGTATAGAATAGCGTGTAACAAGATGCGCATGCAACTTCAATTTGTTGCCAATTAACCCCAATAACTGACTGCTAGCGTCCAATTATTGGCACTAATTGGATGATTACTCAATTAAATTGTGTGTGTGTCCAAATTTGCATGCACAATTTTTAGTGCCATATATAGAATCTGAGGGTGAATGTGCAGTACAGAATTGAGTGGAGGAGTGGCCTAGTGGTTAGGGTGGTGGACTTTGGTCCTGAGGAACTGAGTTCAATTCCCACTTCAGGCACAGGCAGCTCCTTGTGACTCTGGGCAAGTCACTTAACCTTCCATAGCCGCATTAAGCCTGCCAAGAATGGGAAAGCGTGGGGTACAAATGTAACAAAAATAAAATAGATACTATTGGAGATTCTACATGGAATGTTGCTATTCCACTAGCAACATTCCATGTAGAAGGCTGCGCAGGCTTCTGTTTCTGTGAGTCTGACGTCCTGCACGTACGTGCAGGACGTCAGACTCACAGAAGCAGAAGCCTGCGCGGCCACATTGGTGATCTGCAAGGGCCGACTTCTACATGGAATGTTGCTAGTGCAATAGCAACATTCCATGTAGAATCTCAAATAGTAGCAACAGTGGAGGAGTGGCCTAGTGGTTAGGGTGGTGGACTTTGGTCCCGGGGAACTGAGGAACTGAGTTCAATTCCCACTTCAGGCACAGGCAGCTCCTTGTGACTCTGGGCAAGTCACTTAACCTTCCATAGCCGCATTAAGCCTGCCAAGAGTGGGAAAGCACAGGGTACAAATGTAACAAAAATAAACAGGAATTATTTTTATTCTCTTCTAAGATCATTCTTTGGAACAGAGATATGATCTTTCCTGGTAAGTGTTTGTCATCGTACAGATGAGCATGAGATGAAAACGGACATCTGCTTGGCACAGCCAACGTCGGCCAGGTTTCTGATTTTAGGTCCAGAAATGTTACTTTGATTGTGCTATTTATGAACCCTCTGGGCACGGCTTACAGACAATGCCACAGAAATAATTCAGTCTGCTCTTCCAAAAGATTAACTCCAGGAAAGAAATAGAACAGCTTGTGCAACGTTAGACAAAGACATCATAGCTGACTGTTAAATAAAGATAATTTTGAACAACAACAACAGGGCAAAGCAGCTTTAAATGGAAACTTGGTGCATGTGTGTGTGTGGACTGAGCCTTCCAGACTGACTAATTTTCTGTAAAACCTCATCTCTAAGAAGTGATATCACACAATTAACTAAACGTAGACTGGAAAAACTAGGAATTAGGATTTCGAAGCCAAAGACCTTGTGTACACAGTAATCTACAATTTCAGTCTCTGCTGCAAAGAGCTGAGAAAAAGGAGGTTTGATGAAGGGTAGCATAGTAAATGTCGGCACATAAAGACCTATACGGTCCATCCAGTCTGAGCAGTGGCATACCAAGGGGGGGGGGGGCGGTGGGGGCGGTCTGCCCCGGGTGCACGCCGCTGGGGGGTGCCGCGGCGCATGCCTGTGGGCTCCGAGTTCGCTACGCTAACTTCGCTGGTTCGCTGCAGCTCCCTCCCTCTGCCCCGGAACAGGTTACTTCCTGTTCTGGGCCAGAGGGAGCTGCAGTGAACCAGCGAAGTTTGCGTAGCGAACCCGGAGCCGGCCGCAGCACCCCCCCCCCCCCCCCAGCGGCGTGCACCCAGGGGGGTGTTATTTTGCCGGGGGGGGGGGGAGGTGTCATTTCGCGGGGGGTGGGCGCATCGGCGATCCGCCCCGGGTGTCATCGAGGGTAGGAACGCCACTGAGTCTGATCAATAAGGTGTCCAGAGTTGTATCTAGCACTCTGCACAGGCTCCACTTCTTCATGACTGAACACTGGCGTCATAAACAGAGCAGTCGGCAACTTGCCTTGTTAACCTCTGGGCAAGCTCAGGGTGGATGGGAATATCAAACTGGGATCTCCAGTTTCAAACCTCTATCCTCTCTTAGGCTCCTCTGCCTCCCCCTAACAGTGAAAATTCTTCATGGATGGACTTCTGCCCCTCGATTCCCCCTCCACTGCTCTGTTCTCATACTTCAAGTTTGCTTCTTCCTCCCTCCCCCTCCCCCTCCCCGAAAACTGCTCAGGTGTAGCACTGCATCTTAAACCCAAGCCAGCTGCACCACAGGAGCTAGCTCTGTGGGTGTTTGAGCCCCCCCCCCCCAATATTAAGCAAACTCTTTGTCTTCATCCAGGGAGGGGGTCATTTCCATTGGGATTCGCACTCCCAATCAGTTTGAAAAGTTGGCTCCTATGATCTGCCCAAATTGAAACCTGTACTCTTTGCTAAAACGAATTTCTCGACATCCCTCTTGGATCCGATTTAAAAAGGTTCCCATAAACAGAAGGATCCGAAAATCTGAATTTCTTCCGGAGAAGCCAGTGGCAAAATGAAGAAATAAAAGAGCAAGGTTTCCCATGATCTTTCAATCGTCTTCTTAATCAGCGGGAATATGAGGTCGCATGCCACATTTTGATCTAGGAAGCATTGCATTTAAGAGCAGAAGCTAAAATACGTCCTTCACACTTTACCACTGACTAAAATGATCAAAGTACCGCATAGTCCTTGAGTGCTGCTGATAATGGCTGACAGGACATAAACACGTCCACTCAGTGCACTGAGACGACGTGGCTTGAAGACACTGCGAGGGTGTTAGCTGACTGTAGAGACAGCACAACAGCATTTACAAGGAAACAAGTCAGAGGCTAAGCGCAGGAATGAGCTATTATAATCCAGTTTGATAAATGAACATAGCTCTAAACCAGGGGTGTAGCCAGACTTCGGTGGGAGGGGGGTCCAGAGCCCGAGGTGAGGGGGCACATTTTAGGCCCCCCTGGCGTCGCCGACCCCCCCCCCCCCCCCCCGCCGCCATTGCCAACACCCCCCCTGCCGCCAGCACCACCAACAACAACTTTGACCTCCCCCCCTGCCGACGACCCTCTCAACCCCCCCCCCAGCCCTCCTGCCAGCCGTCGCCTACCTTTGCTGGCGGAGGACCCCAACCCCGCCAGCCGAGGTCCTCTTCTTCCTTCGTTCTGTTTCTGAGTCTGACGTCCTGCACGTACAACGTGCAGGACGTCAGACTCAGAAACAAAACAAAGGAAGACGACTTCGGCTGGCGGGGTTGGGGTCTCCTGCCAGCAAAGGTAGCAGACGGCAGGTTGGTGGCGGGAGGGGGGGTTGAGAGGGTCATCGGCAGGGGTCCAGGGCCAAATCTATGGGGGCCCAGGCCCCCGTGGCCCCATAGTAGCTACGCCCCTGCCCTAAACCTACACACAGGGAGCCATGGGGAGAATTACCTTCCAATAGGGCAGCTCTATAAACTGGGCACTAACATGGGTAAATGTGTGTGTTATGTGGGCAAAAGTTTAGAATATTTGTGCATACATTGTACACTTACATACAAATTTGCCAACATGCCCCGTGCTATTCTGCAAATTTCCACTTAACTTATGTAGTGCATATTTGCAAGGGGGTTTACACAGGGGAGCGACATGGATGAGACCCACACTTACAGCACACAAGCTCTGCTATTACAATTACAGGAGTGGAAACAAAAGAGTACATTTCTACAAAAACAATATTGCGATTTCGCAAATGGCGCCAGTTTGACATGACAGCTGTGCAGATAACTTGGGTGTTGCTTGTCAGGCCGCCGAGGAATCTAAAAACACAGATGAATGCCAAGTGGCATCTTTGCATTAGTTGGGGGCACCCTCGATGTTTTCTTTCTTTGTAAAAGTAACCTACATTTTAGGAACAAACTGAAAGAAGAATATTGTTTATGTTTATTAATGATTTGATGAATCACAAAATCCTGGGAAATCCCATATCTAAGCGACTTACAAAATTCACAAATACTATAAAAAGAAAAGAACACAGAACGCCATCGAGTGACAGGACAGGTCCCAAGTACATCAGAAAACAGACACACCCAAAACTAATTTTAGAAAGCTACCTACAAAAGCAGAGGTGACTACAGCTTAACAAAAACTGTAATTAATTGTTGTTGCTGAAAAGTTCACCAGAATGAATACATATTAAAAGTCACAGCGAAAAGTGGGTCTTAAGTTTTTTCTTAAAGGATTGAAAAGATTGCTTGGCTCGCAAGACTAGAGGTAAATTATTCCAGAAGCAAAGGGACGGGAAGAAAAAGGCAGAGGATCTCATAGATTCCCAACGAGCCTGAGATGGAGAGGAAAGGACCAGTCTATGATCATTGAGAGATCTCAACAGTCACGAAGGGGAATATGGAATTGTAAAACAGATAAGTAATCTGGATAATCATCATGTAAGGCCTTTACATTAGAAACAGAATCTTGAGCTGAATGTGGGCCCAAACAGGAAGCCATACAATTTCAAGAAAAGTGGAGTGACAGAGTCCCGACGACTTGCTCTGCCACAAAAAGTGAGCATCCGTATTTTGCAAGGATTGTCCGGTCATCACCGCCGCAGAAACGGGTTCTTTGATGCTGCCCAACTTTGTAACCATTTTAGACTAGCTTGAGGGAGCCCTGCATATGCGACTGTGACCCACACTGCCTACCTGCCAGTGTAAGCCAAGGGTTTCCCATCATCAAACACCATTTGTTGATGAGCAAACTGAAGCCACAATGTACCGTTGGCCAACATGCAAGCCAAAACCACCATCTACTGCTTACCAAAGTGTAAGCTGATATCTGAACACTGCTTGCAGAAATACAAGCTGAACCCACAACCACAGAAGCGTAAGTTGAAACCCAGAGCACTGTTTATTGAGCTGTAAGTCAAAATACAGAGCACTTCTTACCAAACTACAAACCAAATCCACCATCTACTGCTTACTAAGTGTAAACCAAAAACCAGACCACTACTTACCAAACTGAATCCACCACCACTGCTTGCTGATGTGTACACTGAAATCCAAACCACCAAAGAGATCACACTCAATTTCTAGGTCGCTTGGGCTCCTGGGTCCTCTTAAAAGGCCCCTTTGCTTCTCAGGGTGAAATGGGGCCAATTCCAAAACCCTCCTCTGGGTCGCCTCTGTAAGTCCAGAGGGTCTCAGCTCTCCCCCCTCCTGGCTCTGAGAGCTGTGGAGTCCAGTTTCGCTTCTTCTGGGCTTTAAAATAGTCCCAACTTTTTGCCAATCCAAATATGCAAATAGGTATGTAGATCCGCATTGAGGTCAACATTAGATATCCACAGTTTTCTCTCACAATAGGTATTCCACTCCTCGGCTTTCAGGACCTGGGTTAGTCTGTCCCTGCCACCCTCCCATGTAGTCTCTACCTGGATACAACCACCCCAGCAGGGTCCCAGGGGTCTACTCTGAGTAAAATGGGAATGGACTATACCCAGTTGGTCTTTCTATATTTGGTTAGAGATGGTCTCTCTTGTCTGGGGGATCTACTTCTCAGCAACTGGATCCAGGGGTGTAGCCAGACAACCAATTATGGGTGGCCTCACAGTACAAAATGGATGGGCATGGAATTCAGCCCCTCCTGGTCCCCCCCCCCCCCCCCCCAACTGTGTTGTCCCCTATCCTCAAACACAAATATCTGAGGCTGGTAGGGATCCCCAAACTGCACCAGCTGAAGGTTTTTCTCCTCCTCAGGCAGCCAGTGCTCTTCTAAATAGCAGCACTTGACTTGAGCTGATGTTGCTGCCAGTAGCCCATACATGCTCAGTACTTGGTGAAAACTGAGCATGTGCAGAGGGGCCAGTGTGTTGTGCCAGCTGCCGTTTGAAGAGCATTGACTGCCTGAGAAGGAGGAAATTCTGGTGGGGTTTGAAGGCTCCCACCAGCCACAGCAAGAGAGCCACAATTTTGGGTGGGCCTGAGTACAAATTGGCCACAGCCCACCCAGGCCCACCTGTAGCTATGCCACTGACTGGAACCCCACCCCCCCCCGCCCTGCCAGATGGTAACAAATGACAAAAGCATGATAAATAGCAGTGCATTTTGTCTAGCAAAAAGGTGTCGGTACTTCAAATGCCAGGCCAACCTTCAGGGGTGGAGTGATAATTGAGGGACGCACCCCACAATAGCCAGGACCCCTGCAACCAGTCATAGAATCTATGACAAGGCAGAATTTGTATGTAGAATCTGAGCTCTTTCATTAAAATACGAGAACCATGGGTCAAGTTTAGCAGACAGTGCGAAAGGTGCCGGTACTCAGTACCCCCAAGTACCCCCTCAAAAAAAGCCCTGATAAATAGTATACACAGACTCCACATCCAAATGATTTCATAAAGTTATATATAAACACATTAATAGTTGGATTGAAAAAAAGCAACACTTAGGCTACTGATAACTTCAAATAGCCCAAAAAGTGAATAGGTTATACTTAGCTACCTAGGTGGTATGCTAAATGTGTGGTAAACTGGGCTGAACGTGGCCCAGAATAATGAGTGATATTAGTGCACTTTCCTGTACCACTGTCAAGATTCAGACTTGGTGAGCCCTTGGGCCGCAGTCAGATTTACGCTGCCCACCCAACAGAAGGCCAGGCAGGCAAGTCACGCCATGGCCAGGGTTAGACTGGAAGGTATGCTGGAACTGGAGGATGGAGGACGTACTGGAGCTGGAGGAAGCTGGAACTGAAGACTGGACTAGGAGAGACGCTGCAACACACACCAAACAAGACAAGGTAACCTGTTGCAAAGGCAAAGTGAGAGAGTAAGGAACCTCCTTATAAGACCCCAGCTCTCTGATGTCATCTCCTAGCAACTTCAGGAAGTTTCCCGCTGCTGGCCCTTTAAGGCCTCATCTTCGGCATGCACGCTCATGCCTAAGGGAGCCAGCATCTGCCGGTATGGCATGATGAGCTGAAGAGCACCCCGGAACGCTATGACCGAATAAGCAGGTGGCCCAGCATGACAGGAGGACCGCCGGAGACCCAGACAAGGTGAAGGACCTGGCTGCCAGGGGGCACAAGGTAAGTCGAGGCACACGGGCAGCACAGCCATGGCCGTGACAACCACTTCCGTTTGTTAAAATTGTGATGCCCTGTCACACAAACAAAAATAAGCCAAAACTTTTAGAAGTGACAGGTCTGCTGCATTTCCCCATTTCTTGCTTACATAGATATGTTGCTAATTATTGCCAAATACACCTGGAATGCCAAGGTTTTAGAAATCAGAAAGAATGGACAATATGTGTGATGAGACAACCAATGCCTTGGGCGGTTGGATCTCCTTGGTGCAAATATGCATGTTTTACATTTCTAAGATTTCATCCTGAAGATTGAAAGATAGCGTCAATATCTTTAATCTGGTGCCATTAATGAATGGAAGCCATCTACTAATGGCGCCCTGTATGTTAATAAACACACTAAAACATGGGCTTAATTCTATAAAGAGCTGTCTAGTTTTCAGTGGCAAGAATCCAAGCAATGGTGGAATTCTAGTCATTTATGAGGGTAAGTGGGTACTTCCATGGGTAAATGATCTTTTATAGAACACTGACTAACAGAAAGCTTTGATGCTGCATACTTTGCTATGGGCATGGGCTTGAGTAGAATTTGAGTGGCATGCCCATGTACATTGTAGAATGCGTATATTTACACATCCATACTACGACTACATCCGTTCAAATTCTGCTGCTGACCTTGTATTCTGCCAGAGTCGCTGTGCTATTTGCCCTCTCTCAACTCACTTCATCGACTCCCTATCCGTTTCCGCAATACAATTCAAACTCCTCTTATTGACTTACAAGTGCCTTCACTCTGCAGCTCCTCAGTACCTCTCCACTCTTATCTCTCCCTACACTTCTCCCCGGGAACTCTGTTCATCAGGTAAATCCTCTTATCTGTGCCCTTCTCTGCCACTGCCAACTCCAGACTCCGGTCCTTTTATCTTGCTGCACCATATGCCTGGAATAGACTCTCCTGAATCAGTACGTCAAGCTCCGCACTTGGCCATCTTCAAATCTAGTCTAAAGCCCACCTTTTTGAGGCTGCTTTTAACTCCTAACCCCTAGGTCACTTGTTTTGTACCTATGTCTGTTTTATCATTCCACCGTAAGTAATTCCCTTATCCCTTATTTGTCCTGTTTGTCTGTCTTGATTAGATTGTAAGGTCTGTCGAGCAGGGACTGTCTCTTACATGTTCAGTGTACAGTGCTGTAGCACTATAGAAATAGTAGTAGTACTCTTAAGATTCTGGATCCTTGCTACTGTTTGGATTTTGCATGGAATTTTGCTACTCTTTGTCCTTATCCCTATTTGTCCTGCTTGTCTGTCTTGATTAGATTGTAAGCTCTGTCGAGCAGGGACTGTCTCTTCATGTTCTAGTGTAACAAGCACTGCGTACGTTTAGTAGCGCTATAGAAATGATTAAGTAGTAGTAGTAGTCTTTGGGATTCCAGAATCTTGTTACTCTTTGGGATTCTGCACAGAATCTTGCTACTTTTAGAGATTCCGGGAATCTTGCTACTCTTTGTCCTTATCTCTTATTTGTCCTGTTTGTCTGTCTTGATAAGATTGTAAGCTCTGTCAAGCAGGGACTGTTCCTTACATGTTTAGTGTACAGCACTGCGTACGTCTAATAGTGTATAGAAATAAGTATTAGTAGTAACAGTATACACCAGCTAAAGGACTGATATGAATGAAACCACCTAGATATATATGTGTTCTCTGCACTAGTATTCTGTAAAAGAAAAGTAGGTGTCTAGGTTACATTGAATACCATCTGGAAGGCGCTTCGGGACCTAATGGTGGCAGTTAAATAATTTTGTTTCAGAGAGTTACATGGACAATTTAACTTGAACCCTTTGAGAGTGAAAAATTGATATAACAAATGATTCTACACGAGCAAGAAGTGGTTATGATCTTGAAAATGATAATAGACCAGAAACTTTGAATAATAAAATGAAATATTATTATAGATGATTAATATCAAGATTATTGTTTTTCCCAGAGTTCCGGGTATGACTCCTAAAGTTTTCCTCAGAAACATTTCCTCAGTTATTACTTTAAAAGGAGTGAAGCCTGTGAAAACTGTGATTACTTTAATCAGTGGGATTTGAATTAGAGACTTAAGTATATGTATTGTTAAATAACTTCTGGTTTTTAAAAGAGAAAGAATGTAATCAGATGTATTATTTCTAACTAAAATCTGGACAATAAGTATGTTTTCAATGAAATGATTTGACCATACACTGTATTGGCCTTGAAGAAGCCAACCAGATGATCAATGTGGAATAATGAATTAGACGAGTAATATCTGGGGATAATCAGGTTAATACCACGTTTTTGTTTACTGTTTAATTGATCTCCTTGTCTTGTTTCACTCTCCCTATTTAGTGGTCTAAGGAAGAGAATAGAATTACCTGACTGAAATATGTCCTACATATTACTTTCTCTGTATTTCCAGCAAGTTGTTTTATCGCTGGTAAAATTTAATGGTTATAATAAATAAAAGAAAAATAGGTGCCTACTTTCCATTATATACTGTGTTAAAAAAAATATATATATATATGCCAAAGCTTAGTTTCTGCATTACTCTGCCAAAACTTGATCAATTTCAATAAAATGTGGGACGTATCATCCTGATTATGGAGGTGTTTTACTAAGGCATGCTAGCATTTTTTAGCGCATGCTAAAACTACATGTAAGCTAAATGCTAGAGACGCCCACAGGAATACATTGGCATCTCTAGCATTTAGCGCGCACTAAAAGTGCTGGTGCGCCTTGTAAAGGGGTCAGCTTCCTCCACTCTGGGTTGGGGCCAGCAGCCCTGTTAGGCTCACAGGTTTCCAGCAAAGAACCAGACTGCCAATACGGACTTAAGACAAAGCGCTTTATTCTCAATTCAGTTCCACTCGCAAAATTGAAATGCAGTTCACAAACAGGGTTCAGGCCGGGTTCCAAACTCCAGACAACACTCAGTTCCTTAACAGTTCAGGCCCACTTCCTTTGCACTACCTTCCCCTCTCCCTCAGAAGGGCTCAGTCCAAGTTCAGCCTGCTGTTCTATACAACCCAATAATTCAACCCTTCAAAGGAACCACTACCTAATGCCCCTGTCCTCTTCACAGCACCCAGGAGGACACTGTACCAAATAGGGCTGGCAGCTTTCCTCCCACATCACCAGCACCACACCCCCTGTGGCCTCTACACCTGCCTCATGTGCTGGACAGGGCTACCTTTACATTCTCACCTACTCAATGGCAGCTTACTCTTCCCCCCAAGGGAAGCTCCAGTGGCAGACCCCTTTCCGCCCTCCACGTACTCCATGGCAGCTTCTCCCTCATCAGTTTCTCTCCCCTCCTGGTGGCTGGAGCCACCCGGAAATCTCTCTCTCCTCTCACAGCTGGAGGGAATTATATACTGGCGATGCAGCTAAGGGACTGAGCTTCACCTCCCTCTAGTGGGGAAGGGAGTAAACTGGCTCCCCTAGCACTGAGCCACAGCTCCCCCTCTGAGAAGAGCGTCAGCGTGCACAGGAGGAGCAAGAAGAGAAAGAAGAGCAGGGCAGCGAATGCTGCTTCGCGGAGACCGGTGCTGAAGAAGGCTTCGGCTAGTGTGAGTTGGGGACCCCACCAGCCAACACCAGGGGCCTGGAATGAATTTGCTGGGCCCAGGCCCCCCGTGCCCCACCCCCCGTAGGTACACCCCGGGAATTAAGGGATGTTGCCTTCTTAAACTCCCAGGGTCCGATATTCAGTCAGGGCGATTGGCGTTTTGCTGACCACTGTCGACGTTAAACCAGGAAATTCATGCCAGGCTAATTATTGGTTGTTAACAGCTCATGTAGGTCCCCTTTTACCAAGCTGCAGGGCGTGTTTTTGATGCTGTGCCCACCAGTGGGTAAAAAATAGGTCTTTCTTTTTTTTAAGAAATGGCCGTGTGGCAAGTGAAGCACGTGCCCGCTCGGCCATTTCAGGGGGGGAACCCCTACCTCCACCCATTGAGGTGACGGTAAGCGCTTACCTGGCGGCAACCGGTTACACACTGGCGCTACAAAAGTAAATATATTTTTCTAGCGCACAGACATGACAGCGCGCCGGGAGTGGAAAGCACCACTGGGCTGCTGCGGTAGCCCGGTGGTACATCCTGTTTACCAAGCGGTAAGCCCGCATTGGGCTTCCCGCCGCTTTGTAAAAGGGACCCTAAGTAATTAGCTTGTGTGGGGATCTAGGATTCGCACCCAAATTTGGGTGCCCAATTTTGGCCACAGGCGCCTCAAAGGCACAGTTTTAAAGCAATAACTTGAACCTGTTTGGCAATACACTGAATACAACAGGATTGCAAACCAGTAACTTGCCAACCCAGTTTAAGCCCAGGTTTTTAAAGGAGTGGCCTAATGGTTAGTGGCAGTGGGCTGAGAATCTGGGGAGCTGGGTTTGATTCCCACTGTGGCTCCTTGTCTTTCCGGGCAAGTCACTTAATCTTCCATTGCCTCAGGTACAAAAACTTAAGACTGTGAGCCCACCAGGGACAGAGAAAGCGCCTGTATGTAATACGTAAACTGCTTTGATTGTACCACAGAAAGGCAGTATATCAAATCCATGACTTAACCCAGTCAGTTTTTAATGTCCAGATAAAGTGGTGGTTTACATTTCACGGGTTCTCTGTCAGTAATCGTTGACAGATGCCCTTCCAAGTTGTTTCCTTAAAACGTTCCACTAAAGGTTGAGCAAGCAGACATGCCACACTTAAAGGCAGATCCTGCCTCTCTCTCTCTCTCCATGTCTAGCTGAACTTGAAATACCGGATTTGTTAATTAAGAACATACTTTAAAGTTTTCATCCTCCATCTGCAGGCACCTTTGTTTAACCTTGTCACTCCTCCCCCCCCCCCCATGTCCCCACCCCCCATGTCACAAAGCCAATGGTTTCAAATACACTGTCTGCAGTTCAGGACAGCAAAAGGCATATTCACTTCCAGGATTTCCAAGGAATCTAATTTATTCAAATCATTTGGCTGAACCATGAGGTGTTTAGAAATGTTTTAAAAATACCAAAATACTTTAAGATAATATGGAGCAAAGCAGCTTCTGGTCAGATCAAATCTGTTATAATAAACAAAACACCCTGGGTTCTCCTTGGGTCAGAGATGTGGTTTAGACAGGTCCATTAGTGCCTTGTGTTTTGCGGGCTTGTTTACAGACAATATGTACACAAAGCAGTAATAATACGATGACAAGGAGAGATGTTGAGACTCCTTACTGTATATAAGAACATAGAAAATAACCAAAGCAGATACGAGGATTGATAAAACAATATTATTAAAAATAGGTGGTAATAAAATTAGAAAGCCTGACACAGGCCGTGTTTCGCCACAACTGGGCTGCATCAAGGGCTAACAGATATCTGTCTGATCAAATAAATCCTGAAGAATAAAAAACCTATTTATTGAACTCACAAATATGAGATGCCACGTGTAGCTGATTAAAACCAAAATGCTTACATGGAAAAACACTCCAATGCCAAGACTCGACATCAATCCACACATCAATCCATCTACTTTCCCTTTCATTTCCCTTATGTACTTTTCCCAAGCTCTCTTGAATTCAGATACTGTTCATCTCCACCACTTCCACCGAGAGGCAGTTCCATGAATTCACCACCCTTTCCGTGAAGAAGTATTTCCTCAGGATACTTCTGAGTCTCCCTTTCACCTTCATCCTATTGGCCCCTCATTCCAGAGCTTCCCTTTCAATTGAAAGAGACTCGCCTCCTGTGCATGTATGCTGCATAAGTATGTAAATTCCTCCGTCATATCTCCCCCTCTCCCACCTTTCTTACAAAGTATACATATTGAGATCTTTAAGTCTGTCCCCATACTTTTTATGACGAAGACCACTGACCATTTAGTAGCCACCCTCTGGACCGACTCCATCGTGTTCGTATCTTTTGAAGGTGGTCTCCAGAATTGTACGCAATATTCTAAATGAGGTCTTACCAGAGTCTTATACAGGGGCCTCATCACCTCCTTTTTTCCTACTGGCCATTCCTCTCCCTATGCACCCAAGCATCCTTCTAGCTTTCACACCGTCACCTTTTCTACCTGTTGGCACCGTTAGATCATCACAGACGATCACCACCCAAGGTCCCGCTCCTTTTTTGTGCACAAAAGTTCTTCACCCCTATGCACACAAGTTCCTAATCCTCTTAAGGTGTGAAAGATAATTCTATAAGCTATCTACTAAATATAGGCACCGATAGTGAACCTAGTTTACAGAATGATCACACTTGTGTGCGTGTGATTAGCGGACTTCCTCCCACAACCCCAAAAACCTCTGTGGTGGTCTAGTGATCTCCTGCCCTCCCCTACCCCTCCACATGCCTTAAGTGTTGGAAGCAGAGGGCAGGAGTAACATCTTCTCCCTACTGGAAGGGGGAAGAACTCCTTATATGGTGCTTAGCCTCTTCCAGTGCATCCCAGGATGCACTGGGCAGGGGCTGGGTGCTGCCATTTTGAGAAGGGTGGGCCCAGAGGCAGGAGGCATTGCTCCTACCCACTGCCTCCAACTCTTAAGATATGTGGAGGGGAGGGGGGTCACTAGACCACCAAGAGTTGTTGGGTTGTGGGGGTGGGCTTAAGAGGGAGTCCACTGGATCACCAAGGATTTTTTGGCTTCTGGGAGCCACAGGGGGGGGGGGTTGTGAGGGGGTCGGCTGGACCATCAGGGAGTTTTTGGGTTCATTGGACCACCAAGGAGTTTTAAAGGTTAGAGTGGAGTCAGGAGGGGTCCAATCATCGCTGGACATGGCCACAAGAGCTTCCCCCCCCCCCCCCTTTCTCTTCTTCAGAAATCATTATCTGAAACCTTTGAAACCTGAAGAAATGGTAGGTCATTGGATTATTCTTTGCAAACAGCATTAGATGAAGTCACTCCCCAAAAGATCATTATGAAAGCTGGTGGTAGCCCTTTGCCGCAGCTTACTGCTGAATTGCACCAATCGAGGTGGTGAGTTACGGCAAAATGGAGAGAGATTGGAGGCATACTCGAGATAATCAGGTGCATTATAGTTACATGATAAAACCGAAGGAGTATACATTGACTGTGACTATTGAGAGAACCATTTTTATCAGGGTAAAATTGACGAATCCTTAAACTGTCCTATGGAGCTATTTCAATGGCTCATTGTTGCCCTGGAGCAATAAATCATTATTTATGATTGATGACTTGGGTGGTTTCTGAGAAAATAAAATATCCGTCACATTGCTGAGTCTCTTCCACCTTTACGGATTGCAGACACTACTTCAACAGAGGCCTACCTGTCATTGTGATTTGTTTGACGAGGTAAAAGTAATAGAAATTAGATCTTATTGCAAGCCAACCAACTGCTTCAATTGGCGTCATCTGTCATCCTGAATTATTTAAGACACATCGAGCGGTTTATCTGGTCCAGCCCTTGACTCTTATTGGTATGTTGCATGCACAATTGAAAATGGTTACCGTTCATTCGTAATTTAAAAAAACCTTCCTTGGGGTTTTAAGGCGATCTCCAGTTTCATCCAATTTCCTCATTACCAGTGCTAGCTAAAGTTGTTGAAACTCTGTGTATGTATAATTAAATGATCATTGTCCTGCCATTCTATGCTGAATGCATATCAGTATGGCTCCCGCAAGGCTTATAGTACAGAGGCATTGGTAGCCGCTAATGTGGATGAAGTGTGCCATGGATTAGACTGACACACAGATGATTTTATTAATTTTCCTTGACATTCTGCAGCATTCGTACACTGGATCATCAGATCCTATTGTCGTGTTTGCAAGAATGCAACCTTATGGGAACCATCCTGCAGTGGTTCCAAACATTTTTGGTGGGAAGAAACCATTTAATTCATATTGGGGATAGTTTTGTCAGAGGGTCCATATATTAGAAATGGGGTCCCCCCAAGGGTCGGTCTTATCAGCCTATTGTTCAATTTGTATCTGAATCCGCTATGTAAGTTGCTGAGTCATTCGGCGTATCCTATAGGATATACGTGGATGACATACAGTTTTTGTTCCATTGACATCTTCAATGAGTGTTACTATAGTACTGATACAAGGAAAATATTGCGGGGATATTGAAATGGATGGGAAACAACCGTCTGCAGTTAAATGTGAGCAAAAACCAAGGTGTTGTTTGACTCCTCTGGTACATAAGTACATAAGTAATGCCATACTGGGAAAGACCAAAGGTCCATCGAGCCCAGCATCCTGTCCCCGACAGCGGCCAATCCAGGTCAAGGGCACCTGGATTATCCCCCAACTAGTTTCCTTGGCTGGAATCCCCTATTACCGTTTCTGATGAGGTCCGGAATTGGAATCGTCTTTGTCCTTTAGACCCCAGATTGAGGTCGTAATCATGAAGTCATACTTTAAGTGCGTCTGTTAAGTAAGCTGAAACCTATGCAGTCAAGGAGGGTTTTCCAAAAGGTGCTACAACCTATGAGTTTTAGCACTTTGGATTATTGTAGTATCGCATATTTTGTTTTGTCCGTTCGTGTCTACAGGCATTGCAGACACTGCAGACGTCTGCTGTGCGCCTATTGTAGGGTCTTTTGAAGTTCAATCATGTTTCTCCTTTGTCATGCACATTGAGCTGGCTCACGGTAGCACAAAGAACTAAATTAAATTGTTGATGCTGACGCACTTAGGGTTGTATCAAGATTCTTCTTTTTCTTTGCGTGCTGTTTTCCAACGATATGCGCCGCCAGGGCACTGCGCTCGGCAAGTGCCAGATTTAAGACATCTGTGGTTGAACATTATAACTGGTACTTTCTCTGCGGGCTGGTCCTTCAGAACGGAATAAATTGCCCTTGACCCTTGAAGTCTTTTAAATCGATGTTGAAATGTCATCTGCTAAGCCAGACTGACGGGCTGTCATGAACTATCCATGCTTTATTGACTATGGGACTGTTACAGGTCTGCTGCTTGTTGTCTGTATTTAGATTGTGTGTGTTGTTTTTTTTGTTGTTGTTACATTTGTACCCTGCGCTTTCCCACTCATGGCAGGCTCAATGCGGCTTACATGGGGCAATGGAGGGTTAAGTGACTTTGCCCAGAGTCACAAGGAGCTGCCTGTGCCTGAAGTGGGAATGGAACTCAGTTCCTCAGACCAAAGTCCACCACCCTAACCACTAGGCCACTCCTCCACTCCCGACCTGGATAAAGGTGGGCTATAAATAATAAAACATACATTTAAACATAGCCAGTAGCAAACTGTTTCTTGGCACAGAAAGACATCATTTCTCTTAGGATAACTGTGTTCCGAACAGCTTTGCAGTGCTCTGTTATAGGCTCCGTCAGTTTTCTCCAGTGATAAACGTGACCTTCGTGTAACAGAGTATTCTAGACCTGAGGGACATGCCCTCACCGCCCACCCCATTCCTGAAATACTGGCCAGAAGTATGAAGATTCCAGCGAAGGAGGCTGAATCATAAACTGTGAAATACGCAGAGTATGAAAAATGCATTTAATCATCAAAAACTTCACATTTATCAGTTTGGTGTTCTAACTCGAATTTGTTTTATCTGCATTTCTGGATGATAATAATATAAATTTTCAGCACAGCTGCTAGGGGAGTGGGTAGGTGGTTCAATGGAGTTTAAATAACTGATCCTTTTGTTTACTTTCAGTGTGTCATATTTAAACAAGAGTCTGTTTTAGATTCAACCAAGGAAATAAATGTCAGACACACAGTTTTTTTTCTTTTTCTTAAGAACATATGAATAGCCATGCTGGGTCCGACCAATGGTCCATCTAGCACAGTAACCTGCTTCCAACAGTGGCCTATCCAGGTCACAGTACCTGGCAGAATCCCAAAGATAGCAAGATTTCCGGAATCCCAAAGAACAGCAAGATTCCGGAATCCCCAATAGTAGTACCTTACCTACAAATGCACTCAGTCTGCTGCCCCTCACTATCTTTCTACCCTCATCTCCCCTTACGTTCCCGCCCGTAACCTCCGTTCACAAGGAATAAATCCCTCCTCTCAGCACGCTTCTCCACCACCGGCCAACTCCAGGCTCCGCTCATTCTGCCTCGCCTCACCCTATGCTTGGAACAACCTTCCTGAGGCCCTTACGCCAAGCCCCCTCCCCTGCCCGCCTTCAAGTCTTTGCTTAAAGCCCACCTCTTCAATGCTGCGTTCAGCACCTAACCCGTTACCGTTCAGTGAATCCAGACTGCCCCAATTTGACTGCCCCTATCGGACCGACCGTTCACTTGTCTACTACTACTACTATTAAACATTTCTATAGCGCTACTAGACTATTAGATTGTAAGCTCTTTGAGCAGGGACTGTCTCTCTTTGTTAAATTGTACAGCGCTGCGTAACCCTAGTAGCGCTCTAGAAATGTTAAGTAGTAGTAGTAGTAAGGTTCCATGTTACCAATCCCAGGGACAAAGCAGTGGCTTCCCTATGTCTATCTCAATAGCAGACTATGAACTCTTCTTCCAGGCACTTGTCCAAGGATCGGTCTTGTGAGTAATCTCCATGATACTAAAAACTATAGGTAGCAATTCTACGAACTGGCACCTCAAAGGGGCACACGGTGCCAATTCTATTGTTATTTCATCTAGAATTTGTTACTTCCATTATTTATTTGCTTTCATAACCCATCCATCCTACAGACTTCTCTCAGAACGGGTTATATGGTTTACATCCTTAATAAAAATACAATACATACAAACAAACACAGTACACACAAACATAAAATCAATTAAGCCAATTTGCCAGTTTAACATTAGAAATAGAAGAAATAGAATGTTGGGTGTTATTAGGAAGGTATGGAGTCCAGGTGTGCGGATGTTATAATGCCGTTGTATCGCTCCATGGTGCGACCGCACCTGGAGTATGTGTTCAGTACTGGTCCTCCGTATCTCAAAAAAGATATAGTAGAATTGGAAAAGGTACAGCGAAGGGCGACGAAAATGATAGTGGGGATGGGACGACTTTCCTACGAAGAGAGGCTGAGAAGGCTAGGGCTTTTCAGCTTGGAGAAGAGACGGCTGAGGGGAGATATGATAGAAGTGTATAAAATAATGAGTGGAATGGATCGGGTGGATGTGAAGCGACTGTTCACGCTATCCAAAAATACTAGGACTAGAGGGCATGAGTTGAAGCTACAGTGTGGTAAATTTAAACGAATCGGAGAAAATTTTCTTCACCCAACGTGTAATTAGACTCTGGAATTCGTTGCCGGAGAACGTGGTACGGGCGGTTAGCTTGACGGAGTTTAAAAAGGGGTTAGATAGATTCCTAAAGGACAGTCCATAGACCGCTATAAATGGACTTGGAAAAATTCCGCATTTTTAGGTATACTTGTCTGGAATGTTTTTTACGTTTGGGGAGCGTGCCAGGTGCCCTTGACCTGGATGGCCACTGTCGGTGA
Organism: Microcaecilia unicolor; assembly: GCF_901765095.1. Taxonomy (NCBI): domain Eukaryota; kingdom Metazoa; phylum Chordata; class Amphibia; order Gymnophiona; family Siphonopidae; genus Microcaecilia; species Microcaecilia unicolor. Next base: position 87,553,991 of record NC_044043.1, on the reverse strand, counting down.
CAGGATGCTGGGCTAGATGGACCTTTGGTCTTTCCCAGTATGGCACTACTTATGTACTTATGTACTTATGACTGTACAATTTATTTATTTTATTTGTTACATTTGTACCCCACATTTTCCCACCTATTTGCAGGCTCAATGTGCTTACATAGTACCGTCAAGGCGTTCGCCAAGTCGGTTGATAACAAATACAAGGTTATATAGTGATTGAATGAGGGAGTTGTAAGGGTCAAAGAATGACGATTGTATATGTCCAGTACGATCATTGGTCATGCGGTGTTGCTGGATGAAGGGGTTTACGTTGGATCATTGGGGTAGGCCGTTTTGAAGAGGTTGGTTTTTAGTGATTTCCTGAAGTTCAGGTGGTCTTGTATTGTTTTCACAGTTTTAGGGAGTCCATTCCATAGTTGTGCGCTTAAAATCTACACCTTAAGGTATTAAGAGATTTAAGATCTATGAAAAATTGCTTCCTTGTCGAAAGAACTTGGCCTTGTTTCAGTATGTTCCATAATTATTAATTTTTTAGGAGGAACTTTACAAGATTAACTTAGGCGCAGGTATTTACACCAAGGTTTATTTGGCGTAAATAGACGTGCCTAGAGTTAGACGCTGTTATGGCCACTCGGTGTATTCTATATACTGCATGGAAATTTACGCTAAATTAGGGCGTACTTTATAGAATGCACTTAGGCAAATTTAATTTTGACAACAAATTTTTAGGCATAATATATAGAACCTAGTCCTTAATATCATTAATAACATCCATGTACAGTTATTATATATAGGAGGGGCATAAGTAGAGCAGCATTTACATACGTGGATTGGATTTCAAGGGGAAATGGTCTGTCTGTCATAATTAGATTGTAAGCTCTATTGAGCAGGGACTTTCTCTCCATGTTCAAGTGTGAAGCGCTGCGTACATCCGGTAGCGCTATAGAAATGATAAGTAGTAGTAGTAGTAAATGGTTTCAGCAGGCTGAGAATTTACAGTGGTAGATACATGGATATGCAAATCCTGTTACTCCTTCTTCCCTTGTGCTGGAGGGCTGGTTCCTCAGCCCAGCTTCAGAGGCTCTGTTAGATAGGGTAGGGTAATGGGATTTGATATACCTCCTTGCTGTGGTACAGTCATAGCGGTTTACATTTAGTGCAGGTACTTTCTCCGTCCCTAGTGGGCTCTGTACCTGGGGCAATGGAGGGTTAAGTGACTTGCCCAGAATCACATGGTACTGCAGTGGGAACTGAACACAGTTCCCCAGGTTCCCAGCCCACTGCACTAACCACTGCTGAATATCCATGAATAGCCCCCCACACAAGCATTTAACCATCAAGGAGCCATTTCTGGCCGGTGAAATCACTTTGAATAGCGATCCCTATGTTTGCAAACTGGAGACACACTCATGCCCCTCCCACATATACAACCTCTTTGTATATCACACTACCTTACTTAGTTAGTGCAATTAAATGCCAATTTTCTTGGTACTTATGCACACAAGACAGATGCAACTTCAGACATCCAGTTATAGAATTGCCCTGTCATTTTGTACTTGAGGAAATGGAGAGTTAAGTAACTTGCCCGAGATCATGAGGCGCCACAGAGAGATTTGAACTGGGTTTCCCTGGTTTCAACCCAATGCTCTAACCATCAGGCTACGATCCTCCACTGTATAAAATGGCAAAATCCAGGGATTTTATCAAACTTTAATCAGGCCAAAATACATTTCGTTTGACTCAAAACAAGTTCACCCATTTTTTGTCTGCATTCAGGTTTTTGTTTTGCATTTGTACCCCGCACTTTTCCCTCTCATGGCAGGCTCTATGCGGCAGGCAATGGAGGGTTAAGTGACTTGCCCAGAGTCACAAGGAGCTGCCTGTGCCGGGAATTGAACTCAGTTCCTCAGAACCACAGTCCACCACCCTAACCACTAGGCCACTGCTCCACAGGTTTCATAATCTCTAGGGTCTTCCTTTTTCCTCCTAAAACAACAGCACCATGAGGTCAAGGGCAGGAGTGCTCAACTCCTTCCATTAAACAAATAATAGCAAAACATAACTTGAGGGCTTTGTCTTCTTGACGTCATGCAGACTGTTGAGTGTGTCAACGAAAGGTTCTCATCTGGAACAGCTTCCATCCCGTTGGGTCTCCCAACTGTGACTTGCCCGATGAGACAGCTTTCAGAGCAATTTAAACTGAAGATGCCCTTAATCATTTTTATTTCATGTTCCCCTTTTATCATTGTTGATTATTTAAATGATTTTGCATAAACCAGGCCTTTATTCCATTATGTCTACCCCTAGAGAGTTTTCAACACCCCCACAAGGTCAGGGATCAAGATCAAGCTGTACCTTTCAGAAGCAGCAGCCCCAAAAGGGACTGCCTTGTGGTTTCCTTCCTCCAGATGCAGACACAGTGTCCTTCACCAGATGTGAACAAATATCAACCCCCCCCCACGCCCAGCCCCCATTTCTGTTCCATATGCAGTGTTTCTTGAGAACTGTCTGTGTTGAGAGTCAAACTGAAGATATTGAACTCGATTCACTCGCAATCACCTAGATAAAATCTGCTTTCATCTCTATGGTTTTCCTTTTCTATTATAATTACATATTAGTCAAAATGAACCTATTGGCACCACTCATAGCCATGATATAGCATGACAAATTATAACCCCCTCAAAAATAATAAAAGACACTAAATTTTTGATGGAAGCGGAAACGTTTCACACCTCTTTGGCTCTGATGGATAAGGAAATGTAGAGGGTAATTTGGTAACAGGGCACCTGGTTTAAGAGGCAACAAGCTGCGAAAATATGCATAAAATAGGCATAAAATTCCAGAAAGAACTAAAAACAAACCTGTTCAGAAAGGCATACCCCACCGACCCAACATAAGAACCTAAGCACCTGCAACACAACAACCCAAAGATCGTAATGGACACAACCCAACTCTCCCTCTTCCTCTGTAATGTTCCCCCAATGTACCTACCATACATGAACCTTATTCTACCACTATTACACCTTGTATTTGTTATACCGGAACTGGCGAATGCCGTTACGGTCATATGTAAGCCACATTGAGCCTGCAAATAGGTGGGAAAATGTGGGATACAAATGTAACAAATAAATAAATAAATAAATACACAGGTACTTATTTGTACCTGGGGCTTGGGAAAAATCCACAATTCCAGGAATAACATGTATAGAATGTTTGTACGTTTGGGGAAGCTTGCCATGTGCCCTTGGCCTGGATTGGCCGCTGTCGTGGACAGGATGCTGGGCTCGATGGACCCTTGGTCTTTTCCCAGTGTGGCATTACTTATGTACTTATAACATAGTAGATGATGTACTTATATCCGACTTCATTTTTCGCTGTTTCAATAAAATCAGAAAAAGAAGAGGATAAAAGAGATGGGTGGCTACAAAGTACAATCGACAACATGGGAATAGTGAATAACATAAAATCATTATAATTAAATAAAATGTAAGCCACTAAAGGAAAGGAGGGAGGGCTAAAAGAACACGTGGAGGGGCATAATCGAAAGGGGCGCCCAAGTTTTCCCGAGGACGTCCTCACAGGACGTCCCGGCGAAGGAGCGAGGAAACCCACAAGATGGGCGTCCATCTTTCATTTCGATAATACAGACGGGGATGCCCAAATCACAAAATTTAGGTCGACCTTAGAGATGGTCGTCCTTAGAGATGGCTGTCCCCGATTTTCGGCAATAATGGAAACCGAGGACGCCCATCTCAGAAACGACCAAATCCAAGCCATTAGGTCATGGAAGGAGCCAGCATTCGTACTGCACTGGTCCCCCTGACATGCCAAGACACCAACCGGGCACCCTAGGGGGCACTGCAGTGGACTTCAAAAATTGCTCCCAGGTGCATAGCTCCCTTACCTTGGGTGCTGAGCCCCCCAAACCCCCCCCCCAAAACCCACTACCCACAATTGTACAACACTACCATAGCCCTAAGGGGTGAAGGAGGGCATCTACATGTGGGTACAGTGGGTTTCTGGTGGGTTTTGAAGGGCTCACATTTACCACCACAAGTATAACAGGTGGGGGGATGGGCCTGGGTCCACCTGCCTGAAGTGCACTGCACCCTCTAAAACTGCTCCAGGGACCTGCATACTGCTGTCATGGAGCTGGGTATGACATTTCAGGCTGGCTTAGAGGCTGGCAAAAAATATTTAAAATGGTTTTTTAGGGTAGGAGGGGGTTAGTGGCCACTGGAGGAGTAATGGGAGGTCATCCCCAATTCCCTTCAGTGGTCATCTGGTCAGTTCGGGCACCTTTTTGAGGCTTGGTCGTAAGAAAAAATGGACCAAGTAAAGTTGCCCAAGTGCTCGCAAAGGACGCCCTTCTTTTTTCCATTATCGGTCGAGGACGCCCATGTGTTAGGCACGCCCCAGTCCCACCTTCGCTATGCTTCCGACACGCCCCTGTGAACTTTGGTTGTCCCCCGCGACGGAAAGCAGTTGAGGACACCTAAAATCGGCTTTCGATTATGCCGATTTGGGTGACCCTGGGAGAAGGACGCCCATCTCCCGATTTGTGTCGAAAGATGGGCACCCTTCTCTTTCGAAAATAAGCCTGCTAGACATTGATAAGACATTACAGTCAAGGGGGACACAAAATAATTATTTTCTGTATTGATTAACTTGAGGACAGGCCTGAGGGAACAAATAGGTTTTAAGAAGTCTGTATGGAGTCAAATTATATGAATCTCCGCAAGAGAGTGAAGACCCTGCTCTTTGACAAGTACTAACCAGCTCTACCTTCGCCAGGAGATCCTACCTACACGCATCCATGCGAACCTTCCTTCCTTCCCCCGTTCTTCTTTACTACCTTTAGATTCCTGCGATTCCTTCCTGCTCTACGCAGCTCTTACAATGTAAACCGCCCCCAACCTGTCGCTGGGACGAGTGTGGTACATAAACCACAGATTAGATTAGATTAGATTAGATTAGTTCTAAATTTAGTGATTGAAAGTTCACATCTAAATTCAGTAGGAAGAGAGTTCCGTAGTGTAGGTGCTACAACAGAAAAACAAGAGGAAAGGGCAGCATGCAATTTAATATATGAGAAGGGATAGTAAGTAGAGAGCGAGAAGGCATATAGGGGATCAGGGATCTATTTAAAAACTGTGGGGCTCCACAGTTTGAAGGTTCTGAAATACATAAATAATGTGTAACTGATATTATTCTATACGTGGTGCGTGAATGTCGCGCCCACACCCTTTCCATGCTCCGCCCACATGCACATCCTCTTGCAATCACGCTCTTACAGAACAGCAGGTAGAACAAGTTCATACTAAGAGACACTTTTCCGTACATTTTGCAAGTGAGGCGCAGGGAAAGTGCACACGCCTCGCTAGAGAACTGTCTTGTAAACCTTCATGAAACAAGTTATATCGTATCTGAAAATCGTCACACTCTGATTTGAAGTTTTCTTTCGCTTTCTTTCAAAATATGTCCGGACGGGAATCAGGGACTCCAATGCCTTTCACATTCGGAGCAAAAACCACCTTGGCTGTAAAGTATCTGAGAAGCACCATGTTTCAGCTAAACTCTTTTTCTGATCATAGATTCCAAAAATCATCCTGGTTACAGGAGGATGGATTAGTAGTCTCCAAGGAAAACATTATTTTCTAATAGCTATTAAAGAAGACAGTAGCCAGTGAGCAGGGCAATGTGTATGTCAGCAAAATCCACCACCATCATGAATTTCAATTATTCAAGTCAAAACGGCAAAGATTTATTTGTCCCTTGGGTTGCACTGGTCCAGAATGGCTTCCATAAGAGCAGTGTTTAACATGTTCTGAGACATAGCAGAGTGTGAATTCAATATCCTGGCTTAGGAACGAGGTTCATCACTGTCATGATATGTGCAAAACTAACCCATTTGGAGACATTGCCCCCTAGAGGAACCTGCAGTAAATTTGCCCTCTATAGACCCTTCCCCCCTACTAAGTGAATCTGCCCAAATTCCAATGCAGACTCAGATTGGAGGAATCCTTACTGGACTTCTTAAAAACTGAATGTGTGGTGAGTTCATCTGATAACCAGCCAACTGAGAACTTTTTTCCTCCTTTTTAATCAAAGAAAAATCCTTAAAAAAATAAGTATAACAATATCAAGCATTAGGATCTTCAAGAAACGCTATGAACCGTGTGTTTATATCACGTCTCACAATCTGGAGTGCATTTGAAATGTGAATTATCCACTATTTATATTTTTTGGGTGAGTTAATCTGATAAACCATGGATTTCTTTCAACTGACTGATGGGCTTCTCTGCTCTGATCCTTCTGGTCCAATATGAAAAAAGTTCATGGACTATGATGAATGCCTGATCCGCTGAAGACTGCACCACTTGGTATTTTCACAAGACTGAGCAGGAACAAAACAGGAATGAGGAATGGTGACAAGTCTATGATGTGATGAGATAAAAGACACTCGCAAAAAAAATGAACCATTCATGGCACTAAGAGGGAAAGAAGGAGTAGAGAAACACATCTGTTTGTCAGTGCGAAATCAAAAGATTGCATTCACCAAGTTATAGCTACTGTACTTAAAACTTTCCAAGGTCTTGTTTTTCTAATTTTATAAACAAATGGCTCATTTTAAATCTGTGAAAATACTAACTCCACTTTTCTAAAATGAAAAACATGGATTTAATAACTGTTTCCCAGCAGACACGTAGGTGAATGTCAGAAAACAAAAGTTGTAGTCAATGCTGTGGATAAGTAAAAGTGCTATTTATGTATATACAAGTAAAAGAGGCCCGATTCAGATCAAATGAAACGGGCGCTAGCAAGGTGTTCGTCGCCAACACCCCCCCCCTCCCTCCCTGGCCAACCCCTTCGTTATTCTTTCATTGCTCCGCCTCCAACGTCATGACGTTTGACACGAGGGCAGGGCCCGGAGCGATTCCCCCCCCCCCACCGCCTCCCTGCCTCCCTCCCTCCCTGCCAACCCCTTGGTTGTTCTGCCATTGCTCCGCCCTTGAGGGCGGGGCCCGGCGCAATTTCCCACCCCCCATGCCTCCCTGCCTCCCTCCCTGCCAACTCCTTCGTTGTTCTGCCATTGCTCCGCCCTCGAGGGCGGGGCCCAGAGCGATTTTGGTGGCTTCACCACCACGCACCTTCGAACCTTTTTGAAGGAAGTCAGGGCTTGGCTTCACTGACGTCAGTGTCCTCAGAACGTTGAGGGTGAGTTTTATTATAGTAGATTATTTTTATATTTTTCCAATTGTTTTCATTTATGTTCCATGCACTACTTTCAAAGTGGTTTACATAGGTACTTACTTTGTACCTGAGGCAATGGAGGGTTAAATGAGTTGCCCAGTCACAAGGAACTGCAGTGGGAATTGAACCCAGTTCCCCAGGATCAAAGTCCACTGCACTAACCACTAGGCCACTCCTCCAAGCATGATGTAGCATTAAGCTAAGATGTGTGTTTGCCCACTTTTCCTTACTTAACATTAGATATGGGTTTGCTAAAATAGTTGTTTTCAAGGACTGGCTAAATTATGATAGCCATAAATTTATTTTCAAGCAATGAATGAATGTCATTGAAAGCCATAAAGCATCTCGGTCACTGCTTCTAAAAGGGCAAAAAGAGATCTGGAAATCTCCATGGAAGGAGTTGCAACAAGCCCCAGAGTACTCCTGGATAGTCGCCCCATCCCCAGTTCTCAGACAGGATGAAAAAATATTACTAGCTGGCATTTGCTAGCCTCAGGAGTCATCGGGATGAGTTATGATCCAATTACATCCACAGAATGAAGCCTTTTCCACTGAAATTCCACAGAGATACATAGGTGAGCCTGGAACTTGCATTTCTGCACAGTGGCAGTGCTATAACTCAGACAATCTTTACAGCTATGGTCTAAATTATTTTGAATACTGTGAAAATCAATTTTATATGAATATTTGAGGCGGGGGGATAATTCTGTAAAGACCCTTTGAGCAGGGGCATTGCTACGTGGGTCCACGGGGGCCTGGGCCCCCATAGATATGGCCCTGGACCCCCATGCTGATGACCCTCTGGACCCCCCCCTCCCGCCGCCAACCCGCCGTCACCTACCTTTGCTGGCGGGGGACACCAAACCCTGCCAGCCGAGGTCCTGTTCTTCCTTCGTTCTGTTTCCGAGTCTGACACCCTGCACGTTGTACGTGCAGGACGTCAGACTCACAGAAACAGAATGAAGCCTTGCGTCATAAGAAGAGGACCTCGGCGGGTTGGCGGTGGGAGGGAGGGTCGAGAGGGCCGTCGGCGGGGGGGGGGGTCAAAGTTGTTGTTGGTGGCAGTGGCGGCGGGGGGGTATCGGCAATGGTGCGGGGGGGGGGGGGGGGGGTCGGCGGCACCAGGGGGGGCTAAAATGTGCCCCCTCACCTCGGGCTCTGGCCCCCCCTCCCGCAGAAGTCTGGCTATGCCCCTGCCTTTGAGGCTTGCAGACCGACAGGTTTTCTATAGGACCCGCATGTTAATTTTCCCGTAAACGTTCCTAGGGAATTTCCCTTTGAAAATTAAGGGTCAGTGGCTGCGGACTTTGCATCTCCTTTACAGCAAGTATTGAGCGTGCGGCAGGAGGGAAAGTACATGTAGGAATTTCAAAACGAAATTACTGCATGTTCTTTGCTCTCCCTGCCATAATCCTGGCTTTAACTTTTCCCCTTTGACCATCAGTGAAAAATACTTTTGTTGGGGAAACAACACGAATACTTCTAACCACTGATGTTACCTGGACAAATCTTCCTTGCGGTATTTTAATTTTAGCTGCCGCCAAAGAAGCAATGGAATCCTTTAACTAAGGTGCGCTGAAAAGTGGCCTGCGCTAGTGTAGGCACGCGTTTTGGACGCACACAGATCCATTTTTCAGCGCACCTGTAAAAATGCCTTTTTGGGGGAGGGGAGAGCCGAAAATGGACGTGTGGCAAAATGAAAATTGGCACACGTCCATTTTGTGTCTGAGACTTTACCTGCACCCCATTCATTTAGTGGTAAGGTCTCATGCGTTAACCGGGCGGTAATGATCAACGCGCGTTCAAATGCCAATTGCCGCCCACGTGCCGGAAAATAAAATTATTTTCCAGAGTGCATAATGGACACGTGTAAGCAATGAAATTACCTCCCGGGCCATGTGGTAGCCGGCAGGGGCGTAGCCAGACTTCGGCGGGAGGGGGGTCCAGAGCTTGAGGTGAGGGGGCACATTTTAACCCCCCCCCCCTCCGCCATTGCCGACCCCCACGCCGCCGCCACAGCCACCACCACCACCAACAACAACAACTTTGACCCCCCCCTGCCAACGACCCTCTCAACCCCCCTCCCGCCACCAACCCTACCCCACCGTCGCCTACTTTTGCTGGTGGGGGACCCCAACCCCCGGCAGCCGAAGTCCTCTTCTTCCTTCATTCTGTTTCTGAGTCTGACGTCCTGCAGGACGTCCCCCGCCAGCAAAGGTAGCAGATGGCGACGGCAGGTTGGCGGCGGGAGGGGGGTCGAGAGGGTCGTTGACAGGGTAGCCGGGCAGTAATTCCAAATTGATGTGCTTGGCCACACGTAGGCGCCTACGCGGCTTAGTAAAAGGGCCTCTATGTCGGAAGCATTCCAGAAGCAGGGCTCACATTCAGCTGGACAGAGCTAGATATCACTGGAGGGCTGAAGGAATGCTAACTATCTGGACAAAGTTAACCAAACGAAGGCATATTCCACAATGTTGAGTATCAGCCCCTATGTTGTTATACAAAATTCTGTCATTGTCGCTGCTGCTGGAATAAGTAGGCACAGAAATAAAAGCCCCTTTAGAAAAATGTTGGTTCCATGATTGTAATTGGTTAATCAAATTCAAGTTTTCTGCCTTGATGAAACCAAACTAAGAACTATCCAGGTATGTTTGTTGTAGAAGAGGTTTTGGAGAAAGTACAAGTCGTTACTCAACAGCAGCACCTAGAGGCCAGGCTCAGGATGCACACATACTGGGTTCCAGAAAGAGCTGCAACCGGTGGCCTCTGGTTGCCATCAGTAGGTTTTAGAAAAAGGTTCTTGCTACTATATCTCCACTTACACTGGCTGATTCCAATTAAACTGGGAGCTCAAACGAGCAGGAGGAGAATTGTCCCTATCCCAAGGTGTCATTTTATTAATGGAGTTATCTAGGATGAAACAGACATAGGCAAGTGCGGAGCTTAATTTCAGGGGGAAGGGCCTGGCATACAGTCCCAAACCTTATTTTTAGACACCAGAGCGGTGGGGGTGGGGGGGGGGACCTGTAGTACAGCAAAGAAGAGTCACTCTGCTGCTCCCTGATCATCCCTCTTCTCCTGATGTCCCCATAAAGTGGTACAAATATCTGAAGAAGCAAAGGACCATGTAACATACTAACATAGTAGATGACGGCAGAAAAAGACCTGCACGGTCCATCCAGTCTGCCCAACAAGATAAACTCATATGTGCTACTTTTTGTGTATACCCTACTTTGATTTGTACCTGTGCTCTTCAGGGCACAGACCGTATAAGTCATGCCCAGCACTATCCCCGCCTCCCAACCACCAGTCCCGCCTCCCACCACCGGCTCTGGCACAGACCGTATAAGTCTGCCCAGCACTATCCCCGCCTCCCAACCACCAGTCCCGCCTCCCACCACCGGCTCTGGCACAGACCGTATAAGTCATGCCCAGCACTATCCCCACCTCCCAACCACCAGTCCCGCCTCCCACCACCGGCTCTGGCACAGACCGTATAAGTCTGCCCAGCACTATCCCCGCCTCCCAACCACCAGTCCCGCCTCCCACCACCAGCTCTGGCACAGACCGTATAAGTCATGCCCAGCACTATCCCCGCCTCCCAACCACCAGTCCCGCCTCCCACCACCGGCTCTGGCACAGACTGTATAAGTCTGCTCAGCACTATCCCCGCCTCCCAACCACCAGTCCCGTCTCCCACCACCGGCTCTGGCACAGACCGTATAAGTCTGCCCAGCACTATCCCCGCCTCCAAACCATCAGTCCCGCCTCCCACCACCGGCTCTGGCACAGACCGTATAAGTCATGCCCAGCACTATCCCCGCCTCCCAACCACCAGTCCCGCCTCCCACCACCGGCTCTGGCACAGACCGTATAAGTCTGCCCAGCACTATCCCCGCCTCCCAACCACCAGTCCCGCCTCCCACCACCGGCTCTGGCACAGACTGTATAAGTCTGCTCAGCACTATCCCCGCCTCCCAACCACCAGTCCCACCTCCCACCACCAGTTCTGGCACAGACCGTATAAGTCTGCTCAGCACTATCCCCGCCTCCCAACCACCAGCCCCGCCTCCCACCACCAGTTCTGCCACCCAATCTCGGCTAAGCTCCTGAGGATCCATTCCTTCTGAACATGGGAAGCAGTGGCAGTGGCAATGCAAATAAATTGTGAAAATACAGAACTGTTACCTCCACACGACAAGCTCAGCTGACCGCTTCAGTGAAGGTGATTCTTGGTCACTGCATTTGAAAAACTGCTTCAGGAAGTGAAGATGGAGGCAAGCTCAGTGTGTTTTTTCTGTATAATAAAAGAAACTTAAGTTATATACAAGCAGAGGAAAATCTGTGAAGACTCACTAAAAAAAAAAAATACTGCACTGGGCATGACCTGCATGAGCTCTGACACCAGATGGGTTGCTCAATGTTTCCGGGTCACAAAGTTGTTGCCTGTGGCTTCTTCATTAACATAAAAATGTCTTTTAAATTGTTTTTGTATTTGTAGAGGACAAATAAGCCCAATAGTATGCAGAACTTATGACCCAGACTACCAGCTCAAGGACAGTCATATTACTAAGGTTAAATCACCAATCTTTTCACTGTGACACTGTCCTCTTAAATGACTTATTCACACAATTGTACTGTACAGCAATCGGGCAGGTAGGCCTTGTGTTCTATCTCTGATTAATCATTTCAGAAAAGACAACACACCACCATGTAGGTAAAGGAGGCATTTCAGCTCAATTGACTTAAAACGTTGGGGAAATAAAGGAGTGGCCTAGTGGTTAGGGTGGTGGACTTTGGTCCTGGGTAACGGAGGAACTGAGTTTGATTCCCACTTCAGGCACAGGCAGCTCCTTGTGACTCTGGGCAAGTCACTTAACCCTCCATTGCCCCATGTAAGCCACATTGAGCCTGCCATGAGTGGGAAAGCGCAGGGTACAAATGTAACAAAAAAAAAAAAAAAAGTTAGGGAAATAAAAGTTCTGATTATATAGTACCCTGTTCCATTGTTTGATCCACCACAAATCCACAGTGTTAGAATTCCTTATAAGGACTCTGTAAAAATCCTTGGTGCTACTCTTGACGCAACTCTATCTTTCTGTAATCAAATCTCAATTGTGGTAATGAAGGATTTTTTTTTTTACTCTGTGATAAATTCGGGCTGTCCGTTCTGGACTGGAATTATTTCTCTTGAGGTCATTGCTTCTTTCTCTGGTTACATCAAACAATTATTATTATAATTCACTTTATCAGTGTCTACCATCCACTCAATTCGGTAGACTCCAGCTTATCTAGAATGCAGTGGAGGAGTGGCCTAATAGGTAGGGTTGCAGACCTGGGGAACTGGGTTCAATTCTCGCTGCTGTCTGATGGTCAGTAGTGGGTTGAGATTTAATTCTCTCTGCAGCTCTGTGTGACCCTGGGCAAGTCACCTAACCCTCCATTGCCCCAGGTACAACACCTAGACGGTGAGCACAATAGGGACTGACCCAGTACCTGTAAAGTAACAAAACATAGTAAGTGACGGCAGATAGAGACCTGAATGGTCCATCCAGTCTGCCCAACAGTCACATTCATTATCAATTCAAGATTTAAATCAACAATGAACGTAATATTATTTACTAGATCATGATCTTTCTTTTGGTGTTTCTGGGACATGGACCGTAGAAGTCCGCCCGGCTCTGTCCTTATGTTCCAACTACTGGAGTTGCCTTCATAGCCCACTCCAGCCTATCCAAATCCATCTTGTCATCTGCAGGACAAAGACGGTAAAATCTTCCCAGCACTATCCTCACATTCAAAACTACTGGAGTTTCCGTCAAAGCTCTCTCCAGCCTGCCCTAAACCGGATCACTTATCTCTCCAGCTGTTCAGTCTGCAGTGGATGGTGATAAGAAGACTGAACAGCTGGAGAGATAAGTGATCCTCATAATACCATTAAACAAATAGAATTAAGTGATTTGGGGGTCACAGATTTAAAACCAAGGAGGTCTTTCAGCCAGTGATGATTGGATAGAGCTCCCTTAGGCAGTGGCGTAGGAAGGGGGGGGCGGTGGGGCGGTCCGCCCTGGGTGCACACCACTGGGGGGGTGTCGTCTCCGCTTGTTCACTGCTCTCTCTGCCCCGGAACAGGTTACTTCCTGTTCCGGGGCAGAGAGAGCAGGGGAACCAACGGAGCCGACGCAGCTCCCAGTGACTGCACTTGGGGTGGAGCGGTCTTCCCGCCCACCCCCCTTGGTAAGACTGCGCTCCGGGGGGGGCGCCGTGCTGCTCCGGGGGGGACGCAGCGGCGAACCGCCCCGGGTGTCAGCTGCCCTCGCTACGCTTCTGCCCTTAGGTTGAACAAGTAATCAACAAAGGAGTGCCTATCTGCATTTGAGGCTTTTCCTCCTAACAACACGAACACTCCACATACGACGTTTCTAAAATAGAGATCTACATAATTGATGAGTTGCTGAAAACAGGGTGATACTCTATTAGCTCTAGATTTTTTTAGATTGCAAGTTGCTCTCATTGGCTTAATTTGATAATAAGATGCCTAGCTGAAACGTACAAATAGCTGTGGATTTTATAAAAAAAAAAAAAAAAAAACTTTATCAGACAGGCTGACACACAGAACTTTACACTGGCTCCAAAGAAGGTGTAACTGACGTATTCTGTGTGTGTACACATGTATTTGAGAAAACACGTATGAACATTGTGTATTTGAGAAAATGCGCATGTGCACTGCAATCCCACCTCCGCCCCATCCACATTGCACCTCTAGGAAAGTGTATGCACAGATTACGGACGAACAGGTGCATCCTTTCCGTTTGCATACCTTTATTTTCTATTATTTTATTTTTTTAAGTTTTACAATAATTTCAAGATACATCTTGATTTGGAAAAGATGATTTACAGGAAAAGAAAAGAATTAATAATAATTTTAAACATTTTCCTATCCCGTATTTACAGATAACTTGTCATAGACAATAATAAAAGGAAAAAAGATTCAAATCAATTATACTAATCCTTAACAGTATGATAATGAAAATATATCCATATTATTCATCTATAGTCCACAACCTAGGAGGCCTATCACAATATCCAGGAAACACTGATATAAATTGTCCCCCCAAAAAAAGGAAAAATTAAGGTTAAGGGGGGGGGGGGGGGGGGGAGATCCAGGATGCATACCTTTTACATAGGTATATTTTCACGCATTTCTAAAAAGCCCTTTAGAGCGAGTAAAGCTGTGGACTTTTTTTTTTTTTTTTTGTGCTGGTTCAAAAACAAAAAAGATATTGTGAAGGACAATAGTCATTCCTTCTAGTAGATTTCATGACTTGCAGAGGAGAAAAGCTGAGATAGAACAACCAGATTGGATTTCTTTACAGGCCCGGGTTATATGAGAATGATCAAAATTTCTTAGAAATACGTCTGAGTTTGTCAGCCTCCTTATTCAAAAGCTACAAAATGCAGCTCAGCATCTTAACATCAGACTAATAATGTTTGATTACATGTGCAATTTGGGCTCATCTAATCAATTATCGTTCAGCTCACGTGCTATAACTAGCTACTTCCTTTCCTGTTGTTTCCTGGCTTCCTCCCTGGCCTGGATACACCCTATTACTAACCTTAATTGGCTCCAGGCTCTGTAGACGGTAGGAAGTAATACAAAACTTGCTATTAAACACTCAGAGATGACCACCCTACTCCAATCTCCCTTCACAGCTCGTCTAAATGTGAGTAAATAAGAATTTTAGGGCTCTATATTCAAAAGTACTTATCAAAACTGATTAACCCAAATAAGTGCCACTCACTGGGATCAGGGCCATCGAGAGACTGGGCCGGGCCCGAGACAAGGCCGCCCCCCCCCCCCCCCCCCCCGAGGTCGTCATCGTCATCCCCCACCGTCCACCACTGGGCCGGGCCCCCCTGAATTCAAATCATAGCGCCTCACCTCGACCTCGCTCCATGTGAAAGAAGCGCAGCAGCGGCAGTTTGCAGATCGCCTCCCTTCGGGCCTTCCCTCCCTGTGTCCCGCCCTCAGGCCCGAAGGGAGGCGATCTGCAGACTGCCGCTGCTGCGCTTCTTTCACACGGAGCAAGGTCGAGGTGCTATGATTTGAATTCAGGGGGCTTGGCCCGGTGGTGGACGGAGGGAGGTGGGTGGAGAGGACTGCGGCGCCAGGTCCCTCTTGGAGGTCTGGGCCCGGGGAATTTTGTCCGCCCTGCACCCCCCCCCCCCCCCCCTCAGCGGCCCTGACTTGGATCAGCCACTAATTTTCCACGGCATTATCTGGAGAATGGCGGGGCAATCTGGGGGCAGAGCCAAGAGTTACCCACCTGGTTAGTGGCAATATTCAGTCTGCTGAGTAACTGTCTGGATAAAGCTAGGACAGCAAAAAGGATGTCCTAATTTTATCCAGGTATGTTCTGAATATCGCTGGTACCCTGATAAGTGCCCGTGGCTGCTTTGTTCGTGGATATTTAGTGCTGCTATCCAGGAATGCAAAGCAGGAATTTTGGGTGCTGCCATTTTGAGGCCACTGTTAGGCCACTGGACTTTTTGTCACTGGAATTTTGGGTGCACAAATGGCAGCATCAAAAAGTCCTATGCTTTTCCCTCTCCTCCCCCATCCCCCACACTCACCTCCAGTATTCGTCAGGAGCAAGGCCCATGTCTGCTCACTGCTGCAGCTGAGGGTCCTCAGGCAGAAGGGAAACGAATTCATGCGACAAGCGACTCGCGCCTACCGTGAGCAACTGTCAGTTGGATCTGTGGCAGTAATGTGTGAAGTGTTGGGGGGACCCTTCAGGCTGGAAACAGACCCATCCTCTGTATTATCAGATTGTAAAGTCAACGATATTAGAAATTTTGTAACCTATTCATTACCAAGAGACTCCTGAAGCAGGCCCCTGGCCGAAACACAGTACTGTGTAGAGTCTATGATCAATAAATCTTAAAGTATTAAATCTGTCTTCCTCGTTTCTGGAGTACGTGGTCGATTTCCCACTTTTCTTTTGCTTCAGTCAGTAATTAAATGCCACTACCTATGCTTACTCTAGGGCATCTCAAAAAAGATATAGTGGAATTAGAAAAGGTGCAGAAAAGGGCGACGAAAATGATAAAGGGGATGGGATGACTTCCCTATGAGGAAAAGCTAAAGCGGCTAGGGCTCTTCAGCTTGGAGAAAAGGCGGCTGAGGGAAGATATGATAGAGGTCTACAAAATAATGAGTGGAGTTGAACGGGTAGATGTGAAGCGTCTGTTCACGCTTTCCAAAAATACTAGGACTAGGGGGCATGCGATGAAGCTACAATGTAGTAAATTTAAAATGAATCGGAGAAAATGTTTCTTCACTCAACGTGTAACAAAACTCTGGAATTCGTTGCCAGAGAATGTGGTAAAGGCAGTTAGCTTAGTGGAGTTTAAAAATAGGTTTGGACGGCTTCCTAAAGGAAAAGTCCATAGACCATTATTCAATGGACTTGGGGAAAATCCACTATTTCTGGGATAAGCAGGATCTTGCCAGGTATTTGTGACCTGGATTGGCCACTGTTGGAAACAGGATGCTGGGCTCGATGGACCTTTGGTCTTTCCCAGTATAGCAATACTTATGTACTTATGTAGTGTAAATGTGAGTACCTAAATGCAGCTATTAGGTGCCTAACTGACAGTATTCAATAAAGTGTGTACTTAAATAGTAGGAATGCCCATGTCCTACCCATGCCACTCTCATGTCAATGCCCCCCTTTGCAGTTATGCCCTAAGACAGTGATTCCCAAACCTGATCCTGGGGGCACCCCAGCCAGTCAGGTTTTTGGGATATCCAGATGAATATTCATATAGCAGTCTAGTGACTATTCTTATACAATTTTCATTCACTTTATTATTATTTGCACAACAAAGTCTTCCGAAATATACAATCGTCCTACTTCTTTATGGTTCTCTTGCTTCCTTCCATCCATTCGAACACTCTCATTCACTACCTCATCCACTCCACTTATTTATTGCCTTCTTTCTTAAATCAGATCCAAGGGGACCGCAAAATACAAACAACTTTCAGATCATATGTATTGAAGATGTGATAACAACTTATCTTAACAATATTCTTCCTTTCGATCTTTATAGTCTTTATTTAAGAACCTTCTGGTTTCTGCATATGTTCATTCATCAAAGTGCTATTTCCTCTGATGCACTATGATAGCTCCAGACTGATGATTTCAATCTTCTGGTTAGATCGTTCCCAAAGTACTTATAGGTTGTCAAATGTGATTCTTCCGTCCTAGTAATACGCTTCACCCTCGGTGTCTCTATAAGGTGTTCTCAAATCATCAACCAAGTCTCCAACACAACTTCCATTGGTAACTTCCGTTGGTTAGTATACATGAACAGCACGAGATTGGGTGGCAAAGCCGGTGGCGGGAGACGGAAATAGTGCTGGGCAGACTTATACGGTCTGTGCCAGAGCCGGTGGTGGGAGGCGGGACTGGTGGTTTGGAGGCGGGGATAGTGCTGGGCAGACTTATACGGTCTGTGCCAGAACCGGTGGTGGGAGGCGGGGCTGGTGGTTGGGAGGCGGGGATAGTGCTGGGCAGACTTATACGGTCTGTGCCAGAACCGGTGGTGGGAGGCGGGGCTGGTGGTTGGGAGGCGGGGATAGTGCTGGGCAGACTTATACAGTCAGTGCCCTGAAGAGGACAGGTACAAATCAAAGTAGGGTATACACAAAAAGTAGCACATGTGAGTTTATCTTGTTGGGCAGACTGGATGGACCGTGCAGGTCTTTTTCTGCCGTCATCTACTATGTTACTATGTTACTAGGTTGTCAAATGTGATTCTTCCGTCCTAGTAATACGTTTCACCCTCGGTGTCTCAATGAAGTGTTCTCAAATCATCAATCAAGTCTCCAACACAACTTCCTTTGGTAACTTCCATTGGTTAGTATATATTATCTAGCTAAACTTATCATACACTACTAAGCCCAACTTTGCATTGTTTTACTACTGTTTTATTAAAATTCTATTAACTTTGTATTTCAAATTACTATGTAAGCCGCATTGAGCCTGCATTATGTGGGAAAGCGCGGGGTACAAATGTAATAATAATAATACATGAACAGCACTGTCAAACCCTAAGCAAAAGATGCGTTTCACACTATGGCGTCTTCAGGGGTTTAACTTTTTCTATCATACCGGCTGCATGCACAGGATTCATCTCCCTCAGGAGTCCCGGAGAAATGGCGCTGCTGCCTTGGATCTGACATAAGAAAGAAGGCAATTAATAAGTGGAATGGATGTGGTAGTGAATGATAGTGTTTGAATGGATGAAAGCAAGAGAACCATAAAGAAGCAGGGGCATAGCCAGAAAATAGATTTTGGGTGGGCCTAGGCATGAACTGGGTGGGCACCAAGTGTTCTCCCCCCCCCCCCCCCCCCACCACCACCACCAAAAAAATATCTCAGCTGATGAGACAACGCTTCTTTCCACCTTGGCAGTCTGCAGCAGGCATGCGCTGAAAACTGAGCATGTGCAGGTGCCGGTAGTGTGAAGACTAGCATTTTTGTTACCATCAGGGGGAAGTCTTCAGCTGGTAGACCTTGGGATCTCCACCAGCTACTACTAAATGTGTGCTACTGTTGGGTGGGCCTGAGCCCTAAGTGGGTGGGCCCTGGCCCACCCAGGCCCACCCGTGGCTATGCCACTGTAAAGAAGTAGGATGATTGTAATTTTTAGAAGATTTTGTTGTGCAAACAATAATAAAGTGAATGAAAATTGTATAAGAATAGTCACTAGACTGCTATTTGATATATATTTTTTTGTGACTAAAGCAGTGGCGTTCCTAGGGGCGCTGACACCCGGGGCAGATCGCCCCCCGGGTGCAGCGCCCCCCCCCTCCCCCCCCCCCCCGGAACAGCGCGACCCCCCCCTCCCAGCGAAATAACCTCCGGGTGCAGCGCGACTCCCCGGCGAAAGAACCCCCCCCGGGTGCACGCCGCTGGGGGGGGGGGGGGTGCCACGCGCCTGTCGGCTCTTCGTTTCCATGCTCCTTCTGCCCCGGAACAGGAAGTAACCTGTTCCGGGGCAGAGGGAGCATGAAAACGAAGAGCCGACAGGCGCGTGGCACCCCCCCCCCCCAGCGGCGTGCACCCGGGGCGGACCGCCCCCCCCCCCTTGGTACGCCACTGGACTAAAGAGAAATCAAGGATGCTCAGAATAGGGAACAATGAATATTCATGAGAGAGATTTGCACACACTGCTTCCACTGCATGCAAATCTCTCTCGTATGGAAGCTGATATGGAAAAGTGGATTGGAAAATCCTCTTTGCCTTTACATGGTGAAATGATTTAATAAAAATTGATTTCTAGTAGATCTAGAAATAAAATCATTTTAATAAGCGACATGAGCACCTAAATAAGCAGGGGTAGTAGATCCACACAATGAGCAAATGACCCCCCAGTCACATGTTCCACAGTTCTAAATCAGACCCAGGTTGCATGGAGGTTTCGAAACGGAGCAACACCACAAAAAAAAAAAAAAAAAAAAGAATCCAGCACACCCAGAATGTGAGCCTGGAGGAGCCTCCAGAGCTATGGTCTTGGCAACACCTCTTGCCAATGTGTTGAAAAGAAGGCGGTTCCTTGGGCATTATATCACTCATAAACAGTAACACACAGCAGGGTGTAAGTGTACTACAAAAAAAACCAAGCTTCAACCACCCAGGAAGTATAACTACTAAAATGTAAACCACTCCCTGTTATGTCTTTAAAGCCATTATACAACCAAAATCATCAAATGTACTTTGCGTCTCAGGTACATATTCACCTTGGTATGTTCTGTTGTTTCAGTCTGAGTATGGCAGCTATCCAACGCTGTGGAAGGACCCTGGCCAATAGTTAGAACTAATTTATATTCAGAGAGGTTTACTTCTTGATGGGAACTGCAGCGGAAGTTAGGCAATTGCCTAAGTAATACCAAGCTACCTGTGTTTGGCTTGCTTATATATATATATATATATATATATATATATATATATATATATATATTATATATATATATATATATATCATACGAGAGTTGTCTATATTATTTTCGTTAACATTAGTTTGATAGTATGAAGTTGATTTCCTTTTTAAACTGCATCGCTGGGTAAATGTCTCCTGTCATCCCCCTTCTCCCCCACTGCTAACTCCCGGCTCCGTTCCTTCTATCTCGCTGCTCCCTATGCCTGGAATAGACTCCCTGAGCCAGTACGTCAGGCTCAGTCTCTGGTTGTCTTCAAGTCTAGGCTTAAAGCCCACCTCTTTGCTACTGCTTTCGACTCCTAACCATGACTCTCTTACTCAACACCCTCACTTATCACCCCTACCACTGCAATTTCCCCACCCCTAGCTGTCTGTTCGTCTGTCCAATTTAGATTGTAAGCTCTGTTGAGCAGGGACTGTCTTTTCATGTTCATTTGTACAGCGCTGCGTAAGCCTAGTAGCGCTATAGAAATGTTTAATAGTAGTAGTAGTAGTAGTAATATTTTTGTTAAAACCTGAACAGCAGTCGACTTTGCTTCAGATATAGTCTTGTTAATGAGCCACATGGATAATCTAATCGAATCATTTGAGAATATACAGCAAATGAAGTTCTACTGAAGTAGAAACGGTTAAGATTTGAAAATGATAATAAGACCAGAAAAAATTTGAACAAAATGAATATTGTTGTAGATGATTAATATCGAGATTGTTGTTTTCCCAGAGTTCCAGGTATGACTCCTAATGTTTTTTTTTCCTCTGAAATGATTCCTCTTAATATATTAATTCAAAAGGAGTGAAGCCTGTGAAACTGGGATTACTTTAATCAGCGGGAATTGGATTGGAGATTCAAGGGTTTGTATTGTTAAACAATTTCTGGTTTTAAAAGGGAAAAAAAATGAAATCAGGTGTATTACTTTCACTAATATTGGACAATAAGTATGTTTCCAATGAAATTGATGGACTATGCACCGTTATGGTCTTGAAGAAACCAACCAGATGATCAATGTGGAAAAATGATTTAGATAAATAATAACTGGGGATAATCGGGTTAATACCACGTTTTCTTTGTTTGCTGTTGCTTAAATTGATCTCCTTGTCTTGTTTCACTCTCCCTATTTATTTTGTGGTCTAAGAAAGAGAAAGATTGTACAAAATCCATTTATCTTGTTGAGATTGTTTTCTTCAAATATTGTTTTAATGTACAATCATCTCTGTTTTACTGTTTTGCAAGTGATCCTTGTAAAATGAAAAAATTATAAATAAATGATTTAAAAAAAAAACAAAACCTGAACAGTATTTTGAGTCAGATATTTTAGGAACGCCCCCTTTTAAGAGGCACACGGAAAAAATGTACACGCGCGTCTTTAGAGAATGCCAACAAGGAAGATGCACGCAAATTCTAATTGTTGCCAATTAGTACCAACAATTGATTGATAGCACCCAATTGTTCGCACTAATTGGCTTGTTGGTCATTTGAATTGCGCGCACACCAAAATTTGCACGCACAGTTTTGAGCACCATATAGAATTTTGGGGGATTATCACTTTTGGGTAATCGTGTTGGGTCTCGTAAAAAGTAGCAGAAACTGTATCACAGAGAGTCCAACTGTTTCGTGCAGAGATCATTTGCAAGGAAATACTAACCTTGGGAAGGAAGACAGAGAAAGCAAAGACTACAGGGACATTTGATCCAGAGCAATTAGTGAAAACCCAGTCTGACTAATCAACTAACTGCAATGAAATAGAATGACTACCCATCAGGGCGAGGATTACTTACAACTTAAAAAAAAAACAAGCACAGTGGGTGTACTGCATACACAATAGATACGAGTCATCGGGTGCCCGCCAAACTTCCAAAAAAAGAGCACCTCACACCTAGAAGAAATAAGGAACAAATCTGAAGAACGAAAAGCATGCCACCAAGAGAAATAGTAATTACAGACTGAGTTCTACCTGGGTTTCCAGCTCAGAATCAATCTTAAGGTCTTTCTATCATTCTGTCCCTTTGGTTCTCAACCCATCCCTCAAGACACACCAAGCTAGTCAGGCAGTTACGTTCCTAGCCTGCTTGCCACCTGGGGTGGGTCGCCACTGCGCTCCCCCAGTGTGTCACCCCCCCCCCCCCCACACACACACACACACACACAAGCGCATCACCAGACCTTTCCTCCCAGCAAGGGGGTATGCGAGCTGTGGGCTCTGCCGGTCCCATGCCTCAGAACAGGAAGTAACATTAGAGGGGGCTGGGAACCGGCAGAGCTGACAGCCATATGTGCCTGCTCCATGCACCCCCTTGCTAACTGCACCCAGGGCGGACCGCCCCCACCGCCCTTGGTATACTACTGCAGTCAGGTTTTCAGGATACCTACAATGAATATGCATAAGATGGATATGAATACAATGGAGGTAGTAGTGCAGGCTTCAACCACCCAGGATATCCCATATTAATTGTGGATATCCCAAAAATCCTATTAGTTAGCTCTCCCAAGGACTGGGTTGAGAATCCCTGTTCAATCCAAACCTTTATGCGGGTAAGGGAGGGGGGGCTTAGTGTAAGCATGTTTCCAGGTGCCTATTTTAAGTCAGTTTTATAAAAACAAGCAAACATCTACTTGTTACTCCTGCTGGAATTCTGCGCCAAAAAATTTTAAATTCTGCTCAAAAAATTTGAAAATTCTGTGCACAAGTTTGCAAATTCTGCAAAATTCTGTGCACAAAATTTTCAATTGTTTTTGCAGCCCCCTCTCTCCATCCCACCCACAACATCCCCCTTTTTTTACAGCCGCTCTCTCCCCACCACTCAGCTGAACCCTGCCCGCTTGCCCAACTCTTCGCCCACTACTGCCAGCCTACCTATGCATCCCCTGGTGGTCTAGTGGCCTCTTCAGGAGGGGGGGCAGGAAAGATCCCCACTCTTTCCTGCCCCGCTCCCGCCACTCTCTTTCTGGTGCCGTGCTTTTCCAAAATGGCCGCCAAGACTTCAAGTGGTAGCCTTGTGAGCTCTTTGCCCCTCATTCTGTAAATGGCACCCACAGATAGGCTACCAATTGGGCACACAGTTATAGACTAGTGCCATTTGCGTGTGTAAACTAAGTGGCTCAATTGGCACTTAATTGGCAATAAAAATTATTGGCCTTAACAAGTGTTAATTGACACTAATTAATAGTTATCCCCCAGATTCTATATAGCCCAACCAAAATTGTGTTTTGGTTTTGCATGCACAGTTGAACTACTGAACAAGCCAATTAGCACTGATAATTGCCACTTAAGCAATTATTGACACTAATTGGCATTAATTAGAATTTACAAGCACAACTTGCTAGGTGTATTCTGTAAAGTGGTGCGCGGAAGTTCTAATGCGTGCTGCCAAAAAGGAGGGGTGTCTCTGAGTGTAGAATGGGCGGACCACGAGCATTCTGAAATTCTACGCGAACGGTTATAGAATACAACTGCTTTGCGTCTAACTTAGGCACCGGTATTTAAACCAAATTTTACTTGGCGTAAATGGATGCGCCTAGAGTTAGGCACAGGTATAGCCACTAGGCATAGTCTATACACTGCAGACTTAAGGAACTATTCTATAGTGGCAGATCCACACGGAGCTGCAATTACACAATTCGTGCTTAGCGCCCTGTATCCCAGCGCCTAACTTTGGGCAAAATTGACTGACTCTACCCCTCTACGTATTTCACACAACATTTGATATTCAGTGGGCCTTTCGTAGAGCAGGCTGCAAACTGTGAATGTCCAGACCTGGATAGTCTATTTCTGACCTGGGTGTCTCTGTAAAACAAAAGCTTTAAATATCAGAGCGATAATCCCTGAAGCCAGTCAGCAGTAAATCACACTGGCAAATAATTATGTTTTTCTTGATATGCCAGCTTTGTCCTCTATGGCCATGACAATAAATATAGAAATGATCTGGATGAACGGGCATCTTAATGTGATGCTGCCTGGTATTCTGGGATATATTAAATTAAACCGACAGAAAAGGGTTGGCACCTCATGGGGGTGGGGGAGGGGAGGGACAGCAACAATGTGGTGAAGCTACATTAAAATATTCACCCAAAGCTACATTTAACCTGCATCACCACCACACTTTCTTTGCAAAACCGCTGCTCTTGCGCATCATCGTGTTGTGTTTAAGCCACGCCAGGTTTGCAAGCTCACATCGTAAATGTGAAACATGCAGATTCCAAAGTTAAAACATGTATCAGCTTAGACATGCAGATCAGAAAGAAATCCATTCACCAATGAGAAACTCACCACATCTGGAGACAGTCCAAGCCTAACAAAGCCTCTGCTTCCTTTGAGGCTAATACTTCCTTTGTCTGAGCCAACAGCTGCACTAGGATGAAAGCCCTATCAGAAAGAACCCTGAATGAGTGAACTGTGGCCTGGATTGATCATCAGTGTCATCACCAGCATCCAAGAACCCTGTTATTCGGTGAGCTTTGAGACTTGAAATTGCACTGGTGCCCAGTGGCGTAGCTAGAGGGGGCGCCAGGGGAGCGGCCGCTCCCCCAAACGGAGTTCTGCCAGCGCCGGTGGAAGTCCGCTCTTGTGCCGCTTTCGCTCCCCCCGCACCGTCAACCTGGCTCCGCTTCTGCTGCTGCCCACTAGACCACCAGTTTGCTACCCATCTTTTCTACATAAATATATAAAAACATGGAAAATGTCACTTCCTTAGATTAGTTTAAACAAATGACGACTAGTTATTTTAAATAAGGCAGAAGCTGTGCACTGTTTCCTGCTTTAATTAAAGCATTGCAGAAACACAGGGCTAAAAGTGACTTTAAGAGGTCATCTAGTTCTCCAAGCAGAATCCACAGCAGCGAAACTATCCTAGAAAGCTGTCTAGCATGCTTTTAAAATCCTCCAATGACCCATAAACATAACATAACGATAGTAACATAGTAGATGACAGCAGAGAAAGACCTGTACGGTCCATCTAGTCTGCCTAACAAGATAAACTCATATGTGCTACTTTATGTGTATACCTGACTTTCATTTGTATCTGCCATTTTCAGGCCACAGACCGTAGAAGTCTGCCCAACACTAGCCCCACCTCCCAACCACCAGTCCCGCCTCCCACCACCAGCTCTGGCACAGACCGTATAAGTCTGCCCAGCATTATCCCCGCCTCCCAACCACCAGCCCCGGCACAGACCGTATAAGTCTGCCCAGCACTATCCCCGCCTCCCAACCACTAGCCCCGCCTCCCACCACCGGCTCTGCCACCCAATCTCCGGCTAAGCTTCTGAGGATCCCTTCCTTCTGAACAGGATTCCTTTATGTTTATCCCACGCATGTTTGAATTCCGTTACCGTTTTCATCTCCACCACCTCCCGCGGGAGAGCATTCCAAGCATCCACTACTCTCTCCGTGAAGAAATACTTTCTGGCATTTTTCTTGAGTCTGCCCCCCTTTAGTCTCATTTCATGTCCTCTAGTTCTACCGCCTTCCCATCTCCGGAAAAGGTTCATTTGCGGATTAATACCTTTCAAATATTTGAACGTCTGTATCATATCACCCCTGTTTCTCCTTTCTTCCAGGGTATACATCTTCAGGTCGGCAAGTCTCTCCTCATACGTCTACCCTCCCTTCAGTTATTTAGTTTGATCCTTAACTATCTTTACAGTTAGGCAGTTCTAACCTAAATTCTCCTGCTGCCGTGTACACCTGTTACTTTTTCTCCTTTCTCTGGAGATCGAGACCTGAAAGCTATCCTCTTTAATCAGCCCACCTTCGGTACTTGAACCAAACAAGCTAAGTCGTTGTAGCTGGTGCACATAGAGTTCTATCGAGATGCTTTTTCTTTACCTGCTCCTTGGCAAATGCTTGTGCACTGTCAGTGCCGGACTTAGTACACCTGTGCTTGAACATTACAAGAACTGGTACCTTCTCTGTGGCTGGTCCTTCAGAGTGGAATAGACTGCCCTTGACCTTGAAGTCACAACAGATTGTTGCATCTTTTAAATCGATGCTGAAATGTCATCTGCTCAACCAGACTGGCGGGCTGTCATGAACTGTCCATACCTTATTGATTCTATGGCCCAGTGGCGTAGCCACAGGTGGGCCTGGGTGGGCCAGGGCCCACCCACTTAGGGCTCAGGCCCACCCAACAGTAGCACATGTTTAGCGGTAGCTGGTGGAGATCCCAATCTCTGTCAGCTGAAGACTTTCCCCTGATAGTAACAAAATTCTACTCTCCACAATACTGGCACCTGCGCATGCTCAGTTTTCAATGCATGCCTGCTGCAGACTGCCAAGGTGGAAAGAAGCATTTTCCTTCCAGCTGAGATATTTTTTTTTGTGTGGGGGGGGGAGAACATTTGGTGCCCACCCACTTCATATCTAGGCCCACCCAAATTCTGTTGTCTGGCTACGCCCCTGCTATGGCCCCGTTACATTTCTGAATGTCCGCTGCTTGTTTACTGTATTTTAGATTATGTATGTTGTCACCCACCTTGGATAAAGGCAGGCTATACATAATAAAACATAAAAAGTGAGAGTCATCAGCTATTGTGCGAAACCCAAGCATTCTGTCTATATTGATGGAGTGAAGGTGATCCGGAGAAAAGCCTACCAGAATAGTGTGAAGATGTCAGGAAGTATTTTTTCCCCCACAGAAAGAGAGTGGGAAATGGACCAATGACTCCAGGAGAACGGGAGATAAGATTTCAAAGAACCACTTTATTCAATGACTCGACACAGAAAACTGTGTTTCGGCCAAAAGGCCTGCCTCAGGAGTCTTATGCCTCCGAAAAAGAAGGGGAAGGTGGTTATCCATACCCCTACAACTTCGGTTTCTTCTTTGTCTCAGCCGACGCTGGAAGCTTTCATGGTGCGGCAAACTGGAGCATATGGAAAACGTGTTTCTTGGACATGATGCAAGTAGCCAGCGCCACTAACATAGTATTTATGACAAGGCTGAAAGCAGGGGCTGAGAAATTTCTCATTTCCCAAGCGGCTTAGGCATCCCCCTGGAACAGCTGCAGCAGGAGAAACTAGCTTTCCATATGCTCCAGTTTGCCGCACCATGAAAGCTTCCAGCGTCGGCTGAGACAAAGAAGAAACCGAAGTTGTAGGGGTATGGATAACCACCTTCCCCTTCTTTTTCGGAGGCATAAGACTCCTGAGGCAGGCCTTTTGGCCGAAACACAGTTTTCTGTGTCGAGTCATTGAATAAAGTGGTTCTTTGAAATCTTATCTCCCGTTCTCCTGGAGTCATTGGTCCATTTCCCATTCTCTTTCTGTGCAGGAAGTATTTTTTCACACAGAGGGTGGTGGATATGTGGAATGCCCTCCCGCGGGAGGTGGTGGAGTGAAAACGGTAATGGAATTCAAAAATGCGTGGGATAAACACAAAGGAATCCTGTTTAGAAGGAACGGTTCCGCGGAATCTTAGCGGAGATTGGGTGGCCACGCCGGTAATTGGGAAACAAAATGGGAGCTGGGAAGACTTCTACGGTCTACGCCCTGATTGTGACCGAATAGATAGGGATGGGCTGGGGCGTAAATTTTAAGGGGCCTCGACGTTAGTTCCAGAACTTAGTACAAGAACAGTGCTGGGTAGACTTCTACGGTCTGTGCCCTGAGAGAGGCAGGGGCAAATCAAACGCAGGTATACATATAAAGTATCACATACCCTGTGAATGAGTTTATCTTGTTGGGCAGACTGAATGGACTGTACAGGTCTTACCTGGATAAATTGCCAATATACATAACATAACACAAAGTCCAGAAGGAACCTCTCTTTGGAACAATGCAAGTACTATTGGTGATCGAGACACTGGGATCATATTCTACGTGCCCTGGCTTAGCTTAGGAGTGAGATTCTTTCCTGTCACACTAGGCACAAAAACTGACCCATTTGGAGAAACTGCCCCCATGAGACTCAGAGATCAAAACCTGTACACCCTAAAGGAGAGGAGAGGCAGATCTGATAGAAATATTTGCAGTGGTAATAATCTTTTTGGGCTCCAAGGAATAACGTCAGGAAACATTTTTCCATGAAAAGGATGGTGGAGGCATGGAACAGATGGTGGAAGCTTTACCAGTAACAGAGTTCAGGGAGGCATGAGATACACATAGAGGATTCTTAGCAGCACAGATGTCAAGAAATAGTAGTTTAGTTTAATAACATTGAATATACCACCTTTCGTACAATGAAGGCGGTTTGCAAATAAATTTAATCAAGAGAAATAAAACAAAATTAAACATGGAAAAGAAAATAAGATGATACCTTTTTTATTGGACATAACAATACATTTCTTGATTAGCTTTCGAAGGTTGCCCTTCTTCGTCAGATCGGAAATAAGCAAATGTGGTAGACGACAGGGTTTTTTTAAGTGAAACATCAAAGCATTACAGTGACAGTCTAACAGGGTGGGGTTGGGTAGGAGATATGCAAGGACCCTTTAATGTGAAAAAAGCAGAATGGTGAGTAGCTTGAAACCTAGTGTGTATTAGGTCAGGGATTTATTTATTTATTTATTTATTTTATTGCATTTGTATCCCACATTTTCCCACCTATTTGCGGGCTCAGTGTGGCTTACAATACAATTGGGTGGCGGAGCAGGTGGGGGGAAGAGGGGTTGGTGGTTCGGAGGCGAGAATAGGGGAGGGCAGACTTATATGGTCTGTGCCAGAGCCGGTGATGGGAGGCGGGACAGGTGGTTGGGAAGCGGGAAAAACTGCTGGGCAGACTTATACGGTCTGTGCCCTGAGAAAGACAGGTACAAATCAAGGTAAGGTATACACATACGTTTATCTTGGCCAGACTGGATGGACCGTGCAGGTCTTTTTCTGCCGTCATCTACTATGTTACTATGTAATACATTGTGAATGATGGAAATACAATGTGTTACAGTACGATTATGGGTTACATTATGAGAAGTTATGGGAAGACAAAGTCAAGTCAAAACATCATTTGGAGCGTAGAAACAATGGAATGTTACAATGGGGAAAACAATAGCACGAAAACCTTAGAGTATAACAATTTTATATGTGGGTGGAGTATTAATTGTGGAGAAAATACGGGGTAAGAGAATTCAGAAGAGGGTGTATTGATGCATTTCTGTTAGTGTGTGTGGACTTCATGTGTTTTGATCCTTGCAGTAAATTTTCTCAAAGAGATAAGTCTTCAATCGTTTGCGGAAGTCGGTTAATTCGTAGATCGTTTTCAGGTTGCGTGGTAGTGCATTCCAGAATTGCGTGCTCATATAAGAGAAGGTTGATGCGTGCAGTACTTTGTATTTTATGCCTTTGCAGTTAGGGAAGTGGAGATTGAGGAAAGTTCGGGATGATCTTTTAGCGTTTCTGGGTGGCAGGTTTATTAAATCAGACATGTATGCCGGGGCTTCACCGTGGATGATTTTGTTACTAGTTAGTTAGTTAGTTAGATAGATAGTTGGTTACTAGTTGAGGATCGAAGACAGCCTATAGGACTATATGGGACAATCAAAGAGGAGAGGAAGGCCAGAATTTCTGAGAAAATAACTTTGCGAGTCAATGTCAGAATTTTATATTGTGTGCAAAAGATAATCGTAAGTACATAAGTATTGCCATACTGGGAAAGATCAAAGGTCCATCAAGCCCAGCATCCTGTTTCCAACAGTGGCCAATCCAGGTCACAAATACCTGGCAACATCCCAAAAAAATACAAAACATTTTCTACTGCTTATCCCAGAAATAGTGGATTTTCCCAAAGTCCATTTAATAATGGTCTATAGACTTTTCCTTTAGGAAGCCATCCAAACCTTTTTTAAACTCTGCTAAGCTAACTGCCTTTACCACACTCTCTGGCAACGAATTCCAGAGTTTAATTACACGTTGAGTGAAGAAACATTTTCTCCAATTCGTTTTAAATTTCCTACATTGTAGCTTCATCGCATGCCCCCTAGGCCTAGTATTTTTGGAAAGCGTAAACAGACACTTCACATCTACCCATTCGACTCCACTCATTATTTTATAGACCTCTATCATATCTCCTCTCAGCCGCCTTTTCTCCAGGCTGAAGAGCCCTAGCCGCTTTAGCCTTTCCTCATAGGAAAGTCGTCCCATCCCCTTTATCATTTTCGTCGCCCTTCTCTGTACATGTATTTTCATGCTCTCCTTGAATGATGCGACTAGTGTCAGAGCTTCTGCAATGAAATGGCAAGTGTGTCATATAGAATGTTAGAAGTCCTAGCACACGTGCAGGGAATCACACAGCTGAGTCTGGCATAACTGTGATGATACAGGTATCCAGTAGCTGGGTGGCTCTAGCAATCTATAAGTATAGAAGCATCTAGAATTCCTAGTGGAAATACAGATGTTCCTTCAGACAGATCAGTTTGGCAGGCTAGCTGCTCCTCTTATTAACCGGGTGATGCAACAGATTACAGGTGGTGGGATACCGCTCAGGAAAACCATAGGGGCCCAAAAGGTCAGGGGCCTGATATTTAGCCGGTGTTGATCAGAGTTTGGCTAACCACCACTGGTGCTAAACCCAGAAATTCAATGGCAGGCACCAGCATTGAATTTCCAGGTTTGCACAGCCGGCTCAGTTAAGTGCAGTATTCAGCACTTAACGGACTTTGGATTACCACAAAAAAAAAATGTTATGCAGTCCAATGTATGCAGTTAACCTGCAGAATATTGGAAACCAGCCAAGTGTTGACCCCGCCCCTGGAACGCCACCAAAATAGCCGGTTTTCAGTTCGGTGCTAACAGCTTATTGTCAAGGTTTGCTTGTGGATCTATATTGACAGTACGTTATATAAGGTGCCTGTCAAGACCCCCTGATGAAGGTGTTTTACCCGAAACACGGACCGTGTTGGGTCCCAATAAAGGCTTCTTTTGGAGCATCTTACCTTGATGTAGTGACTGATCACATGATACAAGTTCCTTTCCACCCAATTTCTGATTGAATATTGATCCCCAGATATTCAGGCATCAGCCATTCTTGTGTTAGTCACTGTTTGGATACTTTGGGGCTTGGAGTCAGACATGGGAGGGAAGAGTTGCTGGATGTGAATTAAGGGGCCAATCAATGTAATAAAGCGTGAGATGAGCTTCAAGGAAATTTCCTAACACATGTGCTGAAATAAATGAATACCGACAAATAAAACAGCGCTCACCACTTCAGGAGAATGCTGCCGTTTTCTGTGTTGGGAAGTCTCTTTTCTTTCAACTTTCTGCCAGTGAATAGCCCAATCCCCATTAAGAAAGACAGGAAAATGGAAAGAAATAAAGACGTCCCCTATTTTAGTCAGTACCTGGTCCTGGGCACCTCTAGCTGGGCACTGAAGACAGCGTGGCATCTCCGTGGTCCTACAATCCTCACCTACTGCTGTCATTTTGAAAATGTTGGTACCTGATTTCTACTGATATATCAGTACATACTCTTACGTGTCTGTCTGACACAGCGATTTTCATGCTTGGTTCACATTGGACTCGATTCCACTCTTTAGTTTTGTTTGTACTTTTCGCCACGCAACTTGTATGTCTACCTTTCATTAGCCTTTTTAAAGGCTTGATTTGGTTTGCTTACTCTTTAGCTGCATCTACAAGTGATCTCCATACACAGACTCCTGAGGCAGGCGTTGTTTGCCGAGTCACGGTACCGTGTCAAGTCTTATCTACTGTGTCTTATCCACTGTTAAAGGATATTCTTTCCATCTCTCGTCTCCTTGGTCGCACTTGGAAGCGTCCTGTTGATCATGCTACTCCCTTGACTCTGCATTCCCCTTGTAGCAGATCCAGTTTCCCCACTTTTGTGGTTGTTTGATACATAGTACATCAGAACATACAGGCACTTCTTGAGTCAGGGTTGACCCTTAGTGATCATACATTGAGGGACCCCTCCCCTTGTGGTTTTCTTGGCATAATACAGCAGTGGTTTGCCATCGCCTTCTTCTGAGGTATGAAGGGTTAATTGACTTGTCCAAGACTACAAGGAGCAGCTGTGTGATTTGAACTTGGGTCTTCCAGTTCCCAACCTGCTGATCTAAACACTAGGCTACCCCTCTGCTCCATATTTAAATATTGGGATTCTGCCCATTAGCATGCATTTTGCATGCTGACTGTACTATCTTTTAGCGTGGTGGTTTTACTCAGAATTTTCTGTGCCTCAGTCCTTACTGTGTTGGCTAGCAAGATTGGTGTGGAGAAATCCAGAGTAAACCACTACACTGAAGAGGGTACAGCTAAACATTCAACATTATTACATTGGCCCCTAAGCAGGGAATTTGGCATGCATATCTACCCGAGAAGATGGAGTACAAAGGAGGAAGCCAACAAACCGCCCTGAACAAGGAGTGAATTCCTACAGGAAGTCAAGCTTCCTAGTTGCACAGAACTGGATGCATCAGTTGGCCTTTTTCTGATGCCCTCTACACCATCTACTGGTAAACCCATCCCGCATCTATGTAAATATATACATCTATGTGATAATGTACTGATGTGATCTAACATAGTAACATAGTAAATGATGGCAGATAAGGACCTGAACGGTCCATCCAGTCTGCCCAACAAGATAAACTCATTTTACATGGTATGTGATACTTTATATGTATACCCAAGTTTGATTTGTCCTTGCCATTCTCAGGGAACAGACCGTAAAAGTCTGCCCAACACAGTTCTTGTACTAAAGGTTCTGAAGCTAACGTCGAAGCCCCTTACAATTTACACTCCAGCCCATCCCTATCCAGTTATGATCAGTGTGTAGACCGTAGAAGTCTGCCCAGCACCGGTTTTGCTTCCCAATTACTAGCGTCACCACCCAATCTCCGCTAAGATTCCGTAGATCCATTCTTTCTAAACAGGATTCCTTTGTGTTTATCCCACACATGTGTTGTTTTCAGCTGATTAGACAATTCAGGATGCCATAAGGTTTACTGGCACCAACACAGGAAAAATTACCCAAGGGCAGATTATGTATGGTCCACATGGGTGCTAGATCCTCCATAACACAAATGTCTCAGACTGTGTCTTTATACAACACAATTAGTATACTTGCCGGAAGTATACTAATGCATGATAGCAATACTTTTCTGGAAACAACCTTTTCCGGAGACGGGAAGGCGGTAGAACTAAACGACATGAATTGAGGTTGAAGGGGGAGGGTGGTGGTTACATGGAATGCCCTCCCGCGGGAGGTGGTGGAGATGAAAACGGTAATGGAATTCAAACATGCGTGGGATAAACACAAAAGAATCCTGTTTAGAAGGAATGGATCCACGGAATCTTAGCAGAGATTGTGTGGCGACGCCGGTAACTGGGAAGCAAAACCAGTGCTGGGCAGACTTCTACGGTCTACACCCTGATCGTGACTGAATAGATATGGATGGGCTTGAGTGTAAATTTTAAGGGGCTTCGACGATAGCTTCAGAACTTCTAGTACAAGAACAGTGCTGGGCAGACTTCTACGGTCTGTGCCCTGAGAAAGGCAGGGACAAATCAAACTCGGGTATACATATAAAGTATCACATACCATATAAAATGAGTTTATCTTGTTGGGCAGACTGGATGGACTGTTCAAGTCTTTATCTGCCGTCATTTACTATGTTACTATCCAGCTCATTTTCAAAAGTAATCGCTGGCCATCTTCCGACACAAATCGGGAGATGGCCGGCGATCTCCTGAACCCGGCCAAATCGGTATAATCAAAAGACGATTTTGGCCAGGTTCAACTGCTTTCCGTCACGGAGCCGGCGAAAAATCAAGGGGGGCGTGTCGGTAGGGTAGTGAAGGCAGGACGGGGGCGTGCTCACAAGATGGCTGGCTTCGCCTGATAATGGAAAAAAAAAGCCATTCTTGACGAGCATTTCGCCGGCTTTACTTGGTCCCTTTTTTTTCACGACCAAGCTTCAAAAAGGAGCCCCCAACTGACCACCAGAGGGAATCGGGGATGACCTACCCTTACTCCCCCAGTGGTCACCAACTCCCTCCCACCCAAAAAAAAGCAAAAAAAAAACTTTTTTGCCAGCGTCTCTGCCAGCCTCAAATGTCATACCCAGCTCCCTGATAGCAGTATGCAAGTCCCTGGAGCAGTTTTTAGTGGGTGCAGTGCACTTCAGACAGGTGGACCCAGGCCCATCCCCCCCCCTACCTGTTACACTTGTGGTGGTAAATGGGAGCCCTCCAAAACCCACCCAAATCCCACTGTACCCACATGTAGGTGCCCCCCTTCACCCATAAGGGCTATGGTAATGGTGTAGAGTTGTGGGGAGTGAGTTTTTTTGGGGGGGAGTTGGGGGGCTAAACAACCAAGGGAAGGGAGCTTTGCACCTGGGAGCTATTTTTTTTTTTTTTTTTAATTTTTAGAAGTGCCCTCTAGGGTGCCCGGTTGGTGTCCTGGCATGTGAGGGGGGCCAGTGCACTACAAATGCTGGCTCCTCCCATGACCAAATGCCTTGGATTTGGCCGGGTTTGAGATCGCTGGCATTATTTTCCATTATGGCCGAAAACCGATGCCGGCCATCTCAAACCCGGCAAACTCTGACATTTGGCCCGGCCCAACCGTATTAGCAAAGAAAAAGATGGCCAGTCATCTTTTTCGAAAATACAGTTAGCTCCGCCCACTAACGGCGCCGGCCCCAAAGATGGCCGACCAGCTATTTGGCCGGCGCCATTCTATTATGCCCCTCCATGTTACTTCCATACAACAAATTGAGAATTGGACTGAATAGCACCTCTTTCTGGAATATAGGAATGAGGGAAGCCAAGGGTCCAGTTTCCATGGGCCACCACCCTACTGCTCCCTCCCTCCCTCCCCAAATATACTGAATTTTCATACATGAGTAAAAACTGAGCATGTGTGGGGGTGGAGGGCTGGGCCCATGGAAATTGCTGCTAACTGCCAGGGTTGGGGAGTTTCTGGCCACTGGAGGAGGACCTCCAGCTGATGGGGCTTGGAGATCCCCACTAGTTCTGATATTTAAAAGTGAGTTGAGGGTCACGGGGGGGGGGGGGGTGGTGCATGGAGAGCAAAGTGAGGGTGAGGCTGGGAGATAAGAGAGGTGGCGGGGCAAAATTTCATGCCCCCTCCTACCCTGGCCTCAGATCTCCCCCCTCCCTCAAATAAAATGTGAAGATCTGGCTATATCACTGTGGCAGATGGAGTTGGCAGGTTGTCCTTGTCCTGCCCAAAATAGGATCATGAAAAGAAGTTCAGAACAGTGTTTATTCTCATTCAACAATACAGCGGCCACCAGCACCTGTCTCAGTTCTTTCTTCCAACTGCTAAAGAAAGCAAACCTGAGAACTGACCAGGATGAGGTAAGGGACAGGAAGGATGACCAGCTACCACCGCAACACCAGAACTTTACAGCAGAGCTGCTGCAGGCCACATGCTGAAAATACATTTCACATTTTTTCACTGTAGGCGTGAGTTAAATATTGTTCATCAAGGACAGGGTAAGCACTGTATGCAGGGTGGGGCCTGTTGACTGACTGGGTGTGTGCACTCAGGAGGTGGGTGAAGCCCTTCCGTTGCAGCCTGACAGAATGATTTGTGCCTGCCTGGTGCTTACTGTATGTTTGGAGTTTTAGGCAATGGTAGGGAACAACCTAGAAAAAGACCTGGGCCTGTTCCAGCGGGAATTCATCGCTTGTGCTGGCAGCGCCAGGAAAGCAGGCAGGCACTCAGCTGGGAAGAAACACTTGCAGCTGGCTGGCTGCTGGACTCTTAAAGGAAATGGCTAGAATTCCCTACCTCCTAATATATATTTGAAAAAGAAGGCTAGAGGCTGACATCTGGAATACAACCTTAGTGAAAGGTAATATGGTCACGATGAACTGGGCACATCCTTACCTGCTCTAACTTATGTATATGTAACATTCCTTTTTCAGTGTAGCTCAAGGCAGGGGCGTATCCAGACTTCGGCGAGAGGGCGGTCCAGAGCCCGAGGTGAGGGGGCACATTTTAGCCCCCCCCCCCCGGTGCCACCGACCCCCCCCCCCACACACCGCCTCCACCACCACCACCAACAACAACAACAACTTTGACCCCCCCCCCCCGCCGACGACCCTCTTGACCCCCCCTCGCCGTCGCTGTCACCTACCCTTGCTGGCGGGGGACCCCAACCCCCGCTAGCCGAGGTCCTCTTCTTCCTTCGTTCTGTTTCTGAATCTGATGTCCTGCAGGACGTCAGAAACAGAACGAAGCCTTGCGCTGGAAGAAGAGGACCTCGGCTGGCGAGGGTTGGGGTCCCTCGCCAGCAAAGGTAGGCGACGGCGGGGGAGGGTTGGCAGTGGGAGGGGGGTCAAAGTTGGTTGTGGTTCTGGCGGCAGCGGCGGTCGGCAATGGCGGGGGGGTCGGCAATGGTGGGGAGGGGGCTAAAATGTGCCCTCTCACCTCGGGCTCTGGACCCCCCCTCCCGCCGAAGTCTGGCTATGCCCCTGCCTCATCGTAACAGATTTTGACTGGTGAGGTTAGGGAGAGAAAGGAAAAGGATTGGGAAGTGAGGTAGAAGATGTAGGGAGGAAAGGGGGGGTGGATTTATCTCACACGTTTTCAGTAGTAGCTCAAGGTGAATTACATTCGGATATTCTAGGTATTTCCCTGTCCCAGGCCTGCTGGGGGGGGGGGGGGGGGGGGGGGGGGGGGGGGCGGGCACCATCAAGCTTCATCCAGGTATGTCTCTTTCCTGCTCCTGCATACAGGCCGAGACCCGGATGATTGCATTAACACGATAACCCGGGTGACCCAGAATATCATGTTAATGCAATCATTCGGGTCCCAGCACACAGGAGCAGGCAGCCCGATTGTGGGGAGGGGGCAGCGTAGGACTGTGTGTGTGTGGGGGGGGGGGTGCAAGTGTGGGGAGGTGACACTGCGGTGGCCCAGATGGAGGAGGGCAGGCAGTCTTACCCCAGGCCCGGCTGTTTCTCTCAGCGGCCCTGCCCTTTCCCCTGGGGGTTCACAATCTCAGTTTAAACCTGAGGCAATAGAAGGTTAAGTGACTTGCCCAAGATCACAAGGAAGAGCAGTGGGATTTTGAGCCCTGGTTCCCCCTGTTTTTTTAGCTCAATCCTCTAACCAGAGAAAGCTGGGGCTGGGTTGCTTATGATCACATCGCCTCAAGCCTATAAATCTCAACGGGGAAGAGTAGATAATGCATCTTGGCCTTTACAAATCATCATTCACTAGATTATTCTGTAATCTTATCTATACAAATCAGAAATTGTTCGCAGAGGTACTGGAATAGACAGAGCCCTCTGCATTCTGCGTTCCCTGTCACTTTGATAGGCAGACTGGCCCGTACATGAGGACATCTTCTCTCTTTCTTCTGGCAAAGGTGCCCCTGGCATGCAGGGACCAGAGCTCACATAATATGCTACATAAGCCACTGGGATATTTTTACACCTGTTTCTTTACCACAGATTCAGATACTATCCAGCTTATAATCGAACGAGAAAAACGCCCAAGTTCCGACCTAAATCGGGAGATGGGCGTTTATCTCACAAAAACGAATAAAGCGGTATAATCGAAAGCCGATTTTGGACGTTTTCAACTGCACTCCGTCGCGGATGCGGACAAAGTTGATGGGGGCGTGTCAGAGGTGTGGCGAAGGCGGAACTGGGGCGTGGTTATCTGCCGAACAGAGATGGGCGCATTTCACAGATAATGGGACAAAAGTATGCGTTTTTAGCTAGAATTTAGGGCACTTTTCCTGGACCCTGTTTTTTCACGAATAAGGCCCCAAAAAGTGCCCTAAATGACCAGATGACCACTGGAGGGAATCGGGGATGACCTCCCCTGACTCCCCCAGTGGTCATAAACCCCCTCCCACCACAAAAAATGATGTTTCACAACTTTTTATTTTGACCCTCAAATGTCATACCCACCTCCCTGGCAGCAGTATGCAGGTCCCTGGAGCAGTTGTTAAGGGGTGCAGTGGACTTCAGGCAGGTGGACCCAGGCCCATCCCCCCCTACCTGTTACAATTGTGCTGCTTAATGCTTAGTCGTCCAACCCCACCAAACCCACTGTACCCACATGTAGGTGCCCCCCTTCACCCCTTAGGGCTATAGTAATGATGTAGACTTGTGGGCAGTGGGTTTTGAGGGGGATTTGGGGGGCTCAACACAAAAGGGAAGGGTGCTATGCACCTGGGAGCTCTTTTACCTTTTGTTCTGTTTTGTAAAAGTGCCCCCTAGGGTGCCTGGTTGGTGTCCTGGCATGTTAGGGGTACCAGTGCACTACGAATCCTGGCCCCTCCCACGAACAAATGCCTTGGATTTATTCGTTTTTGAGCTGGGCGATTTCATTGTCCATTATCGCTGAAAAGCAAAAACGCCCAGCTCACAACTTGGCGAATAAAACATGGACGTCTAATTTTTTCGAAAATACGCTTGGGTCCGCCCCTTCACGGACCCGTTCTCGGAGATAAATGCCCATGGAGATAGGCGTTTCTGTTCGATTATGCCCCTCCATATTTTCTAATTCCTATAAAAGGCATTAAGCAATAAATGACATGTTTACGCAGCTATTTCTTGCGTATCCTACTGATACAGAGTATGGCTCATGCAGGACATCTGCTATCACAGGATGTCTGTGGTTAATTAGGCCATGAGCATCTCTTCTGACTCAGCATGACCCCATTACTCTGAAGGCAGCGCTGGCTGAGGGCTGCATTTTCTGCAGGATGCCAGCGAAGGGGATATTTTCTTTGTTTTGGCATCAGTAGCTTCATTTAATGGGCTGGGACACCATGAGTTTTATTCACAAGCACCTGTGGTTTCTTGCCTATTGTTAAGTAGAGGACATGCTTTGATGTCCCCATGCATACTTCCTACCCACCCCCATCCTCCCACCCTGTCAGACTGTCATAGCAATGCTTGAATGTTCTCACTTATATACACTGTCAGCTAGCACATTTGCTTATTTCCGATCTGACGAAGAAGGGCAACCTTCGAAAGCTAATCAAGAAATGTATTAATTTATGTCCAATAAAAAAGGTATCATCTTATTTTCTTTTCCATGTTTTATTTTGTTTGATTTCTATAGATTCTACATGGAATGTTGCTATTCCACTAGCAACATTCCATGTAGAAGTCGGCCCTTGCAGATCACCAATGTGGCCGCGCAGGCTTCTGCTTCTGTGAATCTGACGTCCTGCACGTACGTGCAGGACGTCAGACTCACAGAAACAGAAGCCTGCGCAGCCTTCTACATGGACTGTTGCTAGTGGAATAGCAACATTCCATGTAGAATGTCCAATAGTAGCAACATTCCATGTAGAATCTCCAATGGTATCTATTTTACTGTCATAGTAATGCTTGAATGTTTTCACTTATATACACTGTCAGCTAGCACATTTGCTTATTTCCGATCTGAGGAAGAAGGGCAACCTTCGAAAGCTAATCAAGAAATGTATTAAGTTATGTCCAATAAAAAAGGTATCATCTTATTTTCTTTTCCATGTTTTATTTTGTTTGATTTCTATTGATTGCCTATTGTTTAAATTGCCTCACTCTCCACCCCCACATATCCATCTTACGTATTCATTGTATTGACAGGCATAGGGCAGGGGGCTATTGAGCAAGGCTTCCTTTAAAATACAGGGACAAACCAGAGGCAGGGATCATGGACACTATGACCAGCAAGTAAGGACAGCAGACCAGACCATCAGAAAGCAGTAATGGCATAAAGGTTTTAATACATAATTAAAATCATAATGCCCGATGTGGTCACGCTTCGCCTACCAGACTGCATCAGGGACAACTGTTGAACAGACATAAAAACAATCGATAAACCAATATTATTCATATAAAAACAAATATCAATAAACTAATATAAGAAACTAATATAAGATTCCATTCTACATCTAAACCAACTAATACTGATCCCTTCTAATTTGATTATGTTAATCACATTATCACTAGTGGTCATTATATCTTACCTGTTTTATTTTGTGTTATGTAAATCATTCTACTGACCTATCTACCTAATTTCTTACACAGTAATATGTTAAATTAGACCATACCTCTTACTCTGTTTATGATTATACCTTTTGCAACATAGTGTAAGCCACATTGAGCCTGCAAATAGGTGGGAAAATGTGGGGTACAAACGCAGCAAATAAATAAATAAATATAAAAACTGACATAAAAAAACTTAACAATACATTCATAATGGTGACAATAAAGAATGGAAACAAAAGGGAAAGAGGGGGGGGGTCCACTCCTTCCACAAAAACGCAAGCACACCAAACAAAAGGTGGAAGAAAACCAAGTCCAAGTGACCAGCCAAAATACAGAAGTAAGAGCTCCAAACAAAGTTCTATTAGGACCCTACACAGTCCATGTTTCGGCAAAAATGCCTTCTTCAGGGGTCAATTAGTCTTCCGCTGAATGTAACACCAATCTTTAAGTGCTGGAAAAGCACAAGTGTGAAGGTGCTGGGTCCGCGAGCAGGGACGCAGTCAAAGCAACCAAGTCAAAGGAGTGGCCTAGTGGTTAGGGTGGTGGACTTTGGTCCTGGGGAACTGAGGAACTGAGTTCGATTCCCACTTCAGGCACAGGCAGCTCCTTGTGACTCTGGGCAAGTCACTTAACCCTCCATTGCCCCATGTAAGCCGCATTGAGCCTGCCATGAGTGGGAAAGCGCGGGGTACAAATGTAACAAAAATAAAATAGATACTATTGGAGATTCCACATGGAATGTTGCTACTATGGGAGATTCTACATGGAATGTTGCTATTCCACTAGCAACATTCCATGTAGAAGGCTGCGCAGGCTTCTGTTTCTGTGAGTCTGATATGCAGGACGTCAGACTCACAGAAGCAGAAGCCTGCGCAGCCACATTGGTGATCTGCAAAGGCCGACTTCTACATGGAATGTTGCTAGTGGAATAGCAACATTCCATGTAGAATCTCAAATAGTAGCAACAGTGGAGGAGTGGCCTAGTGGTTAGGGTGGTGGACTTTGGTCCTGGGGAACTGAGGAACTGAGTTCAATTCCCACTTCAGGCACAGGCAGCTCCTTGTGACTCTGGGCAAGTCACTTAACCCTCCATTGCCCCATGTAAGCCGCATTGAGCCTGCCATGAGTGGGAAAGTGTGGGGTACAAACGTAACAAAAAAAAAAAAGCTGAAAGACTAATTGACCCCCAAAGAAGGCATTTTTGCCGAAACATGGGATCGTGTAGGGTCCCAATAAAACTTTGTTTGGAGCTCTTACTTCTGTATTTTGGCTGGTCACTTGGACTTGGTTTTCTTCCACCTTTTGTTTGGTGGACAATAAAGAATGCAAATTAAAACATGCACAAAGTCTTGGCAGAAATAGGAACAGAAAAAAATGATTCTAAATATATCAATCAACTGAATGAAATAATATTGTATATAATGATTTGTATGCAGTGAAATATATATATAAAGGTCAATGTTCTCAGTGTCCACACGTGTGTAAATAGCACCGGATTGGCATCAGAAAGAATACCAAAGTGTGAAATGGCACATACATCCTGATCCTGGTTCCATGGAGGGAAATTATTTAAAGAGACACCTAGATTCAGGGACATATTAGAAGCCCATTCTATACAGGAAAGTAGGCACCTAATTTCTGTTACTGATAACTGGCATCAGGGCCGCAGAGAGGGGGGGCAGGGGGCAAAATTCCCCAGGCCCAGGCCTCCAAGGGGGGCCCAGCGCCGGGGTCAGGCCACCGGCACTGCAGTCCCCGGTCTCACCTGCCTGCCTCCATGGCTCCAGGCCCCCTTCATTCAAAGCGGCAGTCGCAGATCGCCTCTCTTCTGGCCTTCCCTCCCTGTGTCCCGCTCTCGCGGAAACCAGAAGTTACATCAGATGAGGGCGGGACACAGGGAGGGAAGGCCAGAAGAGACGCGATCTGCGACTGCCGCTTTGAATGAAGGGGGCCCGGAGCCGTGGAGGCAGGAGATGAGACCGCGGACTGCAGCGGCAGGGGGAGCGACGGGGGGGGGGGCGGCAGCGGCGGGGGGAACGACGGGGGGCGGCAGCGGTGGGGGGGGCGGAGGCGGGGCGGCCTTGCCTCCGGCCCAGCCTAGTCTCTCGGCGGCCCTGACTGGCATAACCAGTTATATGCGAGCACTTATGCCAGCAGGTATAAATGCTCACTCATAGATGCCAGAGATACACAAGTAACTTATAAGTATTCTATAACTTACATGCGTAAGACTCTGCCCAGACTCTGACCATGTCTATGCCCACCTGGACAATGGAAGATTAAATTTGCAGATGACACAAAACTATTTGAAGTGGTTAAAACACATGCAGATTGGAAAGAATAATCTGAATCATAGTTACCTGATGCTAAGGTTCACCTTGGGGGTCAGCGCCCAAGAAAAGATCTGGGTGTCATTGTAGACAATACACTGAAATCCTCTGCCCAGTGTGTGGCAGCTGCCAAAAAAGCAA
The DNA here is from genome assembly GCF_901765095.1 of Microcaecilia unicolor. Taxonomy (NCBI): domain Eukaryota; kingdom Metazoa; phylum Chordata; class Amphibia; order Gymnophiona; family Siphonopidae; genus Microcaecilia; species Microcaecilia unicolor. The sequence goes on along the minus strand of NC_044043.1, from coordinate 87,511,348 downwards.
ACAGGAAGCTAGGGATTATTAGGAAAGGGATGCAAAACAAGACCAAGAATATTACAATGCCTCTGCATCGTTCCATGGTGCAACCTCACCTTCAGTATTGTGTTGGCATATTTCAAAAAAAGATAGAGTGGAATCAGAAAACGTTCAAAGAAGGGCAACCAAAATGATTAAGAGGATGGAACTCCTCTCATACGATGAAAGGCTTAAGAGGTTAAGGCTCTTCAGCTTGGAAAAGAGACGGATGAGAGGGGATATGATAGAGGTCTACAAAGTCCTGAGTGGCGTAGAATGGGTAAACGTGAATTGATTGTTTATTCTTTCAAAAAAATACTAAGACTAGGAGATGCTCAATGAAGTTACATGATATTGGTATTCTATAAAGTTGCACGCTCAAAATCCTGAAGAAATTGCAGAGTCATGGAATCGGAGGTAGGGTATTATTATGGATTAAGAACTGGTTGAAAGATAGGAAGCAGAGAGTAGGATTGCGTGGCCAGTATTCTCAGTGGAGAAGGGTAGTTAGTGGGGTCCCGCAGGGGTCTGTGCTGGGTCCGTTGCTTTTTAATGTATTTATAAATGACCTAGAGATGGGAATAACTAGTGAGGTAATTAAATTCGCCGATGACACAAAATTATTCAGGGTCGTCAAGTCGCAGGAGGAATGTGAACGATTACAGGAGGACCTTGCGAGACTGGGAGAATGGGCGTGCAAGTGGCAGATGACGTTCAATGTTGACAAGTGCAAAGTGATGCATGTGGGTAAGAGGAACCCGAATTATAGCTACGTCTTGCAAGGTTCCGCGTTAGGAGTTACGGATCAAGAAAGGGATCTGGGTGTCGTCGTCGATGATACGCTGAAACCTTCTGCTCAGTGTGCTGCTGCGGCTAGGAAAGCGAATAGAATGTTGGGTGTTATTAGGAAGGGTATGGAGTCCAGGTGTGCGGATGTTATAATGCCGTTGTATCGCTCCATGGTGCGACCGCACCTGGAGTATTGTGTTCAGTACTGGTCTCCGTATCTCAAAAAAGATATAGTAGAATTGGAAAAGGTACAGCGAAGGGCGACGAAAATGATAGTGGGGATGGGACGACTTTCCTATGAAGAGAGGCTGAGAAGGCTAGGGCTTTTCAGCTTGGAGAAGAGACGGCTGAGGGGAGATATGATAGAAGTGTATAAAATAATGAGTGGAATGGATCGGGTGGATGTGAAGCGACTGTTCACGCTATCCAAAAATACTAGGACTAGAGGGCATGAGTTGAAGCTACAGTGTGGTAAATTTAAAACGAATCGGAGAAAAGTTTTCTTCACCCAACGTGTAATTAGACTCTGGAATTAGTTGCCGGAGAACGTGGTATGGGCGGTTAGCTTGACGGAGTTTAAAAAGGGGTTAGATAGATTCCTAAAGGACAAGTCCATAGACCGCTATTAAATGGACTTGGAAAAATTCCGCATTTTTAGGTATAACTTGTCTGGAATGTTTTTACGTTTGGGGAGCGTGCCAGGTGCCCTTGACCTGGATTGGCCACTGTCGGTGACAGGATGCTGGGCTAGATGGACCTTTGGTCTTTCCCAGTATGGCACTACTTATGTACTTATGTACTTATGTACTTATGTACTTCAAGGAGGGTGTGGTCTAGGAAGGATAAATATATAGAAATGCAATCAATCAATAAATTATAAATATATATATATATATATAATTTATTGATTGATTGCATTTCTATCCCACATCAGGTTCAGTGTGGCTTATAATATAAACATAAAAGAAAAAAATAAAATAGAGTTACATTTAAAGAATACATCATAAAAATATTATATAGGAAGTGATGGGGCAAATTCAGTGGGATGTCAGCAAGAAGTGAAATATATGGAACTAAATAACATTCAGCACTGAGTTCTAACATTATTGAAGATTGAGCTAAAAAATAAGTTTTCAATAAAATAACCCATAATCACTAGTATAATGTACTTAGGAAGAGAATTCCAGACTTTGGTGCACTGATAAGAAACAAAATGGGCAATGTCAGACAATTAAGCACATGGGTTATAGAATATACTAGCATTTAAGCACCTGCGTACAGGTAGGAGTGAGCAGGGGTGTAGCCAGACTTCGGTGGGAGGGGGTCCAGAGCCCGAGGTGAGGGGGCACATTTTAGCCCACCCTGGCGCCGCCGACCCCCCCCCCCCCCATTTCCCCCCCTGCCATTTTTGACCTCCCCGCCGCCGCCGCTACCACCACCACCTTTGACCACCCCCAGGGCCAACCCTTTCGACCCCCTCTTTCCGGGTACCTTTGCTGGCGGGGGTCCCCAACTCCCGCCAGCCGAAGTCCTCTTCTCTGGCACGGCCGCGTTGCTGATCTGCAACAGCAGGCTTCTGTTTCTGTGAGTCTGACGTCCTGCACGTGGTCCCCAATCCCTGCCAGCCAAAGTCCTCTTCTCTAGCGCGGCCGCGTTGCTGATCTGCAAGGGCAGGCTTCTGTTTCTGTGAGTCTGATGTCCTGCACATGGTCCCCAACCCCTGCCAGCCAAAGTCCTCTTCTCCGATACGGCCGTCTTGCTGATCTGCAAGGGCAGGCTTCTGTTTCTGTGAGTCTGACGTCCAGACATCAGACTCACAGAAACAGCAGCCTGCACGGCCGCATTGCTGATCTGCAAGGGCAGGCTTCTGTTTCTGTGAGTCTGACGTCCTGCACGTGGTCCCCAACCCCCGCCAGCCGAAGTCCTCTTGTCCAGCACGGCCGCGTTGCTGATCTGCAAGGGCAGGCTTCTGTTTCTGTGAGTATGTGCAGGACGTCAGACTCACAGAAACAGAAGCCTGCCCTTGCAGATCAGCAACGCGGCCGCGCCGAAGAAGAGGACTTCGGCTGGCAGGGGTTGGGGACCCCTGCCAGCAAAGGTACCCGATGGCGACGGTGGTGGCGGCAGGGGAGGGTTGGGGGGGTTTGAAGGGATTGGCTGTGGTGGGGGGGGGGGGGGAGCAGGGCCAAATTTACAGGGGCCCATGCCCCCGTGGCCCCACGTAGCTACGCCCCTGGGAGTGAGCATTTACAGCAGCCATTGAGCTAGCGTAATTACTAGCGACTGAACGTAGGACTTATACTAGTATTCTATAATGGCGGTTGCATGTACTACTAAGCTAACTACTTTTACCAGATTTTCTGTCAACGAATTACATGTCGAGTGAAGAAATATTTTCTCTGGTTTGTTTTAAATTTTCCACTTTGCAGCTTCATTGCGTGCCCCCTAGTCCTAGTATTTTTGGAAAGAGTAAATACGCAATTCACATCTACCCATTCCACTCCACTCAGTATTTTATAGACCGCTACCATATCTCCCCTCAGACCGGTATTCCTGTTCATTTAATAGACCTTCCCTCTGCTCCTGGTCTGATTGAGTGCAGCACACTTCTTCTAGATGCCTGTCACCCTTATGTAAGGACCATTATCCCCATCCCCACCCACCATCTCCCCTCCAGCAGCTGTGAACACTGTTCTACAGCCACCACCCCCTCCCTCCCAGCCCCAGGTGACCAGAAACATTCTTTGGTAGCAACTGGGTTCATAAACTAGCTTGTTGTACTCTGCAGAAATATTTTACAGTGCATTTTGTTTTTAATAAGACCAACCCAACTGCGGCATCTTACAGAACTGTAGGAGGAAATCTTGCTGTCAATCAAGTTGAAGATGAGGGATTCAGACAGCTGTAAATTCCATTCTCTGGCAGTGGATCAGAAGCCCCCAGTGAAGCTTTACAAGACTCCTGAAATTTTCTTAAGCGGCATTCATAGAGAAAGCATTGCGTGGGTGGCGGGGTTTTTTATAGTGATGGAAGCGAAAGAGGAAACGTACTCTTTCTGTTCAGAGAAACCATCGAACGCTAATCACACTCACTAGTCTGACGCTGGAAATTCAATCATATTTTTTTTCTTTTGTAATAGGCCACAGGGTGTGCGGAACGAAACTGAGAAGTGTTAGAAATGAGTTATGAATTCAGCCGAAATACCACTGACAAGATGTGCGGCGGAAAAGTGAGGATGGTGTTGAATTAATTTTGGTCTGATGGTTCGATGCAGGGGTGTGCTGGTAAATTTTTAACAACAGGCTCTTTCTCCGGTCTTAGCCAGCTCTGCAGTTGGAAGGGCCAGGGGTGGCCGGGGGGGGGGGGAGCAACACTTGCCTCTCTCTCCTCCCTCCCTTCATGCGGGCACACTAGGCATACCTTTGCTGGCAGCTAATAAATGGACTACCACCACTCCCAATGTCTTGCTCTGAGCAGCATGCTGAAACTTCTCACACATGCTCGAGAAGTCCCAGCCTGCTGCCCAGAGCTGGAAACAAGGAGTGGGGAGCAGCAGTAGTCTATTTACTTGGCTGGCAGGGCTCAGCATCCCCACCATCTTCTTCAACAAGGCCTACAATGAGAACTTATAGCCTCATTAAACTAATCAATGAAAACAGTTATCCTTCGAAAATCCTTGAAGACACTCTTCTTCTTCTACAAGTCCCACAATGAGAACCTATAGCCTCACTAACCAGCTTATAATCGAACGAGAAAAACGCCCAAGTTCCGACCTAAATCGGGAGATGGGCGTTTATCTCACAAAAACGAATAAAGCGGTATAATCGAAAGCCGATTTTGGACGTTTTCAACTGCACTCCGTCGCGGATGCGGACAAAGTTTATGGGGGCGTGTCAGAGGTGTGGCGAAGGCGGAACTGGGGCGTGGTTATCTGCCGAACAGAGATGGGCGCATTTCACAGATAATGGGACAAAAGTATGCGTTTTTAGCTAGAATTTAGGGCACTTTTCCTGGACCCTGTTTTTTTCACGAATAAGGCCCCAAAAAGTGCCCTAAATGACCAGATGACCACTGGAGGGAATCGGGGATGACCTCCCCTGACTCCCCCAGTGGTCATAAACCCCCTCCCACCACAAAAAATGATGTTTCACAACTTTTTATTTTGACCCTCAAATGTCATACCCACCTCCCTGGCAGCAGTATGCAGGTCCCTGGAGCAGTTGTTAGGGGGTGCAGTGGACTTCAGGCAGGTGGACCCAGGCCCATCCCCCCCCTACCTGTTACAATTGTGCTGCTTAATGCTTAGTCGTCCAACCCCCCCCCGAACCCACTGTACCCACATGTAGGTGCCCCCCTTCACTCCTTAGGGCTATAGTAATGGTGTAGACTTGTGGGCAGTGGGTTTTGAGGGGGATTTGGGGGGCTCTACACACAAGGGAAGGGTGCTATGCACCTGGGAGCTCTTTTACCTTTTGTTCTGTTTTTGTAAAAGTGCCCCCTAGGGTGCCTGGTTGGTGTCCTGGCATGTTAGGGGGACCAGTGCACTACGACTCCTGGCCCCTCCCACGAACAAATGCCTTGGATTTATTCGTTTTTGAGCTGGGCGATTTCATTGTCCATTATCGCTGAAAAGCAAAAACGCCCAGCTCACAACTTGGCGAATAAAACATGGACGTCTAATTTTTTCGAAAATACGCTTGGGTCCGCCCCTTCACGGACCCGTTCTCGGAGATAAACGCCCATGGAGATAGGCGTTTCTGTTCGATTATGCCCCTCCATGTCACCCCACTAACCCACTCAATTAGGAATGCCTACCTTCTATAACTACCCTAATCACTCTCTTCCTTCTTCTCTTACCCCTCCTAATCATCACACATTAATAATTGTATCTGATATCCTGTAATGACAATATTTCAAATCTATGTAAGCCACATTGAGCCTGCAAATAGGTGGGGGAATGTGGGATACAAATGCAATAAATATATAAATATATAAAAGAGAATTCAGCAGGGGGCCCAAGCCCACATTTTGGGAGCCAGTTGTTAAAGTAGCCATGGAACAACCGGCTCCCAAAATTCTTAAAAACTTAACAACCGGCTCTTGCGAGCCTGTGAGAGCCTGCTCCAGCACACCACTGGTTCGATGGCAGCATGCACCTCCCCCCCCCCCCCCCCCCCACCACCCCCATTTTTGCAACACTGTTCCAAGGAACTTACAGGGTTGATATGCCCATGATGAAAACCTTGTTTAAAATAGCAGTCAGCACAGTTTTAGAGCCTGAAAATAAATGCTAAAGTCTTCTAACACTTTAAATATATACTGGGATATAAGTGTCAGCCAATCAGGTGCCAATGAATAATTATTATAAAGGATGTCCTGTCACTTGTCTGGCCCTTCTATTTGGAGTCAATGTTAGAACAGCATATTTTTACTTTATTAAAGAGTAAGGTTACAGAGCAATCAGTTAACACCCAGAACCTGAATCCTGTAAGTCTGTTTAAATCTGTGCCTGGAAGGGGCAAGCTGTGGGTCTGATATAAAAAATAAGTACAAATAAGTAGTGAAAATATATAAAAATCGTATAAAAATTGAATAATCGGGTGTGCCGATGAAGACGTTGGTGCTAATGACATTGCTATATGAACATCTTGAGCAATGAGCACCGCTGAGGTCGCCAAAATTGGGTAAAAGTGAGAATATTCTGCTGAAGAATCTGTGGTTTTGAATAAAAAGTTCCTTTACTGCATATCTACTGGATCCCATATGAATAATACTTTAGTCTATGTACCTTTGGGATTTGTGTCGAATTTCATTGAATGAAACGTAGCCACTGATTGGTGATTAAGATTTTGCCACGTATTCCAAAACCACATGGGCAAACAGGGTGGGTCGGTTGATCTTTTTCTGCCATCAGCTAATGTGTTGCCGATTCTAAAATGCCTTTCAAGACACATCAAGGACAATTCTATAAACTACGGTATAGTTACTACTTACCCATATTTGTACCCTTCTCGCATGCGCAGATCTAATGAATATAAGCACCAGGGGCATATCTGCTTGGGGCCACGGGGGCCTGGGCCCCCGCAGATTTCGCCCTGGACCCCCCTGCCGCCGTCACCTAACTTTGCTGGCGGGGAACCCCAACCCCCGCCAGCCGAGGTCCGCTTCCTCCTGCCGCTGCCTTTAAAAATATTCCTTCGGCTGGCGGGGGACCCCAACCCCCGCCCGTCGAGCCGAGGTCTTTTAAAGTTCTTTTTCGTCCTCTGGAGTCCGTGCTTCCGTGCTGTTCAAAGCTGCTCCTTTCGGAGTCTGACGTCGCTGCACGTTGTACTCCAGAGGACGAAAAAGAACTTTAAAAGACCTCGGCTCGGCTGGCGGGGGTTGGGGTCCCCCGCCAGCCGAAGGAATATTTTTAAAGGCAGCGGCAGGAGGAAGCGGACCTCGGCTGGCGGGGGTTGGGGTCCCCCGCCAGCAAAGGTAGGTGACAGTGGTGACGACGACGACAGCGGGGGGGGGCTATAATGTGCCCCCTCACTCTGGCCTTGGCCCCCCCCTACTGCCGCAATTCAGATATGCCTCTGATAAGCACTTATGCATGTAAGCAAACATGTACCCATAAAAGTGCCACCAGGGAGTGGAGGAGTAGACTACTGGTTAGAGCACCAGCCTTGCAATCCAGAGGTGGCCAGTTCAAATCCCGCTGCTGCTCCTTGTGATCTTGGGCAAGTCACTTAACCCTCCATTGCCTCAGGTACAAACTTACATTGTGAGCCCAACAGAGAAATATCCACTGTACCTCAATGTAGCTCATCTTGAGCTGCTACTGAAAAAGGAGTGAGCAAACTCCACATAAATAATTTGGTAAGAGAGAACTTCACATGTAGGGGCCAATATTCAAAGTATTTTAACCAGCCAGAAATGGCTCCTGGTTAAATTGCAGCTAACCACCAATTTTCAGCAGCCTTTAACTGGTTACAGCCGTTGAAAATAATAGTGATAATGGACAACCTAATGACAACAGCAACAGAAATGCTTGTGTGACTTGAACAGAGACAGGCTCCGAGGCCATAACATACTTGGTGCAGTATCAGTGAATTACTATTCTTAAACTATTCTTCTGATGACGTCGAGGGCGGCGGACCTATCAGAGGCGCGAGGGCGGGGCAGAGAGAGATGGTTACAGAGCGACGAACCTAACGATCCTTACAAACCCTTCACTTCAATGAAGCCACGGAGTCAGCTTCAGAACGTTGGAGGTGCCTTTTATTATAGTAGAGATGATTTTTATATAAGATGACATGTTTTTAAAAATATTGTGTAATATTTATTTATTTTATTTTATTTATTTATTTGCATTTGTATCCCACATTCCCCCACCTATTTGCAGGCTCAATGTGGCTTACGTAGATTTGTTAGCATTGTCAAAACAGGATATTAGGTACAGTTAGTAATGTGGAGCGATTGAGGAAGGGAAGAGTGAAGAGGGAAGGGAGTCGTTAGGGTATTTATAGAGGTGAATTTCGTAGTTGAGTGGTTGTTGAGGTGACTCAATGAGATTGTAGGTTCTCGTTGTAGGCCTTGTTGAAGAGGAATGTTTTCAGAGATTTTCGAAAGATAGTTGTGTCTTTGATTGCTTTCAGGTCTGTAGGTAATGCATTCCATAACTGCGTGCTCTTGTAAGAGAAGGTAGTGTCATGCACCAGCTTGTATTTAAGTCCTTTGCAGCTAGGGTAGTGTAGGTTGAGAAATTTGCGGGAAAGGTGCAGCGAAGGGCAACTAAAATGATAGCGGGGATGGGACGACTTCCCTATGAAGAAAGACTAAGGAGGCTAGGGCTATACAGCTTGGAGAAGAGACGGCTGAGGGGAGACATGATAGAGGTATATAAAATAATGAGTGGAGTGGAACATGTGGATGTGAAGCATCTGTTCACGCTTTCCAAAAATACTAGGACTAGGGGGCATGCGATGAAACTACAGTGTAGTAAATTTAAAACAAATCGGAGAAAATTTTTCTTCACCCAACGTGTAATTAAACTCTGGAATTCGTTGCCGGAGAAAGTGGTGAAGGCGGTTAGCTTAGCAGAGTTTAAAAAGGGGTTGGACGGTTTCCTAAAGGACAAGTCCATAAACCGCTACTAAACGGACTTGGAAAAATCCAAAATTCCAGGAATAACATGTATAGAATGTTTGTACGTTTGGGAAGCTCGCCAGGTGCCCTTGGCCTGGATTGGCCGCTGTCGTGGACAGGATGCTGGGCTCGATGGACCCTTGGTCTTTTCCCAGTATGGCATTACTTATGTACTTTACTTATGATCTTGTGGCGTTTCTGGGAGGTAGGTCCACGAGGTTTAGCATGTAGATTGGTGCATCTGCATGAATGATTTTGTGTACAATCGTGCAGATCTTGAACGCAATGCGTTCTTTAAGTGGGTGCCAGTGAAGTTTCACATAGGCTTCAAAAATATTGTGTTTATATTACATTTTGATGTTTTTCTATAAAAAACTAGTAAAAAAAGGCCCGTTTCTGGAGCCAATGAAACGGGCGCTAGCAAGGCTTTCCTGTGGGCCCCCCCCCCACCCGTCGTTGATGTTGGTGAATTGGAGGTTTTTTGAGCCGATGATAGGCAGCGGCAGGTTAAACTTTTAAGATACCCGCAAAATTCTGAGGCTTTTTTCCTCTGGATAAAAACTGGATATGAGAGTTGATGAAAAGTATGTGTGCGTGAAACACAATTGAATTCTTTGCGACACTGTGCACATATTTAGTGGTTTCCTTTGTGATTGATTATACACATACATACACACGCCATACTCCACACAAATACACCATACTCCATACACACACACACACTCATATATGTGCGTGTGTGTGTGTGTGTGTGGATTATGGTGTGTGGGGGAGGATTATTTATTTATTTATTTATTTATTTACTTACTTACTTATTTTATTTATTTGCACATTTATATCCCACTTTTTTCCACATGGATGCAGACTCAAAGTGGCTTACAATCATTACAAATAGAATAACATGAAACAGGAGTGAAGGAACAGAGTAGAAGAAACAGATAAAAGGAAGAGAGACTATCTAAAGATGACAGTCATAGAAAGGCTGGTCTTCGTTGAACTCCAGATGTTGAGGTGGCTCTGAGTAACTGGAACAACTGTCTGTATGGCAGACCATGATGGACAGCTGGTGAAATAACCATCCAGACCAGGAGAAAGTAGTAGGCCACGAGTTGAGTCGGAAAAGGCCGGACTGGCCAAGCCGGAACAACATGGTGCAAGCTGTGTTGAAAACTGCTTCGATACAGACCACCAGCACTCCGAACGGGTGGAGCAGCAGCGACCAGGAGACGGGGTGCTAGAGGCCCAACGGCGCTACAGCGGTAAACAATGGCAGGTGATCAGCTGAATGACAGGAACAGGAGCAGCCCAGAGAGATGAAACGGAACCGGGGAGGTCCAGCTGGTGGTCGTCAATCACGGGGGAAAGTGCAGGAGAGCCGTAGTCAGGAACAGATGCCAACGCCACAGCTCGAGCAGGCAGACCGCAGTTGGTTGGCGGCGAGCAGATCCAACTAAATGGACAGCAAACCACGGCGCCCCGGTCCAAAAACAGGCGCAGGCCCGACGATGAGGAGCCAATCAATGGGCAAACGCTTGCGGATTACCCGAGGACCCTCAAGATCAACGGAACTGGCCACACAAGCAGGGACAACGCGATCGGGCTGACAGTCGGCCCACCAACACGCAGGAAATGAGCTATGCGGGCTGGAGCTCCCCCACCATTTTCCGCACCAAAACTGGCGAAAGGGGGTGAAATCAGGACACCGCAGCAACGAGGAAAACCGGCGCAAACAAAATCGGGCCAACATACAGCCAATTGGTAACTGAACGACGGTTAGCTCTGAGATGGCATCAGGAGCTAATGGTTCGTTAGCTTGTCAGTCAGCCGCCATCTTGAATACATACACACACATACACACACTCAGTATAATCCATTCATACATATGCATGTGCACATATACATACATTCACATACACACACACACATTCAGTACATACATATACACACATACGTACACATATACCCCATAATCCACACAAACACACACCATAATCCACAGACACACACGGACGGACAGACACACACACACACATATACAAACACACACCATAATCCTTCTCTCCTGACAGCTTCTTTCCTGCCAGCTGCCCAATATTTCTCCTTCAAAAAATGTGTATACACTTGCTTCACACTGTTATGCAGTTGCTATGGAAGGTGCTTTTTGTTATGGTAATTACAGTTTTATTTCTCGGTAGTCATGACCGCCAAATCTCATACAACTTCTATGGGCAAAATTAGAAGTATTCTCCTTCCCCCCATCTGCTGTCCATTCCTATTGCAGCTTTAAGTTATGCCCTCTCCTTCTGTATAGCTTTCAAGGTGGTTGGCATCACATTTGAATAATTCCTCCTGTCCTTGAACACATAATAAAGAGGCCTACTCTTGAGAGGGGGGACAATGAATTCTCCTTTAAAGCAGCGTTGAATACACTCTCCTCACGAGAGTACGTTAATATGTTCTTGAGCATATAAGATGGATCTGCAGTACTGTCATAACCAGGGCCGGTCCTAGGGTCTCTGGCGCCCCCCTGCAGACTATGAGTTGGCGCCCGCGCGCCCCCCCCCCCTCCGGCACCTGCGCGCCCCCTCCGACCCACCCCCATCCTCCCACCCTGTCAGACTGTCATAGTAATGCTTGAATGTTTTCACTTATATACACTGTCAGCTAGCACATTTGCTTATTTCCGATCTGACGAAGAAGGGCAACCTTCGAAAGCTAATCAAGAAATGTATTAAGTTATGTCCAATAAAAAAGGTATCATCTTATTTTCTTTTCCATGTTTTATTTTGTTTGATTTCTATTGATAACAATCTACATAAAAACACAGCATGTCAGGGGTCAAACAATTAATGTCCTAGAAGTATAACGGGGAAAAGGCAAAGCCAGGTAAAGTAAAAGAGAAAGAGAGCAGCGGTGAGTCATGTGACACCGGGGTAAGACAGATCAGAAGGTAGAGATGCCTGGCGGAAGTGAGGCATACGCTTTGCCAAATAGAAAGGTCTTGAGGCGCTTTTTGAAAGTAGGGTGATCAGTAGTAAGTTTCACCGGTTCAGGCAGTTCATTCCAGAGATGAGCGCTAGAGTAGGAGAAAGTTGATGCGTAGGTGCTTTTGTATTTTAAGTCCATTATATACTGGGTAATGGAGGTTTAAGTACGTTCGTGAGGATCTGTGGGAGGTCCTTGGTGGCAAGTTGATTAGGTTGTCCATGTATGAGTTACTGACATTTTAGTTGGAGGTTTTGCTCCATGGGTTACGGCCTGTGTGTTTTGTGATGTGTTGCCATCATAGCCAAATAATAAAGGCAATTGTTTTTAATTTTTTTTTTTTTACCCAGCGATGTGGGATTCAAACTTATCAAGTATACAGAAACAGTTATGCACTAGTGCTGTGCATATTTCATCAGAATAATGGCATTAAACACACCTATATACCAAAATTCTGCCTAACCACTATTTGTACACGATGTTTATTTGGTAAATACCATGTGTATTTTATATAGCACATATTTTACAGTGGAGTAGCCTAATGTTTCTGTAGTAGGTTCAGAACCTGGGGGCTTAGGTTCAATTCCCACTGCAGCTTCTTGAGACCCTGGGGAAGTCACTCAACCGTCCATCGCCTCAGGTACAAAAACAGATTGTGAGCCCAGTAGGGACAGCCTTACCATTAGGCCAACTGAGGCAGGGGCCTCAGGTGGCACTCTCCCCTTCCCTCCTCAACTCTCCTCCCTACATTTACCTTATTTTGTTTCATTTCCAAAAGGCGGAAGTGGCAGCGATTCCCATAGGCTGCACCAGCCTCTTCTCCCTACTGCAGCCCTCCTCTTGATGTAACTTCCTGTTTCCTCAGAGGCGAGATGCAGTAGAGCGAAAGTGGCACAGCTGCAGGGCAGCCTATGGGAATCAGGGAAGAGGGTTGAGGAGGGAAGGGTGGAAATGCATCTCATCCCTGCCTTGGGTGGCAGATTACCTTGGGCTGCCCCTGCTACATATAATATATGTAAACCACTTTGGTTGAGCCGCAGAAAGGCAGTATATCAAGTGCGTGACCCTTTACCCTTTTACAAACTAGAGGCCGACTGAAACTGATTTTTTCCATTTTGGCTGAAAGTGAATCTGCGACTGAATTTGGTCACTCGGTTTTGACCAAAACAGAAACCGTAAAAGAAACCGCACTACTACACCCCCTCCTTCCCTCCTTCGAGACCCCCCCCCCCCCCCGGAAAAAAGTCAAGGCAGGGCACCACCCCAGACCCTCCCCCCACTGCCTGTCAGGATAAATGTGCTGTGATGGTAATGAATAATTTTCATTGTTATATTATGTGTAATATTATGGAGCAAAATGAGATGTGTATTCTTTTATGAATTTGTATTGTTTTCTTTGCCTGTTTCTTTGCTGTGGTTTGTTTTTTTGATGGGTGAGGTGAGCTGGAATGAGTGTCTGTGTGAGAAAGTGAGGGTCAGCATTGCTGGGGGGGGGGGGGTACTGTGTAGCTTGGGGGCGTGTGCGTATGAGCTCCCCATCTGTTCCTCTTACCCAGCTGGCTTTAATGTCATCCGAGAGCTTAAACAACCGCCGGAGCCGAATCAGCTGTTGCGTAACGGCCGTAAACTGTGGAGCCGCTATCTGAACCACCCGCCCAGCTGTTAAATTGCAATTTGCTTGGGAAGGCTATTCTAGGGATGTCGTATAAGCTGTTCCTCGCTTCACCTTCGGTGTAGTTCTTTGAGGATGTCGGTGTGGGCACGCGAGTGGCGCGATTCTTTGAGGCCGTTGGTTGGTTGCCTTGTGCTGCTGTCGTACCGTTTCTTTGCCTCTGATACGTCCCTCATGCTGGTGGCATCGCGTTCCTTTGCCTAGCAACTCTGCAGCGTTCCCTTCCCTCTCACTGTTCCGCCCTCGATGTCATCACGTTTTGACGCGAGGGCGGAACAGAGAGAGATGGTTACAGAGTTACAAACCCTACGAACCCTTCACTGCAGTCTGCCATGGAGTCAGCTTCAAAACGTTGGAGGTGCAAATTATTATAGTAGATATTTTCACTGTTCCGCTAGCATTCTATAAAGAGTAGACTCCCACAGGGCACCAAGTTATACAATTATTCTCCATAATGGGATAAATATTGGTCAGAGTGGAACTCAGCGTTCTCAGCTCTCCCTCTCTCTCTGTGTATTAGAGCAATATTAACACTAGCTTTTGTTATAAGCATAAATAATAATAATTATTATTATCATCATATCTAGGTCACAGTGTTGATAGAGTGTAGTTGTGCCACACCTGTTCAGAATACTAACAGAAGCGCAGGAGCAAAGTATTATTATTATTATTTATTGCATTTGTATCCCACATTATCCCACCTTTTTGCAGGCTCAATGTGGCTTACAATATATCATGGATAGTAGAAATGAGAGGAGAATTGACATTTAGTGTTACAGAAGTATTTTGGGTTGCATGGTAATGGAAATCATGATAGTGATATAATATTGATATAATATTGACCAGGTGTAGCACGATGTAAATATTAAATTGTACAAGGCAATCAGAGACCCTGGATTTTCTTTTTTGCAACTCCAGTACGACTTGGAACATGAACTTTTTCCAAGGTGCATTGCTCCAGATCTCTGATTATAACTCATGGGTCAGTGTTATTCCAGCTGAAGAGCGGAATTGAGTCATGAAAGTTCTTAGATCTTTTTTCCCCCCTCATTTTATCCTGTTAAATATTTGGCAAATATTGTGATATTTTGTGTGGACTATTAGTTTAAAGTTTGTCTCATCTTTAGTGAGCCACAGTACGAAAACGGAAAAAATTATGAGTGGTATTCTATAAAGGGTATCTGCACTTTATAGAATAGAGCCTAAGTGTCTAACCAACGCCTAACTTCTCACCTGCATTACTCCTGCTGAAAGCAGGTATAAAAGTCTAGCTTATGCGTCTATCTATCTACGTATCAATACTAATATATATATCACAAAGGTAGATGAAAGAATCTGGGGTCAAATTATTGTATACTCTCATTAAATGCCGGTTGGAATCTTTTCCTTTTGGAGTTCTGGTTCCTGTTTTTTGTATAGGGGAAGTCTCGTATAAAGTCACAGGGTAACTTGTTCCTCACTCATTTGCAAGACCCTTTCTGTGACATGTTGTAATCATCGACATGACTCCCCTGCACCTAAGTATCTACTAATTGTGCCTAAGTAATTTTTCTAGTTTTTCTTTTGTCTCGTTGTTTCAATAGTGCAAGGCTATACTTCACAACTTATCCACTGTCCTAGCAGCAATTTATAACAATATTGAATAATGGCAGGCTTGCAGTGGTCACTTATCTGGACTCGTCAATGTGGAGCCTTGACACCCCGAATCCTTCCTAAGGAGGGGAAGCAACAGCAGTTGAGGACATCCAAAACGTGGATGTTTCTGTGAGAAGGACATCTATGCCTTTGCCTCCAATACCCCCTTTATTTATTTGGATTTTGGATCACAAATAGCAGCAGTGGGATTTGAACCAGCCACCTCTAGATTGCAAGCCCAGTGCTCTAACCACTAGGCCACTCCGCCAGTCTACTCCACTCCCTTGAAATTTGGCCATCCCTATGGGGGGGGGGGCAGTTGAGGACATCCAAAATATTTGAAAGAAGGACGTCCACGTCTTCGTTATGCCTCCGCTGACACACACATACCTCCCCCCCCCCCCAGGGACCTGCATACTGCCCCCCCCCTCCCCACAGGAATGGCCAAATACTTGTTAATATTGCTTGTATCACTTTAACTAAGTATGAACTAGATGTGCTGAACTTAGGCTTATCATTCGTTCCATCTGCCCCACATGACCCGTTTAGAACTAGGATTGCTCTCTTCCGCTTTTCTAGATTACTGAAAATTTAAAACATTTTTTCCGAGCATTCGCCTACAGCTGATATTTCGATATTCAAACCTAAATCATCATGGTACCCTCAAACCACAGATCCAGTAATTAATACTTTTCTAAAACTTATCTTACATGATCTAAAGAAACTAGAGGCGGACGAGGCTAAGAATAAGATCATCCTATATAATAATTCTCACCTCCAACAGGATGTGCCTGGGACCGTGCCTGCCGGAAGTGGTTTGCTAGGCAGGCACGCACTGACCTCAGTGACATCAGTGACAGACAATTTGGCAAAGCAAAACAATCTGAGTGCTGGCCATTAGGACACAGGGTAGATAGGAGAGTTTTAAAAGACTGAAGGAAACAAAAGTGTTAAACTGGAGAAGGGGGGGGGAGTTGTGAATGACTGAAAGACATGAACATTTGGGACAGGAAAACAATCTCAATGCTGGCCATTAGCACAAAGGGTACATAGGACAGTTTTAAAAGACTGAAGGAACCAAAAGTGTTCAGGGAGGGGGGGGCAAGTTCTGAATGAATGAAAGAAATGAAAATTTACGAGAGGAACACAATCTGAATGCCTGGCATTTGGACACAGGGTAGATAGGACACTTTTTAAAAAAAAATGAAGGACGTGAAAGTATTACATCTTGGGGAAGGGGTGAGGAGGAAAGCGGTGGGGTATCCGGATACTGGGCGTTAGGGCCACGGGGGTACATAGACTTTTGAAAGCCTTAAGGAACCCAAAGTGTGGGAAGGAGGAGGAAAAGGAGGGGAGGGAACAGGGTGAGGGGCATTAGGAACAGGGGAGGGGGCCCTGTCACACACGCTCATTCTCACACACACACTGTCACACAAACAGTCTCACTCTGTCACACACCCGCACATTCACTCTGGCTCTCTCTCTCAAACATACACACTCCCAGGAAAACCTTGCTAGCGCCTGTTTCATTCGTTCCAGAAACGGGCCTTTTTTACTTGTATATAATATGTCAAAGCTGGAAAAAGAAGCATTACATAATTTAAGTATTCAAAAAGACCATATGTATATTACGTCCCGACAAAGTCGGAGCAATAGTTGTTATCCAGTCTGTAAAAGACTATCAGGGAGAAGCAGAAAATCAGTTGAAAGATGGGAAATTTTACCAACAAATCACAGTATGACCCTACTAATTAGATCATCGAGAAAATCTATGATTTAGTTAAACCAGCGTTTCAACGTGGGATGGTAACACAAAAAGAAGCCGGTTTTCTACATATCAAAAAAACGTCTATGCCGTATATATTTTTTCACGGAGAGAGTGGTGGATGCTTGGAATGCCCTCCCGCGGGAGGTGGTGGAGAGGAAAATGGTAACGGAATTCAAACATGCGTGGGATAAACATAAAGGAATCCTGTTCCGAGGGAATGGATCTTCAGGAGCTTAGCCGAGATTGGGTGGCAGAGCTGGTGGTGGGAGGCGGGGCTGGTGGTTGGGAGGCGGGGATAGTGCTGGGCAGACTTGTACGGTCTGTGCCCTGAAAATGGCAGTTACAAATTAAGGTAAGATATACACAAAAACTAGCACATATGAGTTTGTCTTGTTGGGCAGACTGGATGGACCGTGCAGGTCTTTTTCTGCCGTCATCTACTATATACCTACTACATACGATCAAAGCTGGTAGCATGCAAATTCATATGCTCTATTAGCTCTGATCGTGGGGGTACTGTGGGAGGATTGTGCCTGGGCATGCACTTAAGTGTGCTTAAGTGCAATCCTGCTGTTGCACTACTGTAACTGCCATTGTAGTGTGAAAAGCAACAAATTAGCGCCTAACTTTTGGCGCATTATATAGAATTAGGAGTTAATGTCAAAAACCTAATTATCAGTCACAGTAGCTATAATTGTCTCTCTCAGATGGAATTTTCACCATGAAGCTTTGTACTCATAGCAGGAGTGGAGGAGTAGCCTAGTGGTTAGTGCAGACAGCTTTGCTCATGGTGAACTGGGTTCAGTTCCCACTGCAGCTCCTTTTGACTCTGTGCAAGTCACTTAGCCCTCCTTTGTCCCAGGTACAAAATATGTACCTCTATATAAAATGTAAACCAGGGGTGTAGCCAGACCTCAACATCTGGGGGGGGGGGGTCTAGAGCCCAAAGTGGGTGGGCATATTTTGGCCCATCCCCTGCCGCAACCTCTGCCCCACCTCAACCCCACATACCTTGGCTGGCAGGGGTCCCCAACCCCCATCAGCTGAAGCCTTTCTCCAGCACTGTTCTGTGCGCATTGCCTACCCTGCTTCCTCTCAAGTCCCGTGCATGCTCGGTTTTACTGACACCGAAGTGTCGCGCATGCTCAGTTTAACTAAAACCAAGCATGCGCGTGACATGAGAGGAAGCAGGGCAGCAAATGAGCAGAGAACAGCGCTGGAGAAAGGCTTCAGCTAGTGTGGGTTGGGGACCCCCCGCCAGCCAAACCAGGGGCCCCAGATCCAATTTGGGGGGGCCAGGCCCCCAACCCCCCCCCCCCATAGCTATGCCACTGTATGTAAACCGCTTTGATTGTAACCATAGAAAGGCAGTATATCAAGTCCCATCCCCCCTTTCCCTTAAATAGATCGTATTGAAAAAGTGAGGTTTAATCACTCTGGTCAGATTCAGTAAATGACACTGGAAAAATAGATGCCCTTTTTAGAATAGCACCTAACAGGGATTCCTACGCCCAACTTTGAGCACGAGGACTTATGGCAGTTGAAATCCCCCAAATTCTATAACACTGCATATAATTAATTGAAATGCCCCTGACCCACGCATGCCCCTCCCATGGCCAAGCTCCCTTTAGGGTTGTGTGCAAGAGGATTTGGGCATGGATTGCTATAACATTGCACGTGGCCAGATCTGTACACAGCCAGATACATTTGCAAATCCAAATTACTGACAATTAACGTCAATAATTGTTAGCAGCCAATTACTGATTGTTAACGGCTCATTAACTAATTTAATTATGCATGAATCTCGCAGTATTTATAGAATCCAAGGGTCTGTGCTGATGGGGGGGTGGGGGAGGGAAAGCTTTCTTTGGTAAGTCATTAGTAAGTTCTACCCAGCTTCCCATATTCACCAGTTGTTGTAAAAAGCACATTGCACAGCTTGTAATTTATCACAAAAAAAATTGTACCTTGGACACGAACACCTTTCTCACACCATCTTCACCAAGTCACCTTAGGTGTGAGAAAACGATGAGCTCACCAGCAAACATTGAAGAAAAAAAAAATAATAATACCACACCGCATTCCAGCTACTGCAAACCACATTAGAACAAACAAGCAGGTCGCAGCTGCGCCAGCCAAATAGTTAGCTTTGGAATCACGAGTGAAATTTAGAAGACTGACCAATTCACACACAGCCACAGCTCTGTTTGCTGAGCTACATGTGGGGTAGTGTGTGGTCAGACATGGCTGTGTTCAATGGAGGAGTGGCCTAGTGGTTAGAGCACTGGTCCTGCAATCCTGAGGTGGCCGGTTCAAATGTCACAGCTGCTCCTTGTGATCCTGGGCAAGTCACTTAACCCTCCATTGCCTCAGGTACAAACTTAGATTGTGAGCCCTCCTGGGGCAGAGCAAATATCCAGAGTACCTGAATGTAACTCACCTTGAGCTACTACTGAAGAAGGTGTGAGCAAAATCTAAATAAATAAATATATGGAATGTTGCTACTATTGAAGATTCTATAGGGAATGTTGCCACTTTTTGATATTCTGGAATGTTGCTATTATTGGTGATTCTATATGGAATGTTGCTGAATGGAGGAGTGGCCTAGTGGTTAGAGCACCAGTCTTGACATCCAGAGGTGGTCGGTTTAAATCCCACTGCTGCTCCTTGTGATCCTGGGCAGGTCACTTAACCCTCCATTGCCTCAGGTACAAACTTAGATTGTGAGCTCTCCTGGGACAGAGAAATATCCAGAGTACCTGAATGTAACTCACCATGAGCTACTACTGAAAAAGGTTTGAGCAAAATCTAAATAAATAAATATATGGAATGTTGCTACTATTGAAGATTCTACATGGAATGTTGCCACTTTTTGAGATTCTGGAATGTTGCTACTATTTGAGATTCTAGATGGAATGTTGCTAGTAGAGGAGTGGCCTAGTGGTTAGAGCACGGGTCTTGCAATCCAGAGGTGGCCAGTTCAAATCCCACTGCTGCTTCTTGTGATCTTGGGAAGTCACTTAACCCTCCACTGCTTCAGGTACAAACTTAGATTGTGAACCCTCCTGCAACAGAGAAATATCCAGCGTACCTGAATGTAACTCACCTTGAGCTACTACTGAGAAAGGTGTGAGCAAAAATCCAAATCTAAAATTTTTTTTAAAAAGCACAAACAATGTGTGTGGTGAGCAGAGGTGAGAAAGACAGTACATGTGTGCAAGCGTGCGACACACAAAAAAGGGCTGGGTTAACATAAATATGAAATGTAGGAGAAGTAGTGGCACCCTGACCATTCATACTTTTCTAAATCAGTCCTTTAGAGAAAGGGGGTGTTAAATGCAGGACAATGCAAGTGTGTGTGCATGACAGAAAGAGACATGTGACGGTGTGTATGTTAAGAGAAAGGATGTGTTACTTGAAGGACAGAGCAAGAGACAGTGTGAAAAAGGGAAAGTGTATGTTGGAATGTGAGAGGTGTGGACATTTAATCCCATTGCAGGTTTTAGGATCACAATTTCTGGAATGAATAGGCTGTACATATTGCATCATTCGGTTATTTGGGAAGGGGAGAGGGCACACCCTACTGGTCGCCTAAGGAGAATGCTGTCCCTTATAGCTGCAAGGCTGCAATTTTACTGCTGCTACCTTGGACAAAATGGTTTAAAAGACCCAAAGAAAATATCAGAGGTCTTGGAAGTGTTTCGGAATTCATAAATATACTTGTGTAGCTTTCCCAATGCTTGTGTACAAATATTACATGATCTAAACACAGTATTATCTTCCTACCTTCACACCCTATAATTACAGTGTGATCACTGTCTTATACACTGCAGAGAGGCATTCATTAATGCAATGCATTCAGTACATGAAAATGTCTGATCGATATAATTTATGTTACAAGCCGTTGTGGGTGGATTAAATCTTGCCCATCCACGTTACTGCAAAAATCTAACAGCTGTATTTGGATGTCGGAGAAAACAGGGCAATAAATTGTTGTTTCGTTTTTATTATTAATATTTTTATTGTCATTTTAATGTTATTTTAAGTATTTCATTTATTTATGGGGGTTGTTTTTTTTAACACACACTCTGTCGATAACATGCACTGAAAAAATGACAGCTCTCTCACCCCATGAAATAAACCCACTTACCAAACTTTGCAAAAAAAAAAAACCCCACACCTTTCTGGGCTTGCCTACATCTCCTCTACTCCCCCCCATTTCTAGGATTCTACCCCCAACACGCAGATCTTGGACACATGATCCACAGGGGAGTAACAATTCCCAATCACTCCTTCCCTGCCAGTGCCATCATCCAAACTGGTGCTGGCTGACCCATTAATTTTTATGTTTTTAAAAAAACAATCATAGAAAACAGACATTTCTTATAATAATTTGACCTAAAGGACACCCCTACAAAATAGATGTTAGAATGTGTGAAATTGTACACCTCACAGGCTTCTTCACATGTGACTGCAGAGGAGCCCTGTGAGGGCTCAAACATTTTACATAATATATGTGTATACAGAGAAATAAGTGAAAGCCAAAAAAATCGTAAAGCTAATTCAGTTGTACTTTTAAACTTAGAGGTTCTCAACCCAGTCCTCAGGAGACACATACCCAGTCAGGTTTTCAGGATATCCACAATGAATATGCATAATTGTCTCTTAGACCATTGTACATCAGCTATAAATTACTCACAAATATACCTTTATTAACTTTAATAGAAAATATTACAAAAGACATACAGTGAAACCTCGGGTTTCGTTGACTTCGGATTTCGCCGTTTTCGGTTTTCGTCAAATTTGTTTGTGAAAAAAATTGTCTCGGTTTTCGTCTGTTGTCTTGGATTTCGTCGGCGTGCCCACACTGCTAATTTTGCGTTCTCCTGCGGCGTTCTTCTGGGGCGTTCTCCTGCGGCGTTCTTCTGGAGCGTTCTTCTGGGGCGTTCTCCTGTGGCATTGTTTCTCGTTTTGCCCACACTGTTGATTTTGGTTCAGTGCCTCTGCATAAATGGCTGTGGCTTGAAGATAAGAATTTCGTCGTTTTGCCCACACTGTTGAGTCTTCAGAAAGGTAAATGCCATCTTAAATGTTTATTTATTCTTTACATTAGTCTTTTGTATTCATTTTTTAAAAAATTTCTTGTTGCCTCAGTTTTCGTTGGTTTCGGATTTCGCCGATTATTTTCGAATGGATTATCGACGAAAACCGAGGTTTTACTGTATATTTAAAACAAGCCCACCAGATGCCTGAGCTGAGTTCAAATTTGACCAGTGTAGTACTTTACCCTTTAAATCAACCCTATATGAATATGCATTGTCTGTAGATTTCTCTTATGCATATTCATGGTGGGTATCCTGAAAACCTGACTTGCTGGGTGTGTCCCAAGGACTGGTTTGACCCCCCCCCCCCCTGATTTACATGCATAGCATTTTAATTCACACATCATGATTTTCCTAAGTAAAATGCAGGGACAATGTTATACAGTCTGGGGCCCATAACAGAAATTTTTTTTTTTTTGGAGGGGGAGCCCCAAAGCACACCAGCAGGTTGCATCTTCTTCAACTTCAAGCAGACTTGGGGTCCCCTGTGGCCTGGGGCAATTGCTCTATTTACACTCTCTCCCCTACCCCCCCCCCCCCCCCCCCCCCATAATGGCAGTTCTGATGAAATGGATATTCAGCTTGTTTCCAATGGAGACAACTAGGACTACCATACTGGGGAATCAACTATTACTACTTATCATTTCTAAAGTGCTACTAGACGTACGCAGCGCTGTACACTTGAACATGAAGAGACAGTCCCTGCTCGACAGAGCTTACAATCTAATTAGGACAGACAAACAGGACAAACAAGAGATAAGGAGATATTAAGGTGAGGATGATAAAATAAGGGTTCTGAACAAGTGAATAAGGGTTAGGAGTTAAAAGCAGCATCAAAAAGGTGGGCTTTTAGCTTAGATTTGAAGACGGCCAGAGATGGAGCTTGACTACTGACTCAGGAAGACTATTTCCAGACATATGGTGCAGCAAGATAAAAGGAATGGAATCTGGAGTTAGCGGTAGAGGAGAAGGGTGCAGATAAGAGAGATTTACCCAGTGAACGGAGTTCCCGGGGAGAGATGAGAGTGGAGAGGTACTGAGGAGCTGCAGAGTGAATGCACTTATAGGTCAATAAGAGGAGTTTGAACTGTATGTGGAAACGGATAGGAAGCCAGTGAAGTGACTTGAGGAGAGGGCTAATACGAGCATAATGACACTGGCGGAATAAACCCTGTGGGAAGCAGTGAAGGAAAAGTGGCAAAAAAGTGTAGATTTCATGGCATACGCTGGGAATTTGCACTTCCTGATGCATTCAGGAATGTGACCAGGTCCAGGTCTGCAAACCTGGCATGGTAAATTGAAACAAGAGAGCCAGCCAGAACCGGGACAAGGGCATTGAACACCCTAGGCAAACCTTCACCCATACACTTCCATCTCCTCCCCCCCCCCCCCCCCCCCCCCCCCCCCCCCGCCAATTAACTTTCAGGCCCCTAACCTGGCACCCTTCCTCCCACTACTTTATACTATTAGATATTAAACTTTGCTAGGTGCTTGTGCGTGTGTCTTTGAGGGCAGTTTCCAAAAACCATTTACCCAGGTAAATGGGGTATTTGAAAATTGCTCCTTCGTCCTGCTGGTTCTTTGAGTTTCTGTGGCTGTCATTATGCACTGTTTCACTTTAACTATAACTGCTCTTTGCCACCCCCCCACCCCCCACCCCCCCTAGAGGCTGCTGCCCTAGGTGTCCACCTAGTCTTGTCTAATGGTTGGGCCGGACCTGGGGCCGGCCACATGGCACGCAAGTGACTATGACCTGCATTTATTTCAAATATAGACTTCGTTCTGGTGCTCTCAAAGTGTTGCTGCCTCTGGAGAAGGGAGATGAGAGGGAAGTTTTTCCTTTAGGAGGTCCCAAACCCTCTTCCCATCTCCGCCTTCTTTAAGAGAAGGGGTAAGAATACTCCTACGGAAAGGTGCCTTTGTCCCAGTGGCGTTCCTAGTGTTGACGACACCCGGGGCAGATCGCCAATGCGCCCCCCACCGGTGCAGCGCGCCCCCCCCTGGGTGCACGCCGCTATGGGGGGGTGCCGCGGCGCGCGCCTGTCGGCTGCGAGTTCGAATCGCTACGCTAAATTCTCTCGTTCACTGCAGCTCCCTCCCTCTGCCCCGGAACAGGAACCTGTTCCGGGGCAGAGGGAGGGAGCTGCAGCGAACGAGAGAATTTAGCGTAGCGATTCGAACTCACAGCCGACAGGCGCGCTCCGCGGCCCCCCAGCGGCGTGCACCCGGGGGGGGGCGCGCATTCCGGGGCAGAGGGAGGGAGCTGCAGCGAACGAGAGAATTTAGCGTAGCGATTCGAACTCACAGCCGACAGGCGCGCTCCGCGGCCCCCCAGCGGCGTGCACCCGGGGGGGGGGGCGCGCATTCCGGGGCAGAGGGAGGGAGCTGCAGCGAACGAGAGAATTTAGCGTAGCGATTCGAACTCGCAGCCGACAGACGCGCTCCGCGGCCCCCCAGCGGCGTGCACCCGGGGGGGGCGCGCATTCCGGGGCAGAGGGAGGGAGCTGCAGCGAACGAGAGAATTTAGCGTAGCGATTCGAACTCGCAGCCGACAGGCGCGCTCCGCAGCCCCCCCAGCGGCGTGCACCCGGGGCGGACCGCCCCCACCACCCTCCCCTTGGTACGCCACTGCTTTGTCCCAATATGAAGTGGGGACTGAATCTCCAAGGTTGAAGATGCAGACAGCAAAAAGCTGAAGAAGAATCAGATTTCCCCAGTCCGAATGAATACACCCCAATAATTATAACTCAAGCAGACCTGTTCCTAGATTGATGGCACAGTTCACTAAGGATCATACACTTAAGAACATATGAATACCATACTGGGTCAGATCAATGATCCATCTATCCCAGTATCCTGTTTCCAAAAATGGCCAATCCAGGTCACAAGTACCTGGAAGAAACCTAAAGTGTAGCAAGATTCCATCCTACCAATCCCAGGGCAAGCAGTGCTTTCCCCATGTCTATCTCAATAGCAGACCATGGACTTTTCCTCCAGAAACATGTCCAAACCTTTATAAACCCTGATACGCTAACTGCTGGTACCACATCCTCTGGCAACAAGTTCGAGAGCTTAACTATATGTTGAGTGAAAAAAATATTTCCTCCTAGTTCTTTTAAAAGTATTTCCTTGTAATTTCATTGAGTGTCCCCTGGTCTTTGTACCTTTTGAAAGAGTGAAAAACGGATTCACTTTTACTCGTTCTACACTACTCAAAGTTTTGTAGACCTCAATCATATCCCCCCTCAGCTGAAGAGCCCTAATCTCTTTAGGTTATATGAGAGGAGTTCTCTTTATCATTTTGGCTGCATTTCTTCGAACCTTTTCTAATTCCGCTATATCTTTTTTAAGATACGGCAACCAGAACTGAACGCAATACTCAAGGTGAGGTCACATCATGGAGTAATACAGAAGCATTATAATATTCTTTGTGTTATTTTGCATCCCTTTCCTAATAATTCCTAGCACCCTGTTTGCTTTTTTGGCTGCCACCACACACTGGGCAGAAGATTTCAGCGTATTGTCTACAATGACACCTAGATCTTTTTCTTGGGTGCTGACTCCCAAGGTGGATTCTAGTATTGGGTAACCATGATTTGAATTATTTGAAGATCTGTTTCACCAGATGGCATCATCAGGGGCAGGGCCGCCGAGAGGGAGGGAGCAGGGGGGACAAAATTCCCCGGGCCTGGGCCTCCAAGGGGGGGCCCTGCGCCGGAGTCAGGCCGCCGGCGCTGCATTTCCCGGTCTCACCTGCCTGCCTCCTCGGCTCCGGGCCCCCTGCATTCGAAGCGGCAGTCACAGATTGCCTCCCTTCGGGCCTTCCCTCCCTGTGTCCCGTCCTCACGGAAACCGGAAGTTACATCAGACGAGAGCGGGACACAGGGAGGGAAGGCCAGAAGAGGCGATCTGCGACTGCCGCATTGAATGCAGGGGGCCCAGAGCCGTGGAGGCAGGTAGGTGAGACCGCGGACTGCAGCGGCGGGGAGAGCGACGGAGGGCGACAGCAGCAGTGGGAGCTACGGGGGATGGCAGCGGCGGGGGGGGGGGGGGGGGGAGCGGAGGCGGGGCGGCCATGCCCCAGGCCCGGCCTAGTCTCTCGGCAGCCCTGATCAGGGGAGACTGGCACAGGATTCCTCAAAATGGCTGTGTGCGTATGTGTGTGTGTGTGTGTGGGGGGGGGGGGGGGGGGTTCCAGATGCCAACACCATATATCCTTCCCCAAGAAAGCACGTGCGCTAAACCCTAGTGCCAGCCTTTTCACGCCAGCAGCCGGCGAAACAGGTGAAACAGGGATCTCCTGTTGGGATGTTGATTTAACTCAGCTACAAGATAAGCACTATTGATATATTCCAGTTTGCTGTGTATAGCTTTTGATGCTGCCTGTTTGGAGCTGATCGCTGAGTTATTTCTAAGACTGGTTTTCATTACAACTGTGTTTTGCTAAGGATTCTAAGTGGAGTTTTTTTTTAATGACTAATAATTGAATGTGAGCTCTGACCAAAGCCCTGGCTCTGACTATTATCAGCTTTGTGCTGTTGTTTGATGCTCTTCTGCCGCCTGAGGTATTTTTTCTCCCCTAATTTGATATTTCATTCGGGACTTCTCCTAAGTAGAACAGAGATGTTCTGTGGATCTTATTGGGTAATTGAAATCACCCATTATTATACTGTTGCCCACTGTGCCAGTTTTTCTAATGTCTGTAAACATTTCTTCCTCTGTCCTGGCAGACAGTAGTGCAGCCCTACTAGTATACTCCTTCCCTTCACACATGTAATTTCTATTCATAAGGATTCCACGCTGTTTCATGTAGAATGTTTATTTTCTTTGACTCAATTCCCTCTTTAACATATAGCACAACCCTCCTTCCAAGTTGATCCACTCTATCATTGCGATATAATTTGTACCCTGTTAATACAGTGTACCATTGATTGTCCACCTTTCACCAGGTCTCTGAGATGTCCTTTTATAGATACCTTTTCATTTAGTGCTATATACTCTATCTCTCCCATCGTACTTTTTTAGGCTTCTAGCTTTTGAATATAAGTACATAAGTAATGCCACACTGGGAAAAGACCAAGGGTCCATCCTGTCCACGACAGCGGCCAATCCAGGCCAAGGGCACCTGGCGAGCTTCCCAAACGTACAAACATTCTATACATGTTATTCCTGGAATTGTGGATTTTTCCCAAGTCCTTTTAGTAGTGGTTTATGGACTTGTCCTTTAGGAAACCGTCTAACCCCTTTTTAAACTCTGCCAAGCTAACCGCCTTCACCATGCTCTCCGGCAACAAATTCCAGAGTTTAATTATGCGTTGGGTGAAGAAAACTTTTCTCCGATTTGTTTTAAATTTACTACACTGTAGTTTCATCACATGCCCCCTAGTCCTAGTATTTTTGGAAAGCATGAACAGACGCTTCACATCCACCTGTTCCACTCCACTCATTATTTTATATACCTCTATCATGTCTCCCCTTCCATCTGCAAGCTACTTAGAAGTTGATGGGGATAATTTGCATCCTTTACTGTGCTGGCCCCTTAAACACTCCTGGCTTTCTTTCACCACTGTTATCAATAGAAATCAAACAAAATAAAACATGGAAAAGAAAATAAGATGATACCTTTTTTTTGGACATAACTTAATACATTTCTTGATTTCACCACTGTTGAAATCTCTTTATTGGGATTCCTGTTTCAACAGTAGCCTTCAAGGATACTCCACACTGAATCATGCGCTCCTGAGCAACTGTCAGCTTTCCCTCGCCCCCCCCCCCCCCACCCCCAATTTCAGTTTAAAAGCTGCTCTAGCTCCTTTTAAAATGTTAGTGCCAACAACCTGGCTCCATCCTATGCTTCTGTTTTGCTTTACAGCCATTTGCTACATTTAAATTCACCAGTTTAATTGATGGAAAATCACAGACCTTCAGAAAACCAGCTTGGAAGAGCAATATTTCATTTTTTTTTAATGAATATATTTAGTTATATCTTTTCTAACCCATCTTTCCAGACCATCAAGGTGCTGGACAGCAATAAAAAAAATACATGACGGCAATAAATAATTAAACAGAAGACATACAAATATTATGAATAAACAAAATACCATAATAAATGCAAAAGAATAAAACATTTATCAAAAAAATCATACTCAGATGCAGCATGCCTCTTATTAAATAGCACGATAAATAGGAAATATAATAGCTTCATGCATTATTACAATAGTTTGGTCACGGCATATTATATGTTTGCATGTAACCATATAGTTATGTATGTTTGTTATAGCACACGCTGCTTTGATCATGGTAGGAAAGAGATGAGACTGCTTGTGATGAGTTAATTGTGTGTGTTATTGCACTAATGGGTGTGTGCAGCACATATTCAACCACAATTGGTCTATGCCCCAAAGAGCTTACAGTCTAACTTGGGCCCCGATGCTCAGAAGCAAATGCAGTTGCTAAAGGCCCTAAGCGCCGGACTGGTGTCCGCATTTGCTAGTGCAGAATGCTCGGAGGGTCCTAGCGCAGGGAACGACCACAGCAAAGGTTAGTGCAAGTAGCATGCTAATCACATTTCCACGAGGTCATTTCTGATTCACCTCAATACTCAAAGAACAGTGGCGTAGCTACGGGGGCCTAGGCCCCCTAAATTTCCTCTAGGACCCTGGTTTTGCTGGCGGGGTTCAGCGGAAGTCTTCATCCAGCGCCGGTCTCCGGAGCGTGCCAGAGGTGAGGGGAAGAGAAAGCAGGGCAGGCAACGCGGCGGTGCTGGAGACCAGTGCTGGACGAAGGCTTCAGCTGGCAGGGGCGGGGACCCCGGCCAGCCAAGGTATTTGCGGCGGCAGTGGGTGGGGAGTGGCAGGGCGGGGGGAGCGGCGGCCGTGCGGCACACCAAAATGTGCCTCCCCCACCACCACTGGCTCTGGCCCCCTCCCACCGCAAGGTCTGGCTACGCCACTGTCAAAGAACGCCCTGAACAAGGGTGCTCTTACCACCAGGAACTTTACACCAGCTTGGAGTTGGCGTTAGGTAAGCAGCCCAGCAAATTCCTTTGAAGAGGCGATTTTGCACAAGAAAAATCCAATAACAACAATGTTCCCATACAGAATGACTGCAAGAAACCTTAGGCTTTGGAGCCTTCCTAGTGGGAAAAGTTGCATTTTACCAAGATAGTTGAAAAAACAAAACAAAACGAGAGAAACAAAGAAACCACTTCTAGAGAGGCCTGAATTCTGCACTTACTGCCTTTCCTCCTGTCTAACTAGGAGCAATTCCAAGTGAAGGGAAGGCAAGGAGGTTTCCTGGAGGCCAGGTGAACCTTATATGCCCCCTCCCCCCCATTCCCTCTGCTGCCTTGAGGCACTCACTCTCGCATGGGGGGGGGGGGGGTTACCACGTTGGTGCCTCCTCCCATGGCCATGCAGGGCTTCCTCTTGTGCACATATGCTGGACACATACCCCCCTCCTGACTTCCCAATGCGAACAGTGCACATAAAATTTGCATGCCATTAACGCTGAGCATTGGGAAATTCTTTTGCAGCATTGTTTGGGTGGTATTTTCCAGCGCTGTTTTAAACAGCGCCTGCGTTTTCAGCATCTGAGTCTTGGTATCATTTGCACTGTTTCTCAGCCCATTGTTCTACTAGGCCACCTCCTTTTCTTCTTTTGAGTTTTCGAGCTCATTCCTAAAAGGCCAGCATGAAAATCTGACATGGTGATTAAAATTTCCCAACACTGAAAGATAATTACAATCTGAACTGGGGACTCCTGTATTTTTACAATATGGGAGGAAGTTATCAATGTGGACTACAATTACGATGGATTATATTATTATCACAGGTCCCATTTTTTGCAATGAGACCTAGGGCCCTGTTTACTAAAGGTGCAGTAGTGTTTTTAATGCACCTACCATTAGCGTGTGCCCTAAACATGTAGGCACCTACAGAGATAGTGTAGGTGCCCACACAGTTAACGCGTGTACATGGTTAATGCACGTTAAAAATGTAAACGCACCTATAACGCAGCTTAGTAAACAGGGCCCCTAGTTACTGGGGGTTAAAGTAAAATAAACACATCTAATAGTAGCCCACATTGATAACCCCCCCCCCCTTAATTAAAAAAAAAAAGAGAAATGTCTCTAGAAATTTAAGTCACTGCTATACATAATAAAAGTGAGCCAGGTCTAGGGCAATCAAGCCATTGTGACATCACTGATGAGGTTGGCTCTTAGGCATTGGTGGAATGAGGCATTATGACATCACAACATCAGAAGTGAGCCAAGTAAAGGGCAATCAAGTCATTGTGACATCACTGATGAGGTTGGCTCTTAGGCATTGGTGGAATGAGGCATTATGACATCACAATCTCAGCTCTGGTTACCAAAGACTGAAACTATTCACACTAAGGGGGGAAGTTATCAATGTGGGCTACCGTTAAGATCAAATGGAACCCCGCATAAAATGGGACCCTGTGCTAAAGTAGCATGACTTATGGTAAAATAACCCATCTTAACGGTAGCCCACGTTAATACCTTCCACTCTAAGGGGCCTGTTTACTAAAGCACATTAAGCGTTTGCTGTTAACACCAAACGTTAACCTGAGGCTGCTGGAAAAAGTTGGTAATATTCCCAACACTCCGGAAAACAGTTGTGCCGCTAATAGAGGTCATGGCTGATATCAGGTATTGACAGGCAATGAGGAACGATGATTGATCTGAGCTATAGTGAGATGGGAATACTTTGAATGTTTATTTAAATGGACAAGCATTGTTGTGAATGACTTGGGACTTTTGATAAGTTAAGTCTATGTTTACATTTTTCATTGTGCACAGTATATATTTATATTTTTTCAGTGATTAGATGATATTAACGGAATGGAGTATTGCTTAAGCTATATTTTTATAATCAAAGATTGCTCTGGGGTTTTTTTGACTATAATCGGTTTTTCTCCCTGTTGGGAGTTGTTTTCTATTGTGGGTTTTTTTTTTTTTTGAACACCTTAGGAAACCCATGATAAAAGCCTGTAGTGGGAGACCATCTATGTAAGCTTCCCTGGCAGTTGAGATTTTATTTTTTTTTCAGTTACATTTGTACCCTGCGCTTTCCCACTCATGGCAGGCTCAATGTGGCTTACATATACAGGTACTTATTTGTACCTGGGGCAATGGAGGGTTAAGTGACTTGCCCAGAGTTACAAGGAGCTGCCTATGCCTGAAGTGGGAATTGAACTCAGTTCCTCAGGACCAAAGTCCACCACCCTAACCACTAACCATTAGGCCACTCCTCCACTGTTGCTACTATTTGAGATTCTACATGGAATGTTGGTATTCCACTAGCAACATTCCATGTAGAAGGCTGCGCAGGCTTCTGTTTCTGTGAGTCGTACGTGCAGGACGTCAGACTCACAGAAACAGAAGCCTGCGCAGCCTTCTACATGGAATGTTGCTAGTGGAATAACAACATTCCATGTAGAATCTCCAATAGTAGCAACATTCCATGTAGAATCTCCAATAGTATCTATTTTATTTTTGTTACATTTGTACCCTGCGCTTTCCCACTCATGGCAGGCTCAATGCGGCTTACATGGGGCAATGGAGGGTTAAGTGACTTGCCCAGAGTCACAAGGAGCTGCCTGTGCCAGGAATCGAACTCGGTTCCTCAGTTCCCCAGGACCAAAGTCCACCACCCTAGCCACTAGGCCACTCCTCCACTTATGCGCATCCCTTTCGCGTTTACGCATTCACAATTGTGCCAGGTCAAACAAGTAAACGCAAGATGTGCTGATACCAGGTGTTAAGTCAAATTGCAGTAAGTTACACTGCATTAACCACAAGGTGCAGTTCACGATACATTACACATTTAGGAACCCTTTTACTGAAGTCATTTGTTAATTAATATCAATAAGCTTCCAATTCTCTGTCATTATTATCTTGAGCAAAATATAGATTGTGGTGGTTATACTTACATGTTTTTGCTCTTCAACATTCTCGATTTTTGAATATTAAAATATATGAATAGATCTTAGTCTTAAATCTACAAAATGCCCATATCCAGTTCCAATAATGAATTTCTCAGAGTCTCTGTCAATAAACAGAAATAAAAAAAGAAGATAAGATGATTCCTTTTTATTGAAATAATGATACATTTTTTGACTAGCTTTCGAAGGCAGAACCTTCTTCTTCAGGTCAGAAATCAGCTAAAGATGACAAACATATAACTGAAACATAAAAGCATTCCAATGACAGTCTCATGAGGAAAGACAGGGATGGAAGGATGATCAGAATCTGATAAAACTGTATGATTTTATGGTTTTTATAATGTGATATGAAACCCAGGTCTTTGTTAAGATTTCTTTTGTTGGTGTTGAAATATTTCATCATCTCAACTTCAAAAGTCTTAGGGTTCTTTCTTGGATTGTTTTAAAACGTGCCTTAGTATTCTGACCATACAGTAAAAAAAAAAAAAGTTAAAAAAAAGGCAGGCTGAATTGTAAACACCATTAAACAGCCAGCTGTGTAGAGAGCTCAATCAAATTAGAAAGATAAGTACATAAGCACATAAGTATTGCCATACTGGGAAAGACCAAAGGTCCATCAAGCCCAGCATCCTGTTTCCAACAGTGGCCAATCCAGATCACAAATACCTGGCAAGATCCCAAAAAGTACAAAACATTTTATACTGCTTATCCCAGAAATAGTGGATTTTCCCCAAGTCCATTTCATAACGGTCTATGGACTTTTCCTTTAGGAAGCCGTCCAAACCTTTTTAAAACTCAGCTATGCTAACGCCTTTACCACATTCTCTGGCAATGAATTCCAGAGTTTAATTACACGTTGAGTGAAGAAAAATTTTCTCCGATTCATTTTAAATAAGCTGCCTATCCAAGGAACCAACTCCTTCCATCAGGAAAAAGCCTACAGTGCACCAACCCCTGAATTCTATATATGGTGTCCTACTTTGCATATCAAAATTTAGGTGCGCACCCAAGATGTGTGTGCAAGTTAATTAACAAGTCTTTAATTAGCAATAATTGGGTGCTAACAATCAATTATAGCCAGTGTGTTTTTTCCTAGCAAAAAAGGTTCCGGTACTCGATTGCCATGACGGAACAATGTAAGCCACATTGAGCCTGCAAATAGGTGGGAAAATGCGGGATAAAAATGCAACAATAAATAAATGATAGGCCACCCTTCAGGAGTGGGGTGATCACTGAGGGACCCACCCCGTAATAGCCAGGCCCCATGCCAGGGGCGTAGCCAGACACCCAATTTTGGGTGGGCCTGGGCCCAAGATGGGTGGGCAGTAGAACTCTGCCTTTTGGTCTCTGCCTCTCTCAACTGCATGCCATATGGTCTCTCAAATATCCCCCCTCCCCCCGCAAACCTTTTAAATAGCAGATTTTCACCGGCAGTGAGCAGCAACTAATACACACTGCTCATGTTGGCCCCACAGCCTTCCTTCCCTCTGATGCAACTTGCTGTTTCCACATGGGTGGGAATACATCAGAGGGAAGGCTGTGGGGCCGGTGTGACTAGTATGTATCAGTCACTTTTTGCTGCAGGTGAAGATCTGCTATTTACAAGGTATGCTGGAGGGACAGTTGTCGGGAGTTTTCGGCTGGTGGAGCTTGGGGATCCCTGCCAGCCACATCATAAGTGTGCTGCTACTGGGTGGGCCTGAGCCCAAAGCCCACGTGAGCCCACCCTTGTCTACGCCACTGCCCAATGCAACCAGTCACAGAATCTATGAGAAGACAGAATTGGTGTGTAGAGCCTGAGATCCATCATTAACTTGGGGTCCATGGGTCAATTTTAGCAGACAATGGAAAAGGTGCCGGTACTCAGTACCCCCTCAAAAAAAAGCCCTGATTATAACAGTTAATTGGGATCAATCAGGATTTGCACGTGCATGTTCACTATTCTATAAGGAAGGGCACCTAAATCACACCGCACATATCTGAAAAGGAGGTCTGGCCAGGGCATGTCAGGGCTTCCAAAAAGTTATGCACGCAATTACAGATGTGCCCAATGTTAAGCAAGGTCGGCGCTTAAACAGGATTCTAAAGGGTGTGCGACTTTTATGGAATAGCGCCAGTCTTATCCTGTGCCCATTTTTGCGCGGCATTTGCAGAATCTAGTACCAGATGGAATAAGAGCTGTGACCGCAGGCACAGCTGGTCAGATTGCGAGCACCAAGCGCTCACTCTGTGTTTCTGTGGCATAAATATCCACAGAGCAGGGAGAGAGGGGAAAGTGCTGGCCGTCAGCCCGCATAACACACATCAGACTATCGTAACCTTTCGATCCCCATTCAGGAGCCGTTCTTGTTATGCCCGTGTCTGCCTCTATGGGCCGAAGCATGAACCGACTCCTCGTGCCCCGGAGGTGTGTGTGGGGGCAGGAAGGAAGGTAGGTGGATGTGTGTGTGTATGTAGGAACAAGGACAGGTACCGCCTACGGACGTGTGGTAAACAGCAGCCCAGGATCACATGCGCTCGGGTCACTGCCAGGACGTGCCAGCTGGCACAATGTGAAACACACCACCAGCCCCCTTATAAGGCACTTCCGAGTTTAGCATGATGAAACAAATCGGGGTGGGGGTCGGGGGCTGGTTTACCAAGCTTCAGTGCTCTTCCCCCCTCCCGGAAGGGGGGCAAGACAGAGAGCTAGAAAAGGTAAGTAGCCCCCCGCTGGGGGGGGGGGGGGGGGGGGGGGGGGGGGGGGAGGAAGGGTCGGGGCAGCTTGACGATCGCGGAGGATTTGAGGACAGAACAGAAAAATTATAACCATTTACCTTGCATTCCATCCAGCTTTTATGTTCTTTGTACATTAAATTAAATCTGCGAAATATTTTTTTCCCTGCATTGTTCTTCACTATTATACATTTATGTTGCAAAAAAAAGGTATTTACAGAAGTTTGCATTTTATACCAATTAACGTTGATCGAGCGATTTTAATTTGCTGGTACTGAAGTAAAAAAAAAAAAAAAAACGTTTCCAAAATAAAATAAAAAAAAAAAGAGTATCTGAGCACAGTTTACCTTCAGGTTCAGATTGTGAAATCCAGCGGCTCCTTTAAGAGTCTCTCCGGGGTGGCCGACTCCAAAGGGGGTGGGGCGCGGTGACGTCACAGCCCGCCTTGGTTGGCCTTTCATAAAAGAAAGGCTGCAGCCCCGGGACTCTCGGAGCGCTGGTGTTGCGGCGCGTGCGGGTTCCGAGGTGATATGGCTGCTCTGAGCTGAGCGAGGAGGAGGGAAAGCAAAGAAAGAAAGGGCTTCTGATGCTACTATGAGCTGACTTGCACAGGGTCTGCTGCACACACAGGTAAGAAGAACCCCAGCCCCGATCAAGCCTCCTCTGGGATTTATTCTTCAGCAGCGGCCGCAAAGCAGAATGATGAGCCGGACCCTGATCCACTATGTTTACGAAGGGTGACACTGACAACAGGGCTTCTCAGTTTTGGTTTTAATTGTTTTTCCCTTCGCCAGATGATTATCATCAGTGTCTCTTCTGCATTCTCACCCCCCCACCCCATGCACACATTTGTTAGCGTGCCGTCGCTTCGCCATTTATACAATTCCCAAGACACGGATCCGTTCTCAATCTTCTGCCATTACATCCCGGTCCGTTTCCTAAGAGCACCTCAATGCTGGGAATATCCAGCCTCCTTGGGCTACTATGTACGTTTCGGTATTCTCCCTGGACGTCTATCATCTTTAGTAACACGTTATAAGAATTCGATCAATGCTAAGTGGGCCCTGGGGATTATTCAAATAACAACCATTTCTTTCTGCGTAACTGTAAGTCTGCGCAGCGAAATGCGAGGTAAAAAAACAACAAACTGCGCCTCCAATCGCTCGTGGCTACCGATATGAAATGTGCGTTTGGCCGAGATGCTCTTATTCTATAAAGCCGGAAACATCTTTAAAGATAAGATGGGATCAGATCAGTCTTAATAACGCTCGACAGTGTGCAAGAAAAATGGTTAAAAACCTTTAAGACTTAAACGTACGTTGTCAAGACTTTTCCGATCTAATGCTTTTTTTTTTTTTTAATTATTTTTTCATTCTGATAGAGGTTCTTTAAATACTGCAATAAGTGTAGAGAAACTATATAGAATGTCAATTATATGGAGTTTTGGAACCAATATCTTATCATGCTGATGGAATAACACGTTGATATGGGAGACTGCTGGCGTTCATTTCACAATCTGTTTTGTGCCTGCTATCCTAATTAATGCATGTTAAGAAAGACTATCCTATGATTTCATCATTCATAGGAACACTTGTTTGCGAGTTGCTAAAAGCCCTAATTGGTGTTTAACTATAAGCTGGGGTATATAATGATACTATAGCTTTAAGGAGGTGTGTTGCTGACTGTAGGTGCACCTGTAACACAGGTAGGACAAGAATGGTTGCCAGGCAGCTGTCAGGGGTGAAGAAAGGTGAGGCTGGAATTTTTTAAGCCTTTTTTTTTTCACTCAGTACTAAGAACTCTGTTAATTTTAACCTCTACATAAACTGAGAAGGATGACGTTATTTAGAAAGTATGTGTTGCTTGTAAATGTTCTGGGTGATGTGGTCTTTCTGGGTCCAGGCCTTGGTTATAGTGAAAAAATATAAAACTTTTTGCCCTCTGATCGTTCCATGTAAGGCTGCTTGTACAGCCTGTTATTTCTGGTGTTAAGGCTTTATTTCTCGGACTGCTCTACCAGATTTAAGGAGGAGAGTCTGGTTAGTTGGAAAACCTGAGATTTTCTATTCTGTAAACTTTGAGTCTGACTTGCGTTTCAGCTTTCCAAGCTCTATAAAGGGAAGGGAAGGGATCTTGTAGCATGAATTGTGTATGCCAGCCTTAATCTAGTCGGACTGTAATGCAGTAGATTCGGGTCTGGGCTCAAAGACAGAATTGGCAGGCTTCTGGCCTCTTGTCCATCTGTTCCTAAAATTCCTTTTCTTCCCTCACTCTCCCCAGTGGAAATATAGCGCATCATTGCTATACAAAGAAATCGGGCATGATCCGCTTTGGACTAGATTCAGTCTTGAGTAGAGTGATGTGGTATCCGTGTTATTCCACCTTTAAAGGTAATTAGATTCAATAAATCACGCAGAAAAATCGGTGCGGAAAACAATTTGTGTTGAGTGCTATTCTATAAAGGATATCCACACTTTATAGAATATTGCCTGATCTGTACCTAACTTAAGGCACCTGCTGAAAACCAGATGTAAACGCCAGTACCTGAATTGGGCTCAGATTTGCACGTATTCTGTAAGAAATATGTGTAATTCATAACAATGCCCCCAAAATGCCCACTAAACACGGCCCCTTTAAAAGTATGCGCTACCGGAGTTACGCACACATCATGATAGAATATGATGTGCAGGTAACTCTCCCAATTAAGTCCAGTATTGGCACACACTGATTGGCTCATCAATTAAGTTGTGCGCACAAATCGGCTAGATGCCCTGATTTGCGCATTCGACTTTAGTCACCATGTATAGACTCTGGGGGTTTGTGTCTGACCAAAGTTTGTAACGCATTAAAGCAAAGTAATACGATGAAATTTCACTGGAACTTGAGAAATGGTGCCTGGCCATGAGACAGCTGAATTGCAGGTGCCCTTTGCCCCATCTTTGCACTAATGCTGCCTGTGCTAAAGCTGGAAATGAATTGCTCTTTTGCACGTTAGCATGCACTGTTGGGTTCGGTTTATCGCTGGAAGTCCTGGGCAAACAGCTGCTGTAATCTGTATTCTGCTGTTGTGGGAGTACACAGAATGAGGCGTCTTGCAGATTTCAGATCCCAGACTGTGCAGTTTCATCCCACAGGGGTGATGTTCAGAAAGCTTAACAGAGTGTAGCAAAACCTTGGTTGCGAACAGTGTCTGCTCTGTTCTTCAAAGCTGTCGAGTATTGAAGTCTTCCGGTCTTCTCTTAAGGTGAAGAAACACACTACATAGGATGTGGGTGTATGTAACGTGACACAGAAATGAACACCTGGCTGTGTGCTGGTTCCGGTTTGAGCTTTTGCATTTAATACCGCTCACAAGCATCTAGTTTGAGCGGTGCTTGTACTGGCCCTGGAAAATTTCTTGCACATCCATTTATCCTACTACATTCCTAATACTGAGCGTATGTCAATTAACAAGTGTAACAATGTTTACATCCTTAAATGGTCTTGTATTTAGTATAAAATCTGGTGAAATTCTGTGGTTTGTCTGTGGCAGCGTACTGGAACCGGGGGGGGGGGGGGGGGTGTAGCATTGGGTTCGTTTTAATTGTACTGCAGAGTTATCTCCTTCCCCTCCCTCATCAAATACGGTCCCTTCTATTTCTATCCACCTACCTGGAAAAACACACTTTCCTTCCTTCATCCCACTCCCCACCCCCTTCAGCCCATGATAGACTTCTCTCAATACTGAGATCAGTGCTTACCTACTGCTTCTCCTGCATGAAAGTCCCGAGAGGAGGAAATAATCAGCATGTAAAACATTGCTAATCAATTTCCCCCTGCACAAGGTGGAGGAGATCTGAGGGGGGAGAGAGAGAGAGAGCTTGTAAATTTATGGTAACAGTTCTGCTCTGTTGTAGCTGTTTTTCCTACCAATGACTGCCTGGTAAAAAACAAGATCTAACAGCATAAATAAGGAGTCCACAGTACAGGAAGACAAGTAAACCAGAAAAAAAACACCTTTGTGCTTTTTTTTTTTCCTGGTACACTAGTGTGCTCTGGTATATACTAGGTATGCCTGAAGCAGTCCTATCCTGTTCATCTTAGCATCAGGTCATCTTCAACAGTCTTGGTATAGCCACTTTTTAGTTTTCTACTGCCTAAATAAGTCAAATGCCAAATACCATCTCCGAGCCTCAGTGTAGGAAGATTTATTTTTGTCTAATTGAGGGTTAGAGAACAGAATTCTGAATTCCGGTCCTGAGGTCGGAAGAGACTTTACCGTCTATTTTTTTTTTCTCCGGGCTTTTTAACGGAAAAACAAAGCTGTGTAATGTGCTGTCAGTGGCTTTACCCTTGTTATACACTTCATGCATTAAAAATACTGATTAGGAAACAGTTCACAAGAGTATCTTTAATGCACGAGAGCTAACTCTCTAGCTTTCTGAAGCTGAGGATTTAGCAGGGTCAGATGTACTAAGTATTTTATCCATAGACACAAAATGAGAACTCCTTCAGTCATGCAGTGAAAGTGTGATTATTATTTATTTATTACGTTTGTATCCCACATTTTCCCACCTATTTGTAGGCTCAATGAGGCTTACATAGTACCGGAGAGGTGTTTGCAGACTCCGGTGTTAACAAATACAAAGTGATGTGGTCAGGTAAGGTTCATGTGGTAAGACCACATATAGGAATCGTACAACGGAAGAGTTGTGTAATATCCATTACGAACTTTAGTGTTGGTTGTGTAGCGGAGATCAGGCATTTATGTTGGATCGGTAGGGTATGCCTTTTTAAACAGGTGAGTTTTTAG
Organism: Microcaecilia unicolor; assembly: GCF_901765095.1. Taxonomy (NCBI): domain Eukaryota; kingdom Metazoa; phylum Chordata; class Amphibia; order Gymnophiona; family Siphonopidae; genus Microcaecilia; species Microcaecilia unicolor. The sequence goes on along the minus strand of NC_044043.1, from coordinate 87,471,779 downwards.
TGATTTCCTGACGTGTAAGTGGCCGTCCGTAGTTTGGTTACTGTACCTGTCCCTAATATGAAGGCGTTCCGTGAGTCTTCTGTGAGCTTTTTCTTTAGACACTGTGTTTTGGTTTGGTTTTCTGCGTATCGCCCTCCCCTAGGAAACATGACTGAGAAAACTGGCGGACGATTTCTACAGGATGCCTGAGAACTAATTAAGAATGAGGAATGATTTCGTGGATTTTTTTTTTTTTCCCCCGCCGCTCTAACCAGGAACTGGAATAATTCATTTGATAGCTGTGTGGCCGGTAAAGCTTTCTCTTGCTACCTTAAATATTAGGAGCCAGAAATACGAAGTTGCAAAACAAGATGAGGAAATTGACATCCTGCTGTCAAAAGAGGGAAGCTGGGCAGAACTGATGAGTAGCAGAGTAGAAATGCGCCCCACCCCCTTCAAATTAGTCATCAGATTCGTTAATAATATGTCGGCAAACAGGTTACAAGTTATTCTTTTTGTTGTAGTAAGTTGGGACATCTTCGACTGGATTTTTATTGCCTGCATGGTATGATGAGAATGAGAATGTTTGTTTGTGTTGTGAGGCTTTTGTTCTAGTGGAAGATCGGTTTTATAAGGCTGGGGAAGGATGTGCAAGTGTCCATCCTTTATGCATTTGTGGTCGTATCGTGACGGTTGCACTTAAGAACATAAGTATCGCCACACTGGGAAAGACCAAAAGTCCATCGAGCCCAGCATCCTGTTTCCAACAGTGGCCAATCCAGGTCACAAATACCTGGCAAGATCCTGCTTATCCCAGAAATAGTGGATTTACCCCAAGTCCATTTAATAAAGGTCTATGGACTTTTCCTTTAGGAAGCCGTCCAAACCTTTTTTTTAAAACTCCGCTAAGCTAACCGCCTTTACCACATTCTCTGGCAACGAATTCCAGAGTTTAATTACACGTTGAGCAAAGAGAGATTTTCTCCGATTCGTTTTAAATTTACTACATTGTAGCTTCATCGCATGCCCCCTAGTCCTAGTATTTTTGGAAAGCGTAAACAGACGCTTCACATCTACCCATTCAACTCCACACATTATTTTATAGACCTTCTGACAGCTGTTTGCCCATATTATGAGGCCAGCAAGGCATCCGTGCTGCCTCATTCGAATCACAGAAGACAGGAATTCCAGATGGAACCATGTGGATCTGAAAGGAATGTTGGGAAGCCCAAGAGTCCCTTTGGTTACGCATGGATCCTAAGATCCTTAGTGGTTGTATTGAACCTTTGCAGCAATTCAGTTAGCAAAAGAGCTGTACTTGTAGGTTGCAATGCCTCGTTTTTTTAGTCGACCAAGTAAAAAGTGTCACAACCTACAAAGATTCAAATGTCTTCTAGGGCCTGTCCAACCGCTAGAATGCTGGTCTAATCTAAAGTCTTTGCACAGTGGAGCCATCTCAACAAAAGGCAAGGATTTAGCGCCCCCCCCCCCCCCCCCAGGGCTACATTATGACTTTCATGGGCCTTAGATACTTTTGCCTTCGGCCCCCCCCCCCTCCCTCATTGGCATTAATATATGATTGAGCTTTTAATTTGAATTATATGCATATTGTATTGTTATTGTGTATTTCCAAGGCCGAAAGACAAGGCATGAAGTTAAACAACTTTTCAACTTATTTTTTTTATTTCTGATTTAAAAACAATTTTTTAAAGAATTTTCATGGGCCCTAGGCGCTGTACCTATCAAGCCTAATGGATCCAAGTCTGTCCAGGGCCCCGCTTCCACACCTCCAATTATTGGTCAGTAAATGGACCCAGAGGCTCCCTGCTGGAAACAATCTCTTTGCCCTAACAGGATGCATCCCTGATACTCTCTCCAGAAGAACCAATGAACGATTCATAGGCATGACACCATTATTTTCGAATGTAACTTTGTCACCACTTTTCTGGCTGTTGGAAACCTGTGTTTCAAGTGGCTACACATCGGGAAGCGCTGGAGTGTACCCCCACACATGCTGCAAGCTTTTTCTTCAATGAATTTCTTGTGTCAAAAGGTGATTACTACTGTGTGTCCCTGCAACCAGATACAAGACAAGGCTACTCCTTTATGCTCAGAGTTTAATTTTTCAGATTGTCTTGTAATGTGTCTTGAGCATTTGCTTCCCTTTCTCTCATGCAGTCGTTAAAGGGTAATGTAATTTAAGTGGCTTATAACGCTCCCTTTGGTACAACAGGGGCCAGATTCAGCAAATGACACCCCAGCGCCATTAAGATCTGTGCTAAGTGCCAATTTTATGAAGTCACTTAGCGCTAAGCAAATAGAGAATGACACGGGGACAAAGTTTGTCCCCGCCCCATCACCGCAGGTTCTCTCCCCATCCTCACCCCGTCCCCATGGGCCGCTGTTTAACACTAGAGTCAGGTCGGAAACTTGCAGCGGAACTCAGGGGATTTGAAATGTTCCACAATCCGAGAATGCTCTTGCAAACCAGTTTTCACCTATCTGTAGGTAGGATAAAAGGGGACCTTTAAAGTCCTCTCTAGCAAGGTCTGTTCAGCTGACAGAGTGTAAGGACATAAAATTCGTAAGGCCCATCTGCTGTACCTGATCTCATTTCTGGTGGCATCGTATGGCCCCACTTATTTGGTGTTTCCCTTCACTTCACTCCTATGGATCTTCTGTACCTATCCTAAGCATCCATTACTGTTTGAGCCTCTCCTGTATTTCCTGGAGGGCTCTGAAGTTTCCCCAGTATTGTTTCAGAGATAAGATCGTTTGAATTATGGATGCAGCAGTGGAAGAATGGAACCAAAGGATCATACTGTAACTTGCTCAACCTATGGACCAGGTGAGGCACTGGCCCAGGGCGCCAAATCCCTTTCCAGTCTACCTTCAAACTCTTAAAGGGATAGATGCTGGACTGGGATTTTGCTAACCTTTATCACCAGTGCCCTCAGCCACTGTCTCAGCTGGTCCAGCCAGTTTGGGGGGGGGGGGGGGGGAGAGACAAGAGAGGGGAAGAGATGCTAGATCACAGGCGGTGGGAGGAAGAGGACAGGTACAAATCAAGGTAGGGTCTACACAAAAAGTAGCACATATGAGTTTATCTTGTTGGGCAGACTGGATGGACCGTGCAGGTCTTTTTCTGCCGTCATCTACTGTGTTACTATGTAGATTGAGGGTGAGGGGCACCACAGTCTCTTCCCTGTTGCTCAACACCGACAGACTAATTCTCTGGTGGATTTCAAACGTGTATGCCTTTTAATTATCAATATAAATATTGGTATGGCAAAATTAGCCATTTTTCTAGCTTCCTTCCCAAAGAAAAGCACCTATTGCTGTGGCCTGGAACTTAAATCTGAGGCTCCATGAGGGACTTGATACAGATTAAAAACAAAGTCCTCCAGCTGATGACTGGCTGAGTTTGGATTTTCACATGGGTAGAGCCTTCCTTGTTGCACCCCTGTAAAGCACCCTATTTTCCTCAGAAGTGCTGTTCTCCGCAGTGAAATTGGCCTTCTCTGCTATCCCTTGTACCAGCTTCTGCGACGGCTTTGGAACTAAATGCAGTCCTCAAAAACCAAAAAAACAATGTGCGATTATTTGTCAAATTCGCTTTTTTTTTTTTTTTTTTTTTTTTTCCCCCCCCCTCTGAAAGCAAGGAGAAAGTTCTGCTTCAGTTCTTCATAACATACCCATTCACCCGGCCCCGCTAAGATCTCCAGGCCATTCACCACCTCCCATACAAAGGCTTCTTGTTTAGTTGGAAGTCGACTTCCTCTAGGGAGGGAGGGATAATTTCACTGTTTTTATTTTTTAAAATCTTATTAAGGGCAGGTGTATTTAACAATGGAGAGAAACAAAGGGCCAAAGCCTGTCTTCACTGTACCCCTTGAAGGCGACAGTGTAAATATTTCACTCATTGACATGAAAGCTCGAAATTCCAGAGGGATTTTCGAGCAGCCCCCCCCCCCCCCCCCCCCCCCCCCTCCCACCGGTTACACAATCGCCCTGCTGAAAGCTGAGATTCAAACAGCCTGGTTAGTCTGACACATTGTAATTACTAGCAAATCTGCTGGAGGCTGGTGCAGGTGTGGGAGGCCGAGCTTCCCTGCAGCACCCAGGGATGTGTCAAATTTTTTGTTGCCTCTATGATCAGTGTAAACACTTAGGGGCACTTTTAGTAAGCTATGACAAAAAGTGGCCTTAGTCCTTGCGCAGGGTTTTTTTCCCCACATGAAAAAGGCCTTTTTTCTGCCTTTTTTTTTTTTTTACCGCAGCCGTAAGCTGCCCGGTTTTTCTGTTTTTCATATTAGCAGCCTTGAGCTTCTGTTGCCATTAGCGTTGCAGCCATTATATAAAATTAACCGCACAAGCACTCATTTTGTAGGTGATAAGGGCTCACGCGGTAATCCTGCGCTAGCCAGTTAGCGAGCAGTTTAAAACTAGCTGATCTGATTAGCACAAGATTGCCCACTTTCCGCTCCCCTCTGAAAACATGAAACATTTTTTAGCGTTGGCGCATGCTAAAACGGTACTTAACGCAGGGCGCCTGAGCACATCCTGCGGTACGCCATTTTCAGCCGTAATAGATGTGTATCAGCACCTAATGCAGATTTGTAAAAGAGCCTCTTAGCCATCTATTTACAGAATTTGTACCGGGCACATTGTCTTTATAATCTTGCCAGGCCTCATGAAAGTGTGCGTCCATAAATGGTAGGCTCTGCTTTTTCAGAATGAGGAGGCCTTTTAAAGCCTTTATCTAGGGCCTCGTTCGGTTTTCTGTGAAGTAGTTGGTGTACAGGGGTCGTAACCTGTTCTTCAGCTTTCGACTAAGACTTTAAAATGTTTGAATCTCTCTGGAAGAGCTTTATCCTGTCCACTGATTTGGTGCTCATTATAAGGGCCTTGAAAATGGCTTAGGCCATTGGAGAAATTTGGTTCTTGAATTTTTGTATCTTTCTTTGAGTATTTCTCCATGTTCCGGGCGACGTTTCCTTTTTTTTTTTTTTGAGCTCATCACGGGAATAAACGCCAGCTTTGAGCTCTGTGGCAGAACTTTGGCTTCATGGGAGGTGAGGAGACCCTGTAGGACGTTGCTCTGAACCCCTTACCTCCATGGGACCTGCAATTTGTCTTAAGATTTGCTTGAACTGAAATTAAGTGGGTCTGGAAGTGGTTCATCATGTACTTAAAGGTTTGTCCAACCCATGGGCCAGAATCCGGCCCACCAAGTGTCTTTTTCTGGCCCTCAGAAGCTTGGCAGTTTTTGTGGTGCTTACAGCAGGATTCCTGCTTCCCCGCCGTGCCTCGGCTCTCTGTGAGCTTGAGCCACGCAGTGCTGGAAGTTCAGGTTGGTCTTCTGTTTTAAGTCTCACAAGACTTGAAACCATGAAGTCAACCCAAACTTCCAGCCCCATGCAACTCAAGCTTGCGGAGAGCCATGTTGCAGTGGGGAAGCAGGAATCCCGCTGTTTCTTCTGCAACTGAAGCCAGGTAAGGGGAAAGAGACTAGGTAAACACTGGGGTGGGGGTGGGGGAGTACATGAGAAAGAGAGAGACTGGGTGAAGGTTGTGGAAGGGACAATACACTGTCGTAATTTGCCACTATTTAACGAAACACGTGGCAAAATATGATGGTGTGTGTTTGTCTCTCCGAATGTTAGAAAATAAAATGTAGCCCTCGACAGGAAAAGGTTGGTCTATAGCATATCTACAACTTTTCCTTTTTATTTAAGTTCTTAGCGTTACACGGTGTAACTTGGGTTTTCATTTCTTCTCTATGTGGAGTCCCGTAAAGTTTGATGTAGTCCCGCGAGGGCATTCAATAACAAAGGACAACCCCAGGAGTTGAAAACTGACAGCACAGATAAGCCTTGAACTTCAGCTAATGGGTCCTTATTGAAATATGATTGATGAATTAATGCACCGCGTTAGGCTTTGTTTATCAAGTAGGGTTTTTTTTTTTTTTATAATGAAGCCCCTACATCTTTTTTCTGTAGTTTACTGTGTATTTTACCTGGAATGTTAGATAATAACAAATTTTCTTTCAAAACTCTCAGTATAATCCTTAAAATGCTACCCATCGTCGGCTTGCCCAGTTCATCAAAAAATTCATGGATGAATATAAACGTTCGGGGATGTTTGTGTCGTGTACGTACTGCCACCCAGTGCTGTGCTTAGTTGGATACTGATTGCGGCGTTCTTGCACGTGAGGCTGCTGGAAGGATTTTGCATAAAAACAAAATTTGCCTTCTATTTTCATAGGAGCCCTTTTACCAAAAAGCAGCCGTAGCATTCCTTTAGGCGGGTCCTTCCCATGCACTCAAGCCATATTTGCCACTATGGGGGTAAAATGGCCGAATTTCCTATTTTTAAAAAAATATTAATGGCTAACTTTTCCACTAGGGGAAAAAACAAACAAGGGTGGAAGAACGCCAAATCCAATGAGACCAGTCCAAATGACACAGTAGTAAGAGCACCAAAATAAAGTTTATTGGGACCCTACACGGTCCGTGTTTCGACTCAAAAAGCCTTCATCAGGGGGTCAACGGCTTGACGTATACCGATTGGCCGCTTAATCTCTCAGATCAAGGAGCACGTAAACAGCATGGTGCATCCAGCAATACACAATGTGAAGGTAAACGAGCTCTTACTACTGTGTCGTTTGGACTGGTCTCGTTGGATTTGGCGTTCTTCCACCCTTGTTTGTTTTTTTTTCCTCTTGGTTTGCTTGTGGAAGTATTGGACCTCTTTTTTTGTTTAACTTTGCCACCAGTGCTTGGCCATTAAAGCAGATTAGCAGGTGAGCCCTTACCGTCGAACATTGCGTAGGTGGTAAAGATTCACACACTAATCAGTTGGCGTAGAACACACCCACTCTCCTCCCCAGACACTCCCTGCATCAAAAAATAAATTTTTGGTTTTTAGCAGATGGGTAGCACGCGCACTTCCTGAAATTACCGCCGGATGCCTCGGCGCTCAGCATTTGCGGCCTGCAGCTTCGTACAAGGGCCCTTCGTGCATACTAAAACGTTGTGTTGTCATTGTGCATTTGACGTGCAAAACCATAATAAAATTCCATCAGTCTTAAATGAAAGCACGGTCAAGCTTTAGTCAGTGGCTCGGTTATCTTAATTTCTTATCAGACCGGATGGGGTTCTGAGAACACAATGTCCCTCTCCTTTGGGGTGCTTCACTAGACACTGAGTAGGCATACGTAGGCATCTTGAAACTTGGGTTCCTCAAAGTAGTCGGGGAAGTCGGCAAAAGAGAATTTTGTGGCTCTTTGACTGAGCTGCATTGGACACTAAGGAAAGGGAATGGGTCTTGATATACCTACCGCCTTTCTGAGGTTTTTGCAACTACATTCAAAGCGGTTTACATATATTCAGGTACTTATTTTGTACCAGGGGCAATGGAGGGTTAAGTGACTTGCCCAGAGTCACAAGGAGCTGCAGTGGGAATGGAACCCAGTTCCCCAGGATCAAAGTCCACTACAGTAGCCACTAGGCTACTTCTCTCAAGGGCATCTGACTCTGCACAAATGGCTTAACGCAGATACACTGAAGCAGGTTTACCCCCATCTGCACATGCTAAGCACATGGTATTTATGTTGTTGTAGTTTTTGGAGGAGGAGGCATGTCAGGGGCGGAGAATGGGCATGGATGCGCTAATCAGATAGCGCACTGATATTACCGCTACTCTAACTGGTTAGCAGAATCATAATGCAGCAGCCCTAGTGCATCCTAAATGTAGAACAAGTCTTTAGACTGGGGACCTTTTTACCAAACGGCGGAAGAAAGTGGCTGTAGCACGCCCTTACACAGCAATTAGTGCAGGGCAGACCCACTCTGTGCCCTGTGCTAAAACAATTAAAAATATAGCGAGTGTACTTTGCAGAATGATCACGGGACGCCATTTTTTTGCTGCATTAAGCAGGCATTAGTGTTTACCCCGCAGCTTTGTAAAAAGGCCCTTAAAATGAAAGCCTTCTGAATACTAAACCACGAGCAGTCTACTACTACTATTCAGCATTTCTATAGCGCTACAAGGCGTACAAGTCTCTGTTTCAGTTGGTGGATGGCATACGTCTAATGGCTTAACTTCTGATATGCCAATCAAGATTCAAAAATCGTATTAGGGAATGAACCACTGTACAGGTTGAATTGAAAAATCAGATGAAAGCAGGGTTCTAATTAAGTATGGCACATGTGTGTATATGGAGGGAAAAAGCCTCAAGCAAACTCCTATTGTACTATAGCAAATAGTTTAGTCGGAGTTGGACTAAAAAAAACCTCCAGGTGTTTAATATCAATGATTAAGTAGCAAAAAGCTTTCAAACTTAGCTTTAGTAATCTTTAGTGATCTTGGTCTCAGTGCCTTTCTGTAAACATTGGCTGTGATCTACGGCGGCCAGCGTTTCGAATTCCTTCTGCGTCAGGATCATAGACCAAGTGCTCTCCGCTCAATCTTGCCGGCAAGATATATATATATAGTACAATAGGAGTTTGCTCGAGGCTTTTTCCTCCAATATACACACATGTGCCATACTTAATTAGAACCCTGCTTTCATTAACTTCTGATATGCACCATTCACACAGATTTTCCTAGTACAGATCTCGAGCTGGTCTGGAGGAAACGGGCTTCTTTTTTAGGTAAACTAAATTCTGGGGCTTTTCCTAAAATGCAATAATTAACAGTTCAACACAGAGGCTTTGCCCAAATTACAATGTGCTAAGCGAGGGTGTGCCCAGCATCTGCCCATGCAGTTAATACAGAATAATCTACCACTCATTGACAGATGATGCAGATGTACTCAGTGTCATCTGTTGACCTGTAGATCACTTAACTTCAAGTGACTATTATGAATTAACGACAAGGTGCAGTTGCTGTCCATTCCACGATACGCACGTTGGGGTAAATTCAAGAAGGTGTGCCAAAAATGTGGGCACATAGGGTCGGATTCAGTAAATGGTGCTGAAAAGTAGACACTGGGGAAAAATCCGTGCTCGGCGCTATTCTGTAAAGCAGCTGCAGTTTTTATAGAATAGCACTTAACGTGGATTCCTGCACGCAGCTTGGTCGTGAGGATTTACACTAACTGAAACCTGGAGTAAACCTTACTTGAACAGAGAAAAATGTAAACGGATAAAGACCTCCCACGTCCATCTTGTTTCGATAATACGGGTTTCCCCGCCCCTTCACGGGGACGTCTGCGAGGATGTCCTCAGAAAAACTTCAGGGCGTCCCTTTCGATTATGCCCCTCTGTATGACCTGTCCAGTCTGTCCATCCATGCCATCTGTTCTCCTTATCACTCCCTTAGAGATTCTATGTACTTGTCCCAAGCTTTCTTGAATTCCGATACTGCTTTCGTCTTGAACACTTCCACCAGGAGACCGTTCCACAAATTCACCACCGTTCCTCTCCTTATGCTCCCAAGTAACCTTCTAGCTTTCACTGTCGCGTTTTCTACTTATTTGGCCACCTTAAGATCGTCACATATTATCCCACCCAAGTCCCGCTCCTCCTTCATGCACAAACGTTCTTCGACCCCCTAAACCGTAACGTTCCCTCAGGTTTTTGCAGCTCAAATGCATGACCCTGCATTTTTTAGCATTAAATCTAAGCTGACAAATTCCAGACCATTCCTAACAGCTTCAGCAATCTTGCTTACAAAAATGTTAAAAAGAACCGAACCTTACAGCACATCACTGATCACATCCTTTTCCTCAGAATGCGCTCCATTTACCACTACCCTCTGTCGCCTTCCACTCACCAAGTTCCTAACCCAGTCAGTCACTTTAGGGCCCATACCGAGGGCACTCAGTTTATTAGTCGTCAACGCGGGGTTGGGGTCCCCCGCCAGCTGAAACAATATTTTAAAAAGCCGGCAGGAGGCAGCGGACCTCGGGGGTAGGTGACGGCGGTAGGCAAGGGAGGGAGGGAGGGTTAACGGCGGTAGGGGGGTCCGGGGCGAAATCTGCGGGGGCCCAGGCCCCTGTGGCCCCACGCAGATACACCCCTGCTTTAGTCCACTGAATGGCTTCCAGGTTTAGCAAGGTTAGACTTAAATGTGTGTCTGACTGCGTGTGCTGGACTCTTTCACATAATTACACGTAAACCTCTGTCCAGAAACCACGCCCAATGGCTGCAATGTGAAATTAGATGAAGGCACATTTCTATTATAGCTTTTTAAGGTTTTTCAACAGTGCTAGTTACATGCCATAATCGTTCCATGTCACACAAAAACACCATTGGCTTAAAATAGATAAAGACCACGTTGCTGTTTTGCTTCAGCATTTTCCCCCACGCACAATAATTTTCTGGGTTTCCTTGCCATGATTTCATCTTTTCCATTGCTCCATACGCTACTTATATATGTTTACTGTGGGTGGTACAGCTGGAAGCGTATATCGTACTCCTTTATAAAACCAAAGGGTCAGCAAAAGAGAGTTGATCTCGCTGCCAAGGTGCTGCCTTCGTAGGGATAGTACAGCCTGGATCCTTTGGGGGAGGCAGGATAGGGATGGGGAATGCTAAAAATGTCTTAAATTTTGGTTTTCTGCTAAGCCAGGAGCCCGTGAGAAGCTCCTTCCTGGTTAGATCACGCTGACCGGTCTTAGAGCAGAGTTTCAGCGGCACTTAACCGGAGAGTTGCTGAATTATCTGCTCTGCTCCTGCTAATGCCGGCACGGACCGGTCAAGGGTCAATCGGGGTGGACCCAGAGGTTATCCAGGCACTGCCAAGTATTCGGTGCCATCCCCGGATAGTTATCCAAGCAACTAGAAACACCAGGAAAAGCCGAATAACTATCAGGGCAAGTTAGGACAGGTACCAGTGCCACGATAACCTCTGGTGGCCCCCGCAAGACCTTGCGTATTCAGTGTCCTTGTTCAGATTAAATTTAGCCCGTGGCAGTTAGCACCTTAAATCGCTGACCACCACTGGCCCTATTTGTATAAGAATACAAAGGACTGTTGCACAGTGACTGACTCCTCTCCCCGGGGGTGGGGGGGGGGGGGGCTGTGAACACTGTCTGTGCTCCATCCCGAGTTGATTTGGGGAGCAAAACACCCAACCGTGGATTTGAGCGTAAGCGTGATGCATTTGCCACTGTGTTGCTGCTCCTCTTTGACACGGCTGAATAACCTAATAGGATTTCTAAGTGATTTTGGATCTGCTGGATTCTGTGATGTTGATAATTCCCTCTCTTGATCCTACAGGAATGACAGCTGCTAGGACGTTGTGAGCATCAACGGAACGTTTGAAAAGCTCAAGATACCGAGGCACAATGTCAACGGCAGGACTTGCTGCTCAGGACATCCGGGTCCCCCTAAAGAACGAGATCCATTTTTTGAATGGGCAAAGCATAATGAATCCGAAAGAATACTGGGCCAGCACCAGCGGGTTTGAAAAGTAAGTTTACTGTGAATGGAACATGAGCGCCCCCTGCCTGTGTGTCTGTGTGCGGCAGTTTGTCAAGTGTGCTCAAATTGCATTATCTCTTTCATGTAACGGGGCAGGAGGATCGTCTCTTTGTATGTTGTTTGCACCGGACATCACTGTTAACGCGCTTGGAATTGAAAAGCCGATTAAAGTTTTAGTTGCATTTTTGGAGCTGGACTTGAAAAGTTCTGGATTACAGAGATAATAATAACAAAGAAATAGAAATATCCTCCCTGGCCAGACTCGCTGACCCAGATTGAATTCGATTCAGTATTTGTACCCGCGCTTGTATAGAATAGCAACTTGATGCCTAACTTAAGTCATTTGCATGTCGCCTGCATGTATGTAAATTAGGTGTGGATCGGGTGTATTCTATAAAAATGCACGTAATTCATAGGAACGCCCCCCCCCCCCCAAAAAAAAAGAATACGCATCCTAGGATCTGTGCGCAGATCGTTACAGCATGCAATCTGTGCATAAATCCCAATTAAGGCCAATTAACACCAAGAATGGGCAGACTGGATGGACCGTGCAGGTCTTTTTCTGCCGTCATCATCTACTATGTTACTATGTAATTAGCCAATCCATGCCAATAACTGGCTTCTAATGGCCAATCTGATCGATTTAAGTTGTGCACGCAGATCGGCAATGTGAACTCATTTGCATGTGCAACTTTACTCACCGTATACAGAATCCTGGGATTAATGGGTATTGTTTGCTAAATATACAACATCAGGCACATTGTGGAAAAGTGATCTTTCAATCGGTGACTCAGGAGCTTCTCTCCCCAGGGCTGTAGTTACGTGCAGCCAGACAGGGTGCAAAGGAAACTGAGGTGCCAAAATTGCGTCCCATCTGTTGGCTACCCATGCCTGCACGACACAAGGGGAGGGGGGGGGGGGAATGCACCAGGAGTACTTGGGGTCATGCCACACAGGATGCGTTTCCAGCTTGAGACACTCCTGTTTCTCTCACCCTGACTTGTCAAGTGCAGCTAATGTTTAAAATTCTAGCGTTTGAACGTGGCTTTTTTTGCCCTGAAGAAAACAGAGATTTAGCTTTTCGTTGAGCCAGCATACAAATTATTCAGAGATGCAGACCTTGCCCAGCCACACCCCATGGCTCAAGGCCCTTCCCCTCCCCCCTCCTTATGTCTAGTATCTCCTCTTTCTTTCTCCCAGAAGGCCTAGGACCTACGTCACTCTTTATAGCATTTAACCATAACTGCTGCTGCTGCATCTCCCACCAAGTCTGCCCAGGCTTGCAGTTCTGAACTTCCTGTTTTTGGAGGGGGGTGGTGCACAGCATACGTAAGCCATGGTTGGCGCTCAGGGCCCCACACTGGCCGGACTGACGCCGCTTTAGTGACACTGATGCTTGTCCCCAAATTGTGCTTCCCTAGGTGGATTTGTAGGCCACCTAGTGGATGGTCCAGCTCTGTACAAATGATGATTGTCCCATAGGCTGTGTCAGCGGTCCTCCACGGACATAAAGAACCTGGTTTCTTGAGATTTATCTTAGGTGATAACAGCAGCAAATACCCTAGTCGTGTGCGCATCCGACCAAATTTTGTTTCTCAAAACCTGATTCTGCTTGGGGTTTTTTTTTTTCTTCACTCAGTCGGTCAGCTCAGATCTGGGGAGCAGAGTATTATTTTAATGTAGGAGCTGATAAGAGAGTTACCCAGGGGGAGGCAAAAAGTTTTTTCATGGATCTGTATATTCAGTTTTTTCAACCCAAGCCTATCTGTAAGTTTGACTTGTTTCAGGGGCAGCAGGAACCTTCTGACCCCCCCCCCCCCCCCCCACTCCCAAGCTTTCTACTTACTGATACTGTGTTGGGCAAAATATTGATTGGACCTTGGCCCCAGTGGTGCAGTCTGTTCCTTTGCCTGTGCCGTACAGTGACTGACTTGGTGATGGGAACGGAAGGTTGTCACATATATATTGTTGAAATGTGTTTTTCTATCATTCATCTGCTGTAAGTCATTCTGACCATTTGTGGTAAGGCCTAGGACTAGGGGGCATGCGATGAAGCTACAATGTAGTAAATTTAAAACGAATCGGAGAAAATATTTCTTCACTCAACGTGTAATTAAAACTCTGGAATTTGTTGCCGGAGAATGTGGTAATGGTGGTTAGCTTAGCGGAGTTTAAAAAAGGTTTGGACAGCTTCCTAAAGGAAAAATCCATAGACCGTTATTAAATGGGGGAAATCCACTATTTCTGGGGTAAGCAGTATAAAATGTTTTGTACATTTGGGGGATCTCGCCGGACATTTGTGACCTGGATCGGCCACTGCTGGAAACAGGATGCTGGGCTCGATGGACCTTTGGTCTTTCCCAGTATGGCAATACTTATGTACTTATGTAATCATTAGCATTAAAACACAGCAACAAGAATGGAAGTCATTGGATGCAGGCTTCACATTGGGACCAAATCTGTAGATACTTAATTGCTAAAACCTGCACCATGAAGAAATGAAGAGGCAGACTTAAAATATAATCCTGTTAAACTATAACTTTTCGACATCTAAATAAAAATGAGGCAACAGTCATTTAGACAACCTGCATCAGCTTGACTTCTGAAACAGTAAATTTAATGGAGGCCCTGGGGCGTCCATGACATTGCCGGGATGTGAGCACACACCCTGGGACATCCTTAACTAAAAATAATGGAAGAGGAATGTCACCTGTAGCAGTGACAAACTCCAGTCCATGTGAGAACAAAATGTCCCTTGGTGGTTTCACAGGTTCTGTTTTTGCAAGCACTTGAAAATATATTTATGTTGAGGGGAGGGGACAATGCCTTGAAACCTGGCCCCTTTGCTCCAGAGTTCAAAAGGAAACTTCAATTATAGGGCCTGTGATTTAAGCAGCCAGGAGAAGCTCCTGGCCATTTTAAATCACCCACCTGGGGCTAACCAGACATATTCAGCAGTCTAAACTGGATAGTGCCACTAACCTTGTCCATTTAGCACCCAAACCAGCTATTATGGGGGTGTTCCAGTGGCGGAATCAGCACTTTGCCAGTTAAGTGCCCAGTGACGATCGTAGGTCGGCTGCCACCCGGGGCAGATCGCGGATGCGCACCCCCCCCCCCCCCCCCCCCCCCCCCCCAGGGTGCATTTTTAGCTGCTGGGAGCAGCCGCTCAGCTCTTGGCTCCGCTGGCTCCCTGCTCCGTCTGCACCGGAACAGGAAGTAACCTGTTCCAGGGCAGAGGGAGCAGGGAACCAGCGGAGCAGACAGGCGCTCGGCTGCTCTCTGCACCCCCCCAGCAGCGTGCATCCAGGGCGGACCACCGCCCCGCCCTTGGTACGCCACTGTAAGTGCCAGTACTTGGCAAGGTAACTGCCTGCATAGTACTAAATAAAATACAGTTCTGTCCTTTATGCGGTTCATCATAGCTGGTGAAGAGCTGAATATTTGCACTTAACTGTCCCATTTACCCCAAATTCATTGCTGGAACCCAGACGTGTCCCGGCGTTGAATTTCCAGGGATAACGCTGGTGATGGTCAGCAAAACACTGATCTCCGTCAGCTGAAGATCGAGCCCATAATTATTTTTCCTCTAAAACTTGCCGAGTTTAAAATATACCTGCTGATATTTGTACCTGCTGTGCATGAATGTTGTGAAAATGTTTTAAATGTGGAAATAAGAGTACACTTGGTTTTGCACCAGCCAGGTCCAAAACGTTTTGCAGTGAGAAGGGAGGGCAGCTTTCAGACAGGCACGTTACATAAATGGCTTTTTAAGTTCTACTGCAGAATGCTGATCCAGCTGGAATATTGCCGTCCAGGAGCCCTGTCTAACTACAAAGCCCTGTCTTAACTACAAGCCACCACTAGAGGTTTAACGGATGGTTCACTAGTATCTTTATTCCTATCAGGCCTTAGTGACGCAGTGTAAAACTGTGTAATTCAGACAGCGTTGACACATTTTGTGTTGCTTGACGTTTCATGGGGAAAGTCTTAAACTGGAACTTTTGCCACAGATATAGTTCACAGTTGTAGTCTGGTGGTACAGGTGTCTGATGGATCGTTCAGGTCTTTATCTGCCCTCATTTACTATGTTACTATATCATGTGCGGACATGTGTGTGGATCATTTTCAGACCTCCCCTCCCCTTTTGGGGGGTTGTTTCTTCAGTCTGCCTTGGCAGATGGAAGGATGCTGCTGTTAACACAGAATGGGCTGCCAAGAGGGGGGCAGGGAGGGCAAGATTCCCCAGCCCTGGCCTCCAAGGGGGGACCCAGTGCCGGCATGGTTTCAAGGGAGCAGAAGCTTCTTCCTGCCTGCTTGCTTCCGGGTCTGTAGCTTTGCTCCTGTGTGCCAGGACCCGGATGATTGCATTAACATGAAAACCCGGGCCCCAAGGGAGGAGCAGACACAGGAAGGGCGGGGGCGGCAGCCTGCGTGTGGGGGTGGGTGCAGCGGCAGCCCAGGTGGGGGGGGGGGGGATTGCAGTCCTGCCCCGGGCCCAGCTGTGTCTCTCAGCGGTCCACAGAAACACACGTCCATTGTAGGATACTGTACTTCAAGCATGAGATTATAATCTGTTGATAAAAACCTAAAATACAAATGGAAATTAACTGAGGAACTTGTTCTGTCTTGCAGCACCTACTTTGACATGGACCCTATAGCAATGGCATACAATCTGAAGTCAGCTGAACCACAGCATTTATCCATCGGTAAGTATCTGCCTCAGCTTCGTGGAGCTGAATTTGAACCGTAACAGCCCTCCGCTTTCTGGAACTTTAGAAGTATTAATTTTCACGTGATAAGAAAAGAGGGTGTAAAGATTCAATGGAATTGCATTCAATTTGATTAATTCATGAGTAGCTTCCAGCAAATATATTTGAAGGACTGCACTGCAAACTGAAGTGCTCTGAATGTCCTGGTCTGGAGAGACATCCTTTAAAGGAGAAAGGGGGCGATTTAGTATCCAGCCTCTACATCTTTGGTCTTTAACTACCAAACCTAAGCCACATTTGCACCAATGAAAGGCTTAAAACGGTCAGTCCCCAGAGCTATGCAGGCCATGTAATGTTTCTTTCATTCAAAATATCCTTCTGAAAACAGGTGTCTGCCTTGTTATCTATCCAAAACCTCCTTTCCATTAGAGTTCCTGGCTCTGTATTTTTTTTATTCTTCAGGAAAGCGTAAATGGAGAAAAATGCACAGTTTCTGAAGCTATGCTGACCTCTAGTGGGAAGCTTTTGTATTTTTTTACTTCATTTTTTGTGGCCGTCTGTTTTCCATTTTGCAGATTTTGGCATCAGCACCGTGACAACATTTTAAAGCATTTGAATGTTACCTGGTTTTTGACTCAGTAATGAAAACATAAGGACTGATTTGGGACTTTTCAAAAGAGAAATAGGATTGTTAAGATCAATATAGCGTCCAAAAAGACTTTATTGAAGATACCGTATATGAGACAAGTGCTCGACACAGGCCGTAGAACGCCAGGAAGTCAGTGACTAGTCTGCTAGCAAGGCTTTTTTTTTCCAGCCTTGCTAGCAGACTAGTCACTGATTTCCTGGCGTTATACAGAATATGCCAGGGGCGTATCTGTAATGGGGCCACAGGGGCCAGGGCCCCCATACAGACAGCCCTCGCAACACCCCCTCCCCCCCAACCTGACGTCACCTACATTTGCTGGTGGGGGACCCCAACCCCCGCCAGCCGAAGCCATCGTCCTTCGTTCGTTTGTTCTTTCTGAGTCTGGCTTGTCTCTGACATCCTGCACGTACACAACGTGCAGGACGTCAGAGTCAGAGTCAGACTCAGAAAGAAGAAAACAAGCGAACAAAGGACGACGGCTTCAGCTGGCGGGGGTTGGGGTCCCCCGCCAGCACAGGTAAGCGACAGCGAGCGGGAAGTCGAGAGGGTCATCGGGCGGGCGATAGTTGTTGGAGGTAGTTGGGGCGGGGGTGGCGGCGGGGGGGGGGGGTCACTGGGGGGGGGGGCTAAAATGTGCACCCTCACCTCGGCTCTGGACCCCCCCTACCGGTGAAGTCCAGATACGTCCCTGGGATATGCTATTTTGTGCTGCTCATGCTGGTTTCGTATGAAGAAAATGCTTATCTCCTTGCTCTGATAATTGGATACCCCTGACGCAGCCCTATTGTTGGGCAAAACACGGCCTGTGTCGGGCATTTGTCTCGTATACGGTATCTTCAATAAAGTCTTTTTGGATGCTATATTGATCTGCTGGTTTGTCTTCCACGTTGGATTTTGCAGATTGTTTGCCTTGTTGTTTAATAGGGCAAGAATGACACAGAATTTAAATGAGATTCTTTTATCTAGTGCTTTTGACTAATGGAATCCAGTGAATATGAGGCTATTAGCGAAAACTTACCAAAATGCCCTTTCGAGCTTTATGTAAGTCTCTACTTGTAGATGTAATCAATAGAAATAAAACAAAATAAAACATGAAAAAGAAAATAAGATACCTTTTTTTATTGGACATAAAACTTAGTACATTTCTTGATTAGCTTTCGAAGGTTGCCCTTCGTCAGATCGGAAATAAGCAAATGTTGGTAGATGACAGTATATGTAAGTGAAACATCAAAGCATTTCAGTGACAATCTAACAGGGTGGGGAGGAGGTGGATGGGTGAGACAGGAGAGTGTAAATTGTACTGCTTTGTTTGTCACTCTCCTGTCTCCATGCATATCCCCCTGTCTCACCCATCCACCTCCACCCTGTTAGATTGTCACTGAAATGCTTTGATGTCTCGCTTATATATACTGTCATCTACCAAGATTTGCTTATTTCCGATCTGACGAAGAAGGGCAACCTTCAAAAGCTTATCAAGAAATGTACTAAGTTATTGTCCAATAAAAAAGGTATCTTATTTTCTTTTTCATGTTTTATTTTGTTTTATTTCTATTGATTACCTTTAAAAGTGGACTAACACGGCTACCACACCTCTCTACTTGTAGATGAAATGCCACAAAACCAGAGGCTGCGAATAACATTTTATGTATAAATTTATCCATCCAAGTCTGAAACCATTTTAATGTCCATTAAGGTAATCCGTAATTGTACGTAATTTGAAGCTTTGAATGCATTTTTCTATTTTATACAACAATTTCAACCCTGTTTTTTTTTCTGGCTATTTTTATAGGGCGCATTTCACAGCCACTCCTTATGAGCAGCTATTGCTGTATGGAAAATTCTATGAAGATTCCACCAAAGAAACCAAGTCCATTAAATCTAACAGTGCCGACGGAAGAACATTTTCCAGTGCTCGACGAAGGAGATCAGGTCGTCCCGTCGTTTAAGAAACTTTCTGTGAACGGGATCACCAGTTCTGAAAAGACTCCTCCCCTCACCCCGATAAAAAGTGGACCTTCACAATTCCATGTTGTCCCTTGCAATGATCGCGGCTTAAGGCCACTTCCGCCACTGCCAATTTCTGAAGACTTGCCAGATGACTTGGACAGTGAGGTCGAATTTTTGACCAGCTCAGATACTGACTTACTACTGCAGGACTCCAAGTCTTTAGCTTTTAAATATGGTGTTCCAAGTCGAAGGAGCTTTAGAGGTTGCGGACAAATTAACTATGCCTATGTGGATGCTGTGACTGGAGCCAAACCAGTGGATAATTCAACCCCTAACCAAAATGGACCTGTACAAGAGGCAAAACCTCAAAAAGCAGAACAACCACATCGGAGACTTAGAAGATCCCACTCGGGGCCTGCTGGATCATACAATAAGCCAACTATAAAGATATCAAACCATTTAAACAGGGCATCTCCTAATTCTGATGAAGAAAAACCTGAGGTTCCACCCAGGGTGCCCATACCGCCTAGACCAGTCAAACCTGATTATCGAAGGTGGTCTGCTGAAGTCACTTCTAGCATATACAGTGACGAGGACAGACCTCCAAAACTGCCCCCAAGAGAACCTCTGTCAAGAAGCAACTCTCGCACCCCAAGCCCTAAGAGTTTGCCCTCATACCTCAACGGGGTCATGCCTCCTACGCAAAGCTTTGCTCCAGATCCCAAATATGTTAGCAACAAGGGCTTACAAAGACAACTGAGTGAAGGGTCTGCCAATAAAATCCCTTGCATTTTGCCCATCATAGAGAACGGGAAGAAGGCTAGTTCGACGCACTATTACCTTCTGCCCGAGAGGCCCCCATACCTGGACAGATATGAAAAATACTTCACAGAAGCCAGTGTAGAAACAAAAGAAGCCGGTGCTGAAACAAAAGTGCAGTCGTGTTCCACTGACTGCACCGTAGCTTCAGCATCTACCAAGCTGGACTCGAAGCCTAAAACAGACATGGTTAACCATGTTAAGCGCAAACATTTGTCCTATGTGGTTTCTCCATAGACTTTGGACATGATTTTGGCAAAGGTCCTGTTGGAGGTAGACGTTCTTTTGAAACGTGTTACGAAGCGTTGAGGTTGCAAATGTCAAGAGTGGAACATGAAACTTAAAAGATCTCCTAGAAAGAAGCGTTGCCATCCACCTCTTGGAGAAAAGTGAGAACATGGGTGGTGTCTTCATGCAGGACTTCTTCAGAAGTAGGCGTTTTGAGCCTAACAATGTGCAGAGAAGGGAAGAGACTGAAGAGTAGGAATGACCTTCCACGATGGTGAGAAGTGGTAAAGAGATCCCCATCCATGCTTTGCAGTCGACTTTCTGTCCTTTTTTGGTCTTGACTTTTGTGCAGTCAGATCTTCAAAGGAAAGACAGGGCCAGTTGCCAGAGTGCTGATTGTGCCTGGAAGCCCATAAAGATTGGAAGGAAATAGCAGTATTTTTTTTTTAATGTTAATCTCATCTGACCTGTCCAAGAGCATACGCTTGAGAAGCCCTTAAATTATGGCTTTTGGTGGGTTAAATCTTTCTGTCATTCATAAATGGCAGTTGGTTATAGTCCGTGGAATGGGGTGGGCCACTGGGGTCATGTTTCTACCAATGTTATGCCCAACAGAGAATCTTCAATTAGAGTTTGTGGGCCCCTCCAACTAAAAAGGTGTTCTTCTTCCCCTGCAAATGTTAATTTTACCCTAAAGTGTGCCATACTGTGGGCATTTGAATGCTCCATATCAAAGGGATAAAGAAAACAGTTGGAGGTAGCACATTGGTTTCCATGGGAGGTCGATATGATTCTCAGCTTGTTCTAACTGCATCCAGATTAGGGGTGGAGGTGTTTTTCTTTCTTTTCAGCCATTCACGCTGCTGCCATTACATACTCTTTCCTTACACGGACCAAAGGAAAATTCAAATGAAGAAATTTAGTGTTTTTTTTTTTTTTTTAAATCTTGCACAGAAAAGCATCTATCTTTGGGTGCCAATAGACAGGCAGGCTTTGGCTCCATGGGCTGAACAAGGCCAGCAGGTCCTGTGTGTTTTCATTTTCTGTTTTTTTTTGTTTTGTTTTGTTTTAATTTATTATTAAAACCACCACCACCCCTTGCCCTTGGCATACAGTACAACATAAAGGGCGCACGCAGTATCAAGGTTTGCTCTGGACACTGTTGTCTCCTGTTCTTAGCTGCTTTCAGTTCATTTATGTAGGCTTGGAGGAAAGCGAGGCCCGTGTGCGGCCTGGTTCCCTAGGAAGCTGTAACCCCGGCAGTGGAGGTGCCAGTGTTGGTTCGAGGCAGGTGCGGTACTAGAAGGTTCTTCTCATAACACAGTGATAAGAAACAATACTGTTTACAGTTTATAAAGTTGCTAGATATATAGTTTTAATTTAAGTTACCATATTTGTTTTAGTACAGACTAAATGAAGGCAAAATGTTATGCTGTAGGATTATGCACTGACATTTAATGCATTGTGTACAGTATTTGATGTTAAAATGATTATTTTGTTCATTTTTGTTAATTGTGTGCTATGTCTTTTGAACTTAATAAAGATTTAAATATACTTATTTATGAAACAGGCGTAATAACTCTCCTTGCTTTATTGGCTTACATGCAATTTGTCATGAACTGTCGGGGATAATTCTATACTATAATATTTTATATATTTATTATAAGACTTATATTTCATATTATCCAATGTTCTAAGCCTTCCAGCACTTGTATCCCATTTATATCAACTGTGGAATCAAAGCAGGTAACAGAAAACCAGCTCCCGAAAGGTCATTGACTTACCATTAAGACAAAAGCCAGAACATAGAAGTAATGAAAATCACTAGTTAAAATTATAAAATCTGCTAAAAGGGAAGGTTTTCAAAACTTTTTGAAAACGAAAATAATTAAGATAAGGATCTATCATATTCCAAAATTTGCTACATAGCAAAAGGAGCTATTGTGAAAACGTCTAAGGTTAGGCCCGGGGATGCTGCGCATGAAGTGCAAATTGTGTCTCAGCAATTACACTCGTAAATGCCGTTAGAGGAGTCTAGCGTAAGTCTGCAGCCACGCACCTGATTTTGGGCATGAGCAAAGGCTGCTGTACGTGTTAGCGCCTAACTCGTTTATTGGTACCCGCTATCATTGAAAAGCAAATCATAGCGGTTTACAAATAAAAAAAATTAAGAAAGGAGCTCCATTATAATAAAAGTAAAATCATCCATACATCATCAAACACTAACGTACAATAACCATATTTATATTAACTAACTAAAAAATAAAACCAAATAATAGTTACATAAAGCATTCAACCTCTGGTCTCTGGCGGCTTTTCAACCGTGCCATTAACTTCTAGTATTCTGTAACCTGTGTGTGCCCCCTGACCCATCCATGCCCCTCCTAGGTGTCCTCACCTCCTTGCAGTTGTACACTTTGGATTTTGTGCGACCAATTTGTAGAATACCGATTTAAGGGCAGTTACATGCATAAAAGCAAATTAGTGCCAATTAGCAGCTAATTAAGCAATTGTTACGCATGTAATGACGCTATTCTATAGCTTGTGCATGCAACTTTGAATGCTAAGCGTAAAATTGTATGCGCAAGATTATAGGATTAGAGGGCCACTGTCTAAAGGGTTAATGTGTCAGGAACTTAACCGAGCAGATTAAGGCAGATGCCTTGTTTTAGAGTTGGGTAGGGCAACACTGGTGATGGTGAATTTGCTCAGGGTCGCAATCGCTTTAGGGAGGCTTGAACTCGTGGCCCAGGATCTCTCCCAGGAAATGGTCACACTCTTTCAATGAAGACGGCCTGAAACCCTGACTGGCTACCCAGGGGTGGGCAACCAGGATCCTCAAGGGCCACAACCCAGTTGAGTTTTCAAGATTTCCACCATGACTATGTATGAGATTGATTCGCACGTACTGCATCTGTTGTATGAAAATAGATCTCATGCAGAATCGTGGTGGAACTCTTGAAAACCTGACTGGGTTGTGGCCCTCAAGGACTGTGGTTACCCACCCCTGGGCTAGGAGGTAATCCCAGAATGGTTTATGAAACACTGTTCCAGTCCGTGTCCTGCATTCAGAGCCCTGGTGAATTCCTGAATGGGATCTTTAGATTTAACTTTCTTCTACTACTACTTATCATTTCTATAGCGCTACTGGACATACGCAGCGCTTCACACTTGAACATGGAGAGACAGTCCCTGCTCAATAGAGCTTACAATCTAATTATCAGAAGTAATGAAATTCATGTGGAGGAGTGGCCTAGTGGTTAGGGTGGTGGACTTTGGTCCTGGGGAACTGAGTTTGATTCCCACTTCAGGCACAGGCAGCTCCTTGTGACTCTGGGCAAGTCACTTAACCTTCCATTGCACCATGTAGGTACAAATGTAACAAAAATAAAATAGATACTATTGGAGATTCTACATGGAATGTTGCTACTATTGGAGATTCTACATGGAATGTTGCTATTCCACTAGCAACATTCCATGTAGAAGGCTGCGCAGGCTTCTGTTTCTGTGAGTCGTGCAGGACGTCAGACTCGCAGAAGCCTGCGCGGCCACATTGGTGATCTGCAAGGGCCGACTTCTACATGGAATGTTGCTAGTGGAATAGCAACATTCCATGTAGAATCTCAAATAGTAGCAACAGTGGAGGAGTGGCCTAGTGGGTTAGGGTGGTGGACTTTGGTCCTGAGGAACTGAGTTGGATCCCACTTCAGGCACAGGCAGCTCCTTGTGACTGGGCAAGTCACTTAACCCTCCATTGCCCCATGTAAGCCGCATTGAGTCTGCCATGAGTGGGAAAGCGCGGGGTACAAATGTAACAAAAAAAAAATGTATCCGAATTTAGGAGCTGAAGTTATGCTTATAAATGTGGGCCTAACAGTCAATGCCTAGAATTATGATCCTTGTGCTGAAAATCGGTGCCATGCTCCAAACCGTTCCCCCACCCTAAATCCACCCCTGTTGCCACTCACTTTTTAAGCTCCTAAATTTAGTTTAGTGAAATTGTGAGCGTAAAATGTTTGCATCCAGTCTTACTAAATTTTCAAAGAGGCCAGTTTATGAGCATAACTTTTAGTAGCATAAATCTTTGAATATTGGGCCCAGAGTGACCAAATGATGTCTTTTCATGCAAAAGCCCTTGGATAAGATACTGGTCACATGTAGACTTGAGGCCAAGTAAGACCCAGAAGGCTCATCTAGTCAGCAAAACTTACTACTTAGCAGTAGCATAAGCAGAAATTTTTTAACATAGGTGTGTCCTACACAGCCCCCCATGCCCCTCCCCCCCCCAGTACCGTAAAATCACCTGCTCCACTCCAGTCTTTGCCAGGGCAGTGGCACTCATAGGCTGCCTGTGGTCTGCACCAGGGCTTTCTCTATGAACCATCCTACCCTTCACAAAAAAGGAAGTTGCATCAGAAGGGGCGGGAGGTTTGTTACATTTGTACCCCACACTTTCCCACTCAGTGCGGCTTACATGGGGCAATGGAGGGTTAAGTGACTTGCCCAGAGTCACAAGTAGCTGCCTGTGCCTGAAGTGGGAGTCGAACTCAGGTCCTCAGTTACCCAGGACCAAAGTCCACCACCCTAACCACTAGGCCACTCCTCCACTGTTGCTACTATTTGAGATTCTACATGGAATGTTGCTATTCCATGTAGAAGTCGGCCCTTGCAGATCACCAATGTGGCCGCGCAGGCTTCTGCTTCTGTGAGTCTGATGTCCTGCACGTACGTGCAGGACGTCAGACTCACAGAAACAGAAGCCTGCGCAGCCTTCTACATGGAATGTTGCTAGTGGAATAGCAACATTCCATGTAGAATCTCCAATAGTATCTATTTTACTTTTGTTACATTTGTACCCCACACTTTCCCACTCATGGCAGGCTCAATGCGGCTTACATGGGGCAATGGAGGGTTAAGTGACTTGCCCAGAGTCACAAGGAGCTGCCTGTGCCTGAAGTGAGAATCGAACTCAGTTCCCCAGGACCAGCAGGCCACAGGCAGCCTATAAGTGTCGCTGCAGCTGCCCGAGCAAAGAGTGGAGAGAGACGATTTTAAGGCATGGGGGGGGGGGGTGGGGGGCAAGGTCTGACAGAGGGTACATATGCAACTCACACACATGGAATAAATATGTCACTGCTTCACAGTACAATGCCACAGACCACTGACTTGTCTTTCCTTTCACATTCACAGCTAATGATGTTTTGGAGGCCAATATTCAGAAGGTTTAGGCTCCTAACATTTTGAGAGTTAAGCTCCTAAATTAGCCACTGAAAATTTACCAGAGTTGAGTTTTACGACATGCCAAAAATGTGGGTGACAATGGGTGGATTGAAGGTAGGGAGAAAGGAGCTTTGTGCTGTTTTTTTTTTGGGCACCAGACACCTAAATTAGGCTTCAAAATCTAGGAAAATGGCAGGCCTAACTTTAAAAGCATAATCTTTAGGATCCTAATTGTATGTGAATTTCGAAATTAGGGGACAAATTTGGGCAACTAACTTACTCCCCTGTTTACAAAGCCGCACTAGCAGCTGTCAGTCCACGAATGCTGACACAGTCCGTTCACTTTGAAAGAGTTGTGTCGGCGTTGCCACGCAGCAGGGCCACTAGCGCAACCTTGTATACAGGGGGGTTAGGCGCTTAAACTTAGAAATTTTTTCTTTGTTTAAATATTGGGCCTTTTTGGTTTCAACCCCTGCTATCTTGAATTCACTGTTGTCTCCAACACTTTTTCTGAAATCTTTTCTGGTGTTATTTATGCATCTACCCAAATAGAGCCTTGCATAACCTCTTTCGTTGAAAAGAACAAGGTTTGTTGCTTAATCACGATTTATACTGTTAAGGTATTTAAATGTTATCCTCCATGTCTCCTTTACACGGACAGGTTCTTAGTGCAGGGTCTGTACTATAAGCCTTGTGTTGGTAAAAATGACCTTTTAGATGTGCTTTTTGAAGGCAGAGTTTCCAGAATTGGACCCAGTGTGCTAGTTCATAAGTACATAAGTAATGCCACACTGGGAAAAGACCAAAGGCCCATCGAGCCCAGCATCCTGTCCCCGACAGCGGCCACTCCGGGTCAAGGGCACCTGGCAGCTTCCCAAACGTACAAACATTCTATACATGTTGTTCCCGAAATTGTGGATTTTTCCCAAGTCCATTTAGTAGCGGTCTATGGACTTGTCCTTTAGGAAACCATCCAAACCCTTTTTAAACTCTGCCAAGCTAACCGCCTTCACCACGTTCTCCGGCAACGCATTCCAGAGTTTAATTACGTGTTGGGTGAAGAAACATTTTCTCCTATTTGTTTTAAATGTTCAGGAGGTCTTTTACAAAGCCGCACTAGCTCGCGGTAAATGCTGAGATGCCCATTATATTCCTATGGGCTTCTCAGCATTTACGTCAAGCTAAAAATGCTAGCACAGCCTCTGTTGGAAGCGCACCTAATCAGCTAGGTCTTCAGAATTACCACAATGAGTATGTATGAGAAAAGTGCACATCTTAACTCGTGCATATTCACAGTGGTAAATCACTATTCCCTAAGCTGAACGTGAGTCTTCCAACTGCATTGCGGCCGATGGGTATTGTGCCTTCAATCACTAGGGGCAGGTAGATTCCCTGGAGGTTGTCTGTCCCTTACTATTTATTTACTTATTTGCTGCATTTGTATCCTACATTTTCCCACCTATTTGCAGACTCAATGTGGCTTACATAGTACCGTAAAGGCGATCGCCAATTCCGGTATAACAAATACAGATTGATGTTGTAGTAGAGTAAAGTTCATGTGTGGCAGACACATTGGGGAATCGTAAGGAGGAGGAAGAGTTAAGTTATGTCCAGAATGAGCTTTGGCTTCGTTGTGTTGCAGGGTTCAGGCATTTAAGTTGGATCTTTTTGAACAGGTTGGTTTTTAGTGATTTCCGGAAGTTTGAAAATGTGAGAGTGAAACAGCACCCCCCACTGGCAGGACTTGTAGGTGGAGGTCTCACACTCAGCTTAAAGGGAACAACAGGGGTCAATCCTAAAACCAACTTGTCTAGGCATGCCTCCAGGTGAGGGTGAAGTACAACTCTAGATCAGGGTTTCTCAAGGTCATCCAGTTGGGTTTCAGGATATTTACAGTACAATCACATGCATATTCCCCGTGGATATCCTGAAGACAGAGAAGCTTGAGAAAACAATGACCTGCAGAGGCATTATTTACAGTAGTTTTTCTACTACTCTGCCTCTCTCTCTGGGCCCTCATTCCTCTGCCTTTGGTCACTCCCAGGAGGTCATTCCGAACTTGAGTGTCCACCAGAACGATTAAAGTTGGTGATGAAATATGTGCTCTCTGAAGAAAAAAAAATCTGATATCTGACAAATTTGGTTGGTTCCTACACTGGTCCATGAAAGACAATACAGCCGACCAAAAAAACATCCAGATATCTCCAAAACCAACACAGTTACCATGTGCTGCCAATGTAGTAATGCTAAAATGGGTCAGATCTGCAATTATTTAGGCTCTATAATTTAGCAGTTGTGTAATCAATTATTTGAGCTACTTCCACCCTTCAATTTTCTGTCCGTGTCCTGTTCAGGGTTGTACCATGGCCCAGAAAAGGACCTACATAATCACGTTAGGGAATGTCCGTTGATACAAAGATCTAGATTATGGGTATCTACATGAACAAGCTAAGCTGGTCTAGTTCAATGCTTGACTTGTTTGGGCTGGGTGCACTATTTTGAGATTTACTCATCTTTATGTGACAAGAGGTAGTTGTCATCTCCAGAGTAGAACAGCTGCAGTACTGGGGCCCATAGCACTGAAGACAGAGCTATCACTGAACAGTAGATGGTGAATTTATTCTTAGAAGTGCATTCCTTTGTTTTTTAACACTCACTAAATGTGCTGCGATCAGAGGCAGGCTGAGTAGGCCTGGATATTTCAATGTAGGCAGGGTCGAGATGTAAGGAGATGGGGAGTTCAAAACCAGGCATGACTAAACTTGTCCTGAATGATCTTGTAATGCAAAGGGATCTGGTCACCTCAGCTTCCTCTTCCCAGCGGGCCCAGCCTGGAAGGTAGGGTTTCAGCTCTGATTCAATTCAGTCTGACTAAAAGGATATTGGATGCCGATAAGAGTGAACTGCTTGACTGTGAGGCTCAGATCTGGTGCGTGGGATGACAGTGACAT
The DNA here is from genome assembly GCF_901765095.1 of Microcaecilia unicolor. Taxonomy (NCBI): domain Eukaryota; kingdom Metazoa; phylum Chordata; class Amphibia; order Gymnophiona; family Siphonopidae; genus Microcaecilia; species Microcaecilia unicolor. The sequence continues at coordinate 87,443,842 of NC_044043.1, read as the reverse complement.
CGGCACGAGTTTGAAACTTGTACGGTGTGTAATTCCATCGACAAGGCTTGGTACAATCCAGGTTACACACCTCTCATGATCTTCAGCTCCTGCATCTTTCGCACAAATGCAACACGTCCCTGAAGAATTCATAGACAATGTATTTATCAACATTTGCTGATTTTGATCCGAGGAAGGAGGGTTACCTTCGAAAGCTAATCAAAAAATGTGTTACATTAGTCCAATAAAAAAAAGGTATCATCGTATTTTCTTTTCTCTGTTTTATTTTATTTCTATTGATCACCTAGACAATGTCAGAGAGCTTTAATGACGAGGCTCTTTTGCACCATGGCCAGTGCATCGAAATGTCAAACAAGTTACCCTTGAACTTGGGCTGGAAGAAAGGGAAGTGGGAGGAATAAGGCGATTGTATCCTTAAGTGTTAGGTGGAAAGGAGATGATTGGAAGGTACAGAGCAAAAGGGAAGGGTTGCAATTAAAGCAGGATGAATCATAAAGTATCTGCTACAACCACTATCCTCACTCTCTACTTGCATTTCTAGAAAATGATGACTAAGTGAGATTCCCGGAGGGTGTGGTCGTGGACTTAGTGGTCCAAGATATAACTGATGTCCCTACTGTACTAAGCACTTATTTCTAGGCAGGTTTTACTGGATCATTTTTTAGCCAATCTGTGGGGCCTTTTACAGAGCGACAGTAAGCCCGACGCGAGCTTACCGCTCGCTCTTTTGGTACTGCCGCTGGCCCAACGCAGCTGTCAACGGTAGTCCCGCCCCGAGCGCACGCCATTTCCAGGGGAAAAAGAAAAACCCCAAAAATATCTTGCCTGGTGGTAATCGGGCATCGCCGCGCGCTGCCCAGTTACCACCAGGTTTGCGCGGGAGCCCTTATCGCCACCTCAATGGATGGCAGTAAGGGCTCCCCGTCACATGCCATGCGGTAAGACTTCAACTCTTACCGCATGGCCATGGGTGCTGGGGGCTTTTTTATCCGCTGTGGTAAAAAGGGCCCTGGCGCATGGGAAAAACAGCCACCAGCACAGGGCCCTTTTTCCCGCAGCTTGGTAAAAGGGCCCCTGAGAGAATAGCCCCAGCGTCCTTGACTGCAGTCTCAGATCAGGCTTTTCTCACCCCTCGGTTATTTTTTTGTTTTCATTTTGTCTCTATATAATAATTTCTCAATCTGCCTCCCTGGATGGCTGGCTGGCTGGGTTTGTAACAGCATGCAAATGAGCTTACGTCAGCTCGCCTCCAGCGTTCCCTTCCCTCTCAGTGATCCGCCCTCACGGAAAGAGGAAATGACATCAGAGGAGGGTGGGACACTGAGAGGGAAGGAAAGGGAAGGCTGGAGGCGCCGCGAGCCAAGCCTGCCGCCGCTGTGACCTGAGGTAAAAGGAAAGTTTTAAAGGCAGGGCGGCAGGAAGGAAAAGAGGGCTGTTGTGGGAGACGAGGGCGGGCAGGTGAGGGCTGGGGTTGAACTTGACTTTGGGTACTTAAAAGGGGGGCAGGTGGGGGCTGGGGCAAGACACTGGACATGGATGGGATGGGAGAGAAGAGGAGAATCGCTGGACATGGATGGGATGGTAGGGGAGGGGAGAGGAGAATGGCTGGACATGGAGAGGAGGGGAGGGGAGAGAGGAGAAATCGCTTAGACGAGAGTCACTGGATATGGATTGGATTGGAGGGGAGAATCGCTGGACATGGAGGGGAGGGCAGGGGAGAGAGGAGAAATCACTTAGACAATAGCCTTCCTAGGGCCCGTTTCATTTTTCGCGAGGCGGGCTTTTTTGCTTGTCATATATAAGATGTATGGGTAAAATATGTATTATAATCTGGTGTTAAAAATATTGCAATAAACTTATTGAACTTAAACTATCTTGCCTCTGAACGGTCTAGGTTAGTTATCGCAGAGTACTGCAGGATCATGTTAGTGATAGAGCAATGCCTTTGCTGTGTCAGTTGCTTTGGTTATCTGTTCAAAACCAGGATTGTTTCTAAATTATGTCTCATTTTTAAAATGATCCGTGGACAAGCTTCTGTTCATATGTTCAAACTAGTGGAATTCCCTGGTTCTAGTACCATCAAGTGGATGTCATATTTTAGCCTATCCACAGGTAAAAATATGCCGACTGATATTCAAAGCGATTCAGCTGGCTACTGTCTACTTAAATCACTTGATCGGGGCTAGCTGCTCATTTTCAGCGGCTGACATCCTCGGTTAGCGCCGAACTCAAAGCCGGCTATGTTGGAGGCATTCTGGGGGAGGAGTCAGCACTTGGCTGTTTAAGAGGCCCTTTTACTGAGGCGCGTTGAAAAGTGGCCTGCGCTGGTGTAGGCGTGTGTTGTGGACACATGCAGGTCAGTTTTTCAGGGCGCCTGGAAAAAGGCATTTTTTTTGTCCGAAAATGGACGTGTGGCAAAATTAAAACCAGCACGTGTCCATTTTTGACCTGAGGCCTTACCTCCACTCATTGACTTAGTGGTAAGGTCTCACATGCTAACCGGGCAGTAAGCGTCAGCGTGCGTACACTGCCAATTACCGCTGGATAAGCGCCACATGGTAGAAAATAGGAAATATTTTCTACTGCGCGTTTTGGCCGTGCATCAAAAATGGAATTACTGCCCTGCAGGGGCGTAACCAGACCTCGGTGGGAGGGGGGGCCAGAGCCCGAGGTGGAGGGGCAGTATTTAGCCGCCGACCCCCCCCCCCCCTTCGTTGTGTGATCATCTGTTTCTGATACCTTACATCCTGCAACGTGCATGTAGCCCCATGCAGGACGTAAGGCGTCAGAAACAGATGATCACACAACGAAGGCGCCGGAGTCGACCGGCGCTGAAGAAGACTCTTCGGCTGGCGGGGATTGGGGACCCCCGCCAGCAAACAAGGTACCTGATATGGTGGCGGGGCGGGCAGGCGGCGGGGGGGAGGGGGTCAAATGTAGAGGGGGCCAGGGTGTAATCTTTGGGGGCCCATGCCCCCGTGACCCCACGTAGCTATGCCCCTGCTGCCTGGGACATGCGTATTGGACCTGCGTAGGCACCTACACGCGTCTTTGTAAAAGGGTCCCTAAGTGGCCAGGTGTTAACGCATAAATGGGACCATCTGTCCTGTCTTTGGGGGTCTTTTACTAAAGCTGTGGTAACGTTTTTAAGCTCACAGTAGAAATCAGCTGGTGGTGCGTCTCAATGTTTACCGCCAGCTGACTTCTACCGTGAGCTAAAAGACCCCCTTTATACGCAAACTCTAGGCCACTTAAGTGCTGAATGCTGACTTAAGTGGCTATCACGCTTATTTTCGAAAGGGAAGGACGCCCATCTTCTGACACAAATCGGGAAATGGACGCCCTTCTCCCGAAGCCGCCCAAATCGGCATAATCGAAAGCCGATTTTGGGCGCCCTCAACTGCTTTCCATCGCAGGGACGACCAAAGTTTATGGGGGAGTGTCGGCAGCGTACCGAAGGCGGGACAGGGGCGTGCTTAAGAGATGAGCATCCTCGGCCGATAATGGAAAAAAGAAGGGCGTCCCTGACGAGCATTTGGCCGATTTTACTTGGTCCATTTATTTTTAGGACCAAGCCTCAAAAAAGTGCCCTAACTGACCAGATGACCACCGAAGAGAATCGGGGATCACCTCTCCTGACTCCCCCAGTGGTCACTAACCCCCTCCCACCCTAAAAAAAAACTTTAAAAACTTTTTTTTGCCAGCCTCTATGCCAGCATCAAATGTCATACTCAGGTCCATCGCAGCAGTATGCAGGTCCCTGGAGCAGTTTTAGTGGGTGCAGTGCACCTCAGGCAGGAGAACCCAGGCCCATCTCCCCCTACCTCTTACACTTGTGGTGGTAAATGTTGAGCCCTCCAACCCCCCCCCCCCCCAAAACCCATTGTACCCACATGTAGGTGCCCCCCTTCACCCATAAGGGCTATGGTAGTGGTGTAGAGTTGTGGGTTTTGGGGGGATTTGGGGAGCTCAGCACACAAGGTAAGGGAGCTATGTACCTGGGAGCAATTTATGAAGTCCACTGCGGTGCCCCCTAGGGTGCCCGGTTGGTGTCCTGGCATGTCAAGGGGACCAGTGCACTATGAATGCTGGCTCCTCCCACGACCAAATGCCTTGGATTTGGTCATTTTTGAGATGGGCGCCCTTGGTTTCCATTATCAGCGAAAACCGAGTTCGCCCATCTCTACGGTCGACCTAAATGTTGGGATTTGGGCGTCCTGGACTGTATTATCGAAACAAAAGATGGGCGCCCATCTTGTTTGATAATACGGTCGGCTCCGCCCCTTCCCGGGGCCGTCCCCGGAGATGGGCGCCCTTAGAGATGGGTGCCCCCGTTCGATTATGCCCCTCTATGTGTTATCCAGCTCAAAAATAACCAGCTACTCAAAGCCGAAGCCCAGACAGGACCCAACTTTGAATATCCAGGAATAACTCCGTTGGCGGTGATCATATCGGCTGAATATTGACCCCGTTCGCTTTAAATGAACTTTTGATAAATTATTTTCATATCAGACAGCAAGAAAATGGAATTCTTTACAGAAGAGATTGAGCGGGCCTTTTTACTAAGGCGCATAGGCGCCTACACACGTCCAACGCGCGTCAAATTGGAACTGCCACCCGGCTACCGCTTGCCCCAGGCAGTAATTCCATTTTTGACGCGCGTCCACAACACGCGGTAGAAAATATTTTCTATTTTCTACCAGGTGGCACTTACCCAGCAATAATCATCAGTTTACGTGTGCTGACACGTACCGCCCGGTTAGCGCGTGAGACCTTACCACCAAGTCAATGGGTGGCGGTAAGGTTTCAGGCCGAAAACAGACACGTCCTGGTTTGAATTTTGCCACAAGTCCATTTTTGGACAGAAAAAAAAGGCCTTTCTTCCAGGTGCGCTGAAAAATGGACTTGCGCATGTCCAAAGCATACGCCTACACCAGTGCAGGCCACTTTTCAGCGCGCCTTAGTAAATGGGTCCGTGAGGGAACTGGGGACTATTTTTTTTTCAGTGCTCCATTAAAATATACCTTTTCAAAAGTCTAATAGCAGAGATCTGAATTAGGCGAATGCTATGACTGTAATTGTTGAAGACAGGGGATTATTTTGTATTCCTGGAGTGTTCTGTGTTTTGAGTTAGGCTGACCGGTGGGACTTGGGCTTGTTTGGTGATTTTATTGTTATTGAGACGTGATTTGTATTTATAATTTTTACGATTTCTTTTTCTTTAAATGCTGTGTAATTTGTTTTTACTTACTGTAATCTGCTTGAACGTTGGCAACAAAGCAGAATACCAAAGCTGAAATTAATTCAATTACCTCCACGTGGGGAGGGGGAAACAGGGCTTATGTTTTTCGGCACAAAGAGAATACTTCATTTCTCTGACCTGGAGTGAACACCCAGTGTGATTATCACCCTCCGCCTTGGTTTTATAGTTTATGCTGGATTATAATTTAGGACAGGGAGGGAGAGCCGTCCCTGTCCAGCCATCCTTTTGGATTTGCCAAGTTACACCCCTTATGTACACATGCTAACGTAATATCACACAGGGTAGGATCCCAAGATAATTGCAGCCTACCATCTCTTGTACAGTATTTTTATAAGCACATGTGACAAGCAGTAATTAACGATTCTAATCTAGAGTGTGTGTCTTGCAAAATTATTTTTCCAACATTAACATATCCCCATCTTCCACCTGTTGTACAGGGTTGTGCCGTGGACTGGTTTTTGCTATTTTAAAAGGAAAATTTAGTTCCAAAGCAAATTCCCACCTGAACCTGAACCAGTCGCTTGAAACATAAAGTGTTCATTTTTAACATGTATGAATGCATTATCCCCCAAATTCTCTAAACGGCGCCCAACGTTGGACACACAGGTGAATTCTATAAATGGCACCTAAAAAAATCAGCACCAAAAAAACCCCGCTTAAGCGAAATTCTGTAAGACACTCCTAAAATTTGATGCCGTTTATAGAATAACGCTTACGTGGAGAGGTTGCGTGTAAATTTAGGTGCTGCCATTTGCACCAATGAAAAAAAAAACAGTGCAAACCCCATGCCTAAATGTATGTCTAGAGCAGTGGCATAGCTACGTGGGGCCACGGGGGCCTGGGACCCCGTAGATTTGGCCCTGCACCCCCCTGCCGATGACCCTCTCGACCCCCCCTCCCGCCGCCAACCCTCCCCCGCCGCCACCATCGCCGTGGGCTACCTTTGCTGGCGGGGGACCCCAAACCCCACCAGCCGAGGTCCTCTTCTTCCGGCGCAAGGCTTCGTTCTGTTTCCGAGTCTGACGCCTTGCGCCGGAAGAAGAGGACCTCGGCTGGCAGGGGTTGGGGTCTCCCACCAGTAAAGGTAGTCGATGGCGACAGCGGGGGAGGGTTGGCGGCGGAAGGGGGGTCGAGAGGGTCATCAGCGGGGGGGGGCAAAGTTTGTGGTGGTGGTGATGGTGGTGGCGGCGCCGGGGGGCTCGGCAATGGCGGGGGGGGGGGTGTCGGCAGTGCCGGGGGGGGGGCTAAAATGTGCCCCCTCACCTCGGGCTCTGGACCTCCCTCCCACCAAAGTCTGGCTACGCCCCTGGTCTACAGTCCCCTCATTCTATAATTACATACATAACTCAAAACCACGCCCCCCCACTCTGCCCCAAAATGGCCATGATCCTCCCATTTCTGTTCCCCTTTTTTCGGGCCATGCATACATTTTAGGCACTGATCCCATGCCTATATTTATACATGTAAGTCCCAATTAAATCTAATTAGTGCCAATAATTGCTTGTTAAAAAGCCAATTCTTGGCACTAATTGGCTCGTTATTCTATTACATTGCGTGGTCAAATTGGGAGCTCGCCTAAATTTGTGTGTGCAATTTTTGGAGACTTTTATAGAATCCAAGGGGATTGTTATAGAATAAGGCCAGTTAAGCAAGTCACATAATTTTCTAATTGATACTAAATTGACAAAAACGTGGTGATAAATATCAATGGTTGGCGTTATCAACCACTAATTTGTAGTTTATTTATTTTTATTATCACATTGATACCCCACATTTTCCCAACTGCGTCAGGCTCAATGTGGCTTACATCATAGACATACATACATAGTAGATGACGGCAGAAAAAGACCTGCACGGTCCATGCAGTCTGCCCAACAAGATAACTCATATTTGCTGCTTTTTGTGTATACCCTACTTTGATTTGTACATCACACCGCAAAGGCAAACGCCAATCCAGTAAATTAAGCTAATACAAAATAAAACCTACATAAGAAATAATGGAGAGGATGGGGAAGGATGGGGCTGGTGGTTGGGAGGCGGGACTAGTGCTGGGCAGACTTATACGGTCTGTGCCGGGGCTGGTGGTTGGGCAGCGGGGATAGTGCTGGGCAGACTTATACGGTCTGTGCCAGAGCTGGTGGTGGGAGGCGGGACTGGTAGTTGGGAGGCAAGGATAGTGCTGGGCAGACTTATACGGTCTGTGCCAGAGCTGGTGGTGGGAGGCGGGACTGGTAGTTGGGAGGCGGGGATAGTGCTGGGCAGACTTATACGGTCTGTGCCAGAGCTGGTGGTTGGGAGGCGGGGATAGGGCTGGCCAGACTTATACGGTCTGTGCACTGAAGAGGACAGTACAAATAAAAAAGTAGCACATATGAATTTATCTTCTTGGGCAGACTGGATGGACCGTGCAGGTCTTTTTCTGCCGTCATCTACTATGTTACTATGCTACTATGAAAGGAACAGGGAAACCAGGGGAGAGGAGGGAAGGGTGGATGTGTCCAGAATTGTCATAAAATTGATGTATATCAAGCAGTGGAGACCCCGGCTGAGTCCTTGGGGTAGGCCTTTCCAAATAATATGGTCTTAAGAGATTTCCTGAAATTTAGATGGTTTTAGATGGTTTTTATAGTTTTTGGCAAAGCATTCCATAGTTGTGAGCTGATAAAGGAAAAGGATGAAGCATATGTGGATTTATACTTAAGCCCGTTGCATTTTGGGTAATGAAGGTTTAGGTATGAACGGGATAGTCTTAATGCATTCCTGGGTGGTAGGGTGATAAGTTTAGTCATGTAACCCGGGACTTCACCATAGAGAATTTTGTGAACTAGGGAGCAGATTTTAAAGGTGATTCGATCCTTGACAGGAAGCCAATGCAATTTATCTCGGAGGGGTTTGGCACTTTCAAATTTGGATTTTCCATAAATTAATCTGGCCGCTGTGTTTTGGGCGGTCTGCAGTTTCTTAATAAGTTGCTCTTTACATCCTGCGTAAGCTCCATTGCAGTAATCCAAGTGACATAATACGATTGACTGTATTAGGTTACGAAATACCTCTCTCGGGGGGGAAAAAAGGTTTTATCCGTTTTAATTTTCACAGCGAGAAGAACATCTTCTTTGTTGTGGAATTTATTTGCCTTTCAAGTGAAAGGTTGCGATCAAGTGTGACTCCCCATATTTTCAGGCTCTCTAAGATGGGAAGGGTAAGGGTGGGGGTGATTATGGTTGAAGGTCTGAACTTGTTGTGTTGAGGTGATAGAATAAGGCAGTGCGTTTTTTCAGCATTCAGTTGTGCATGTAACTGACTTACGCCCCTATTTTATAAACAGCGCACCTGGGACACCTTTTACTAAGCGGCAGGAAGCCCAACGTGGACTTACCACTCTCTAAACAGGAAGTACCACCAGGCTACTGCAGCAGCCCAGTGGTACTTCCCACCCCTACTGCGCCATCATATCCAGCACTACAAAAATATATTTATTTTTCTAGCACCAGAGTGTACCTGGTGGTAATCGGGTAATGCCGTGCGGTGGCCGGTTACGGCCAGGTTAGCACAAGAGCCGTTACCGCCACCTCAATGGGTGGTAGTAAAGGCTCCCCCCCCAAAATGGCCACATGCCACGGGGCCATTTCCTGCAGGCGCGTGTGAGAAACCAGCCCAGGCCCCCTTTTGCTACAGCTTGGTAAAAGGGGCCCCTAATTTCTTGCATGTGCTAGCGCAAAGGGGGTGTTAATGTAGGAGGGGCGTGGGGCAGTAGCGTAGCCAGAGTTCAATTTTTAGATGGGCCTGGAGGTGGACTGTGTGGGCATGGGCCTCGCATTTCCTCTCCATTCGCTACCCTCCTTCCCCCCCCCCCCCCAAACTGTTTCAAACCCAGGGCATTTGGCAGTGTTCTTTCAGATGCCGACAGCCCCCTGCACATGGTCAGTTCTGGTAATTTTTACTGCCCTGAAGCTCCGTTCTCCCTCCAGCACCAGCGATTCCCATAGTCAGCCTTCTGCCAGCGTGAGTCGTCGGGGCCTCTCCTCAGGCACGTGTCCCTCCTTTGCGGAAAACAGGAAGTTGCAGAGTAGGCGGGACGCACCTGAGAAGAGGCCCCAACAATGCATGCTGGCAGAAAGCTGGCTATGGGAATCGCTGGTGCTGGAGGGAGAACGGTGCTTCGGGGCAGTAAAAGTGAGCAGACCACGCGGACGGGGAGAGCGGGTAGAAGAGGCAGGAAAAGATTGGAGCCTCGCTTGGGAGAGTTATGCCACTGGTTGGGTTGGGGCTAAGGGTGGGCGGGCCTGGAGCAAAAGTGGCTGGGCCTGGGCCCATCCAGGCCCGCCCATGGCTACGCCCCTGGCGTTGGGGGCATTCCGACTAATCTTGTGCGCATTTTATACCATTGTTGCATTTACTCACCCAGCTGACGCATTTAGGTGCCAAGATTTGGCCAACTCTGCCTTTACAGAAGATTGGCTTGGCTCCCAATTTTTTGGCACCTGACATTTTTGCAACTTACATAGAATTTACCCCATGAACATTTGATACAAAATGACATTTCAAGCCCCGGACCACCCACACAGTAGCCGGTTTCGGTATTACCGGATAGAGGGGATATTCGCAGGCACTATCTGGTTAAGTTCCACTGAATATTTCCCTCAGGGCCCGATCAGCATTAGTTAACTAGATAAACTCTTTTTTTACCTGGTTAACTCACTTTGATTATCGACCCCTAAGAGCTTAATCTAAAGCTAAACTGAATAGCCTAGTGGTTAGTGCAGCGAACTTTGATCCTAGGGAACTGGGTTCGATTCCCACTGCAGTTCCTTGTGATTCTGGGCAAGTCACATAATCTCCCCCCCCCCCCCCCCCCCCCCCCAATTACCCCATGCACAAATAAGTACCTGTATATACTATGTAAAGTGCTTTGAATGTACTTGCAAAAACCACAGAAAGGCAGTATTACAAAGTCCCATTTCCCTTTCCCTACTGGAGATTTTACATGGAATGTTGCAAGTGGAGGAGTAGCCTAGTGGTTATTGCAGTGGACTTTGATCCTGGGGCACTGGGTTCAATTCCCACTGCAGCTCCTTGTGACTCTGGGCAAGTCACTTAACCCGCCATTGCCCCTGGTACAAAATAAGTACCTGAATATATGTAAACCGCTTTGAATGTAGTTGCAAAAACCTCAGAAAGGCAGTATATCAAGTCCCATTTCCCTTTCCCTGTTGGAGATTCTAGATGGAATGTTGCTACTATTGAGATTCTGTTGCTACTATTTGAGATTCTACATGGAATGTTAATGTTGCTATTCCACTAGCAACATTCCATGTAGAAGCCTGCCCTTGCAGATCAGCAATGCGGCCGCGCAGGCTTCTGTTTCTGTGAGTCTGACGTCCTGCATGTTCCTACATGGAATGTTTCTAGTGGAGGAGTAGCCTAGTGGTTAGTGCAGTGGACTTTGATCCTGGGGAACTGGGTTCAATTCCCACTGCAGCTCCTGGTGACTCTGGGCAAGTCACTTAACCCTCCATTGCCCCTGGTACAAAATAAGTACCTGAATATATGTAAACCGCTTTGAATGTAGTTGCAAAAACCTCAGAAAGGCAGTATATCAAGTCCCAGTTCCCTTTCCCTAAAAATGTGCAGCTGGACTGCTGCTTACTGATTGCTTCTGCACATCTTCATCTAATGCATCTGTAGGTGACTCTGATGAGCAACATATTGATAAGATGGTTGCACAATAGAACAAATAAAGTTATCCAAACCTGTTGTGTAATGCTAATTGACCTCTAAAACAGAGGTTAGTGATGATATGGAAAGAAAAGATCAACTATATTTTGTTTGAGAACCAAGACAGATCTTAGTAGGCTCTGCTTTATCTTAAGTCAACAAAGTGCTCGAAAGATATTGGCTAAGCTGCATATTGTAAGCTAATTTCAACACTAATTAATTTCCATGGCAATTTGAACCGCAAAGGAAGAGTAAAAAAAATGACAGCAACTGCATACTCTGAAGCAACAGTATTACCTAGTGGGGAAATGCTCAAACTCTGGCGCTGTACGGAAATACCGCGAGAACAGCGCAGCAAATTAATTCCCAATGCTCAGCGCTAATAGTATGCAAATTATATGCACGCTGTTAGCGTTGAGCATTGGGAAGTTAAGGGAGAGGAACGTGCCTGCCACAAGAGCTGCGCAGTAAGCCCAGTCAAACTGGGGAGCCTGTACTTGTGAGATCATACAGCGCTTTTAAATTCCAGGATCGGAATCTACACAGCCCAAGCTAAGCTTCCACAGGTAGCTTTTCCCCCCTTAAGCACCTCAATGGGTGGCGGTAAGCAGTGGCGATCCTTGGTCGGCTGACACCCAGTGCAGCGGCGTCTGTCCCCCCGTAAGCACATCAACACCCCCTGGCGTATCACGCAAGCCACCCCTAGGTGCATTCTTACCTGCTGGGAGCAGCCGCGCTGCTGCTTTCTGCACCCCTCCAGCGGCATGCGCCCAGGGCACACCGCCCCCACCGCCCCACCCTCAGTATGCCACTGGCAGTAAGGGTTCCCCACCGCATGGCCACGCGGTGAGAGTTAGCTTACCATGTGGCCATTTTTTTCCCCTGGGTTTTACTGGCTGCGGGAAAGATGGCCCCCGCCGCCAGCGCGGGGCCCTTTTTCCCGCAGCTTAGTAAAAGGATCCCTAAATGAGCCATCTGGATCAGTCATCTGGATCTGCCATCAATTACTGTGTAACCGATCCGCAAACTCCAAGATGGGGAAAAAAACAAAGCAGATCAGTACAGATAAAACAAAATTTTAATGAAAAATAGTTGAATTAAAATATATTCAACTATTTTCCATTAAAATTTTGTTTTATCTGTTTTTTTTCCCCCCATCAATTACTGTGTGTCACAGTTGCACAAGGGCCTGGCACAGAATACACAGCTTTGCCATATGCAAGGCCTTACTGACTTATAACTACTGTATTGGCCTTTTCTGGCACACGAAAGCAGTCCGCTACGCCAGTGGCCGTGGTAGAACAGGGAAGCACCCAAATGTGCCAACGAGCAGAGTGAAAAGGTGAAGCAACTAGCTATGCTTATGACCCAGAGGTACAGGGAAGCACACAGCTATGCCAGTCGCCCTGGAAGCACTAATTCTGTTTCCTTGGTCTCTATTTGATTTATGATGTGGCCTATGGACTGTAAACCGTGCTGTCACACTCTAACAGATATGGGCTGCACCAGGCACCAGGCATCCCCCACAGTCCAACTCTGCATGTGCAAGCTGACTACAGTAATTTACATACCGAACCCACTGATAGCACTCTGTTCCAGACTGCAAATTGTCACTTTGTGTTAATCTTAATGATTTAATAGCAGCCATATCATTTCTGAATCTTCTTTCCTGCCTTAGGTAAGTAGACGGAAGCCATAATAGGTATCCCTGAACAGACAGCAACAGTGGCTTCACTGACAGGGGCTAACTGTAAATATTTTGCCTCTAAAGCCAACGTTTTGCAGTTTTGCCTGTTTACAAAATGCTCACAAGACCATTCCAGTTATTGTTTCAGCTCGTGAGAGCTTAGGGGGCAATTCTATGACCTGGCACCTCATTTAGGCGTCCGCGTCCCCGTTGGTGCATGCTGAGCGCCAAGTCTACAGTGGTATCTGGATGTCAAGATGCCATTGGAGAATACTTGTGTCAGTCAGCACTGGCACCTCGAATACATGGTGTGACCGCACCTCGAATATTGTGTTCAATTCTGGTCACTGCATCTCAAAAAATTATAGTGGAATTAGAAAAGGTACAGAAAAGGGCGACAAAAATGATAAAGGGGATGGGACGACTTCCCTATGAGGAAAGGCTGAAGTGTCTAGGGCTCTTCAGCTTGGAGAAGAGACAGCTGAGGGGAGATATGATAGAGATCTATAAAATAATGAGTGGAGTGGAACAGGTAGACGTGAATCGTTTGTTTACTCTTTCCAAAAATACTAGGACTAGGGGGAATGCAATGAAGCTACAAAGTAGTAAATTTAATACGAATTGGAGAAAATTTTTCTTCACTCAACGTGTAATTAAACTCGAATTCGTTGCCAGAGAATGTGGTAAAGGCGGTTAGCTTAGCGGAGTTTTAAAAAGGTTTGGACGGCTTCCTAAAGGAAAAAGTCCATAGACCATTATTAAAACGGACCAGGGGAAAATCCACTGCTTATTTCTGGGATACATAAATAGACAAAAAGGAGAGCTAGTTGACACAACAGAATGAAGGGGCGTCTCATACAGTCACATAGACACTTGTGCGTGCCTGGCTTATATTGAGCCAATATATTCGTGACGAGATGTAATCATGGACTGCCCCCAACCACCTGTGATGCACGGAAATTGCGTTTTGTGAATTACCTTATATACAATTCTAAGTGAGTATATTTAAATATCTTGTTGTGATCATCACTCTTTTTTAGTGTGATTTTTTCTTCTGTGCATTCACGGGGTTTAAAGTCTTCGATTGAAAAAACTTATAATACTGTTGTAGTCCAACAAAGCAATAAAAGGACAAGTATATATTAAACTTATCTCTTTATCTTTGGAAGCTGCGAGTTGCTGTGTTGCCTTCACTCAGGCGATTATTCTATCTCTCGCGCTTCACTTGTAGAACCTCGTAGAGGCTTGATCAGATCTCCTAAAACAGTGCCCGCCTGACAGGAGCCTGTTTCGCTATTGTTCGCTTTGTCAAGGGCTATCGGCTTATATTTTAACAAAGTTCGATATAGGCAGCATCTGATCAAGCCTCTACGAGGTTCTACAAGTGAAGCGCGAGAGATAGAATAATCGCCTGAGTGAAGGCAACACAGCAACTCGCAGCTTCCAAAGATAAAGAGATAAGTTTAATATATACTTGTCCTTTTATTGCTTTGTTGGACTACAACAGTATTATAAGTTTTTTCAATCGAAGACTTTAAACCCCGTGAATGCACAGAAGAAAAAATCACACTAAAAAAGAGTGATGATCACAACAAGATATTTAAATATACTCACTTAGAATTGTATATAAGGTAATTCACAAAACGCAATTTCCGTGCATCACAGGTGGTTGGGGGCAGTCCATGATTACATCTCGTCACGAATATATTGGCTCAATATAAGCCAGGCACGCACAAGTGTCTATGTGACTGTATGAGACGCCCCTTCATTCTGTTGTGTCAACTAGCTCTCCTTTTTGTCTATTTATGTATGCTACAACTATATTAAGGTAGAGCTTAGCCAACATACTTCTTTTTTATATATTTCTGGGATAAGCAGCATAAAATGTATTGAACTTTTTTGGGGATCTTGCCAGGTATTTGTGACCTGGATTGGCCACTGTTGGAAACAGGATGCTGGGCTTGATGGACCTTTGATCTGTAGCTGTACGGGTGTCCTCCAACTACATTGCTGCCAGTAGGGGGCTGTGCTTCAATGTTGCGCTTTCAGTCACTGGGGACAGGCAAGTTCCCTGGAGTCCTTCAGAACTTGCCTGTCCTTCACTAATAATAATCTGGTTGCGTGCATCTGCCTATGTGTGATTCTAATAACACTGGGTGCCCAAATCCGATAGTGCGCAACCCAAAAGAGGGTGTGGCCACGGGAGGGCATGGGCAGGTTAGGGGCATTATGGGAGATGCACGCCCAACTTGCTAGTAAATGCTAGTAAATAGAATTCAACTATTGCAGAATACTGCAGCACATTTGATATTTTCAGTTTCCAGGTTTGAGTCAGTTGCTCTGCTTTTGGAGAAGTTACATTGGCTTCCCGTTGAGGTTAGGGTCCAGTTTAAGCTCTGCACCTTTGTTTATAAGATATTAAATGCAGTATACCAAGGGGGGGGCGGTCCGCCCCGGGTGCACGCCGCTGGGGGGGCTGCCGCGCGCCGGTCAGCTTCATTCGTTTCCATGCTCCCTCTGCCCCGGAACAGAAAGTAACCTGTTCCGGGGCAGAGGGAGCATGGAAACGAACGAAGCTGACCGGCGCGCGGCACCCCCCCCCCCCCCAGCGGCGTGCACCCGGGGGGGTTCTTTCACCAGGGGGGTCACGCTGCACGAGGGGGGCGCTGTACCCAGGGGCGGGGCGCATCGGCGATCCGCCCCGGGTGTCAGCCCCCCTAGGAACGCCACTGGTTAAATGGGTTAGCGCCTTTTTAACTTGTTGACTGGGCTAGTGTACTTCATTTTGTCCTCAAACGTTAGTCGCAATTTGATGTTCAAACAGCCCAGTACACTGCAGCTAGACTCGTATTTGGCAAGACAAAATATGAAAATGCAAAACCCCTTAGAGAGAAGCTTGATTGACTTCCAGTTAAGGAGCGTACTATGTCCAAAGTTTGCCCTTTGATTCATAAAGTCATTCACGGAAATGCTCCGGCCTACATGTCAGACCTTATTGATTTGCCACCCAGGAACGCTAAAAGATCAGCTCGCACATTCCTGGGACTTCACTTCCCAAGCTGTAAAGGACTAAAATACAAACTAATACACGCATCCTGCTTTTCCTACATTGGCACTCAGCTGTGGAATGCATTACCATTTGAACTGAAAACTATTCATGACTTAATCAACTTTAGAAAAACACTAAAAACTTATCTCTTTAACAAGGCTTACCATAATAATCCTATATAATAAAACGCACCTCCAACATTCTGAAGCTGACTGCATGGCTGAGGCACTCCTGCTCTCTGTATCCATCTCCTGAATTGACATCACGTACTTCCGGGTTCGTCACAAGCAGAAGCGACCAACCACACGAGGTTTCTCGGCTTCAGAATGTTGGAGGTGCATTCTATTAAATAGGATTGGTCAGTTCCTTGAAGCACAGCCAGAGCTCAGCGTCCTGCACAGTAACACTCAGACACCAGAGAGAGAGAGGGAGGCCTGACACCAGGGGGGGGGGGGGGGGGGAGGAGGTATCTCTGTCACACACACACACTCTCTCTCTCTCTCACAGTCAATGTCTTTCTCTCTCTCACTCTCACACACTGTCTCTCACACACTCTATGGGGAACTGGGTTCGATTCCCACTGCAGGCACAGGCAGCTCCTTGTGACTCTGGGCAAGTCCCTTAACCCTCCATTGCCCCAGGTACAAATAAGTACCTAAGCCGCATTGAGCCTGCCATGAGTGGGAAAGTGCGGGGTACAAATAAAAAATAATAATAATAATAATAATAAATGTCTCACACTGTATCACATTCACTCTCTAAGTGTCACACAGTCACTCACACACTTTCTTGGTCTCATACACTCAGTCTCACAGAGAGTCTGTGTCTCACACACACTCTCTCTCTCTCGCACACACTGTATCTGTGTGAAACACACTCTCTCTCTCTCACACTGTCTCACATACCCACTTGCACACACTCTCATTCTCACACACACACTCTCTCTCTCTCTCTCTCAAAGACACACTCGCACCCAGACTCACTCTCTCTCTCTCACACACACACACTCGCACATTCACTCTCTCACACACAATCTCTCTCTCGCACACACTGTATCTGTGTGAAACACACTCTCTCTCTCACACTGTCTCACATACCCACTTGCACACACTCTCATTCTCACACACACACACTCTCTCTCTCTCTCTCTCTCTCTCAAAGACACACTCGCACCCAGACTCACTCTCTCTCTCTCACACACACACACTCGCACATTCACTCTCTCACACACAGTCACTCTCTCAAACATACACACTCCGAGGAAAACCTTGCTAGCGCCCGCTTCATTTGTGTCAGAAACGGGCCTTTTTTACTAGTCAATAATAAGAACCCCAATGCATTACCTACTTCTTGATAGTTTAACTGTTTTCTGATTTACTGAATTGATTATATCCATTATGCTACACTTATTTCTTTTGTATGTAACCTAATTGTTTACCTACGCTTGATTAACGCCGGCCATGATGTGATATTGTAAGCCACATTGAGTCTGCAAATAGGTGGGAAAATGTGGGATACAAATGTCGTCGTCGATGATACGCTGAAACCTTCTGCTCAGTGTGCTGCTGCGGCTAGGAAAGCGAATAGAATGTTGGGTGTTATTAGGAAGGGTATGGAGTCCAGGTGTGCGGATGTTATAATGCCGTTGTATCGCTCCATGGTGCGACCGCACCTGGAGTATTGTGTTCAGTACTGGTCTCCGTATCTCAAAAAAGATATAGTAGAATTGGAAAAGGTACAGCGAAGGGCGACGAAAATGATAGTGGGGATGGGACGACTTTCCTATGAAGAGAGGCTGAGAAGGCTAGGGCTTTTCAGCTTGGAGAAGAGATGGCTGAGGGGAGATATGATAGAAGTCAAGTCACAGGAGGAATGTGAACGATTACAGGAGGACCTTGCGAGACTGGGAGAATGGGCGTGCAAGTGGCAGATGAAGTTCAATGTTGACAAGTGCAAAGTGATGAATGTGGGTAAGAGGAACCCGAATTATAGCTACGTCTTGCAAGGTTCCGCGTTAGGAGTTACGGATCAAGAAAGGGATCTGGGTGTCGTCGTCGATGATACGCTGAAACCTTCTGCTCAGTGTGCTGCTGCGGCTAGGAAAGCGAATAGAATGTTGGGTGTTATTAAGAAGGGTATGGAGTCCAGGTGTACGGATGTTATAATGCCGTTGTATCGCTCCATGGTGCGACCGCACCTGGAGTATTGTGTTCAGTACTGGTCTCCGTATCTCAAAAAAGATATAGTAGAATTGGAAAAGGTACAGCGAAGGGCGACGAAAATGATAGTGGGGATGGGACGACTTTCCTATGAAGAGAGGCTGAGAAGGCTAGGGCTTTTCAGCTTGGAGAAGAGACGGCTGAGGGGAGATATGATAGAAGTGTATAAAATAATGAGTGGAATGGATCGGGTGGATGTGAAGCGACTGTTCACGCTATCCAAAAATACTAGGACTAGAGGGCATGAGTTGAAGCTACAGTGTGGTAAATTTAAAACGAATCGGAGAAAATTTTTCTTCACCCAACGTGTAATTAGACTCTGGAATTCATTGCCGGAGAACGTGGTACGGGCGGTTAGCTTGACGGAGTTTAAAAAGGGGTTAGATAGATTCCTAAAGGACAAGTCCATAGACCGCTATTAAATGGACTTGGAAAAATTCCGCATTTTTAGGTATAACTTGTCTGGAATGTTTTTACGTTTGGGGAGCGTGCCAGGTGCCCTTGACCTGGATTGGCCACTGTCGGTGACAGGATGCTGGGCTAGATGGACCTTTGGTCTTTCCCAGTATGGCACTACTTATGTACTTATGTACAATAAATAAATAAATAAATGTTGTTATATTTTCCATCTATTAGACTTCTTAAACATAAATCTATATTTAGTTCTTCTTTGCATTATCAAGCCACTGTGGAACTCGTTACCTTTGGAAATTCGTAATAATTCTGACGATTTGGCGTTTCGCAAAACTTTACAAACTTGGTAATTTGAGAAGTTTTTTTTGGAGCCAACGGCTTTATTTTTTGTTAGGTTATAGTATGCATCGTCCTGGACGGTTGTGGTCCAGTATTTCTTTTTATGTAATCCGCATCGAACTGTTCAGGTGTTTGCGGACTAGAAGTAATGTATAGCGTAGTGTAGTATAGCAGGTATAAGTCCTCATGTCCAAAGTTGGGCACAGGAATTGGCGCCATGCATGATTCTATAATGAGCGCTCATCCCAGAACGCCCTTTACAGAACAGTGCTGAGCATCGATTTTTCCCAGCACCTAATCTTCTGCACCACTTACTGAATCCGCCCTCTATGTATATAAGTGCTGGCATTCTATAACTTATACAGTAACACAAAATAAATGACAAGAGATGAAAATGCGCACGGTATCTTGTTAAGGATGTAAAAAGAATTAAAGCGGTGCAAAGAAAAGCTACGAGAATGGTATGGGATTTGCGTTACAAGACATATGAGGAGAGACTTGCTGAACTAGACATGTATACTCTGGAGGAAAGGAGAAGCAGGGGTGATATGATACAGACGTTCAAATATTTGAAAGGTATTAATCCGCAAACGAACCTTTTCCGGAGATGCGAAGGCGGTAGAACGACAGGACATGAAATGAGATTGAAGGGGGGCAGACTTAAGAAAAATATCAGGAAGTATTTTTTCACAGAGAGAGTAGTGGATGCTTGGAATGCCCTCCCGCGGGAGGTGGTGGAAACGAAAACGGTAACGGAATTCAAACATGCCTGGGATAAGCATAAAGGAATCCTGCTCAGAAGGAATGGATCCTCAGGAGCTTAGTCGGGAGGCGGGACTGGTGGTTGGGAGGCGGAGATAGTGCTGGGCAGACTTATACGGTCTGTGCCAGAGCCGGTGGTGGGAAGCGGGACTGGTGGTTGGGAGGCGGGGATAGGGCTGGGCATGACTTATACGGTCTGTGCCAGAGCCGGTGGTGGGAGGCGGGGCTGGTGGTTGGGAGGCAGGGATAGTGCTGGGCAGACTTATACGGTCTGTGCCTGAACCGGGGGTGGGAGGCGAGGCTGGTGGTTGGGAGGCGGGGATAGTGCTGGGCAGACTTATACGGTCTGTGCCCTGAAGAACACAGGTACAAATCAAAGTAGGGTATACACAAAATTAGCACATATGTTTTGTTGGGCAGACTGGATGGACCGTGCAAGTCTTTTTCTGCCGTCATCTATTATGTTACTATGAAAATGCACACGGTCCATCCAGTCTACCCAACAACATGGCCAGAGCCGCACCCGCCACTCTGTGCGGGCCCCAGTCACACATGCTTAAACACCTTTCTTTAAATGAGTCACCTTATTCTCTAACTCCTCTTACTCTCTTACCTATCTATATGTTCCATCTTTGCTTATACCCTACTACACTGTCTATTAAAATGTTCTATTACGTATTGTGTTGACATTATACCCTACACCGTCAATTAAAATGTTCTATTACGTATTGTGTTGACATTGTAAGTAGTATACTATCCTGCTTATAATCGAATGAGAAAAACTCCCAAGTTCCGACCTAAATCGGGAGATGGATGTTTATCTCACAAAAACGAATAAAGCGGTATAATCGAAAGCCGATTTTTGGACGTTTTCAACTGCACTCCGTCGCGGATGTGGACAAAGTTGATGGGGGCGTGTCAGAGGTGTGGCGAAGGCGGAACTGGGGCGTGGTTATCTGCCGAACAGAGATGGGCGCATTTCACCGATAATGGGAAAAAAGTATGCGTTTTTAGCTAGAATTTAGGACACTTTTCCTGGACCCTGTTTTTTCACGAATAAGGCCCCAAAAAGTGCCCTAAATGACCAGATGACCACTGGAGGGAATCGGGGATGACCTCCCCTGACTCCCCCAGTGGTCACTAACCCCCTCCCAGCACAAAAAATGAAGTTTCTCAACTTTTTATTTTCACCCTCAAATGTCATACCCAGCTCCCTGACAGCAGTATGCAGGTCACTGGAGCAGTTGTTAGGGGGTGCAGTGGACTTCAGGCAGGTGGACCCAGGACCATCCCCCCCTACCTGTTACAATTGTGCTGCTTAATGCTTATTAGTCGTCCAACCCCCTCCAAACCCACTGTACCCACATGTAGGTGCCCCCCTTCACCCCTTAGGGCTATAGTAATGGTGTAGACTTGTGGGCAGTGGGTTTTGAGGGGGATTTGGGGGGCTCAACACCCAAGGGAAGGGTGCTATGCACCTGGGAGCTGTTTTACCTTGTTTGTTTTTTTTTTTAAAGTGCCCCCTAGGGTGCCCGGTTGGTGTCCTGGCATGTGAGGGGGACCAGTGCACTACACTCCTGGCCCCTCCCACGAACAAATGCCTTGGATTTATTCGTTTTTGAGCTGGGCGCTTTCATTTTCCATTATCGCTGAAAAACAAAAACGCCCAGCTCACACATTGTTGAATAAAACATGGGCGTCTATTTTTTCCCAAAATACGGTTCGGTCCGCCCCTTCACGGACCCGTTCTCGGAGATAAACGCCCATGGAGATAGGCGTTTTCATTCAATTATGCCCCTCCATGCCATACTTTGTATTGCTATTTGAATATTTTTACTGCTGTAATTGTCTGTTGCTCATGTTTGATTTATTCTTACTGTCCACCGCCTTGAGTGAATTCTTTCAAAAAGGCGGTAAATTAAATCCTATGAAATAAATAAATAAAAATAAAATAAGTTTCCACCATGCCAACCATATAGGCAGCCAAACATGATGGAGTCTTGGTTATAACCGCACATCATCCCCAAGTATCGCTGACAGTATTCAGCTTACCAGTCAAGATGTCTTCCCCTCCCCCTTGAGCTGCACAGCACCCTCACTGGCAGCATGTGCCGATAAAGTGATCTACAACACTGGAGCTGCCTGTATTTTCCCAGTTGCAGGACACAGACCGTAGAAATCTGTCTGGCACCGGCCTTAGTTTCCGCATGCTGGATTTGGTGAATCTTTTTCCAGTCTCTTGCCGTTTTTGCGGCACAGACTGTAGAAGTCCGTCTGGCTTCGGCCTTAGTTTCCGCTACTCTTGCGTAAAACCACACGTCAACAGCTATGTTGCATTTCCATCCTCTTTCTATTTAGGCATCCATCCTCTGTGTGTATCCCACGCATTTTTGAATTCACTCACCATTTTTGACTCTACCACTTCTCCTGGAAGGACGTTCTAGGTGTCCACTACTCTCTCTGTGAAAGAGTATTTCCTGATGTTACTCTTAAGTCTACCTCCTTGCAACCTCATGTCCTCTAGTTCTACTGCCCAGTGGTGATCCTAGGTCGGCTGCCCCCGGGTGCAGCACGACACTCCCCCCCCCTGGCGCAATGACACTCCCCTCCCCCGTGCATCAAGGCCCCCCCCCCCCCCCCCCCGGGTGCATTCTTGGCTGCTGGAGGGTGCAGAGAGCAGCCGCTGGCTCCGGGGCAGAGGGAGCAGGGAACCAGTGGAGCCGACAGGCGCGCGGCTGCTCTCTGCACCCTCCAGCAGCGTGCACCAGGGGCGGACCGCCCCCACCGCCCCGCCCTTGGTACGCCACTTTTACTGCCCCTTTATGTCTGGAAGAGGCTTGTTTGAATATTAATACCTTTCAAGTACTTAAATGTTTGTATCGTATCACCTCTCTCTCTCTTTTTCTCTAGTGTATATGTATTCAATTGGCAGATAACTTTGTCATGCATAAAGTCTGTATATTTTGCAGGAATGCCCCAATATTTTCCCCCTTCTTTCAGTTTTTTCAATGCACCTGGCTAAAAAGCTGAGTCCATGGGTCTGTCTGTTCATCAGGAGGCAATGATAACATTCAGAAAACGGACCCAACACGGGCCGTGTTTCGGCTAAAAAGTCTTCATCAGGAGTCCTATTGCATTACACATAAAACATGCACAAATGGGTAAAAGACACATGATAAAAAGGACACATCCATTCAAGTGTCCCTTTTGTCATACGTATTTGAGCACTTACCAATAAAAGGATTTGCCATTGATCATCCAGGATCACCTGTAAGGTCATTCCCACTTTTTCGTTTTTTTTTTTTTTTTTTAATCTGGCGGGAATGTGTGGTTTCCTTCCTTTTTTTTTTCTGGAAACCTATCAAATCACAAAGAATTGTTTCAGGAGGTTTTCTATATACACTAGTTTGAAAAGAATGATCCGCCTTTCGAACCAAATTTCGCAACACAGAGGCCATGTAATAGCTCTTCCTGATGAGTTTACAGTGACAGGTGAGTCAGTATTCAGGGACTCAAAGGTTACTCCAGTGCATCTGTAGTTCGCTTGCCTGCCATCTGGTTTTCAAATTGCCAAGTTTGACTAGCACACCCAAGGGCTTATTAATGAAGCTCAGTGACCAGACAGGGCGCACTGCCACAGTGTTACCTGGGCTCAGAACATTGCCAGGCACAAGTCAGTCAGGGAGACGCCTTTTATACCTGTGTTTAAATGACATTGGAGGAGGAACACACCTTCAAGTAGTTTGTTGTAATTACAAAATGGCTAAAAAGTCACTTGATAGGCTTATATTCTGGAAGAACCCATCCAGCTCATATTTCTGCCTCCCTTTCAGCTTTTAACTTTGGTGAAATGCCAAACAGAATATTTCCACCCTAAAGAATTTGATTACTAATCTATTGCAAAAAGATACATCTGACACATGCATGCAAATTATCACAGCACAACAAAAAAAAAATTTTTTTTGTGTGCTACTGGGCAAAAACTATTTGTCCTATACTAAATTCAGTGTGCGTATTCCAAATCCGAAGTCAGAATTGTTGTAACACGTCAGGAAATTTTGTTATGCATAAGTTAGCCTAAATGAATTAAGCACTTGGAAAGCATTGAATAATTTTTTACAGAACGAGTTTTACTCCAACAATTACCTGTAGTAAACAGTATACGAAAATGTAATGGAATAACAAAATTTCAAAAAAGTCTCGTATTCCAGTTTAAAAGTCTTACTTCAGCAAGGCCCAGTACTGTTAAAAGTGCTTCAGGCATCTGCTTTTGCGTTTGTGACCGGTCATATTTTCCCGTTGCAAAAACTAGCAGTAGGTCCCCCATCATGTTGGGATACCAGCGGCCTTGATATCTGTTCTCCATTGTAGAAATGTCTTTATGGAACCTCTCTCCATGTTCGTCACTTACGTGTCCCAAATTGAATGGGAAAAAGTCAAGATGGGAATGTAAGAAATGCATTTTCAATGACATTCGGCAGCCAAGTTGTTTGTATGCTTTAAGCATGTTGTCTACTAGTTCAGCATAGTTTTCAGCTCGTCTGTTCCCAAGGAAGTTCTGCACTACTAGCACAAATGCATCCCAAGCATTAATATTATAAGTGAATAGGCTTTGCATGTATATATACCAATGTGGTATATATCATTCAGTGTAAAAAATGTAACGAAGGATGCTATATTGGAGAAACAGGCCAGATGCTTAAGACAAGATTCAATTTACATAGACATCATATGAACAATACAGCCAGTAGGGCCCCCACCCCAGTGGGACAGCACTTCACAGAACCAGGACACTGTACCAGTGATTTCACAGTGAGAATCCTCAAAGGTAACTTTAAAACCATACAAGAACGTAAGACCTTTGAAGTCAGAATGATTGAATATTTTAACACCCAACAGAAAGGACTTAACAAGGATCTGGGGTTCCTAGCCCATTATAAACCATAAAGCTATATGTCTCTGTTGATCACCCTCTCCTCACCTATCCACACCCACCCTGTTAGAATATCAATGATATGCTTTGATGTCTCCATGCATACCTCCGACCCACCCCCATCCTCCCACCCTGTCAGACTGTCATAGTAATGCTTGAATGTTTTCACTTATATACACTGTCAGCTAGCACATTTGCTTATTTCCGATCTGAGGAAGAAGGGCAACCTTCGAAAGCTAATCAAGAAATGTATTAAGTTATGTCCAATAAAAAAGGTATCATCTTATTTTCCTTTCCATGTTTTATTTTGTTTGATTTCTATTGATAACCATGTACAACTTAAAATCTAGACGTGTCAGGCAAATTCGGAGTTCATATTTGGAATCGGCGGGTTCAATTTAGTGTAAATCACATGTTTTTCGCTCAGTGGCAAAATCATTGTTGCGTTGTGATCACAGTGTATCAGGATGCAGCTTGTGAACCATTTGTTTATCATACTGCGATGGCGTGAATAAGCATAGGTGACTTGAGCCTGTAAAGTACAGCCAGACCCACAGTTGAAAGGCAGAGATAAAATATTTTAGTCAGTTGCTTCTGGTTCAAAAACACAAATGCACCTGTTTCTGGCAAAGTACAAAACCATGAAGTCCTGCCTTGTGGCTATAAAGCTGCAAACCTTTCTTTAGCAGTCTTTGGCAGACTTGGGGTCTGTCCTGAAGGCGCCTTCCTCTTCCCTCCAAGCCTGTCTAACTTCCTCTAACTTCAGGTTTTTATACTTCCTGGTGTGGGACCACACCCTGCTGGCAGGTCTTCCCTGCTTTGGACTAGTTAAGGACTATGGTTCTCCTATACATTCCCTCACATACCCTCCCCTCTCAGCTCAACCTTACACAATTGAGCACCTGTCTCAACTGGAGACACTTCCTGGAAAGGTAAGCTGCATTTTGGTTGTCCTTTCCTGCTCGGTGTTGTATCTCAAACTGAAAGGGCTGGAGTCTCAAGAATCACCGCGTTATCTGGCCATTTTTCTCTTTGTTTCTGGCCAGACATTTGAGGAGTTAATGGTCAATAATCAGAGTGAACTGTCATCCCAGCAAGTAGCATTGGAAAGCCTCCAGAATTCACTTTACTGCTAGGGTCTCCTTTTCGATCACCCCATAATTCTTTTTTTTATGAGAGTACCTTCTTGCTTGCCACCAGGTATTCCTCACCATCCTTTTCCTGAGCCAGGATAGCTCCCAGGTGGGGGAAGAGAGGTTGGTGGTTGGGAGGCAAGGATAGTGGAGGGCAGACTTATACGGTCTGTGCCAGAGCCGGTGATGGGAGGCGGGACTGGTGGTTGGGAGGCGGGAAATACGGTCTGTGCCCTGAAAAAGGCAGGTACAAATCAAGGTAAGGTAGACACATATGAGTTTATCTTGTTGGGCAGACTGGATGGACCATGCAGGTCTTTTTCTGCCGTCATCTACTATGTTACTATGTTACTATGTAGTCCTATATCTGAGGCATCAGTCTGTATATTAGGAATGGTTGAGTAAAATCTGGGCTTATCAAAACCAGCTCTGAACATAGGGCCTCTTCGATGTCTAGAAAGCACCTTCCAGCTTGACCATAGAAGCAATCTTTTGTGGCACCCTGTTGTGCAACAGCTGTATCAATAGCTCCACCTTTTCAGCAAAATACAGTATTAAGTGTCAGTAATAGCCAGCTAAACCCAAGAAAGCTGTTGGTTGATTTTTTTGAATGAGAAACAGGCACCTGGCAATTGCATCCAGCTTTCATATCTCGAACAAACTTGCCCCTTCCCTATAAAATAGCCCAGATTATGGACCTTCCAGGAAGCACTTCTATGGATTTGCCATCAACAGGCTTTCTGCAGGTTTATCAGAACTGCTGGTATTTAGTACAGTAGTGTTCTGTAGATAAATCTCTCTTGTCTGTCCCCTTCCCCTCTACTGCTAATTCAAGACTCCGTTCCTTTTATCTCGCTGCACCTCAAGCCTGGAATAGACTTCCCGAGCCTGTACGTCTAGCCCCATCTTTGGCCGTTTTCAAGTCCAAACTCAAAGCCCACCTCTTTACCACTGCTTTTGACCCCTAACTCACTTGCCCTGTCCTTTTATCTTCACCTCTTTATTCCCTTACCCTTAATTGTTCTGTCTGTTTACTTGTCTTATCTAGATTGTGAGCTCTTTGAGCAGGGACTGTCTTTTTGTGTATGGTGTGCAGCGCTGCGTATGCCTTGTAGCGCTATAGAAGTGATAAGTAGTAGTAGTAGTAGTAATAATGTAGAAGCCTGCCCTTGCAGATCACCAGCGCGGCCGCACAGGCTTCTGTTTCTCTGAGTCTGACGTCCGGAACAGAGCAGAGGGAGCATGGAAACCAATGACGCTGACTGGCGCGCGGCACCCCCTCAGCGGCGTGCACCCGGGGCGGACCGCCCCCACCTTGGTACGCCACTGCTTTGAAGAGGAGAAACCTGACTTCCGTTCTGAAAACTTGAGCCCCACTGGACGAATTATTAAGATTTAACCCAGGAATGGAAAGTTTTATGTTTTCTGGCATTGATTGTCTGATTACGTAAACCATTTTGTTTTTGTTATGGTATTACTACTGTTCCATGTTCTTGAATCTATACTTGTATTTAGCATTTGATATATATATACTTCTTTTGCAATAAAAATATTTGAGCACAGAAGAGATTTTGATATAGATAGAAGTAAATTCTTGTCTTGTTGGATATATCATCCTTGCTTGATACCCTGGACTATAACATTTTGTTGCATCAATGAAATAATCTGGGCATTGAGGAACTGGTTCCATTGGTTGGTCCCAGCAGGTGAAAGCTGGTGTTATTTCTTTGCGGATTCGGCTAACGTTGAGAGTTCCACAAGGCTCTGCTCTCTTGCCACATTATTTTATATCTGTCTGGTGGGTATTATCATTTCTATGTTGATGCTATTAAATTAGAAACAGAGAAACATGAAGGCAGATAAAGACCTTATGGCCTATCCAGTCTGCCCATTTGTTGTAAGCAATATCGCTGAAGGGCTGCCTGGTAACAATGTTAAAAAGAACTGGCCCAAGAACTGAACCTTGCGACACACTACTGGTAACATCCTTTTCTTCATCCAAAAAAATGCTTAGCGTTGATTCAGTACAGTCTTCTCATCGACCTTGCCTGGAAACAGATAATCGGTGGAGCATAAAGGATCAACATTTGGCTCTTTAAATTATTTTTTGGAAGAGGAGAGAGGTGTGGTAGCCGTGTTAGTCCACTTTTAAAGGTAATCAATAGAAATCAAACAAAATAAAACATGGAAAAGAAAATAAGATGATACCTTTTTTATTGGACATAACTTAATACATTTCTTGATTAGCTTTCGAAGGTTGCCCTTCTTCGTCAGATCGGAAATAAGCAAATGTGGTAGATGACAGTATATATAAGTGAAACATCAAAGCATTTCAGTGACAGTCTAACAGGATGGGGGTAGATCGGTGAGAGGAGGGTGACAAACAGAGCAATACAACTTTATGGTTTATAATGGGCTAGAAAACCCAGATCTTTGCTAAGTCCTGTCTGTTGGGTGTCAAAATATTCAATCATTCTGACTTCAAAGGTCTTATGTTCCTGTATTGTTTTAAAGTTACCTTTCAGGATTCTTACTATGAAGTCACTGGTACAGTGATCTGGTTTTGTAAAGTGCTGCCCCACAGGGGTGGGAACCAGAGTGGCCCCAGCATTCTTCATGTGATCTCTATGTAAATTAAATCTTGTCTTTAGCATCTGGCCTGTTTCTCCAATATAGCATCCTTCGTTACATTTTTTACACTGAATGATATATACCACATTGGAAGATGAGCATGTGAAAGATTCCTTTATGTTGAATATTTTTCCTTTGTGAATGACTGTGGAAGAGGACAAATGTTTGTTTCAGTCTTGAAGGCATGCAGACCTTCAGAGAGTGAGGCATAGACAAGCATAACAACAGAGTCACTGACTTCTGAGCAAATAGATTTTAAGACTTGAACAAAACAAAGATTCAATGGACATTTGGAGTCATTCACAGAAAATAAATGATATGGAGGAATCTCATTATTGATAATATATGAGAAGTTCTCCTATACTTCATTAGCTTTTTCTGGAGGTAGCAGCCAAATCTGACAGAAAATGGATGGGGATGTGAATTTCATTAGAAAACAAAGATCAAAAAAGTTTCACATTGTAAGAGATCATCAAGGCCATGACCTCTCTTTTGCCTGAATAAGGTACTGTAAGTTGAAAACTTCTGTTCAGAAAATCGGCAAACTGAAGGTAGGAATTGTTAGGAAATTTGTAGAGAATAAAGCGAAGGATTTCATTTTGCCTCCGTATCACTCAATTGTGTGACCATACCTTGATTATTGTGTGCAGTACTCTCAGAAAAGATCTAGCGGAATTAGAAAAGGTACAAAGAAGGGCGATCGAAATGATGAAGGGGATGGAACAACTCAACTATGATGAAAGACTGAAGAGGTTGCGGCTCTTCAGCTTGGAGAAGAGACATCTAAGGGGGGGATATGAAAGAGGTCTACAAAATCCTGAGTGGATTGGAATGGGTAAATGCAAATTGTTTATTCTTTTAAAAAATTCTAAGACTAGGGGGGTCTTTTGCAGCAGTCCAGTGGTAGTTCCCCCCCCCCCCCCCCAGCGCACACCACTTACATAAGTAATGTCAAACTGGGAAAAGACCAAGGGTCCATCGAGCCCAGCATCCTGTCCACGACAGCGGCCAATCCAGGCCAAGGGCACCTGGTGAGCTTCCCAAACTACAAACATTCTATACATGTTATTTCTGGAATTGTGGATTTTTCCCAAGTCCATTTAGTAGCGGTTTATGGACTTGTCCTTTAGAAAACCGTCTAACCCCCTTTTAAACTCTGCCATGCTAACCGCCTTCACCACGTTCTGGTGCTACAAAAATATTTAAATTTTTGTAGCGTGGGTATTTACCCAGCGGTAATCACTGCCCGCCGGTTACTGCAGGGTTAGTGCGGGAGTCCTTACCGCCTCCTCAATGGGTTGTCACCAGTGCAGGCCCACTTTTTCCGCAGCTTGATAAAAGGACCCCTAGGGGAAGCAGCATAAGGTACAAAGTAGGACATTTAAAACACATAGGAGAAAATACGTTTTCACTCAATGCATTGTGAAGCTATAAACCTCATTGCCCCAGGATGTCATAAAAGCAGTTAGCATAGCTGAATTTAAAAGAGGTTTGGATGAGTTCCTGCAGATAAATTCAATAGCTCGTTATTAAGGTAGACCTGGAGATAAGCAGTATAGGATCCAGCTACTTTTTTGGAGCCTGCCAGCTAAGCTCTTAGAAGCTAAAAGAGTGGACAAATGAGGAGACTCGAAAAAAAAAAAATACTTCAGAGACTGGAAATTTACCACACATTTACACAGGAACTTTAAGAAAAATGTGTCCTCCAGCGGAAGGATACCTGATCACATAAGCAGAAACTACATGTGTTTCTTTTGTGCATCCCTGGATAAATCAGGAAGGCACTCATGGTGGTCCGGGAGAAGGGGCATCTCCTGTTTGGGGAGGAGGGGAAGGCAAATGGAATAATGCAAATTATTGGTTCCTACTGAAAACATATGGTCATTTTCAGCCAAAACTGAAAACATGGCTGAAAATTAAAACAACCTTTCTGCCCAAACCAAAACTGGGCAGAAAAAGGATTTAGGCTGGTTTTGGCACTATAACCAAAACCGAAATTCGGTCAGCCTCTAGTCAGAGAATCTGAAGACTCCAACAGTGCAGTCACATCCACTGGATCCATTTCTTACCCACCTACTGATTTAGATTGGGATTCCTGTGTTTTTGAAGGTACAGAATACACTTAGGTGAAGGGTGGGGGAGATTTTCTGCTGGAACATGGAATGCATTACCCACAGACCTGAAAACAATCAACGAAACAACTATCTTTCGCAAATCTCTGAAGACATATTTCTTCAACAAGGCCTACAATGAGAACCTATAGCCTCACTAATCCACTTCACCAAACCATTCAGTTATGAAAGCCCACCTTCTATAATTACCCTAATAAACCCCTTCCTTCTTCTTTCCTCCCTTAATTGATCTCTACACAATACTAACTGTACCTGATATACTGGAATAACTATGTTAACAATACTATGTAAGCCACATTGAGCCTGCAAATAGGTGGGAAAATGTGGGATACAAATGCAATAAATAAATAAATAAACATTCAAAACTTCCAAAAAATATTTCTTCAACAAGTCTCTAACAGATTGCACTGAATTTTCTACCTCCTCAAGATTTAAAGCTTTGTTTTTCTGTCAAAAGAGACCCAAAAAAGAAGGCGTCAATTTCTTTTACATAGACCTGGAGTCCAACAGTTGGGAGCTTCCTTCTTTTTGTACTATCCATGCAAATGTATAGTTAGATACCATGCAATTAAATACGTTTTCTTTGAACCTACGCATCTCAGTGAGTTCCTAGCTACCAAGAGAATTGGACAAGAGACTGAAAAGTCCTAAAAGAAGAAATTTCTAGTAGCTACGCAGGTTTATCTCTTCTTTTTGTTTAACTAATGTAATTTCCTAGTTTACTCCAAATAACTACTACTACTACTATTTAGCATTTCTATAGCGCTACAAGGCGTACGCAGCGCTGCACAAACATAGAAGAAAGACAGTCCCTGCTCAAAGAGCTTACAATCTAATAGACAAAAAATAAATAAAGTAAGCAAATCAAATCAATTAATGTGAACGGGAAGGAAGAGAGGAGGGTAGGTGGAGGCGAGTGGTTACAAGTGGTTACCAGTCAAAAGCAATGTTAAAGAGGTGGGCTTTCAGTCTAGATTTAAAGGTGGCCAAGGATGGGGCAAGACGTAGGGGCTCAGGAAGTTTATTCCAGGCGTAGGGTGCAGCGAGACAGAAGGCGCGAAGTCTAGAGTTGGCAGTAGTGGAGAAGGGAACAGATAAGAAGGATTTATCCATGGAGCGGAGTGCACGGGAAGGGATGTAGGGAAGGACGAGTGTGGAGAGATACTGGGGAGCAGCAGAGTGAGTACAATCTTGAATCATATTTGTGGACTTGTGCAGTGGAATATACAAATAATGAAGCTTAGTAATTTGTATTCATTATTTTTCCGTTTTTTATTATATTTTCTTGTAAAATGAATACTGTATTCAACTGCTTTTCCAAACAAGCATTTTTGCATGAATTGTAAATTTAAAATTATAAATAAACTAGGAAAAAAGGCCCGTTTCTCAGCGCAATGAAACGGGTGCTAGCAAGGTTCTAGGTCCCTCCGAGCTGCTTGCCTGCCTCCGTGTGACCGTTGGACGTTGTTCGTGGTTCGCTCTGTGTGGGGAGGGTTTTTTTTTTTTTTTGCTGCGCCTCCGTGCCTGTGCCGTTTTCGTTTCGGCCCTCGAGTGTCATTGCTCTGCCCTCGATGTCATGACGTTTTGACATGAGGGCGGTGCAGACACTCAGGGGCACACCGGATATCTCGGGCGCCTCAACTTCCGTGGAGGCTTCATTAGAATGTTGGGATTGCCTTTTATATAGAGAGATAAATAAATAAAGCTTTGTTTTGTAGGGGGAATGCAGGGGGCGAATGAAGTTGTGAAGACGCTGTCACCATCTTAGCAGGGGGTTTCCCATAAATTGAAGCTGAGCTGGGGCTAGTGCCAGATATAGGTAAGGGTTGTAAGTTAAAAAGCTCACTGTTTGGGAAATGTAAGGGATATATCTCACACCGTGTTTTATGTGTTCTTTAGACAGCCTGTGGCGGCGAAATATGCATGTCCGACGTCGTGTCCCCCGTCTGACAATTTCTAAGATGAGTACTAAATAGTTTAACCACTTTAAATTGAATTCAAGCTTGTCAGCTGGGTGTAGCGATGAGGAGGTGGCTGCAGATTTATCTTCCAACAGTGTGAAGACACAAGCAAGTTGCACCGCTGAGGTCACTGACTTTCTTGAAAAATCATTATTTGAAAATATGTATTAATGAGGGATTTGCATATTAGCATTTGTTTGCTATCAAGATTGCCTACATATACTACGTGGTGGGCGTGAAGGACCTATATTGTTTTGAGTCTCCTACATAGCAGTGGAAAGAGTGGCCTAGTGGTTAGAGCACCGGTCTTGCAATCCAGACGTGGCTGGTTCAAATCCCACTGCTGCTCCTTGTGATCCTGGGCAAGTCACTTAACCTGCTATTGCCTCAGGTACAAACTTAGATTGTGAGCCCTCCTGGGACAGAGAAACATCCAGAGTACCTGAATGTAACTCACCTTGAGCTACTACTGAAAAAGGTGTGAGCAAAATCTAAATAAATATTAAATAGTGGAGATTCTACATAGAATGTTAATGTTGCTATTCCACTAGCAACATTCCATGTAGAAGCCTGCCCTTGTAGGTCAGCAACCCGCGCAGGCTTCTGTTTCTGTGAGTCTGTGCAGGACGTCAGACTCACAGAAACAGAAGCCTGCGCGTCCGCGTTGCTGATCTGCAAGGGCAGGCTTCTATATGGAATGTTGCCAGTGGAGGAGTGGCCTAGTGGTTAGAGCACTGCTCTTGCAATCCAGAGGTGGCCGGTTCAAATCCCACTGCTGCTCCTTGTGATCCTGGGCAAGTCACTTAACCCTCCAATGCCTCAGGAACAGACTTAGATTGTGAGCCCTCCTGGGACAGAGAAATATCCAGAGTACCTGAATGTAACTCACCTTGAGCTACTACTGAAAAAGGTGTGAGCAAAATCTAAATAAATATTAAATAGTGGAGATTCTACATAGAATGTTAATGTTGCTTTTCCACTAGCAACATTCCATGTAGAAGCCTGTCCTTGCAGGTCAGCAACCCCATGTTGCAGGCTTCTGTTTCTGTGAGTCTGATGTCAGACTCACAGAAACAGAAGTGTCCACGTTGCTGATCTGCAAGGGCAGGCTACTACATGGAATGTTGCTAGTGGAGGAGTAGCCTAGTGGTTAATGCGGTGGAACATCGAAGATTGCTACTATTTGAGATTCCGTTGCTACTATTGGAGATTCTACACGGAATGTTGCCAGTGGAGGAGTGGCCTAGTGGTTAGAACACCTGTCTTGACATCCAGAGGTGGCCTGTTCAAATCCCACTGCTGTTCCTTGTGATCTTGGGCAAGTCACTTAACCTTCCATTACCTCAGGTACAAACTTAGATTGTGAGCCCTCCTGGGACAGAGAAATATCCAAAGTACCTGAATATAATTCACCTTGAGCTACTAATGAAAAAGGTGTGAGCAAAATCTAAATAAATAAATAGCAAAAAGATTTTATTCCTGCTTTTTGTTGAGAGTTAGAATTTTTAAAGCACGGAAATCAACTGTACACACATTAATTTTCTAGTTGTTGTCTGTTAAATCAATTTCATACACGTGTTAAGGCCCCTAAGCAAACGTAATGCACACTATCACATACAGATCCCTAAGGTAGACATAGAAGGTCCTTGGGGGATTGTTTAAGTTAGTATTTCCTTGTCATTGTATAACAACTTTGAACTCAGTTAACGATATGTTTATGGAACCCAAGAAATTGAGGGAATTTTTAATTTCCAAAGAAAGTACTGAAAGTTCAACCCAAGACGTCCTGTAGAGAGTGAATACGCTGTGATGTCTGGCTGCGGGTTTTCTTCATGTTTCTGCTCTTTTTCTTAATATTATTAATTTTTTTTCCTTGTATCTTGTCATTGAGTTGTGGTCTAAATGATATGTAATTTTATTTATGGAAAATTAAGTTGATATACCTCTTCTTTTTTCTGTCTCCAACATTTATTAATAATAGATGGATGTTTAAATTAAAATGACTTAAAAAAAAACAAAAAGAAGGTCCTTTTACTAAGGTGCGCTAACGTATTAGTGTGCTCTAAATGCTAAGAAGCTTCTTAGCATTTAGTGCATGCTGAGGGCCGGCCCAAGACAAGATGCCGCCTGAGGCGGAGCTAACATGTTGACCCGTCCCCTGGGCTGAGATGCCGCCACCCCCCCCCCCCCCCCCCCGGGCATCTTACCTCATCACAGTGGCGTTCCATACCCAGCAGTGGCAGCAATTCCCATACGCTGCCCTGCCGCTGCCGGCACCCGCCTCTTCCCTTTACTGTGGCTGCCGGAGCGAAACAGGAAGTTACTTAAGGCGGACGCAGTAAAGGGAAGAGGCAGGTGCCAGCGGTGGCAGGGCAGCGCATGGGAATCGTGACAAGGTAAAATGCCGTGAAGCCGCCCCCCCCGAGATGCCGCTCCTGAAGAGTGCTACCTGAGGCCCCCGCCTCAGGTGGCCTAATGGTTGGGCCACCCCTGTACATGCTAAATGTTAGCGCACCTTAGTAAAAGGACCCCATAATGTTAAATTAGCTTGGTTGTCTCCCAGATCAGGTAGGATGTTCAAAAAGCATAAAATAAAATCTGAATACACTGGGTCTCCAATTTATGCAAATATTTCTCATTCATATTCATTACAGATACCTTGAAAACCGGTCATTTAGGCGTGTTTGGGAACTAGGGTTATAGGGCCTTCTTCCAAATGGATTTTTATGCATTTGACAACCACAGAAAAACTCAGTTGAATAAGACAAAAACAAAAGGGTTAAAGCCATCACTACCGCTTGTACCTTGTTTTGGGCCAGAATGCAGCTTTCTTTTTCCCTTTGAGCAACCCTTCCTTCCTTTTCCAGCAGCCCAGGCTATTGTAAGACACAAAGGAACAGCAGGTGCCTTTCCTATGAAAAGCCCTTGAGGGTCAGCATGAGCTCTGCCCATTGAGGGGACTGAATGCATGCAGCCCAGTTCTCTTGGAATGCTGGAATGCATCCTACTGGAAATAAGCCTGGGTCTCCTTCTTGGCACCTTGGAACTCTGCTGCTGGGCTACCCATTGCTCTGGGTTTATGCAACTTCGCCAGATCTATAAAACCTAGGGATACAGAGGGGAAGGGATTTAGTTCACACATTTTGTTCAGTTTCAGTAGGTGTTTTCCTGTCCCTAGAGAGTTACGGTCTAAAGTTTGTACCCGAGTCCATGGAAGGTTAAGTGACTTGCCCAACATCAGAAGAAGTGACAGTGGGATTTGAACCCTGGCCTCCAGTCTGCTACTCTAATCATTAGGCTACACCTCCTCTCCACCTCTGCCATTTCTTCTCTGTGCAGCCTCAATCAAGCAAGTTCTCTTATCATTCTCCGTTTTCATTAATTCACTCTTTCTTTGCCATCCCCAGGGAAGGATGCCATTACAGCTATTCCAGCCTAGTTGGTTGGAAACAGACGCATGCAAAGAAGCAGCTAACCTGCTGTGTGTGAATTCAAATCCTTTTCTAGGCTCAAGTTGCCAGAGTACTGGCCACTAAGGCTGAGAAATGCTGAGATGTATCGTGTCGCAGTCTCCCCATCTCCCTGTGCCTCTGTACTTAGCTGTGCTTGGATACCCATAATAAAACTATTATTCCCTTCCCCTCCACCCACTCCTAAAGTCAGGAATGTGTTGCTAGGCCCTGCACCCCAGAAATGGCTGCATGTGTTCTTTGACTGGGCCCACAATCAATTCAACATGCCTGACAGCTTATACGATCTATGGAGTCAGAACACACTTCACTTTACTCTCTGTTGCTTCAACTAAGACTGAAAAATTAACATGCACAGGGAAGGAAGTTGTGTGACCGAATGTAACGGGCCTTGTTGAACACGGATTTGGAAACGGAGGGTAAATAAACCTAGGGGGTTGATGTTCAAAGTGATTTAACTGGCCAGGAACAGCTCCCGGACAACTAAGAGGTCCTTTTACTAAGCCGCAGCAAAACGTGGCCTGCGGTAGTATGGGCATGTTTTTGGTTCGTGCCAGGCTAGTTTTTACCATATCTGGGGAAAAAGGGCTTTTATTCAGTGGGCCAGGAAAAGGGCCTGCGGTAAAATTGAAACCATAGCGTGCCTATTTACAGCCTAAGCTCTTACCACCACCCATTAATCTAGCAGTAAGGGCTCATGCGCTACAAACACGTGACCGGTCAGCACGCACCAACTCCAATTAATGCCAGAAATGCCACGCACGCTAGAAAAAACATTTGTCCTGGCAGCATGGGTGCACGTCAAATCCAAAATTAGTGCCAGGGGGCTGCACTGGCCTGGCGGTAGTCTCATTTTGGTGCATGCTGCATACGTGTAGAGCCTACCGTTCCTTTGGAAAAGGGCCCCCTAACCCCTTTCACGCCCCATCCCAACCCCTTTCACGGCCTCACTCCGCCCGTCACATTTTCCCCTCGCCCCTGTCACACACTCCGTCACCCCCCCTCCCCTTACTACTGCCCTGGTGGGCTAGTGACCTCTTCGGGGCAGGAAACAGCCCCCTCTTTCCTGCCCGGAGCGCTGGCCTGCATGCATACTTCCTGTTGCTGATCTCGGCAACCATTTTGAATCGGCGCCAAGATCAGCTACAGGAAGGATGCATGCAGGCCAGCGCTCCGGGCAGGAAAGAGGGGGCTGTTTCCTGCCCCGAAGGCGGAAGAGGTCACTAGACCACCAGGGCAGTAGTAAGTAAGGGGAGGCTAGCAATCCGGACAAACGGGCAGATTGGCAAAATCCGCCCGGTTGCCCAGACATGTCCGGGTAAATCCGGACATATGGTAACCCTACCCCTAAGTCACTTGTTCAGGGCTAACCAATCATTTTCAGCTCCACTTAACTGGATAATGCTGCTGAAAATGGCGGGTTAGTGCCCAAAGTGAAATCAGCTTTTTTTTTTTTTTTTTTGGGGGGGGGGGGGAGGGGGGAACATTCTGGGGGTGGAGTCAGTACTTAACTGGCCAAAGTAACCGCATAAAAGTCAGTGCTATCTTCAAGCGGTTTGGTTAAGTGCTGAACATCGCACTTAGCTGCCCTTTTACTAAAGCAGGCCGAAAAATGGTGGCCTATGCTGGTACAGGCGCGAGTATTGGATGCCCGCAGGTCCATTTTTCAGCGCCACCTCAAAAAAAAAGGCTTTTTTTTTTTTTTTTGCCAAAAATGGACTTGCAGCAAAATTAAAATCATCACTCATCCATTTTGGGCCTCAGACCTTACCACCACCCGTTGATTTAGCGGTAAGGTCTCACGCGTTAAGCGGGCAGTAATCGTCAGCATGCACGTACACTGCCGATTACCGCCTGGTTAGCGCCACGTGGTAGAAAATTTTACAAATTTTTCTGCCGTGCGTATCGGATGCACGTAAAAACTAGAATTACCACTCAGGGCTCGCGGTAGCCGGGCGCTAGTTCTAATTTGACTTGCGTAGGCACCTACGCAGCTTAGTAAAAGGGCCCCTTAACCAGCTGTATTATGTTATGTTATACAAGGCTTTTTGTCCGCAAATACCGGTTCATAGTTCATTGCGGATTACAAGTTAAAGAAAAGAATACTGAGACATAACTTCAGGAATTATATCGTGTATCACTCATCATAAAAAACATAATAAACTTGCCTAGTCAGGGCTGCCCAGAGACTAGGCTGGGCCCGGGGCAAGGCCGCCCTGCCGCCGCCCCCCCCCCCCCCCCCCCCCACCACCGCTCCCCGTTGCTCCCCCTGCAGGCCGCGGTCTCACCTGCCTGCCTCCACGGCTCCAGGCCCCCTGCATTCAAGACGGCAGTCGCAGATTGCCTCTCTTCTGGCCTTCGCTCCCTGTGTCCTGCCCTCGTCTGATGTAACTTCCAGTTTCCGCGAGGGTGGGACACAGGGAGGGAAGGCCCGAAGGGAGGCGATCTGTGACTGCCGCTTCGAATGCAGAGGGCCCGTAGCAAAAGGAGGCAGGCAGGTGAGACCGGGAACTGCAGCGCCGCCGGGCCCCCCTTTGGAGGCCCAGGCCCGGGGAATTTTGTGACCCCTGCCCCCTCCTCTCAGTGGCCCTGCCCCTAGTTATATCAATTATTTATGAAACAAGGTTGTTTTAAGAACTTTACGAAATAACTGAGCATTCAGCTATGTTTTCGCTGGCTCCATCTACCTGGAAATTTGATACAGAGCTCAGACATGGCCCAGCACGAATAAATGTGCAATGCGTGGCCATGGCCAAGAAGCAGGTTGGATATATTCAGTGGCTGACCACTGGAGGGTGCTATTAGCATGCAAAATGGACAATCTCGGAGGACAACTTAAACCTCCTCTGTTACTTGCCCTGTCCTATGTGTCATGCCATGATGTTACAATAGTGAACAGGCAAATTCTTTTGCTCAGTATGTTCCATAAAGCAACACTTTTTGGGTCCCTACTCTGCACCAATATTCTGTTTGGGGCAGCGGCATACTACTACTACGTGACATTTCTAAAGCGCTACTAGGGTTACGCAGCGCTGTACAATTTAACATAGGACAGTCCTTCTAAGGGCGGGGCGGTGTGCCCCGGGTGCACGCTGCTGGAGGGTGCAGAGAGCAGCCGCGCACGTGTCGGCGCCGCTGGTTCCCTGCTTCCTCTGCCCTGCAACAGGTTAGTTCCTGTTCCAGGGCAGAAGAAGCAGGGAGCCAGTGGAGCCGACAGGCGCGCGGCTGCTCTCTGCACCCTCCAGCAGCGTGCACCCGGGACGGACCGCCCCGCCCTTAGTACGCCGCTACCCCAAACAGAAAGAATATTGTGCAGAGTAGGGACCCAAAAAGAGTTGCTTTGTGGAACACTAGTAAAAAAAAAAAAAAAAAAGCCCCGTTTCTGATGCAAATGAAACAGGGGCTAGCAATGTTTTCTTCTGTGTGCATGTGGGAGTGTGTGTGTCCCTGCCCTCTGGCCTCTCTCCCCTCCCCCCTCTGAGTCCTTCACTGTTACAGAGCCAGCGATTTGATTTCGTGCTCTGCTGTTTTCCTTCACTGACTGTGTTACAGAGAGGGCGGGGCAGACACTCATAGGGAAACCGGATATCTCGCCCCCTTCACACTTCCGGCTGGAGGCTTCATAGAACGTTGGTGTTGCCTTTTATATAGAGAGATACTGAGCAAAAGAATTTGCCTGTTCACTATTGTAACATCATGGCATGACACCTGGGACAGGACAAGTAAAAGAGGAGGTTTAAGTTGTCCTCCAAGATTGTCCATTTTGCATGCTAATAGCACCCTCCAGTGGTCAGCCACTGAATATATCCAATCTGCTTCTTAGACATGGCCACTCATTACACATTTCAATCTAAGGGCCTCATTTATCATCCCACGCTAGCGGCTCCTGGTGCGGTAATGCCGAGAATGCCCATTCGCTTTGAAGGGGCTCCTTCAGCACTGCTGAGCGGGAAACGCTAGTGCAGCTCAATAAAAGAGGCTTTAAGTTATGGGGTACAAAATTCCACTCTTCATAGTCACAAAGCAGACACCGTCTGTCGTTTTTGAACAGGGAAATCATATTTGTTTTGTGTTTCTATGTTTTAGTGTGCACTAAACTACAGCAACAATGCATAGATTCTAAATAAAACAAAACCCAAAATGCTTTTCCCATGCAAACAAGGGTAAAACTATTTTACTATTATACCCTGTTGTATTATGTAATTTTATTGTAACTTTGTTAGCCACATTGAGCCCACACATGCTGGGAAAATATGGGATACAAGTGTATGCAATCTTGGCCACATGTGCTCTGTGCTATCACTGATAAGTCTCTCTCTCTCTGGGTGCAGGGGATACTCAAGCAAATTCATTCACTGTGTCCAGGGAGATATAATCTATGTTGAGTTTACCCCCCCCAAAAAAAAAAATTGTTTGGTAAAGTTGGTTTCTATGACATCATTTAACACCTAACGGAGGGAGTGGGCATGCAAATCTCATGCATATTCATTGTGGATATCCTGAAGCCTTGACTGGCTGGTGGTCCTCCAGGATGTGTGTGAGAACCACTGACCTAGAGTATCAGACAGGTAGGACATCTAAGGAAATGGGGACAGGCGGAAAAAAAAATCCACAAGCGCAATCTCTTCGTTGGTTAGAAGGTTATTTCCTCTTTATTTTAATACTCAAGCCAGCAAACAGCAAAATTCTGCATCGGACTCACTCAAAGCAACCCATTCGTTAACCTCAACTACACCACAGCCAGGTTGAACTTTTAGTTCTTTTAAATAAAGAAGAAAAATTCTACACCGTATATAATCCCATCTCCTTCTAAACCACTGTGCACAGCGCATGCCATTAAAGCGCTACATATGCTCTCTCAAAAAAAAAGTGGATTTCTAATGCACATTAGAAAACAGATGTTAGGAAGACGGCAAGAAAACCCCAGCCGCTTCTACGTCGGGGTCCTTGAACAGAAACCACTCGCTGGCGATGTGACCGATCTCTTCTAGTCCTTCAGGACTAAGGGGGCCTTCACTTGATCCGCCACCTCCTTCCCCAGCAAAGTCTCCACGATGGTTAGACCGAACAGGAAGCTGGTGCCAGGTCCGCGGCTGGTGATCAGGTTCCCATCCTTCTCCACTAGGTTCTCAGAGTACTTGTAGTGGTCTGAAACGGGAAGACGAAGAGACAGGCCAAGGTTCATTCTGTTCACACTCAAAAATTCTCCCAAAGCAAAGCGCCACCTCCACCCCGCTATTTAGTCACGACAGTCAGTGTTTCCAAAGGCACTGCTTGAATGTGACCCAGATAGTCCATGCTGGCCCTAATCGGGCCACCAGTATTGAATATTCGGGTCACAGGCAGCACACCAGAACATCTAGGTCAGGGGTCCTCAACCCAGCCCAGTTTTCAGGATTTCCACAATGAATACGCATTTGCATTCACTGCATGCAAAATAGATCTCATACATATTCATTGTGGAATTCCTGAAAACCAGGCTAGGATGTCAACTTCAAGGACTGGATTTGAGGATCCCGGATCTACCTAATGGCAATATTTGGATCAGAACCCCGGCAACTGCCTGGATTAAGTCTGAACAGCCTTTTTGCTCTCCAAATTTTATCCAGACGCTTACCTGATTAGTGGACTGAATATCTCCCAACAACCCCCCGGAGTCTATATATGGTGCTCAAAGTTCTTTGCACACACAATTTGAGTAATGAGTCAATCGGACCAGATAATTGGGCACAATTATTGGCGCTAACTGGCAATAATTAGAATTTATGCACAAATCTTGCCAGGCTCTAAAGATGTACGTGTAAATCCTTAAGCATACAGCCATGGGAGGGGAAATGGGTGGGTCCATGTGCATTCCAAAAGTTTGCATGCAGCGTTACAGAATATGGCATATTTGTGCCTAGTTCAGGTGTGAGATTGCACCAGGTTTCAGTTGATATAAAATCCTCACACCCAGCACTATCCTATAAACAGCGTCCAACTTGGATCGCCATTTACAGAATAGTCCTTGCCACTCATTTTTTTGGCGCTATATACAGAATTTGGCACTAACCAGATAACAGTAGTGTGCCACTGAAAATACAGGCACGGCCTCCTCACTGCAATTTTAACTGGCAAGAGGGCAGGGAAGACGACAGTTGCAGGAGTTGCACATGGATGGAAGGGAAGACAGAGAAGAAATGCTGGACATCGATGGAGGGAAGGGAAGAGAGAGGAAGTGAGATGAAGATGAATGAAGGGGAGAAAGGAGAAATGCTAGACATGGATGAGAAGAGGGAAGGGAGAGAGAAGAAATGCTGGACATGGAGGGAAGAGAGAGGAAGGAGATGAGGGAAAAGGAAGAGGAGAAAAACTGCAAATGGATGGAGAAAATAGGAAGAAGCTGGATCCACTGGACAGTCAAGTCTGCGAAGGACCAGAAATGAAGAAGAAAGGAGGAAAGAAAAGAAATAAATGGAAAGGAAGCCCTGGAAAAGGAGTCAAGGGAACATATAGAGAGCAGCAGAATCAGATACTGGGCCAGCATGATGAGAAAAACAAAGTCACCAGACAAAAAGGTAGAAAAAATTAATTTTCATTTTAGTGTTTGGAATATGTCCACTTTGAGAATTTACATCTGCTATCATATTTTGCAGTGTATAGCAACGTGCTTCTTTCTGTTTCTGGCATTGTGCTTCTTAGGATTTCAGGTTTAATTTTTGAAGAATTTGAATAGGGGCTCTCTCTGTTCTGCATGTATATGACTGCAAGGCCAAGTGTCTGAACAGGGATCTGTTTGTTAGGTTCTGAGATTTTGATAACACCTTGTTTTTCCAGAGTTGGCAAGGCTGTCTGTTCTCCTAATTCCTGGTCTGTATGCTAATTTGGTTTGTGTCATTTTGGGTATACTGCAGAGATTTTTTTTTTTTTCCTGGTAAAGGGCTTCTAAAACAGACATGTTATGAGAACCAGGTTCTCAACATTAAAAGTTTATATTTACTTATTTATGGCATTTTATCCCACATTAAACATGAATTAGATTGGAACCTGGGAGCATTTAATTTTTTTTTTCCTGGAGAGAGTAATGCATTGCCGCCCACCCCCCAGGCTCTCTCCCCGGCTATAGCCAGCTCTGCAATTTTGTGTGTGTGGGGGGGGGGGGGGGGGGGGGGGGAGGGGCGCAGAGGTGGACCGGGGAGAGAGCTTGTTAAACATTTACCAGCACACCGCTGGACATATAGTTACCTGAAAGTTCTGGGAAGGAGACAAAAAAGAAATCCACCTAAAACAACTGTGCAAGCAAAAAAGGTACTCTAGAACTACTTCCACAGAGCTCTTCAGATTTAGAACATAAGCCATATCGTATCACGGTCCATTCAGCCCACTATCTTATCATCCGAACTGGCCACTGGGTGGGGGGGGGGGAAGACAAATGCCTGGCAAATCCCAAAAAAAGTAGATACAACTCATTTCCAAAGAAAAAAAAACAATGGCTTTCCCTAGCAACCGTTAAATAAACTTTTCCTCTAGGAACTTATTGTGTCTGGGGCCAGGGGAATTTCCACCTAGGGCACTGTATACCATGATGGAGAGCCTTTTGAAACACAGGTCCCACATAGTAGAGAAGATTCACAGAGGCCATACTGGTTGGTGTAATTAGCAAAACGTCACTCTTTTTTGGATGGGAACAGAACCCCTGGTTGCTCATGAAGCTATGTTGTCCGTTTCAAAATTCCTTTCAAATTTGTATTTAACTACTTCAGCACAGATTTTATGAATATAATCCCCGGTGTATTGCATTATGGTTCTAATACGCATT
This sequence comes from Microcaecilia unicolor, assembly GCF_901765095.1. Taxonomy (NCBI): domain Eukaryota; kingdom Metazoa; phylum Chordata; class Amphibia; order Gymnophiona; family Siphonopidae; genus Microcaecilia; species Microcaecilia unicolor. The sequence goes on along the minus strand of NC_044043.1, from coordinate 87,400,336 downwards.
TAATTCACACTTTCCTGTCACTCTCCTAGCTGGAGCCAGTGCGATTTCTATACCTAGAAAGAGAAGGGACCAAGAAACGTTACCTCCATGCATCATCTTCTCTTTGGCCAAGGGGTGGGTAGTTACTTTGCTTCCAAAACATATCCCATGAGCGAGAAGAGCAGTGGGACCTGCAAATCAGAACAGCAGCAGATGGTCGTCAGTCTGACCCATGTTTTATTGCCACAGCACAATATCACACTTAGGTTCACTCTCTATAACTAGTTGTAACTTATCAGATATATCAATAAAACAACCGTTTGTAATGCAAAATACTCCTTTAATAACATAACATATCCTTTTCAATTTTCACATGGTTGCATATTCGCTATCTACATCCCAACATTCACACTCATTCAAACCTATCACACTCTTCAATACAGTCTTACATGACAACCGTATAACAGGATTTGTTTTTGTACATATCACTGTATATTTATAATCACCAGCGAATATGCAACCATGTGAAAATGGAAAAGGATTTAGTATTGAGTTATGTGATACATTATTAAAGGAGTATTTTGCATTACAAACGGATGTTTTATTGCCAGGGACATAGACTCCCCAGAATGCACAATAGTCCACTTTTACATTAATATTTTTCTCCTTTTTTGAAGGAAATACTAATTGTTCATCCCACTTTTGTTCTCCCTTTCCTTATGGTATGTCCCAAAGCAGAACGCACGCTATGGTGTTGCATCTCAGCATTCTGGATTTATTTTATTTTTGTTACATTTGTACCCCGCGCTTTCCCACTCACGGCAGGCTCAATGCGGCTTACATATTGTATACAGGTACTTATTTGTACCTGGGGCAATTGAAGGTTAATTGACTTGCCCAGAGTCACAAGGAGCTGCCTGTGCCTGAAGTGGGAATTGAACTCAGTTCCCCAGGACCAAAGTCCACCACCCTAACCACTAGGCCACTCCTCCACTGTTGCTACTATCTGAGATTCTACATGGAATGTTGCTATTCCACTAGCGACATTCCATGTAGAAGTCAGCCCTTGCAGATCACCAATGTGGCCACGCAGGCTTCTGCTTCTGTGAGTCTGACGTCCTGCACGTCAGACTCACAGAAACAGAAGCCTGCGCAGCCTTCTACATGGAATGTTGCTAGTGGAATAGCAACATTCCATGTAGAATCTCCAATAGTATCTATTTTATTTTTGTTACATTTGTACCCTGCGCTTTCCCACTCATGGCAGGCTCAATGCGGCTTACATGGGGCAATGGAGGGTTAAGTGACTTGCCCAGAGTCACAAGGAGCTGCCTGTGCCTGAAGTGGGAATTGAACTCAGTTCCCCAGGACCAAAGTCCACCACCCTAACCACTAGGCCACTCCATATTAAGATCCAAGGGCAGGTTCCAAGCTATGAGCTCATGTTGACCCCTTCTTAGCGCTATGGCTGAGAACCTGCACCATATGAGGCAGTTAATATGCTGCTACCTCAACCTCACTGGGTGTTTTTTGTTTTGGTTCTTCCACACTTGATATACTGCCTTTCTATAGACACATTACTATTTTTACAGATACTTTCTGTCCCTAATGGGCTCAAACTAAGGTTATTTGTACCTGGGACAATGGAGGCTTAAGTGACTTGCCCCAGAGTCACAAGGAGCTGCAATGGGAATCAAACCCACGTCCCCCAGGTTTTCAACCTACTGCACTATGTTAGGAGATTTTTTTTGGGGGGGTGGGGGGGGGGGGGGGGGGGAGATATCAACATAGGCTACCATTAACACAGTGACAGAAGCATTAAAAAAATCAGGAGACAGTATGCCACAATTTCACAGGAGGAGCTATAGATGCAAAAATCATGACAAATGTCACCCCAAATACTGCAGTTTAATGACGGTGTCAGACATGTTTCTATGCAAAACAAAAAAAATTGCAGAAGACTTGTCATGAAAAGTAATGGTCAATTTTTCTATTTCATTAAAATGTAGATTTCATGGGCTCCCCTTTCCCTACCCAGTCACACTTGATCTTCAGGGTACATAACACTTCCCCCATCAGATCTGCAATGATTATCTTTTAAAAGTAAAAAGGGAAATAAAATGACAGTTTCTCTCAAACTCATATTTAAGTCAATAGCCAGTTTTGTCACTCTTCGATTCCCACTTCAGGCACAGGCAGCTCCTTGTGACTCTGGGCAAGTCACTTAACCCTCCATTGCCCCATGTAAGCCGCATTGAGCCTGCCATGAGTGGGAAAGCATGGGGTACAAATGTAACAAAAATAAAATAGATACTATTGGAGATTCTACATGGAATGTTGCTACTATTTGAGATTCTACATGGAATGTTGCTACTATTTGAGATTCTACATGGAATGTTGCTACTATTTGAGATTCTACATGGAATGTTGCTATTCCACTAGCAACATTCCAACATTCCATGTAGAAGGCTGCGCAGGCTTCTGTTTCTGTGAGTCTGACGTCCTGCACGTACGTGCAGGACGTCACTCACAGAAGCAGAAGCCTGCGCGGCCACATTGGTGATCTGCAAGGGCCGACTTCTACATGGAATGTTGCTAGTGGAATAGCAACATTCCATGTAGAATCTCAAATAGTAGCAACAGTGGAGGAGTGGCCTAGTGGTTAGGATGGTGGACTCTGGTCCTGAGGAACAGAGTTTGATTCCCACTTCAGGCACAGGCAGCTCCTTATGATTCTGCGCAAGTCACTTAACCCTTCATTGCCCCAGGTACAAATAAGTACCTGTATACAATATGTAAGCCTTATTGAGCCTGCCATGAGTGGGAAAGCGTGGGGTACAAATGTAACAAAAACTTCTGCTTATTACTACATCTTATGTATATATACACAGTATGCAAAGCCTAGACTAGTGGTTTTCTGTCTGTGCTATGCTTCCTGTGCCACCAGGGGGCACCTCTGAACCGTTGAAGAGACTCAAGTACAAGAACACACTTGGCAGCCCTCACACCCCACAGCAGAAGACCTGTATAGGAGTTTGGTTCACACCTTTCAGTGGTAACTCACACGGCATTCCCCTGTCCCTGGAGGGCTCATAATCTAAGTTCATACCTGAGGCAATAGAGGATTAAAGTCTAGGTACACAATCACTGCAAGACCCTGGGGTCTGGGCTAAGTAGATACGAGAGAATGGGAAGAGGGATACCCCTTCTCCTCTGCACTAAATTATGAACTATTGTCTGGGGGCTGATGTTAAAGAATAAGTTGTTCCTGGCCAAAAAGATTGTGAACAAAAAAAGTTAAATAGGTGGTATAAGTAAATCTGGGGCCAGACCATCAGGATGAGGATGATAAAAGGGAGACGGGAGAAACCAGTGGCGTAGCCAAGGGTGGGCTTGGGTGGGCCCAAGCCCACCCAGTAGCAGCATACCTATGATGTGGCTGGCAGGGATCCCCAAGCCCCACCAGCCAAAAACTCCCAACAAGTGTCCCTGCTGCACACCTTGTAAGTAGCAGATCTTCGCCTGCAGTGAGCAGTGACAAACATACTGCTCGCACCGGCCCCACAGCCTTCCCTCTGATGTATTTCTGCCTAGGCGGAAACAGGAAGTTGCATCAGAGGGAAGGGTGTGGGGCCAACACGAGCAGTGTGTATTAGTTGCTGCTCGCTGCTGGTGAAAATCTGCTATTTAAAAGGTATGCGGGGGAGGGGGATGTTTGACAGACCATATGGCATGCAGGCGAGAGGAGAAACCAAATCACCTGTGGGACGGGGCAAGGTTCTTCTGCCCACCCAAAATTGGGTGTCTGGCTACGCCCCTGGGAAAAACCAGCAAAAATAAGGATATATTACAGCAGTTTGACAATTAAGACACCTCATCTACACCTTCTGAAAAGAAAACGGCAGGCAAATCAATGCAAGAACAAAACTAAAAAAGTGAATCCTGTGGTATTTCTGCCTAATCCTCAAAGCACAGTGGCGTTATCCAAGAGTCGGTATTTTCATTCAAATAAGGCTTCTGGCGATAAGTCTGGTTTTGTGCATACAAGTAATTCCACTTTATTTTTACAGGTTAAAGTTTTCCTGATTTGCAAACTAATCTTGGGGTGGCGGGGGGGGGAAGGAAGACACAGAGGGGCATAATCGAACGGAAATGCCTATCTCCATGGGCGTTTATCTCCGAGAACGGGTCCGTGAAGGGGCAGACCGAACCGTATTTTCGAAAAACATGGACGCTTATCTTTTTTTGAGCTGAGCGTTTTTGTTTTTTCAGCGATAATGGAAACCGAAAGCGCCCAGCTCAAAAACGAATAACTCCAAGACATTTATTCGTGGGAGGGGCCAGGATTCGTACTGCACTGGTCCCCCTCACATGCCAGGGCACCAACCGGGCACCCTAGGGGGCACTTTTTTTTTTTTGTAAAAGGTAAAAGAGCTCCCAGGTGCATAGCACCCTTCCCTTGGGTGTTGAGCCCCCCCAAATCCCCCTCAAAACCCACTGCCCACAAGTCTACACCATTACTATAGCCCTAAGGGGTGAAGGGGGGCGGTTTGGAGGGCTCCCATTTACCAGCACAAGTGTAACAGGTGGGGGGGGATGGGCCTGGGTCCACCTGCCTGAAGTCCACTGCACCCCCTAATAACTGCTCCAGTGACGTGGGTATGACATGCGAGGGTGAAAATAAAAAGTTGTGAAACGGCATATTTTGTGGTGGGAGGGGGTTTGTGACCACTGGGGGAGTCAGGGGAGGTCATCCCCGATTCCCTCCAGTGGTCATCTGGTCATTTAGGGCACTTTTTGGGGCCTTATTCGTGGAAAAAAAGGGTCCAGGAAAAGTGCCCTAAATTCTCGCTAAAAACGCATATTTTTTTCCATTATCGGCGAAAGGCGCCCATCTCTGATCGGCCGATAACCACGCCCCAGTTCCGCCTTCACCACGCCTTCGACACGCCCCCATCAACTTTGTCCGCATCCGTGAGTGCAGTTGAAAACGTCCAAATTTGGCTTCCGATTATACCGCTTTATTCGTTTTTGTGAGCTAAACGTCTATCTCCCAATTTGGGTCACAATATAGGCGTTTTTCTCTTTCGATTATAAGCAGGATAGTAATCCAGGTGCTGGGTCTCAACCTAAAGGTCACAAAGCAACAATCCTCAGCCCTCAACCTACACCTTCTGAGCTGCTGCACAGAGATACCAACTGCTCCGAGTCTAGTTTGAGACCAGATGGTTATAAGTGGTTAATGTAAATGTAACACGATAACTACAGCCTTTCCGCTGCTACTGCTAAAGGCACCCAGGTCAAATAGCTGCTTCTTAAGGTCAGAGATTCAGACTAAGAAGGTGCTGGCAGAGATTCAGGCCTTCAGAATGTACAAGCAGCCAGGCTTTAACCCAGGAAATGGTGCTCTAGAAGGGGTCCGTTATCTGGCTCATCGAACATTACTTTTGGAGTCCTTTATCAGCCAGAGAATAAATCTCTTGCTTGCCTACAGGCAGACTGAAAAATGTAGTCCACAGCATACACCAAGGAGGGGGGGGGGGGGGGGGGGGGGAACGACAACAAAGGAGTATGTTTGTTCGTTGATCTGGGGGTGGTCCTGCCACCATCTCTACTGATTTTCAGAAAGTGACATTGCAGCGAAGGTGCTGTGAACAGTAGCAGCAGAACACATCTATTTAAAATTATATACTACTAGTAAAAAAAAGGCCCGTTTCTGTTTTGAAGGAATCGGGCGCTAGCAATGTTTTTTTTTTTTTTTTTTAGTGTGTTTTTGGTAATCATACAGTTGTTAGTAAAGTATTATAATGAGAAGGAATAATTGTTAAATTTGTAAATCATTCCAAGCCCCTCCCCCCTCTCCCCCCCTCCAGCCAACCATGTCCAGCGACCCTCCCCCCTGCCCCCCCTCAGCACATCACCCAAGCCCCCCCCACGGGCACATCAACCCCCTCGCTACCCGCAACCCCCAATAGTAACGGTGTCCGGCCGCTGCGGCTTCTCCTGTTGAGCAGCAGCAGCAGCCAGTACAAAAAGAAAAAAAAAAATTACAACCTGAAAACCACGGCTCCGTAGACAGCCATCTGGCATTGGCTGTCGTCTCTGCAGCCACTCCTCCTCTCCCCTGCACGTCACTGCCTCTGGAGGAAGACCCCGGAGGAGCGCAGCGACGTCACAGGGGAGTGGCGGACCAGCTGCAGAGACGATAGCCAATGCCAGATGGCTGTCTACGGAGCCGCGTTTTTCAGGTTGTAATTTTTTTTTTCGGTTTTTTTCTTTTTGTATTGGCTGCTACTGCTCAACAGGAGAAGCAACAGCGGCTGGACAGCGTTACTATTGGGGGTTGCGGGTGGCGAGGGGATTGATGTGCCCGGGGGGGGGGGGGGGGGCACTGACAGCTGATTCCTAGGCAGGGGGAGGAGTAGGGAAACACGCTTCGCATGTTTACCTACTCCTCCCCCTGCCTGGGTCACTGTTTGCTATTGGATTCTCTCAGCAGTGTCATTGTGATGTCACTGATCTACGGACATTGTGAGGTCACTGATCTACGGACGGAAGCTCACCACCTCCAAGGGATCCACGGTCCCAGGCAGCTTCAGAACGTTGGAGGTGAGAATTATATAGGATTGTTACCAAGAATTATTTGCTCACAGCAGTTTGCAATAACATTTCATATTTAAAAACAAAGATTCAATCAAGCCTTAATAAACCAGCAAGAGTATACTAATGCTGCAGTTTCTGGATTATAGGATTGCTGGCAGCAGGTTTTACTAGATAAAAGGTCCTGTCTGTCAAATCTGACCGGGTGACCAGAGGGGGATTGAGGCAGGGCATATCAACAACCTACCCACAGCTCCTGGTGGCCTTGAATTTTGCAACACAAATACCGTCTGTGGGTGTGAAAATGTTAACTGCAATCTGTACAGCTCCAGAAAAACCAACGACGTACTGCATGCAGTACATCACCGTAGCTGTCATCACATAGCAAAGCGGGAATGCTTCATTTTTATACGGACACAGCAATTTATTCTGCATAGGACCACGTTCTATTAACATATGTCGTCATCTGCTCGGCCACCGACATATGTTTAAAGGTTTGGCTGACCCCTGAAGCAGGCTCACATGCCGAAACACGGCGTGTGAGCCTATACGTTGGATCTGTGACTACATTAAAAAGGTCCTTAACTTTGGATATCCTTTTTTGTAGTTGCCTCACTCCTTTGGATGAATGGAATGGCCTCAGAGGTGGGGGTGGGAGAATAGCGGAAGAATGGAGGCAAAACCAGCAACAAATTCAAGAAGCATGGAAAAAGGCAGAGGATCCACGTGGGGTCGATACTCAAATCGATTTAACTACCCGGCCAGTTAAAAAAGCTTGTTCAGGGCTATCTACTGATATTCAGTGACACATAACTAAGTCAGTCCCGCTGAATAAGCGGTCTGTGGTGATATAACTCAAAGCTGGCTATTTTGTGGACGGTCTGTGGGCAGAGCTGGCACTTAAACCACCTTAAGTTTAGAAGTCAAATCAGACCGAATACGAGTCTTTATGCAGTGTTGCTTATGTGATTTAAGTGCTGAATATCGCATTTAACTGCATAACAGATAGGCAGCCACATCAGCCAGATATTCAATGCCGTTGCCCGGAATATCTGGGAATGACACTGGCAACATTTTTTTTTTTTTTTTTTTTTTTTTTTTTAAAGCTCACTGCCACTAGATGAATATCAACCCTGGAGAGATACTACTACTACTACTATTTAGCATTTCTATAGCGCTACAAGGCGTACATAGCGCTGCACAAACATTGAGCAGGGAAGACAGTCCCTGCTCAAAGAGCTTACAATCTAATAGACAAAAAATAAAGTAAGCAAATCAATTAATGTGTACAGGAAGGAGGAGAGGAGGGTAGGTGGAAGCGAGTGGTTACAAGTGGTTCTATAGTACAGTACCAGTAATGAACCAAGCCAAACAGTTCTTACTTGCTATCCTAGCCCAAAATATTGTATGATTAGTACAGCATGGTCACAGAAAGAACGTGAACCTCCCCCGAGGTGCAGGCCCATGACATCTGTTATGAAAGGCCTGTCCAGGTCACCACCCCAGAAGCAGGTTTCACAGTTTAAAGCAGGTCTAGCAGAACCTCAGGAACTCAGCTGCATAAATTCAGTTAGCCTGACACAGGGTAGAGAGATCTTTAAGCCACCATTCCAAATGATACGCAAGGAAAGTTATATAATAAATTCAAGACTCTTCCCTTAAGGACGTACAATTTTAAGAGGGTACATGAGACAAACAGGGGATAAGGAGATTTGTACAAAATCACAAGGAGCGTTAGAGGAAGTGGGAAGCAAGAGCAGAACACTTAGGGAGCCTGAATTTTGCATACATAAGTGTTGCCATACTGGGACAGACCGAAGGTCCATCAAGCCCAGTATCCCGTTTCCAACAGTGGCCAATCCAGGTCCCAAGTACCTGGCAACCTCTCAAAAAAAAAACAAAAAAAAAAAAACAGTACAATCCATTTTATGCTGCTTATCCCAGAAATAAGCAGTGGATTTCCCCCAAGTCCATTTTAATAATAGCTTATGGGCTTTTCTTTTAGGAAGCTATCCCTTTTTTGAACCCCGCTAAGCTAACTGCTTTTACCATATTCTCTGGCAAGGAATTCCAGAGTTTTACATGTTTAATTAAAAGCAGAGTTTAATTGCATGTTTAATTAAAAGCAGCGGACACAGAAACCACTGCAGAGTCCAGTCCTGTACCTGCACAGATTGCAGCGATGAGACGTTTACTGCTCTCCTGGTCCTTCAGCACATCTTTCACAGCAGGAGACTGGAACAGAAAGCAACAGGCCAAATAAACTTTTTATTCTTAAGCTGTTAAACAGAGCACAATTGCCTCATTTATTAAAGTGCGACAATACCGAGAGCTCCACCTCCAATACATTATTCTGGTGGCTAGTGCTCAGAACTGCCGTGGTAAGCCAACAGCGCAGAAAATTACTGTTGGAACAGTGCAGAAATGTAGCTCGCCAATGCTGAAAGGAAATTATATTCAAACTATATGTGCGCTGTTAAAGCGAAAGCAAGTGGAAGGAACATGCTTGGCAAATGGGCAGAAGAGTTTCACGGTAAGCCCAGCTGCTGTGTGCGCCAGGCAAACCCAAATGTGGAGCACACGTTTGGTGGCTGTTTCCTGCACCTTTAAATAGAAGCTTTTCAATTTTTTTTTTTTTTTAGCTTGGAAGGCTTATATTTAAATGCAGGAAACAGATACCAACAAGTGCTTTCTCTTTCAGGTTTTCTCGGCCTTGTGCATATTTGTTTCTCACTACTGATGCTTATGGGGGCTTGCACAAGCTTCCTTCTGCTTCCAAAATAAGGGGGGGGGGGGGGAAAAAAAAAAAAAAAAAGGATTTTAAAGAAAGGAATCTTGGGACATCCTCTCTTCAAACAACCTAATGCCTGCTCTGAGCTGGCGAGGTATTTTTTCAGTAATAAGTGCGGCTTTGTTTTGTGCACTGTTTTCTGAGCATTGAGAGGGAATAGGAAGTGACCTCATTAACATCTATTTGACTATATTTACATACTATTTGAGCTAACCTCTGGCATGCTCGTCGTTTCCCCACGCTAGAGCCTCTGAGCATTCTGCACTAGTGTTGTCCAATTCACGATTCAAAATTGCTTTGCCGATTTGTTTTGGGTGAATCAATTTGAATGATTTTTTTTTTTTTAGGCCTTCCCTAACTCCCTCCCGCCGTCACCCAAGCCGCTGCTTCTCTAAAGCAGCAGCAGTGTCAATGAAAGAACTTATGATCCCTGAAATCTATATGGTGTGTGTGTGTTAGAAAAATGAATTTTATTGTCTTATTCATAGTCTTAAAAAGAACTGAATCAAATCAAAAATCAATTCATACGAGTGAATTGAATTGAAAACCTTTGGGCTGAATCGGACAGCACTATTCTGTGCTCACTAACGGGGCCTGCCTCTAGCCACCCGCGTTTGCTTTTGAGCATCGGCCCATGGGGTAATCTCTCTCGTTTACAACTGGTCATACTGTAATCAAGTCACATAGCTTACTTCAAATCGAGCAGAGGTTTACACACCCATCTGTTCAGTTATCGGCTTCATTATCGTACCTGTACAGTCAGAGAAGCGTGCTACAGAATGTGTGCAAACCACCCTTGTTTGGGCCCCACTGGGCTTCTGAAGTCCTGCGGTGATGGGTGTTTTACCTAAGTGCTTACTTGGGGTACAGTCACCCATAAACCCACTGGGGCCAAAATAGAGGGAGGGGTTCCCCTCTTTGTATTATATATTGGTGCATGTTTATTGCTGTGTTTTTGATTGCGTTAGTGATGTATATAAACCTTTTCATGGTGTTTCTGTTTCAGTGAATTTTCTGTTTCATGTCTCTGGATCAGAGCAGTGAGAAAGTCAGTCCTCCCAGATATACTTTAAGAATACATGATGTTATTTCTGTTACCACCAAAACTCATTAAGGCACAATAGCAGAGCCAAAGCATCAGTCCTCTGACTAAACAGAGTTTCTACCGCATCTTATAATTATGAATCCTCCACATGTAGATTAGGAATTTACCTCTGACAAATTCTGAGCTCCAAGGTTACCACCTGGGAGAACCACAACATCGTAAGGCCCCTGAACAAGAAAAATCAAAAAACATTTTCAGATTTTCTTTTTAAGAGCAAGGAGATTTCATCCTTCTACATTGATAAGAGTCACTGCACCATCATATCCCTAAGGGATCAGGCATGCATCTATCTTCCAAAAACTGTACAGGCTTTTGATTTCAGCAAAAAGGCATCATCTTTAGCTCACAGGGTAGGCTCAATCTTCCCAAACCTGCCCAGGCAGGCTGTCAGGATATCCACCATGAATATGCATGAGAGAACTGAGCATAAACTAAAAGTCTCCAATGAACGCAGGCCCTCTCTCGTGTATATTCTGATAACCTAACCGAGTGTGGGGTCACCAAGATAGGTCTGGGAATGAGTGAGCTACTGAATTCTGCTGCTAGGAACTTTTAAGAGAAACCAGTGTGAACATAAACATATTAACAGATAAAATTATCCCTTTCACAGGCAAAAGGGACTGTATTTCATCTCTCACAGACATGCTATGTTTATGCGATAAATTTTGTAAACAAACAATTTTGGGAACACCAAGTCAATGTGATCTACAATAAATAACCATGCAGGTAGAAATAGGAAACTCCATAACAATAAAAGGATAGAAACAACATTCACACAAAACAAAGAAGTCAGTCAATTAAAACACAAAAACAATTCACATGTCTGCCACTGTCATCCACCTCCCAGTGTTAACCAGTATCAAAGAAGACAGAAAATAAATGCTAAGAATATTTTCAACATGTGTATAAAATGCAACACAAAAGCAGCAAAACAAGAAAAAAAAAAAAAACTTGGTTACACAGTGATTTATGGCACTGCATCTCAACCCTCTCCTAGGGGCATACTGAGCCAGTCAGGTTTTCAGATTACCATGACAAACTATGCTCAAGATATACTAGGACTCAGCCATATGCAAATCTCTCTCATGCATATTTACCAAGAGAATCATGAAAAACTGATTGGCTAGGTGTGCTCCCAGGAGAGGGTTGGAGCACTGGTTTATGCAGCTAACCCTGCCATCCCCACAATGCAAGGGCAGCATGCTGTGTAGGCTGGGTCCTAAGGTCTTAATAGAACAGGCCATAGGCTTAAAGGCTTTTCTTTATCTATGAGGGAATATGCTTTGCAGATTAGGTAAAAAAAAAAATTAGAGCTATAATTAGAAGGGATCAAGTTAGTACGTATAAATCAAAATACTTCTAAAGTTCAGGGCCAGTTCAAGTGTAAGAGAAGGTAAGTTGAGCAAACCTCCTTCTTGGCTTCTTCCAGGCTTGTGTCAGGACAGATAACCACATCTCTGCTGCACTGGACAGGATCTTTCCCCGTCAAGCCTGCAACCGTCACTTTGATCTGACATTTATAAGGAGAAAAAAATATTAGCTTTGAAAGAGATATATGGCCACAGAGATCAAATCACAAGCTGGCTCACAGACTAGCCTCCCTCTGGTACAAAAGAATGTATTAGTTCACACCGGAGTCTGTAACCACCCTCCGGTACTATGTAAGCCACATTGAGCCTACAAATAGGTGGGAAAATGTGGGATACAAATGTAATAAATAAAAGATGCATAGCCCATCTGATTGCCTGAATCAGCCTTCTCCCATCACAGACCTTTATCTAACTTTTTTTTTTGTTGTTACATTTGTAACCTGCGCTTTCCCACTCATGGCAGGTTCAATGCAGCTTACATATTGTATACAGGTACTTACTTGTACCTGGGGCAATGGAGGGTTAAGTGACTTGCCCAGAGTCACAAGGAGCTGCCTGTGCCTGAAGTGGGAATCGAACTCAGTTCCTCAGGACCAAAGTCCACCACCCTAACCACTAGGCCACTCCTCCACTGTTGCTACTATTTGAGATTCTACATGGAATGTTGCTATTCCACTAGCAACATTCCATGTAGAAGTCGGCCCTTGCAGATCACCAATGTGGCCGCGCAGGCTTCTGGTTCTGTGAGTCTGACGTCCTGCGTCAGACTCATAGAAACAGAAGCCTGTGCAGTCTTCTACATGGAATGTTGCTAGTGGAATAGCAACATTCCATGTAGAATCTCCAATAGTAGCAACATTCCATGTAGAATCTCCAATAGTATCTATTTTATTTTTGTTACATTTGTACCCTGCGCTTTCTCACTCATGGCAGGCTCAGTGCGGCTTACAAGGGGCAATGGAGGGTTAAGTGACTTGCCCAGAGTCACAAGGAGCTGCCTGTGCCTGAAGTGGGAATCGAACTCAGTTCCTCAGGACCAAAGTCCACCACCCTAACCACTAGGCCACTCCTCCTACTATTTGAGATTCTACATGGAATGTTGCTATTCCACTAGCAACATTCCATGTAGAAGTCGGCCCTTGCAGATCACCAATGTGGCCGCGCAGGCTTCTGCTTCTGTGAGTCTGACGTCCTGCACGTACGTTCAGGACGTCAGACTCACAGAAACAGAAGCCTGCGCAGCCTTCTACGTGGAATGTTACTAGTGGAATAGCAACATTCCATGTAGAATCTCCAATAGTAGCAACATTCCATGTAGAATCTCCAATAGTATCTATTTTATTTTTGTTACATTTGTACCCTGCGCTTTCCCACTCATGGCAGGCTCAATGCGGCTTACATGGGGCAATGGAGGGTTAAGTGACTTGCCCAGAGTCACAAGGAGCTGCCTGTGCCTGAAGTGGGAATCGAACTCAGTTCCTCAGTTCCCCAGGACCAAAGTCCACCACCCTAACCACTAGGCCACTCTTCCACTGTTGCTACTATTTGAGATTCTACGTGGAATGTTGCTATTCCACTAGCAACATTCCATGTAGAAGTCGGCCCTTGCAGATCACCAATGTGGCCGCGCAGGCTTCTGCTTCTGTGAGTCTGACGTCCTGCACGTACATGCAGGACATCAGACTCACAGAAACAGAAGCCGGCGCAGCCTTCTACATGGAATGTTGCTAGTGGAATAGCAACATTCCATGTAGAATCTCCAATAGTAGCAACATTCCATGTAGAATCTCCAATAGTATCTTTTTTTTTTTTTTTTTTTTTTTTAACATTTGTACCCCGCGCTTTCCCACTCATGGCAGGTTCAATGCGGCTTACATATTGTATACAGGTACTTATTTGTACCTGGGGCAATGGAGGGTTAAGTGACTTGCCCAGAGTCACAAGGAGCTGCTTGTGCCTGAAGTGGGAATCGAACTCAGTTCCTCAGGACCAAAGTCCACCACCCTAACCACTAGGCCACTCCTCCACTCATTCTACTATTCAAATGAAACACAGTTGGGTATTCCATAAATACAAAAGCCATAACTAGGGTTGGCTGTGAACAACAGTCAACCATGTTACAACCCATTCGTGGCAAACTCAATCAGGTGATGGAGGCTGCAGATGAAAAGCCAGATCTCTGCCCTCCATCCAGGAAAGAGGGCAGGGAATCCAAGCAGATAAGTACATAAGTATTGCCATACTGGGAAAGACCAAAGGTCCATCAAGCCCAGCATCCTGTTTCCAACAGTAGCCAATCCAGGTCAAAAAATACCCGGCAAGATCCCAAAAATGTACAAAACATTTTATACTGCTTATCCCAGAAATAGTGGATTTTCCCCAAGTCCATTTAATAATGGTCTATAGACTTTCCTTTAGGAAGCCGTCCAAACCTTTTTAAAACTCCGCTAAGCTAACCGCCTTTACTACATTCGGGGATGTGGAGCAGGAATTAAGGTGGAGGTAAGGGAAAAGCCAAAATGTCTGCCCTGGGCACTAAAATGCCTAGCTGCAGGTCTCGTTGAATTACATTTAGCTCCCAATAAAGCAACATACATTAGCCCTAACCAAGGATAGAAAACAATAAAAACCACGAAGATTAGAGGTACGCCCTTACAAGTTGGTGGGGCATATATTAAAGTTTCCACAGCTGTCCGCTGGGCTTCTAATAACACTGAAGCACACATCTTAAAAGGACTACAGGCAAGTATTTTTCTACTCCTTATGCAGATTCATTTTTAGGTTTTCCCCTTCTCCTCCTCCTCATCTGGTGATTAACTCACCATTCAATTAGTTCAGTTAACTATAGATTCAAAACTAACCATCAAGCATAAATCATATCCGTGCCAGATATTTGCCCTCTTATCAAGAACCACCCAGAGACCCAGCTTCTAAAAAGCTACTCCAAGCCAGGTCAGAGGAATTTTTGGACACCACTGCTGGTAAATTGTAATAAGCATAATAGTGGTCTTAATTACTAGAAAAATAACCACAAAAAAGTGTTCAATTAAGGTTTGTAACGAGTAGTCACCACCCCCACCACCCCCATCAAATTGCAATTCAATACTGCAGAAATACAGGGATGGTTTTAGTCACTTCTACTCCCGAACCTTACCCTCAGCTACATTAACATAATACAAGGACGGATGGGGGAAAAAAAAAACAACAACACAGTTTTTGCCATGAGATTGTATTTCCAGACAAGGGATATTAGTATAAAACCTCTCTTACAAGTGCCCCTGCCCGGTGCAGAGCAAATTACACAAAGTATGCATTACATTTGCAGGTCTTGGTTAACAGTTTTGACCTCGAGACCTGTTCAGTTCTAAACGTTTGTTTGCAGGCAGCAGCAGACCCCTGGCATGCACAAAACGTATGCTGCTCTTGCAAAGTGCTTATTCCTCACATATAATACTCACTCCAGCCCTCCTCATGATGTCGGTGGGGATCACCGTCTCCATTTCTTCGGCTCCCTTGGCCAGGATCACCAGAGCTCTCTTGCCTGCCATCTTTCAGGCTATTTTAAGCAGGACAGCAGTGCACAAGCCTTGGCTGCAGTGAGTGAAGCTCCCCTTCAAAGTGCAACGTGCCGTTCACTTGGGGGCTGAGCCTTGTCCGGGAGACGGAAAGCCGCAAGGCTCAAACAAGGAGGTTTAATAGACAGGCGCTGTAGTGACGTCAAAACGTTTTGTTTTAAATTGTTGGTAGCATTTTAATTCAATCTCACTTATATTTTCAAACATGTCGAGCTTGTGCAACGCACGGATGTACACAGAGGATGCATAATAGAATAACTTTTCATAGGTAGAGTAGTAATTTCAGTGCATTTTATCTGGTGAAAAAGGTGCACCCTTCAGGGGTGGGGTGATCACTGAGGGACCCTCCCCACAATAGCCAGGCCCCCTGCAACCACTCACAGAATCTATGACAAGGCAGAATTGGTGTGTAGAGCCTGAGGTTTTTCATTAAAACTTGGGGACCATGGGTCAATTTTAGCAGACAATGGACCCCCTCAAAAAAAAAAAAAGCCCTGAGTAATTTGCAAGGAGGTTTAATAGACAGGAGCTGAAGTGATGTCAAAACGTTTTTTTTTTATTGTTGGTAGCATTTTAATTTAATCTCATTTATATTTTCAAACATGTCGAGCTTGTGCAGCGCACGGATGTACACACAGGATGCATAATAATAACTTTTCATAGGTGGAGTAGTAATTTCAGTGCATTTTATCTGGTGAAAAAGGTGCACCCTTCAGGGGGTGGGGTGATCACTGAGGGACCCTCCCCACAATAGCCAGGCCCCCTGCAACCACTCACAGAATCTATGACAAGGCAGAATTGGTGTGTAGAGCCTGAGCTCTTTCATTAAAACTTGGGGACCATGGGTCAATTTTAGCAGACAACGGACCCCCTCAAAAAAAAAAAAAAGCCCTGAGTAATTTGCAAGGAGGTTTAATAGACAGGAGCTGAAGTGATGTCAAAACATTTTTTTTTTTTTGTTTTTTTTTATTGTTGGTAGCATTTTAATTTAATCTCATTTATATTTTCAAACATGTCGAGCTTGTGCAGCACACGGATGTACACACAGGATGCATAATAACAATAACTTTTCATAGGTAGAGTAGTAATTTCAGGGCATTTTATCTGGTGAAAAAGGTGCACCCTTCAGGGGTGGGGTGATCACTGAGGGATCCTCCCCACAATAGCCAGGCCCCCTGCAACCACTCTCACAGAATCTATGACAAGGCAGAATTGGTGTGTAGAGCCTGAGCTCTTTCATTAAAACTTGGGGACCATGGGTCAATTTTAGCAGACAACGGACCCCCTCAAAAAAAAAAAAAAGCCCTGAGTAATTTGCAAGGAGGTTTAATAGACAGGAGCTGAAGTGATGTCAAAACGTTTTTTTTTTTTATTGTTGGTAGCATTTTAATTTAATCTCATTTATATTTTCAAACATGTCGAGCTTGTGCAGCGCACGGATGTACACACAGGATGCATAATAACAATAACTTTTCATAGGTAGAGTAGTAATTTCAGTGCATTTTATCTGGTGAGAAAGGTGCACCCTTCAGGAGTGGGGTGATCACTGAGGGATCCTCCCCACAATAGCCAGGCCCCCTGCAACCAGTCACAGAATCTATGACAAGGCAGAATTGGTGTGTAGAGCCTGAGGTTTTTCATTAAAACTTGGGGACCATGGGTCAATTGTAGCAGACAATGGACCCCCTCAAAAAAAAAAAGCCCTGAGTAATTTGCAAGGAGGTTTAATAGACAGGAGCTGAAGTGATGATGTCACATCGTTGAACCCAATTAGGTTAATCTGAGTTTTCCTTTCCCCGCGGTGCCGTCATCCCCGTATACTCAAAACAAAGCAAGCAAACCATATGAGCTGCTGCATCTACGTTGTCGTTGTTGATTGTTGGCAGCATTTTTATTTCATCTCACTTATGTTGTCAAACACGTCAGCTTGTGCAGCGCACGGATGTATACAGAGGATGCATGCTAGGCTGGCCCAGTAACCAGCCCCCCCTTCAACTGACCACTGATTCAGATTTAGAACAAATTACTACTCTACCTCTATCTCAACAGGCCAGATGCTTAAGACAAGATTCAATTTACATAGACATCACATGAACAATACAGCCAGTAGGGCCCCCACCCCGGTGGGACAGCACTTCACAGAACCAGGACACTGTATCAGTGATTTCACAGTGAGAATACTGAAAGGTAACTTTAAAACCATACAAGAACGTAAGACCTTTGAAGTCAGAATGATTGAATATTTTAACACCCAACAGAAAGGACTTAACAAGGATCTGGGGTTCCTAGCCCATTATAAACCATAAAGCTGTATGTCTCTGTTGATCACCCTCCCCTCACCTATCCACATACATCCTGTTAGAATATCAATGATATGCTTTGATGTCCCCATGCATACCTCCGACCCACCCCCATCCTCCCACCCTGTCAGACTGTCATAGTAATGCTTGAGGAAGAAGGGCAACCTTTGAAAGCTAATCAAGAAATGTATTATGTCTAATAAAAAAGGTATCATCTTATTTTCTTTTCCATGTTTTATTTTGTTTGATTTCTATAGATTCTACATGGAATGTTGCTATTCCACTAGCAACATTCCATGTAGAAGTCGGCCCTTGCGGATCAGCAATGTGGCCGCGCAGGCTTCTGCTTCTGTGAGTCTGACGTCCTGCACGTACGTGCAGGACGTCAGACTCACAGAAACAGAAGCCTGCGCAGCCTTTTACATGGAATGTTGCTAGTGGAATAGCAACATTCCATGTAGAATCTCCAATAGTAGCAACATTCCATGTAGAATCTCCAATAGTATCTATTTTACTGTCATAGTAATGCTTGAATGTTTTCACTTATATACACTGTCAGCTAGCACATTTGCTTATTTCCGATCTGAGGAAGAAGGGCAACCTTCGAAAGCTAATCAAGAAATGTATTAAGTTATGTCCAATAAAAAAGGTATCGTCTTATTTTCCTTTCCATGTTTTATTTTGTTTGATTTCTATAGATTCTACATGGAATGTTGCTATTCCACTAGCAACATTCCATGTAGAAGTCGGCCCTTGTAGATCACCAATGTGGCCACGCAGGCTTCTGCTTCTGTGAGTCTGACATCCTGCACGTACGTGCA
Organism: Microcaecilia unicolor; assembly: GCF_901765095.1. Classification (NCBI taxonomy): domain Eukaryota; kingdom Metazoa; phylum Chordata; class Amphibia; order Gymnophiona; family Siphonopidae; genus Microcaecilia; species Microcaecilia unicolor. The sequence goes on along the minus strand of NC_044043.1, from coordinate 87,381,795 downwards.
GGACGTCAGACTCACAGAAACAGAAGCCTGCGCAGCCTTCTACATGGAATGTTGCTAGTGGAATAGCAACATTCCATGTAGAATCTCCAATAGTAGCAACATTCCATGTAGAATCTCCAATGGTATCTATTTTACTGTCATAGTAATGCTTGAATGTTTTCACTTATATACACTGTCAGCTACCACATTTGCTTATTTCCGATCTGACAAAGAAGGGCAACCTTGAAAGCTAATCAAGAAATGTATTAAGTTATGTCCAATAAAAAAGGTATCATCTTATTTTCTTTTCCATGTTTTATTTTGTTTGATTTCTATTGATAACCTTAAGAGTGGACTAACACGGCTACCACACTCCTCTACTCTACCTCTGAATGCTTAGCCCGTTTCTATGCTTCCTCTGTGTACATCCGCATGCTGCGCAAGTGACAATACAAGTGAGATGAAATAAGAATGCTGCCAACAATCAAGAACGACAACGTCGATGCAGCAGCTCTTAGGTCTCTTTGCTCTGTTTTGAGTATACGGGGATGACGGCACCGCGGGGAAGGGAAAAACAACAACTCAGACCGGCCTAATTGGGTTCAGCGTTTTGACGTCACTTCAGCTCCTGTCTATTAACCCTCCTCCTTGCGTGACGTTGCGTCTCACTCTCCTCTGACGCGACTTCCTGTTTCCGGCGAGGCGGGACTGGAGGAGGAGGAGGAGGAGGAGGAGGCCTCAGAGAGAGAAAGCGAGTTCTGTGCTAGGGGAATGAGGGGGCACCGGCGAAGGCAGAGCTGTGGGATTGTTGGTGGGTGACCTGAAAGAATGAGTGTTGGGGGGTGGGGAGAGGCGACCGGACCCCGAACGCATGTGAGGAGGGGGTGCTCGGCGTGTGGCCTGGGGGCTCATTTTCCAAGCACTTAAGAGTGTATCGTCTCCATCATATCTCAAGTACAACAGCTTAGATCTATTCATTTAAAAATGTAGAAGAGGCATAGATCTATTTTAAAATATAGAACTGGTATCTGAGATAGCCATCAAACATATAAACGGCGAGTGACCAGGTGGAAAATTTTTTTCTAGCCCAAAAACCAGCCCAAACACAAACCCCGCCCCTGACACCCCCACCCCCGCGTCATCACCCCCGCCGTCACCGCCCCCGCCTCCCCGTCATCGGCCCGCCCAAAACGTCACTAACCCCGCCCCCTGCGCCCGAAAAAGGCAAAAAGCCGCCCAAAAAACCGCACAGAAACCCAAAAAGCCGCCCAAAAAACCGCAACCCGCCGCGGGCAAAAATTTCCCGCGGCGGGTCGCGGAAAACCGCCCAATTGGGCGGTAAAACCGCCCACCTGGCAACACTGCGAGTGACCGTACTCACTCGCAAATGCGCAGTAGAGACCTCTGCCCCGCCCCCACGTCAATACGTGATGACGGGGGGGGAGGGGGCGGAACACAGAGGGTCTGTACTGCGCATTGCTGAGGGAGGGACACCGCCGTCTAACGCTCCCCCCCACCCGAGTCGCCGCCGCCACCCACCTTCTACCCGGTCGGGCCCTCGCTCCACTATTGAAACAGCGAGGGTCCGGGAACGCAGCACTGAGCTCTGCTGAGCTGCCGACATCGCCCTTCCTTCTTCTTCTTCTCTGCCTCTGTCCCGCCCTCGACGACGTTACGTCACACGAGGGCGGGACAGGCAGAGAATAAGAACGAAAGCCGACGTCGGCAGCTCAGCAGAGCTCAGGGCTGCGTTCCCGGACCCTCGCTGTTTCAATAGCGGACCGAGGGCCCGGCCGGGTGGAAGGTGGGTGGTGACGGCTCGGAGGGGGAGGGGCAGCGGCGAACTCGGTGGTGGGGGCGGGCCTTTCAACCCCTCCTTCCTATAATAGCCCGTTTTTACGGGCTCAAAGTCTAGTCAAACATATAAACGGCGAGTGACCGTACTCACTCGCAAATGCGCAGTAGAGACCTTCTCTGCCCCGCCCCCACGTCAATACGTGATGACGGGGGGGGAGGGGGCGGAACACAGAGGGTCTGTACTGCGCATTGCTGAGGGAGGGACACCGCCGTCTAACGCTCCCCCCCACCCGAGTCGCCGCCGCCACCCACCTTCTACCCGGTCGGGCCCTCGCTCCACTATTGAAACAGCGAGGGTCCGGGAATGCAGCACTGAGCTCTGCTGAGCTGCCGACATCGCCCTTCCTTCTTCTTCTTCTCTGCCTCTGTCCCGCCCTCGACGACGTTACGTCACACGAGGGCGGGACAGGCAGAGAAGAAGAACGAAAGCCGACGTCAGCAGCTCAGCAGAGCTCAGGGCTGCGTTCCCGGACCCTCGCTGTTTCAATAGCGGAGCGAGGGCCCGGCCGGGTGGAAGGTGGGTGGTGACGGCTCGGTGGGGGGGCGCGAACTCGGAGGGGGAGGGGCAGCGGCGAACTCGGTGGTGGGGGCGGGCCTTTCAACCCCCCCCTTCCTATAATAGCCCGTTTTTACGGGCTCAAAGTCTAGTGTAATCCATAACCTGAATTGTAACAAATTGTATTTCCATTATTCATAATGTATTGGAAGCCACACTGAGCCGACAAAAAGGCGGGAAAATGTGGGATACAAATGCAATAAATAAATAAATAAATCAGTTCCAGCCCTTCCCAGCTCTGTCACCACTTGGCGGTCCTTTTTCTACCCAGTTACTGCTTTTCCATTTATTAAACTCATTCCCTTTCCGAGACTCACAAGATGCAGACGTGCTTCTTGTATTAGCATTATTAGCATTTGTATAGCGCTACCAGACGCACGCGGCGCTGAACGCGTGACACAGAGACAGTCCCTGCTCTATAGAGCTTACAGTCTAAATAATGCAGACAGACAAGACAGTTACGGGTGAGGGAAGTAATGGGTGAGAGGGGAGGAAGGGACAAGGGGAGGGCAATTGTGGCTAGGAGCTAAAAAGCAGCAGTGAAAAGGTGGGTTTTCAGCATAGATTTGAAAACAGGTAGAGATGGAGCTAGACGTACAGGCTCAGGAAGTCTATTCCAGGCATAAGGTGCCGCGAGGGAAAAGGAGCGAAGTCTGGAGTTAGCAGTAGAGGAGAAGGGGGACGACGAGAGAGATTTGTCCAGCGAGCGGAGTTCACGGGGAGGAATGTAAGGAGAGATGAGAGCGGAGAGGTAATGGGGGGCTGCAGAGCGGATGCATTTAAAGGTCAGTCCGAGAAGTTTAAACTGAATGCGGAAGCGGACAGGGAGCCAGTGAGGCGACTTGAGGAGCGGGCTAGTGTGGGTATAACGATTTTGGCGGAAAACAAGTCGTGCAGCAGAGTTTTGGACAGATTGGAGAGGAGCGAGATGGCTGAGCGGAAGACCAGTGAGAAGTAAATTGCAGTAGTCCAAGCGAGAGGCAACAAGGGTGTGTATCCCTTTCCTTCTAATTGGATTGGCTTCTCAGAACTTGGATTGGTTTCCTTTTGTCTTGTTGATTATCAGTAACGGTATCTCATCCTTTCCTTATACCTGGAAGCAATCTCCTAACCTCCTCTATTATTGAAGAGATACGTTTTCAGGGATTTACGAAAGTTAGATATGTCGTCGATTGTTTTCAGGTCAGCTGGTAGTGCGTTCCACAACTGCGTACTCGTGTACGAGAAGGAGGTCGCGTGTGTAAGCTTGTATTTTAGTCCTTTACAGCTGGGGAAGTGTAGATTAAGAAATTTTCGGGATGATCTTTTGGCGTTTCTGGGAGGCAGGTCCACGAGGTTTAGCATGTAGGTCGGGGCGTCTCCGTGGATGATTTTGTGTAACGAAGAAGCCTGATCTCAATGTGTCCATCTGCTCTAATTACTGACCAACATCCAACTTAATGTATCTATCAAAGCTGTCAGAGAAGCTGGTTTTTCAACAGTTTATAGAGCAATCCCAGTCAGGCTTTAGACTCTGATATAGCAAGGAACTGTGCGGACCCTTTTTTTTTTTTTTTTAAAGCAAAATTCGTAGCACTTTTGACTCGGGCAAGGCGGGCTTGATGGAAGCACTAAATCTCTCTGCATTATTTGACTTAGTCGATCACAAGCTCCTCGCAAGGTTAGCTTCCATCTGTGTGCAACACTGTGCTCTGAACTGGTTTTCATTTTTCTTCATGATCGCACTTTTAAAGTCATCTTTCTCGTTCCACCCCATCTTACCACAACATCATTTTGTATTCACACCGGAGTCTGCAAACGCCTGTCCAGTACTATGTAAGCCACATTGAGCCTGCAAATACGTGGGAAAATGTGGGATACAAATGCAACAAATAATAATAATAAAGGGATATCCCCCTTTCTCAACCCCACTACCTGATCAACACCTGTCTTTACTGCTACAGGTTGTCGGCAGGAGTAGCAAGTCACACATGCTTCCTGTGGCCTCCGATGCAACTTCCTGGTTCCACATGGGTGGTATGCAGCAGAGATTATGCTAGGGTCAGCCAAGGACCGCATGTGTGAATCTCTGCCCTGCCAGCGACCTTTAGATGTAAAAACAAATGTTAAGGTAGATTGAGGGAGGAATAACCGAATTGCAGAGAGGAGTGGAGAGGGAGAGATGTTGGACCACAGGTTTGGGGGAGGGCAGCAGGGAATAGAAAGGTAAAGATGCTTGATGATGGAGCAGGAGGGAAGATATGTGACAGGGAGATGCAGGGGGGGGTAGCGGGAAAAAGAGAGGGAGGAAAATGCTGGGCTACCAAGGTGGAGGAAGGAAGAGGGAAAGAAGATGTTGAGAAAGATGGACTATGTAGGAGAGGCTGTGGCAGAATGTTAAGGAGGATGAGAGAGAAATATATAGTGCGTACAGAGGGTAGAATGTGGTGATGGGGAGTAAAGGAAAAAAAAGGATTAGGAAATTGGGGAAGGAGTGGAACAGGGTACGTGGTAAGTAACTGCCTCTGAGCATTCTTCACCCATATCAGACCTAGGGAATAGAAGACCTAGCTTGGGGATTGACTTAGCAGCTTCCAAATGTCAATGCTGAGTCATTAGTTTGGCCTCAATCTATTTTTATTTAAAAATACTCATTACATTATTTAAGACATATTAGGGGAAAGGGAAACGGGACTTAATACTGCCTTTCTGAGATTTTTGCAACTACATTCAAAGAGGTTTACATATATTCAGGTACTTATTTTGTACCAGGGGCAATGGAGGGTTAAGTGACTTGCCCAGAGTCACAAGGAGCTGCAGTGGGAATCGAACTCAGTTCCCCAGGATCAAAGTCCACTGCACTAACCACTAGGCTACTCCTCCACTCCACTGTGTGTTTGAGCTATGGAAATCTGTTCAGTGTCAGCATATATCAAGGGTGGGTAACCACGGAACTCGAGGGCCACAATCCAGTCGGGCATTCAAGATTTCTACAATGAATATGCATGAGAACTGTTTACATACAATAGAAGCAGTACATGTATATTCATTGTGGAAATCTTGAACACGCGACTGGGTTGTGGTCCCTGAGGACCACCCCTGGCATTGATGAATGAGTAAAGGAATGTTACTGTTATCCCCCTCATGTGCAAGAATTAGTAAATTAGGTATCAAACTGTAATGGCTATATGGAGTTAAGCTGTGGTGTGATTCTGCATAATTACCTGATTAGTTAGACTTCTTGTTAACATTATAGTGCCAGAAATGAAACAAACAGGTTCATCAGCAGGCAGTAAACTGCAGAGTTTGACTTTTCTGTCTTAAATTCTCTTCTGTTGTCGTGTGGGTGTGTTCACCTTTGGGATCTGATAAGTCTTTGAATGCAAACATTCCTAGCTATTGTGCTCTTAAAGTGTGTGAAAAGTCTGAGGCTGTGCTGCTCAACCCTAGAGCCATACCTAGAATGATTGAGGATTTCCACAATGAATATGCACGAGGGGGATCTGCCCATATAGGACACCTGCATATTCATTGTAAGAATTCTGAAAATCTGACTGGCTAAATGTACCGCACTGCTCTGAGCCGGTCCATCTGCTAACAAGCCACAGGAACCATTATCTAGTAGGTTCTATAACAGGATCTGTGAGTGTTCATTACATGACAAATAATGGATCTGAGAATCAATTCTTCTTGTTGGGCCAGTCCTTTTTTTTTTAATTTTAAACCAGCATTGTTATTAATCTCCATTGTTTTATGCTAGCAGCTAGACAAACCTGATATGTGGCAGTATTTTGATGTCTGTGTCTTTAGGGATCCTTTTACTAAGCTGTGGTAAAAAAAAATGGCTTTTGCATGCCCTTACATGGGTTTTTCCTGCACGCTAAGGCCATTTTTACCTTAGCATGTTCTGCTGCATTCAGCTGTATCAAGGACTAATGCTGGTCCCAGAAAACAGCAAGGCAAACGATCTGCAAAATCCAACGTGGAGAATGAGCCAGCAGATCAGTGTAAAAACAGAAATATTTTATTAAAGATACCGTATATGAGACAATTGCCCATTGTCTCATATACGGTATCTTTAATAAAATATTACCCAATATACTTCTGTTACACTAATATTAACTCTCCTCTCATTTCCACTATATATTGTAAGCCACATTGAGCCTGCAAAGAGGTGGGATAATGTGGGATACAAATGCAATAAATAAATTCTCCATCAAGGACTAATGCCTGCCATTTTATCAGACTGAAAGTTCAAGCTGAATGCAGCGAAACGTGCATGTCGAACAATCCAGACCCTGACCGGCATTCTCTTTCTTTAAGAAAGTTTTCTAAAAGATAAGTCAAATGTTAAGAACGCTATGACAGCTAATTTTTGAGAATAAATATTTAATTATAGTTAAGCAAATAGGATATCGGGTTACCAATGATGAGGCTGTATAATCTCGTTGATTACAGTCAAGCTCAATGAGTAGCACTGCTGAGGCAAACAATATATACGTACATTTTGGCATGTGCTAAAGCTGCCGTTGGCATGTGGCCATTAAAAATATTAGCAGGTATGCACTTACCGACACCTGTTTTGTGCTCATGCACTAAGCGTGCAGAAACGCCCACTCTCTGCTCCCCAGACACACTCCCTCCGCGATACAATAAAAATATTTTTTAGTGTGCAGTTTGCACGCACTGATCAGGAAATTACTTCAGGACGCCTGAGTACTGTTGTGGAATTTCTCATAACATCTTACAGTACGTTCCACAGTAAGCCATTTTAAGCAGTGGTAGGCACCCACTAGCGCTTATAGCAGCTTAATAAAAGAACCACTTAGTTCTCGAGTCCACATAAGTGGCAGAACACCTGAAATTATTCAGCCTGTAGAAATGTTTGTTGCCACAAAAAGTGTGTGTATATATATATATATAAACCTAGAATCTTCAATACATCTTTTTTTTTTTTTGCCTTTCTGAATCTCATAGAATAGGAGCATTGTAAAACCTGTCCCAGTTTTTAGGTAGCCTATTCTTTGGAATGTAATCTCTCCTAATATTTTGTAGTCTTAGCTGTTAGAAATTTAGGATTGAGCAAGTGTACAGTTATGGGGGTCTTTTAATAAGGTGTGCTAGCGTTTTTAGCTTGTGCTAAGAATCAGTTGGCGTGAAACGCTGAGATGCCCATTATATTCCTGTGGGCGTTTCAGCATTTAGTGCCAGCTGATTTTTATTTGCAAATGATATTTCTAAATAGTTGACTGATTTTCCTCATTAAGAGGGCCTTGTCCTTAAAAAAAATTTAAAGCAGGGGTTCTTAACATTTTTGTGCTAAGAGACTGGTGAAGCATATGGACTTCTTGAAAAAGTGTATCTAAATGCATAAAATAAAATATGTGTAAATTGTATTAAAAACGAAACGATTATGTTGAAATACTTAAATGTCAGTTTGTGTGACCATTATGAAATACACACTTTCTGAGAATAAGGCTCTTCACACAATCATATTTATGCTGGTTTTCCCTTTTTATGGTATAATTTAGATAATGAGATTTATTGAACTGAACCTTTTTTTTTTTTTAGTCTACAGACCATAAATTATCGAATGAAAAGCCAAATTTGAGTTCCATTATTTAGTTTCCTACTATTCCAGAACCTGAGGGATAGTTGTGTCCATCACCCAGCAGATGGCAATAGAGAACTGAGCTGAGACATCTCCCATGGTATCCAAACCAGCTCCTCAATATTTTATATCTCCAGCTGGTGGATGGATAAACTTTTCAGCCTCTTATTCTGAGTGATTTGCTTCTGGTCTCCACTTGAGCTTTGTGGGTGGCTTGAGTCTGCAGAGTCCTATCTGGAGGTCTTCAGATCCCTGTCTCTGGTGCCCTGCAAATTTACTTCCTCCCTCCCTTCACCTCACCTCACATCTATTTCCTGTGGAGCTCTCATTTCCAGCACAAGAGCCTTAAAAAAAAAAAAAAAAAAGCAGAGGGAAAGAGGTTTACTGGAGATCGTGGGATAGATTATCAGTCCTGATTCTGTCTCATCTGTGGTAAGATTTGTGGAGATTGTGAGCTTTGGGGGGGGGGGAGCAGCTGCCAGTGGTAAGTCCGACAAAAGTTTGACTCGGAACCACTTGGAGGGCTGCGAGTTCTACTTGTTGCAGGGGAGGGATTCTCACGAACCTCTTGGGCCTGCGTAGTGCGGTGCTTGCAACAGTCGAGATGAATAGCGACTCCCATGGAGGTAGTTAAGCGGTGTTCCAGCTGAGGGATGAGCCAGCCAGCATTGGGGCGTTGCAGTGTGTGCAAGCCGGGAATCCTACAGGACGTGGAGGAAACGGCCAGTGGCAGCACATCTTTGGATTTGGCGCAGCATCCAAATAATGCCAGGGACGTCGGGCTCTCCGGCAGGGCCACTGCATAGTTTGATGCAGGGAGATCATGGGAACTGGCGCTATTTTGTTGGGGGCCGACTGGCAGTGAGGAGCAGTCTCTGATCACACATGGAGTACAGCCATTTTAGCACCTCAGGGCCTGACAGAGCATTCAGCTGAATCAGGATCTTTTTCTCCGGAGTTTATGCTCTTAGACCAGGCCTATTGACTGAAGCAGAGACAGTCAGAGTTGCTGTGTGGTGTTTCAGTTTCTCACCTTGTTGCCCATCCAGCTCCTAAGAGATCTCATTTAGACCTCTAGGAGTAGGCAGATGAGGCTCTCTGGTTCTCCCTCCTTGGTTCCTCTGAATAGACCGAGGCTACATCAGCTATTATGAAGGAGCCATTAGAAGAGGGAGAGCTTCCTCCTGAGGTGGATGATCCGAAAGTTCTGAGATTGTTTCATAAAAAGGAACTTGGTATTCTTATTTCTGAGGTACTGGTGGTGCTTTCCATGGAGAAGCCTTCTGCTTCGGTGTCAAGAGTTCCTTCGTAATTGATCATGAGTGTGCTTAGAGGCCCTTCTAAGCCATTCCTGATGCATTCTGACATTCAGGACCTGATTACAGCTAAATGGATCATACCGGACACGGGGCTGAGAGTGGAAAAAGCCATGGCTTGCCCCTCCTATTGGAGAAAGAGAGGAATTGCAGAGCATGTCGACATGCATGAGCTCTCTTTACTCTTACCTTCCTATCATTACGCTGAAGCATCGTGGGAAGCCCTTGATTCAGCCTGCTTATCGAATGGTTTTTCCTCAGTTACGCCAGTCTGAGATCACGTCATTCACGAGCGCCTCCTAGGGCGAACCGGGTGGTCCATGGCGGGGAGAAAAGCTCAAGCTTTGGGAGTGAAGTTTCACTTAGCCTGATGGGTCCCGATACTCCCCCCCCCCCCCCCCCCCCCCGCCTCTCAGGTTGGATCCTCAGCCTGGTCTTGCCAGGACTTCACAAGTCGCTGTGACTCCAGTTGGGTTGACAGTGTCTTCAGAGCAGTGCCAGCAGGGGAGATTCCGTAAAGGTAGGCAATGGCTCAGTTGGAGGTTTTACTGCCGCTAGTCAAACCGGAAAAGATTACCCTTTAATCGATATGGCAAGTCCTGGAAGACCTCTACATTATGTCTTCGAAAGTCTTTCCTGCGTTGACCCAGAATGTCAGTAGGATACAGGCATTGGAAGTGAATTCTGCAGTGGTTGGTGGTAAGGTTATGAATTTGGAATCTCAGCTTCAACAGGTGAAATACAATGAGAATGCTATAGTACAGGATAAAAATCATATTATATCATAGGATTGAAAATTTGAGAATTATACGAAAGCTTTGAATCTGAAATTGTTGAATTTTCCTCAGTTTCTTACTGTTATACCTAAAGAGACATTTTACGAACATTTTACAAATTTTTGAAAGATATTTTTAAGTATGAAGATACAGCTTTACCTCCATTGAATAAAATTTACTTTATTGTATTGTATTCTAGTCCCTTCATTTATAGCCCGCTAATATCCTTTAGGAAACTAAGTGGGTTACAGAACTTTCATATATAAAATTCAGTTTCAAACATTAAATAACTCCTCAAATAATTCTGTTTTTAAAGCCTTCCTAAATAGTGTGTAATCCATTATTGTCTCAGTTGTAGACACAGCGGCTTGCGAAGTCCCGGCAAGACCAGGCTGAGGTATAAAGAAAGTGAATTCCACAACTTAGTTGATAAATAGCCAAACGTAGAATCAGAATAATGTTTAAATTGAATCCTGTTTACTGCCGGGAACACTAAATCTAATGCGTAATATTTGTGTTTAGATCATGATAAATTTGGTTAAGAAATCAAAGAAATATGATCTAATGGACATCTGCTGTAAAAAAAAAAAAAAAAATTTATGAACCAAGCAAATCAACTGCTGGTAGTTACCGGCAACCAATGCAACTCCCTAAATAATGGTTTCACATGATCGTTCTTTTTTTTTTTTTTACTAAAGAGTAATCGTGCTGCACAGTTCTGCAACATTGAGATAGATCTGATTCATCCCTGCATACAGGAAGTTACAGTAATCCAACTGCGGTACAATCACTGCCTCTACCAACATTCTATACCGAGTTGAAAAAAAAAAAGAGTGTATTGCTCTTAATTGCCTAAGTTTTAAACATATTCTTTTACTTAATTGTTTACTTGGTAGATGAATCCCAACACTCTAGACGATTTCTCAAAATTCAGTTTCTCCCCGTACTAAGAACCCAATTTTGTGGAATTTTAACGAAAGTATTATCAAAGTATAATAACTTAGGGCCCTGTTTACTAAGGCTCGTTAGCATTTTTAACGTGCCTAAAATTAGCGCGCTTGCTAACCATGTAGGCGCCTATAGGGATATTGTAGGCACGTATACTGTTAACCCACATACATGGTTAACATGCATTAAAAACGCTAATGCATCTATAATGCGGCTTAGTAAACAGGGTCGTCAGTTTTAGATGTATTCAACTTCAATAGATTTAACGTTGCCCATTTCTCAGTCCTAAAAATGCAATCAGAGATAGCTGTTTCTGTGTTCAAATTTTCACCAGGTACATAAGTACATAAGTACATAAGTAGTGCCATACTGGGAAAGACCAAAGGTCCATCTAGCCCAGCATCCTGTCACCGACAGTGGCCAATCCAGGTCAAGGGCACCTGGCACGCTCCCCAAACGTAAAAACATTCCAGACAAGTTATACCTAAAAATGCGGAATTTTTCCAAGTCCATTTAATAGCGGTCTATGGACTTGTCCTTTAGGAATCTATCTAACCCCTTTTTAAACTCCGTCAAGCTAACCGCCCGTACCACGTTCTCCGGCAACGAATTCCAGAGTCTAATTACACGTTGGGTGAAGAAAAATTTTCTCCGATTCGTTTTAAATTTACCACACTGTAGCTTCAACTCATGCCCTCTAGTCCTAGTATTTTTGGATAGCGTGAACAGTCGCTTCACATCCACCCGATCCATTCCACTCATTATTTTATACACTTCTATCATATCTCCCCTCAGCCGTCTCTTCTCCAAGCTGAAAAGCCCTAGCCTTCTCAGCCTCTCTTCATATCATCCACATAAGAGAATGAATAGAACAATGTAGAACTTAAGAAATTACCCAAAGAACTCGTAAAAATATTGAACAGAGGTGAGATAGGAGAACCCTGTACAGTCTATACTCCAAGAGCGTGATAAAATCCCATCTTTTCTAACTCTATATTGCCTGTTTCCAATGAAGTTTTCAAACCATTCTAGACCTGTGAAACCCAGGTTTCTCAGTCTGTTCAGCAGCAATAAATGATCAACTGTATCAAATGCGCCCGAGACGTCAAATTGTAATAACACTGAAGGAATGTCTTGACTAAGGACATTTTTAACCCTGGTCATCAATGAAACAAGTAACGTCTCTGTACTGTGCTCCTCTCTGAAGCCATGTTGGAATTCATGATGTGCTTCAAAGTAAGACTTTAATTGTTTCCCAGCTAAAGATTCCATTAATTTGGCCAGCCAGGGTATGCTGGCAACTGGTCAAAAATTTACAGCTTCAGTCAAATCAGCATCTCCATATTTAGGGATTGGGGTTAGAATGATACTACCAATTTTCCTTGGGAACTTTCCTTCCTTAAGTAAAGCATTCACTAATTCTGTAATCCACAATAAAATTTGAGGGCGAGCTGTTTCTAACAAATAGGGGCATTGATCTAACATACAAAACTTTTTACCCAACATTTTCAAAATAAGTCCTATTTCTTTTGTTGTAATTTCTGAAAATTTTGACCAAACCAGATCTGCTTTAGTCATAATTCCTTGACTTAGATATTTCAATTAACTCTACAGCATTATACGATCTTGATTGTAACAACATAGATCTTATCAACTTTTGTTCTAACATAGTTGGATAATTCTTCCGCTGATGGTTGCTTATCTTCTGAAATTTGTGTTAAACATGAAGAACTGGTAAGTGATCTGAAAATTTTGAATCATTTTCTATTATCAATTTGTTCAGTGCCTATTAATTTTTGGAAATAGATCTTCTTAGCCTCAGCTGCTACAATTTTATATAAACCTACTACTACTACTACTATTTGACATTTCTAGAGCGCTACTAGGGTTACGCAGCGCTGTACAATATAACATAGGACAGTCCCTGCTCGAAGAGCTTACAATCTAATGGACAAATGTACAGACAATCAAGTAGTGGCAGTCAAATTGGGGCAGTCTAAGGTTAGGTGCCGAAGGCAACATTGAAGAGGTGGGCTTTGAGCAAGGATTTGAAGATGGGTAGGGAGGGGGCTTGGCGTAAGGCCACAGGAAGTTGATTTCAAGCATAGGGTGAGGCGAGGCAGAATGGGCGGAGCCTGGAGTTGGCGGTGGTGGAGAAGGGTACTGAGAGGAGGGATTTGTCCTGTGAGCGGAGGTTTCGGGCGGGAACGTAAGGGGAGATGAGGGTGGAGAGGTAATGAGGGGCTGCAGACTGAGTGCATTTGTAGGTGAGAAGGAGAAGCTTGAACTGAATGCGGTACCTGATCAGAAGCCAGTGAAGCGACCTGAGGAGTGGGGTAATATGAGTGTTTCGGTTCAGGCGGAATATAAGACGAGCAGCAGAGTTCTGAATGGATTGAAGTGGGGATAGATGGCTAAGAGGGAGGCCAGTGAGGAGAAGGTTACAGTAGTCAAGGCGAGAGGTAATGAGGGCGTGGATGAGAGTTCGAGTGGTGTGTTCAGAGAGGAAAGGGCGAATTTTGCTGCTGTTAAACCTATCATCTTTCTCCAGGTTCGCTATGATTCTTCCGTTTTATTTTTATTCCCACCAAGAAACGCAGTAGTTCAGTGGTAAAACCTGATGAAGAAGATTCTTCTGATAATCTGAACCTTCTAACATTCTGGAGACTTCTGCAGAAGAAACTATCTTGTGTTACTCTTTTTTGGTTTGTTTTGGTTTTTGTGTGTGTTTTTTTTAACCAGATAAAGAAGCACTCTTGCGTTTATTTTTTAGATTGAAGGACTGGAGTTTTATAGGGGAGAGAGTTTTGATGTTTGCCGATGTCTCTAAATGGACACAAACTAGACATAAGCATTCCTATCACCAAAAAGTCTTGGACTTAGAGAAACTTTTCAATTAAGATTTCCTTACAAATGTTTGTTTTCCTTTAATAATGTTAATCACATGTTTTACAAACCCTCACAATTGCAGTTCTTTCTTGAGGGTAAAGGGGCTATGGCATCTTGATCAAAGGTATTTAACATCTTCAGGGCCCTGTTTACTAAGCCTCATTATAGGCACATTAGCGTTTTTAACGTGCATTAACCATGTACGCACGTTAACGGTGTATGCGCCCACAATATCTTTAGGTGCCTAAACAGCTGGTGCGTACGTAATTGTAGGTGCGTTAAAAACGCTAACGCGCCTTAGTAAACGGGGCCATTAGTTTAGGCGTAGGATTTCCGTTGTTGTTTTTTTATTATTGTATATCTATCTTCTAGAATTCCTTCACTTAATCTTCCCCCTTTTTGTGAACTATTTTTTCAGCACATAATGTTAGTATTTCTTTTGGCTAGTTTTTCGTGTCATTATTGCGCTGTAAGTTTCTTGAGCAAAGTTATCTTTGTAATGTTTAATTTGAAATTTAATTAAAAAAAAAAGAAATTGCAGCTTCCCAAGGTGGATTCCCTTGTTATGGCAGTGACTAAGAAGACCATCTTGCTGGTGGAAGGGGGCATTGCCCTAAAAGACCTACAGGATAGGAAGCTGAAAGGCGCACTGAAACAGGACCACTTCAGGCTCTTTGGGCCTTCAAGTGACAGTGTGCAGCTTGTTAGTAGCAAGAGCATGCCTGAAGTGGCATCAGCAGTCTGCAGCACAGACGGGAGTTATAACGCCCAGCTGTATGCAGGGTTGGCTTACTTGGCGGATGCTATTTATGACATAACTGGTTACGACCCACAGTATGTCTTTGGCTGTCACAGCACATTGGAAGCTCTGGTTGTGGCATTGGGCAGTGGATGCAGTGCCGGTCACATCTAGTTAAACTGCTCTTTTGGGGCAGGTGACTGTTTGGAGAAGATCTCAGTAACTTGGTGAAAAAACTGGGGGAAACTAAGCCACAACGGTTGCTGGAGGATAAGCTGAAAGCCTTTGGTCATCTGTCTTCAGGGGGCTCTCATTCTTGAGACAGCAGAGGGTACTGGCCTAGTTGTCAGCAATATGGTCAGAAGTCCCGCTTTCAGGCACACCAGTCGTCTTTTTCTGCGGAGAGGAAATCCTCCTCTGTCAACTAGAGTGCCCAGTGCCTCTCGAGCTTTGCAATGATGCAAGGCTGGTCTGCTTTTCTCTTCCTCTGATGGGAGGATGTCTTCAGGAGGTTCGAGAGGAGTGGGCCAAAATCACGTTAGTCTAGTGGGTTCTGGATATACTTACAGAAGGTTACAAGTTGGAAGTTCTCCTGCACGGTCGCACCTGTCTTTTTGCAATCTTCTTGTCAGAAGGAAACCAAGGCAGTTGAGATTCAGGCTACCGTAGATTTCTTGCTGGAGCTCTGGGCCATTGTTCCAGTTCTCCAGGCCGAACAGGGACAAGGCATCTACTCTGTGTACTTCATTGTCCCAAGGAAGGAAGGCATCTTTCGTCCTGTCTTTGAGATCTAAGGTCTAAACTGCTGCCTTCTAGTGTCCCGCTTTTGCATGGAAAGACTAAAGAGGTTAGGGCCCTTCAGCATTGAAAAGAGATGGATGAAGGGATTTTTTTGGGCTATATTAACTCAGGGGTGGGGTGGCTTCCAAACCCACAGACCACAAGTCTCCTCAGGTGAAGAGATGCACTTCACTTTGGATGACCCTACTGCTCTACCATAGGATCTTTACTTCAGTCTGATTCTGTGCTAAAATGGAAGTTTTTTTTAAAAAGGCAGCAAAATGTGGTGTTTTTTTTTTTTTTAAACAATCAGGAGGGAGCACTTCTCTATTCAGCAGGTTTGCGTGCTGACCATGCTACCCTTTTACTGCATTGGGAGTAAGGTTAGTGCAGAAAATCGAGGGTATACCGCCATAGTAAAGGAAGGAGAATTTGGGCTTGCCCGTTAATTTCCCTTGCTTGAATCCTTCCAGACCAGTCCAAAACCCACCCATAGGAGAAAATGGCAATTGTGAGTTCTTGGTCTGACAAATTCAGAAAGCTAACAGTGAGTATGTTGTAGTCCACTCTAATAGTTGCACCCTTGGTGTGTGGAATTCTCATTCCTCAGTTAGTGACCATGAAATAATTTGTACTGCATCAGGTTTTGGCTTTAGCGGTGAATTGGAAACCCAAAACATAACAATTGTCTTTGGGTGTGTTAGCTTTGATATTGGATACTGCGGAGCTGAAGGCAGCACCAGCCCCCTCCCCCCCCCCCCCCCCCAAGGGAAGTGAAGTTGTCTCTAGGCTATTTTTCTCAGGCTCTATCTGCTGGCAGGGGGCCTTAACCCACGTGTGGAAGGACTCAAGGAAAGAAAATCAACAGGTAAGTCCAGATTTATCCAATGGTTGTTTAAACATCTATTTTTGTGCCTCTTCTTTCCCAGAATTACCATTGTTTCTCAGAATCTTGTTCAGTGAGCCATGAGGCAGGTTAACTGTACAACCGTGTTGCAATTGACTTTCCAGTCTTGACTAGTTTTCAGTTTGCTCTTTCATATCCTCACCTTGTATTTTCCCGACCTAACTAAATTTGTTTGTCCTAAATGACTCAGTGATTGTCTCCTCCAGTTTCACTAGCGTCTTCAGAACTTGAGAGTGACTGGATTACTGGTTGTGTAGTTGGATAAGTGTGATTTCACTGTGGTTGACCTCATGCCTTTTGGAATGCAACTTTGTCACAAGATTGGAAAACACATTAAGAATGTGGTGAAGTAAATTAAAAGAAAGCTGAGAATAGAATAGAAAGTTGTTTGAGTAGTTGAGTGCTATTGTGATACTGCACTTTCCCTTATGATGTGTGAGTGTGTGTATATATATATATATTTAATTCACCACATTCTTTATCTTGTAACTAAAGCAATTCTGCCAGCAGTTGGTTTTCAGTGCTAATGCAGAGTCTTTATTAAAAATAAGGGAAGCAGCATGTGATTTGTAACACCAAGTAATTTCTAGCCCTAACACTATGTTGCAAACTCAATGTAGAACTGGACAGAAGAGTTGCTTATTATTCAGGTTGTCGGTTTTGCAATAATGATAGAGCAAATCTTTGAAGTCCACTCCGTCCGTCTGTTCACTCCTCTACTTCTCCGAGTAGCAGTCATTTATTGACCCCCCTAATGTCCCTTTCTTCCTTTCTCACTGACTTTGACTCCTGGCTTTCCTTCTTTCTCGAACCCTCATCTCCTTCCCTTGGGGCTTTTAACATTCATGCTAATGATCCCTCTTATACCTCTTAATTTATTGCTTTAACATCTTCCTTCAATGTTCAGCTGTGCCCCTACTCACCAGAATGGCCACTGTCTTGATCTTGTTGTCTTTTCCAACTGCTCATTGTCCAGCTCTGCACCTCAGTTCTTCCCCTCTTTAACCATCATGTGATAGCCTTCACACTTAAAACACTCCCCCCCCCCCCCCCCCCCTGTCCAATCTCTGCCTACACATTTAGGAATCTTCAGGCTGTTGACTCTTGCACTCTCTCCACCAGTGTTTCTTTCCTCCTCCAAAGTGACTGCCTGTTCCTCTGATCTTATTCCCACCCATCTACTCAGCGCTATCTCACCTACTGTCATCCCTTCTATCTGTCATATGCTCACTTTTCACTGCAGCTGTTCCTGATTCCTTCAAACATGCTGTAGTTACACCCCTCCTCAAAAAAACCTTCATTGAGATCCTACTATTGCCTCATCTCCCTCCTCCCTTTCCTATCCAAGATACTTGAATGTGCCGTTCACCGCTGTTGTCGTGATTTTCTTTCATCTCAAGCTATTCTTGATCCACTTCAATCTGGCTTTCACCCTCTACATGCAACTGAAACAGCCCTTGCTAAAGTAACCAATGACCTGTTCCTGGTCTGATCCAAAGGTCTCTATTCTATCCCCATCCTTCTCAGTCTATCTGCTGCTTTTGACTCTTGATTACCACCTACTCCTTGATACACTGTTCTCACTTGGATTTCAGGACTCTGTTCTTTCTTGGTTTTCTTCTTATCTCTCCCATTGCATTTAGTGTATGCTCTGGTGGATCCTTCTCCACTTCTATCCCACTATCAGTTGGTGTACCTTAGGGCTCTGTCTTGGGACCTCTTCTTTTCTCCATCTATACTTCTTCCCTTGCTTCTCTGATCTCCTTCCATGGTTTTCAGTATCACGTTTATGCTGATGACTCCCAGATCTACCTCTCCATACCAGAAATTTCAGCAGGAATCCAAGCCCAAGTCTCAGCCTGCCTGATTGCTGCCTAGATGTCTCACCACCATATGAAACTAAACATGGCCAAGACTGAGTGTCTTTTCTTTTCCCCTAAGCCCACCTCTCTTCTTCCCCCCATTCTCTATTTCTGTGGATAATACACTCATCCTCACTGTCTCATCAGCTCGTAACCTTAAGGTTATCTTTGACTTCTCGCTCTCTTTCTCTGCACATACCCAACAGACTGCTAAAACCTGTCATTTCTTTCTCTATACCGTAACATCACCAAAATTCGTCCCTTCCTTTCTGAGCACACAACCAAAACTTTTATCCACACTCTCTTATCACCTCTCGCTTAGACTACTTCAGCTTTCATCTCACAGGTCTCCCACAAAGCCATCTCTCTCCCCTTCAATCTGTTCAAAATTCTACTGCACGACTTATATACCGCCAGTGTTGCTATGTTTACATTAGCCTTCTCCTCAAGTCTATTGGCTCCCTATCCATTTTCGCATACAATTCAAACTCCTCTTATTGACTTACAGCTCCTCAGTACCTCTCCACTCTTCTCTCCCTACATTCCTCCCTGGGAACACCATCGGGAAATCTCTCTTATCTGTATCCTTCTCCTCCACTGCAAATTCCAGACTTCGTTCCTTTTATCTTGCTGCACCACACGTGGAATAGACTTCCTGAATCAGTACGTCAAGCTCCAGCTCTGGCCATCTTCAAATCTAGGCTAAAAGCCCATCTTTTTGAGGCTGCTTTTTAGTCCTAACTCCTATTCACTTGTTCAGAACCCCATGACTGTTTTGTAATTCCCTTATTCCTTTTTTGTCCTGTTTGTCTTGATTAGATTGTAAGCTCTGTCAAGCAGGGACTGTCTCTTCCATGTTCACTGTACAGTGATGCATACACCTAGTAGCGCTATAGAAATAAGTAGTATTAGTAGTCTCTGGGATTCCGGAATCTTGCTACTCTTTGTCCTTATCCCTTATTTGTCCTGTTTGTCTGTCTTGATTAGATTGTAAGCTCTGTCGAGCAGGGACTGTCTCTTACATGTTCAGTGTATAGCACTGCGTACGTCTAGTAGCACTATAGAAGTGATGAGTAGTATTAGTGATGTAGAAACCAGTAACCTTGGTCTTACCACTCTCACTACTGTTTTTCTTGTAGTGCTTGATCGTGTGGAGGGTTTGCATATGCTGCTGCTGTTTTTCGGTGTGTGTATCACACTTTGCGGGGCACACTTTCAACACTCACATAGTCCCGGTAGTGACGAGCATTATGTGGACGGAGACCACAATGCAGAATATGATATGAAGACCTTCCTCGGTGGAGAGGTAAGTCATTCATCGTTTATAATATCTCGCAGTCAGTTTCGTATGTATGGGTTTTGTGTCCACTCGTCTGTTTTAATGTGCACGTTTTCAATATTCCGTCTTTCATATGTCACTTCCGTATGGTTAATTTTGATTTATACCAATTATAGCTACTACCCAGTCACTGCAATAGAATCATTGTCAAATAGGAAAGATTTAATTGAATTTAAAAACATTTATAGTTTTGGCCAAGCAGTACCATTTCATTAAATACAATAACAAAATAAGTGAAATATATGACAAATCAATTTCTTTAGCATTGTGGCTGTACCATCCTGAACTACCGGGTTGTTATACTTGTCTAGCAGCATGAAAAGAAGGTGGAGCAGCAGTTCATGCTGTCCCATGCACCCCCACCCCTCCACCCTGTTGGTGCTACTATCGTTTGCATTCACTTGATCTATGGCAAAGCAGTGAAATGAAATGAATTCATGCTTTGTGAACTTACAATATGGCACTAATGGAGATTCTGCTTGTAGGAGTGGAGGAGTGGCCTAGTGGTTAGGGCGGTGGACTTTGGTCCTGAGGAACTGAGTTGGGATTCCCACTTCAGCCACAGGCAGCTCCTTGTGACTCTGGGCAAGTCACTTAACCCTCCATTGCCCCAGGTACAAATAAGTACCTGTATACAATATGTAAGCCGCATTGAGCCTGCCATGAGTGGGAACGCGCAGGGTACAAATGTAACAAAAATAAAATAGATACTATTGGAGATTCTACATGGAATGTTCCTATTCCACTAGCAACATTCCATGTAGAAGGCTGCGCAGGCTTCTGTTTCTGTGAGTCTGACGTCCTGCATGTTCGTGCAGGACATCAGACTCACAGAAGCAGAAGCCTGCGCGGCCACATTGGTGATGTGCAAGGGCCGACTTCTACATGGAATGTTGCTAGTGGAATATCAACATTCCATGTAGCATCTCAATAGTAGCAACAGTGGAGGAGTGGCCTAGTGGTTAGGGTGGTGGACTTTGGTCCTGAGGAACTGAGTTGGATTCCCACTTCAGGCACAGGCAGCTCCTTGTGACTCTGGGCAAGTCACTTAACCCTCCATTGCCCCATGTAAGCCGCATTGAGCCTGCCATGAGTGGGAAAGCGCGGGGTACAAATGTAACAAAAATAAAATAGATACTATTGGAGATTCTACATGGAATGTTGCTACTATTGGAGATTCTACATGGAATGTTGCTATTCCACTAGCAACATTCCATGTAGAAGGCTGTGCAGGCTTCTGCTTCTGTGAGTCTGATGTCCTGCACGTACGTGCAGGACGTCAGACTCACAGAAGCAGAAGCCAGCGCGGCCACATTGGTGATCTGCAAGGACCAACTTCTACATGGAATGTTGCTAGCGGAATAGCAACATTCCATGTAGAATCTCAAATAGTAGCAACAGTGGAGGAGTGGCTTAGTGGTTAGGGTGGTGGACTTTGGTCCTGAGGAACTGAGGAACTGAGTTTGATTCCCACTTCAGGCACAGGCAGCTCCTTGTGACTCTGGGCAAGTCACTTAACCCTCCATTGCCCCATGTAAGCTGCATTGAGCCTGCCATGAGTGGGAAAGCGCAGGGTACAAATGTAACAAAACAAAAAAAATAATGCAAGACTTATGTTCCAATAATCTGGTGTGTAATTTCTGCGTAGTTTTACCTACATATCTGTTGCAATGGCATTGTAATACATAGATCACAAAATCTGAACAACAATTGGTTTTAGATCTAATAAAATATCTTTTTTGCCGATGATGAACGAGTCTGCGAGTCATATGAAAGTTTGAATTTTGACCGCAGGCAGGCAGAGGCTTTTTCCTCCACGATTTAGAAAGATAGCTATTAAAGAAGATGAGCCATGATAATAATTAAAAAAAAGATGAGTTATGATGACAATTAGACAAACCACAACAGATTGATAACCACTGGTGTGTTTAGGAAGTAATCTTTTTAAAGGAAAGTAAACATTAAAAAAAATTATTTATTTTTTTCTTCAAAGGAAGAGTCAGAAGAATTTGCCAAACTCAGCCCTGAAGAGCAGCTACAAAGACTGCAAAACATCATCAGGAAAATTGATTCAGACTCTGATGGCTTTCTTACCGAAGGTGAGGTGGTTCGTATCTATCTTTCTGTTTTGTGGTAAGCAACCTAGTAGATCGTCATGATGTATATTATGGTTGGGACGAAAACATACTTCCTCTTTCTCAGTGGCAGTACATACCTTTAAGTGAACGTGTGCCTCGGTTGTGGTCTTGAGTTTCATGCAAGGATTCCACCTTGGGTTACACTCTTTCGCTTTTGATTGAAGAGAGAGATAAGCGTGGGTGGTTACAAAGTGGTTCACTACTTCAGTACGGGTGTTCCAGGCTTCAGCAATGTAGCTACAAGTTTGGTTTTTTTTATAGTGTCATGGTTCTCTGTAAAATAAAAAGTTAATTCTTTGACAAGTAGATATGAGTGTTGTCAGTGGGCCACATGATCTGCATCCTGTGTTGAGTTGGAAAACGTCAAGGCTGTTGAGCATGTTCAGGGGTTTCTGTATGTTGTCTGATCTGTTGCTCTTCAGTTCCATTTTGTCTTGGAAGAAGAGGTCTTTGTACTGGGCTTTGCTGCTAGATGCTTTTTCAGATTTTTCAGCCTCTTTTGGCATGCCAGTTATTATTATTATCAATATATATAAATGGCGAGTGTCGTACTCACTCGCAAATGCGCAGTAGAGACCCTCTCTGCCCCGCCCCCGCGTCAATACGTGATGACGAGGGCGGAACAGAGAGGGTCTCTACTGCGCATTTGCGAGGGACACCGCCGTCGCTAACGCTCCCCCCACCCGGAGTCGCCGCCGCCACCCACCTTCCACCCGGTCGGGCCCTCGCTCCGCTATTGAAACAGCGAGGGCACGCAGCACACAGCTCTACTGCTCAGCTGCCGTCGGCCTTCCTTCTTTTTCTCTGCCTGTGTCCCGCCCTCGACGACGTTACGTCACACGAGGGCGGGACACAGGCAGAGAAGAAGGAAGGCCACGGCAGCTGAGCAGTAGAGCTGTGTGCTGCGTGCCCTCGCTGTTTCAATAGCGGAGCGAGGGCCCGACCGGGTGGAAGGTGGGTGGCGACTGGGGGGGGGGGGGACGAACTCGGAGGGGGAGCGGCAGCGGCGAACTCGGCGGTGGGGAGGGGGGCCTTTCAAACCCCCCCCCCCCCCCCCCCCCATACTAGCCCGTTTTTACGGGCTGAATGGCTAGTTTTAAAGATAATGTTAAATATAAGAAATACCTGTACCTCTTCTAGTTTGGCTTTCTGGCACAAAATTTGAGCTTTCTTTGCTTTCTCAACTCAGTTTAATGTATGATTACAGTTTTGGTTCTGTTGAGCAGCATTCAGTGTTTTCAACTTTTTAAAAACCACGTCTGAGAAGAAAACTAGCAACTTCAAATAGTGCCTGTATTGCACCCATATGTCGCTCATGGATTATGTATGTTTTCTTTGCAACTGACATTTGAGGAAGGCCATGATGTTTTAGTATGTAGCTTCCAAGTGAAGATGTTATAAATACTTTAGGCTCAGCAGGAGAGATTATGGGCTTTCCTGTTTGATACTAGTAAGTCAAGGTTGAACCTGGCCCGGGAGCCGACCATGAACACAGCTGTAGCCTAGCTCTGGACTGCAGATGAATCCCATTTTTTTGTTGTTTGAATCAACACAGGGGCTTGAGGGACTCGGTTAGCAAGCTGAAGTGAGTTGAGCACCAAATTTTGAGCAGAGGTGTTAACGTCTTTTGGCACCAAGCTTCAAGGGTATAGACGTGATAAGTATCCCCACACTCCAGAGCACCTGCATATGAATGAATGCCTGACCTGAGATTAGCCTGCTCTGCATTAGTCTTTCATCACATATGAGACTTGTTTTGTTCTTGTCACTTAAGGCATTCTGATTCCAGTTGGACAGGTTCTCCCAACTCCTCTTCTTGGTCTCCTGAAATACCTGGATGCATCTAAGGCAGCGCTGTCCAATCTTTCTGTGACAGCAACCCCAATTTGTGTGACCACAGAGCATGCAACCCCCAGGCGGCACAGGACAATGATGTCCTGTTGAGTGCCCGCTGTTTATTTTCTCCGAATCTGCCTTTGCTAATCCAGCAGCGGAAGCAGTGGCCCGTCTCATCTCTCTTGGCAAAGTTACATATGCCCTCCAAATATCTAGCTTTCCCAACCTTGAATCTGCTCATGACAGGCTTACACCATCAGGCAGTATGGACTCTTGTAATTAGAAAGGAACCCAGTATGTAGTAGATATAATAAGATAGTTTATTACAATCTTACCAATGGTAATACAGGTAGGTTAAGCATTCACATAATGGAACCGCATATCATGGCACGTCCTCTCTCTCTAGCCTTCTGGAGTCTCCCTTCTCTGTTCGTCTTCTCCTCTCGTCTCCTTCTTCTTCTCATCTCGTCTCGTCTCGTCTGAACTAATACTCCTCAAACTGCTGCTTATATACAATTTTGGCCCTATTCATTTCAATGGACCCCAGCTGTCTCAACTGGGCTCCTAGTCCTTATCAGTTGATCAGAATGACTTCACATGTTCCCAAACCTTCCTGTAGCCCCCCTTTGGATGGTCCCATCTGGGGTGCAGCTGACCCAGCACTATCTCTACGTAACCATAGCAACTCTTGCTTATGACGTCTTGCAGGTGCCAATCTCAGGATTGTTTATAGAGTAGATTGCCCTCACCCTTGCCAGTTCAGCACTTGCCACAGTGAAATGTAACTGTGTCAAAGGTGATCTCTGATTTTTACAAGCTAGCTCTCTTTTGTATCAGAGATGATTCTGATTTTAAGAAGCCTAGCTCTTATTATGAGCCATTGGCCTGTATTTTACTGAGAGCAAGGGCTAGCATAACTCTTCACCGCCCAGGTTGTGACACTGGGGTTGCAGCCTACAGTTGGGAAGCTCTGATATAAAGAGTTGGTTGGTGGCAGTGCCTATCCACTTCCTGCAGAATATTATGAAGGTAGTACGTGAACACCCGTGTTCAGGGCTTCCTGTTAACAAGACAGTGGACATTTGCTATATGTGTCACAGCTGGCTTGGACTATCTCACCTCCTAGGGCTCATTTTTTTTGTTGATTTTCACAGTGGTCGTAGCTTCATGTCCCACGTGTGATGTTTTTTCTGCATAATATAGTTTTAATATTCTCACCTTTTTGTGGGGGTCATATCTTGCTTCCTCTTTTTTTTACTTGAAAACAGTTCTTAACAATTTATTAGGTACTGTTTGCCTGATGCTATTATGTGACTCATTGGTAAACAGTCACTACTGATAAACAAATTACCATTTTCTTACTGTCCTGAGAATATTTTGTAGCATGTTATGTATTATAAAAAGTAGTCTTAACTTGTATGTTAAATAAGACATAAAAATATGGAAACATGTAGGCAGGTAAAAGACCATATGGCCTTTCGTGTCTGCCCTTCCAAGCCATCTACTCTCCCTATCACTCCCTTAGAGATCCTATGTACTTGTCCCAAGCTCTGTTAAATTCAGGTACTGTTTGTCTCCATCATTTCCACCAGGAGGCTGTTCCACGATTTCACCACCCTTTCCGAATAGAAGTATTTCCTCGGGTTACTTCTCAGTCTGTCCCCTTTCACCTTCGGCCTATGCTCCTTTGTTCCACAGCTTCCTTTTAATGGAAAGAGACTTGCTTCCTGTGCATTTTTGTTCTTCCAAAGTATGCATATTGAGATCTTTAAGTCTGTCCCCATACGCTTTATGTTGAAGACCACTGACCATTTTAGTAGCCGCCCTCTGGACCGACTCTATCCTGTTTACAAATGTTTGAAGGTGCGGTCTCCAGAATTGTACACAATATTCTAAATGAGGTCTCACCAGAGTCTCTTTTACAGGGACATCATCACCTCCTTTTTCCTACTGCCCATTCCTCTCCCTATGTACCCAAATGTTCTTCTAGCTTTCACCATCACCTTTTCGACCTGTTTGGCAACCTTAAGATCATCACCTTATGCCGGGAATAGACTTCCTGGACCTATACGTCTAGCTCCATCTGTACCTGTTTTCAAATCTATGCTGGAAACTCACCTTTTTTCACTGCTGCTTTTTAGCTCCTAGCCACTACTCAATTCCTTCCTTCTCACCCATTACTTCCCTCACCCGTAACTGTCTTGTCTGTCTATATTATTTAGATTGTGAGCTCTTTTGAGCAGGGACTGTCTCTTTGTATCAGGTGTTCAGTGCTGCGTGCGTCTGGTAGCGCTATACAAATGCTAATAATAATAATCACATACGATCACACTCAAGCCCCGCTCCTCTTTCATGCACAAAAGTTCTTAACCTGCATACTCTATTAATGCTGCAGTAGGATGAATTATTACTTTGAGGTAAATGGGTACTGTTGCTTTTCTCTAGCTTCATTTGTGTGTGTAATTTCAGTTTTATAAGAGTAGAACAACCCATTAAGGGCTAGATTTACTAAAAGGCACTAATACACATTAATGCATATTGTTTTCCACATCCCATTGTATGTTGGTCCTGCTTACTGAAAATGAACATTAACAGTAGTAGCATGCTTTAGTAAGTCTAACCCTACGTGTTTGTATTCAACTTTTCCAAACATATAAAGAGGAATCCGATAAAATTTATATGGAAATATGATGTTTAATTTTAACAAAATATTTGTAAAAAGCAAGGAAAAGACCTCAAAACGCCCAACTGCTTACTTTCAGTTTTCGGCGGCTTTAACTGGGGGCGTGGTGTTCATCACTGGTCATAAAAACCTTGCTTGGAAAGAATTATTTTAACTTTTAATTTATTTCCAAAAAGATTTTAGCAATTTTGCCCATTTTAGGGCAACAGATAAGTGCTCGACTTTACTTTATCTATGTAAAGCTGCTCTACAGGACTTTATGAGAATTAGTGAAGGTTTTTATGAACCAAATAAAATTTGAAGTTAGCATTGATATTGTCAATATATTTTAAAAATAATTTTTTTTGTAAAAAAAGAGCAAAATTGCTAAAATCTTTTTGGAAATAAATTAAAAAGTTAAAATAATTCTTTCCAAGCAAGGTTTTTATGACCAGTGATGAACACCACGCCCCCAGTTAAAGCCGCCGAAAACTGAAAGTAAGCAGTTGGGCGTTTTGAGGTCTTTTCCTTGCTTTTTACAAATATTTTGTTAAAATTAAACATATTTCCATATAAATTTTATCGGATTCCTCTTTATATGTTTGGTGACCTTATACCTTGGAGTCTTTTATGGTGATCCCCCTACTCTTGTTTACTTATGTATTCAACTTTTGAAACAATTCATACAGTTGGATTTAATTAGTGTTTTTATCATTAGCTGTCAATGGACCTTGGTGTAGCTCCTCAATCTTGCTTTTAAAACAGCTCAAACTTAAATTGAGATGGTACTAAAATTATAAATGGTGCTTGAAACTTGGTAGGGTACTAATGTAACTCTTTGAAGGATTCAGGTTATATAGCACCACTTTGTTTTTGTATGTAAGAAGATTGAAGAGAGAGCCTCACGGTAGTCAAGTGTCCATACGTTTACTCTGTATATTAGGTGTTTTTCAAAGCATATACGTTTAAAATAACCTAGTTGGATCATGGGATATTTCCACAGATGAGCTGAGTTCCTGGATCCAGCAGTCGTTTAAACATTATACAGTTGAAGAAGCCAAACAGCAGTTTGTTGAGTATGATAAAGATGGCAATGGACTCGTAACGTGGGAGGAGTATAACATTCAAATGTATGACCATATGATTGACTTTGATGAGAATACAGTCTTGGAAGATGAAGAGGAGGAGTCGTTTAGGCAGGTGGGTAACTAATGGGGGTCATTGGCAAACAGATTGTTCGTTTCATATTTTTGAGTGCTTTTATTAACTAAATCTGGGTTCTGGTCCTTGAGTGCAGCAAGCCAATAAGATTTTTAGACATCACGTTCAAAATATGCTCCCTAGTTCACAAAATCATTCACGGAGACGCACCAGCCTACATGTCAGACCTGATAGACCTACCACCCAGAAATGCTAAAAGATCATCCCGCACATTCCTTAATCTGCACTTCCCCAACTGCAAAGGTCTAAAATACAAACTAATGCATGCGTCAAACTTTACGTACTTGAGCACACAGTTATGGAACGCACTGCCGCGCAACTTAAAAACGATTTACGAACTAACCAACTTCCGCAAACTACTGAAGACCCATCTCTTTAATAAGGCATACCACACAGATCAACAAATGTGAACATACACCACTCCTCCACATATATTCAGAATTGTTTTATAATATCTGCTTGTTACACTACTATCATGCTTTTTCATTATCATGTTACCCAAGATTCTTCTGTTACACTAAATGTCTATTTTCTAATATATTTCCACCATTCATGATGTATTGTAAGCCACATTGAGCCTGCAAATAGGTGGGAAAATGTGGGATACAAATGCAACAAATAAATAAATATGCATGGGATATATTTCATGCACTGCTTCCACTTTATGCAAATGCATTTCATTCTGCTACGAGTTTAATAACGCATGCGTTAAAAAGAACAATGCCATAAACTAATGGCATGAAAATTACTGTAGCATTAAAAAGTATGTTCCTGGGAAGCTTCCCTTGGTGTCGTCTTCGTCTACCCCATCTTCGAAAATGTGGTCAACCTGCCAAATAAGGGAGTGGAGCCAGAGGCAGGAGCATGTAAAAATTCCTCCTGCCTCTATTTACCTCTCTGATCTACTCATATTGTGACCCAGTAGGGTAAGTGGAGTGGTATGGAACGTCAGCCAGCTGGTCATACCATCCCCTTTCTTCCATCACCTAGACATCCCAGGCACTCAGCTTTCTTGGTTTTGGGTCTTTCAAAATGAAACTCTCTCCCACCTCACTTAAAAGGAGAATCTAGTGAGACTCGATTCAAACAAGCTCTCTCTGTGATTGTAGTCCTCAGTTTCTGACATTTGTCCTCTTGATTTTTTTTGTACATTGTAAACCGCTTCACTGTATCTTTTTATGCAAGGTAGAGAAACAAGGCCTTCTGTAAATTAAACTATTTAAATCCTTTTTTTATTCTTAAAGATTCACTTGAAAGACAAGAAACGGTTTGATCGAGCCGACAGAGACGGAGTTCCTGGTCTGAATTTAACAGAATTTACGGATTTTGAACACCCTGAAGATGTTGATTATATGTCGGTAAGGTTAAAATTAATTATCTCTTTTTTTTTTTTGGGGGGGGGGGGGGTGCAAACTTAATACCAGCATATATTATAAGGGCATCTCCATTTTTGCCTTGATGGAAAAATGTCTGCTCGCTGTAAGCCTGCTTCCAAACAAATTTTAAAACCCCAGGAGTGAGGTTCAGTTTGGTCCTGGAACACAACTAGGCCTTATTTTTTTTTGTTACATTTGTACCCCGCGCTTTCCCACTCATGGCAGGCTCAATGCGGCTTACATGGGGCAGTGGAGCGTTAAGTGACTTGCCCAGAGTCACAAGGAGCTGCCTGTGCCTGAAGCGGGAATTGAACTCAGTTCCTCATGAGCAAAGTCCACCACCCTAACCACTAGAAGTCGGCCCTTGCAGATCACCAATGTGGCCGCGCAGGCTTCTGCATGGAATGTTGCTAGTGGAATAGCAACATTCCATGTAGAATCTCCAATAGTAGCAACATTCCATGTAGAATCTCCAATAGTATCTATTTTATTTTTGTTACATTTGTACCCCGCGCTTTCCCACTCATGGCAGGCTCAGTGCGGCGGGCAATGGAGGGTTACGTGACTTGCTCAGAGTCACAAGGAGCTGCCTGTGCCGGGAATCGAACTCAGTTCCTCAGTTCCCCAGGCACAAAGTCCACCACCCTAACCACTAGGCCACTCCTCCACTGTTGCTACTATTTGAGATTCTACATGGAATGTTGCTATTCCACTAGCAACATTCCATGTAGAAGTCAGCCCTTGCAGATCACCAATGTGGCCGCGCAGGCTTCTACATGGAATGTTGGTAGTGGAATAGCAACATTCCATGTAGAATCTCCAATAGTAGCAACATTCCATGTAGAATCTCCAATAGTATCTATTTTATTTTTGTTACATTTGTACCCTGCGCTTTCCCACTCATGGCAGGCTCAATGCGGCTTACATGGGGCAATAGAAGGTTAAGTGACTTGCCCAGAGTCACAAGGAGCTGCCTGTGCCTGAAGTGGGAATCGAACTCAGTTCCCCAGGACCAAAGTCCACCACCCTAACCACTAGGCCACTCCTCCAACCTCCATTCTGTTTTCTGCCCTTACTCTCAGGGCTTCTCTTGTGTCAGAATGTGTTCCAGCACTTTTTGCAGCCAGAAGTGACGTTACTACCCCATTCTCACCCGCCCACCCCATGGTCCAGCTTTTTTTCCGTCCTGTCCCCTCCTCAACCGACGACCTGGCATCTCTCCTTGCCGCTCAACTCCTTCCCCTCTCTCCTCGGCTATACCTTTCCCAAAGTGGTTTTCATTGCTGGAGGCAGCTGACAGTGAACAGCGATTGAGATGTGCTGTTCCGGCCCACCACAGAACATTTTCTCTCACATGCTTTCTGTTCCGCAAAGGCAGGAAGCATCAGAGAGAAGGCAAGGAAAGATGCCAGATTACTGGCTGGAGAGGGGAGAAGAAATACTGGTCAACGGAGAGGTGTGGAGGGGAGAAGAAATACATAACCATGGTGGGGGAGGGGGGGAGAAGAAGAGAGTAGATGCTGATCTACAAAAGTGGAGGGAGGGGAGGTGCCAAATGTGGAATTATGTGGGAGAAGCCATAGGGGGTTGTTAAGGAGATTAGGATGGCAGAGCTCTAGGAACAAGAGGTGAAAATTTGATAAGTAGGTGAAAAGAAAAAGAAGATGGAGAACCAGAGAGTGAGAAAGGGAGGAAAGAGCTAAAAGGGAAATAGCAACATGTCAAAGGCAGATGTAAGGAATAGAAGAAGACGGACAACAAAGCAGAAGAGAGAAACTTACTGGGACCAACATGATTGGAAAATAAAATGCCCAGACAACAAAGGTAGGAAAAAGTCTTTTGTTTTTATTTTGAATTGATGAACTGGAATATGTTAGTTTTGTGAAATTTACATTGTGGATGCCTTTGTATTGTGTTTAAATACAAGAGTAACGCAGTCTAATTCTGAACTCCATGTCATTGTAATGTGATAGGAAGGGAAGAGGAGAGGGGGGGGGAATAAGTTGGGAAGGGTGGGGTTTAGAGGAGGAATGTTATTACTAACCGATATGCAGGAGACGGATCTGATAATGGACAATTATTAAATGGCTAGAAGATATATGGATATAATTGAAAGCTGTGTTACTGTTTAATTGAAACAAAACAGAGTGTATCTAAACTTGATGAAAAATTTTGAACAACGTATGTTCATGATTGAATTAATGTATATTTATGCATATGTTCAATAAAAATTGTTTACTTCTAAATACAAGAGTAAATTAATTTGATTTTCTTTCTCCAGTGTTGTGGTACATGCCGACTTTGACTTCTTGGGCTTTACTAGTTCAATATTTGTTTTCGTATTTCTATTTCCGATTTGTATTCTGTGTTTGGTGAGGGTTTATCTGTGCAGAAGTGCTAGTGTTGCAAAATGATTGGGGGTGCCAGACACGATACAAATAACCCCTCTCTGGACACATTGAAGGAGCTTCCTCAGTTTGGGGGGTTCTCAGCACCCACTTGATCCACAGACCTGGCTCCTGTGTAGCTGTTTTAGCTGTGACCAAGGTGCTGCATTCTGTTTGCATGTAGTTTGTGTAGAGCAGTGTTTTGCAAGTCTAGTCCTGGAGTACCCCTCGCCAGTCAGGTTTTCAGGATATTCACAATAAATATGCATGAACTTGATTTGCATATACTGCCTCCATTATATACAAATCTCTTTCATGCAAATTCATTGTGGATATCCTGAAAACCTGACTGGCAAAGGGTACTCCAGGATCGGACTTAGGGAAACACTGTAGTAGTGAAATGTTGCCTCCTGCAAAACATAAAATCACTGCCGAATCTGCACAACGTTATTTTCTGAGCTTTGAGAAGGCTACTTCTTAATGCCAATATTGCAAAACTTTGCTTCCCGAGCATCGAGTATAAAGACTCCTGAGGCAGGCTGGTTGGCCGAAACACGGCCGTGTTGAGTCTTTTTTGAGTTACACAATTGAACTGGACTCGACATGTGTTTTTGAACTTTACAATAAATTTGGACTTTTAAACATCGTCTAAAGACTACATCCTTGTGTCATCTGTGTTCTTTGTGATTTTGAGTCTGCTAAGACTGGTGTTCTGTGTTGACTTCCAAAAGATAATGCTGCATCAAAGATAATTACCAGAATTTTAATGCTGATGCAGCTAACTGGGCTTTTTGGACCACATAGATTGCAATCTTACCTATGCCTGGTCAGCTTTCCGGCTATGGCGCTGAATATCGGCCATAACTGGATAGCGTCTGGGCACTTCCAATCACCTGGATATTCAGTGCTGGTATCTGGATAGAGGCCAGCACTGAATATCAGGGAGTTTATTTATTTTTTATTACATTAACATTTGTACTCCTTTTTCACTTTCAAGCTAAAGCTTGCAAAAAGATCATACCGTGAAAAATAAAACCAAGAAGACAATTGTTTTCATCAAAGGGGTGGGCACAAGCCAAGGAGTTTCTAGTATAGACAGCACTGCCTATGGGGATATAGTGTAAAATTTCAAGAACAGCGGTTAGCCACAATTTATTTATTTATTGCATTTGTGTCCCACATTTTCCCACCCTTTGGCAGGTTCAATGTGGCTTACATATTACAACAGATATGGATTACAGAATGACGGTTAGTTGGAGTGAATCACTTAATACCAGTGATCAGTAGTGGTGTAGATTGTATTTGCAAAGCATGCGGGAGGGTTAAGAAGTATTTGTGGGAATGAGGTATGCGTTGTTTCTTCTTTCCGAGATTGGTTTGGGTGTGTTTAGTGGTTAAGGAGTTAAGAATTTAGAACTACAGTTTATTCCCCCACTTATTAAAAGTAAGGTTTTAAAAACAATGTGTTATGCCAAGAGAAACCTGTTTTCTTTTCTTTTTGCCTGGCAGTTTTTATTGCTGCTTTTTATTGAATTTGAGCTCTGGCAGCCTTTCAGCTACTGCCAGCCAGTGCCCACAACTAGAAACATCTTTTTCTGTGTTATGTCCCACTCTGTGTTCTCCTCCCCCACCAACAACAACAACCATACCCATACAGTCTCATTTGGTCATATCCAGTGGTGTGCTGGAGCAGGCTCTCACAGGCTCGCAAGAGCCGGTTGTTAAGTTTTTAAGAATTTTGGGAGCCGGTTGTTAAAGAAGGCCCTCCATGGCTACTTTAACAACTGGCTCCCAAAATGTGGGCTTGGGCCCCCTGCTGAATTCTCTTTTACTTTGCTGGTGGGGATGCTGAGCCCTGCCAGCCAAGTAAATAGACTGCTGCTGCTCCCAGCTCCTTGTTTCCAGCTCTGAGCAGAAGGCTGGGACTTCAACAGCATGTGTGAGAAGTTTCAGCATGCTGCTCAGAGCAAGACATTGGGAGTGGTGCCAGTCTATTTATTGGTTGCCAGCAAAGGTATGCCTAGAGTGCCCGCACGAAGGGAGGGAGGAGAAAGAGGCAAGTGTTGCTCCCCCCCCCCCCCCCCCTCCCGGCCACCCTTGGCCATTCCAACTGCAGAGCTGGCTACGTCCGGAGAAAGAGCCTGTTGTTAAAAATTTACCAGCACACCCCTGGTCATATCAACAAAGGTTCTTGCCCAGGTGACACAAGCTGAGGCTCCCTTTCGAAGGTAGGTTGAAGTATGCTCTATTGAAACTTTTTAAGTATTGCTGTTCCCTCTTTCCCTCCCTCCCAGGAATATGAGTAGAAGGAAGAACAGACAAAACCCTGGGCTGTGCTTTGCATTTGGTCTTGCTCCTTCTGCCTGAGTATTTTTTTTTTTTAATGATGTTTTTGTGCTGTACATGCATTAAAAAGTAATGTTTAGCCTGAAACATTTTTTTTGATTACTTTATATAGAAAATTTGCTAATTGGTGGATTTGATACCCTTGATGTACACTATAGGATTTTGTGATTGAGGGGGCTTTAGAAGAGCATGATAAAGATGGCGATGGATTTGTTAACTTGGATGAATTCCTTGGTGACTACAATACAGATCCAGGCAAGTAACTGAAAGTAAACTGATTGAAGGAACGAAGCATCCCAGATTCCGAAATTGGGTTTGGGATGATTTGGGCTTATTTTCCTGTGAAACTCGTTGCCAAACATAGTAAATGTCGGCAGATAAAGACCTGTATGGTCCATCCTGACTGCCCAACAAGGTGGCCAAACCTGTACTTAACTCCATGGTGTCAACTAGGAAATTTGTATTTTGCAAAGAATTGTGACTTTGGTAACACCATAATTTGTCTGTCAAATCTTTGCTTCTGAATCCATGATATTCCTTTCAGTTGAATATATGCAGGGTGGAGGAGATTTAAAGCATGTTGGTTCTCCACAGACAAGCGGGGGATGCAGGTACACTTCATCTGCAACATACACCATGGAACCAGTGTACCAGGGTTCCTATGCTACGTCAGATAAGTCTGTCATCTACAGACAGGTGCAGTCACAGCTCTCCTCCCTCTCACCTCAAGAAGACAATGTTAAAAGTTCAAGTATAGTCTACACAAAGAAATGAAAAGAATCGGTTTCCATCAGCTCCGAGCCAAAGTGACTGCCCATCACTAACCCAAATTCAGCCTCCATTCAGGACGTGGCCACATGGTTCTCAAGTCACACCCTTGTGAAATGCTACTGCTCGGATTGTTCTTCTGTCAGGATGTAGCATTTGGTTAGACAGCGTTTCGTAACCTCTTCACCCACTAATCCTCAGGCCTCTGAACAAAGTGACAAGACGGACAGCTCACTTCTCTGGACTCATCATGAAGTATGCCTCTCCCCTGCTTATCCATGGAGGCTTACCTGTCACAGGGATTCTTTGTAGACAGCAAGTGAACACAGACACACGTACCCTCCCACTTTCCCTTCAAAGACAGAATTTAAGTTGAGTATTTAATAACAAAAGAAACACTGCTATACCATCAGTAGATCTAAACTCAAGAAAGAACATTTTCTTCACATTCCCCTGATAACACTTTTAGTTAGTTAGAGCATAGGTTGGTCTGCGGAAGGGACTCAGGATAGCATGGGAATTCCCATACAGGCTCAGAAGTTTTACAAGGCTTTGCTGGCCTGGAGGAGAGCTTTGGCACCCTGGCTCCATCGGTGATGTCACCATGAAGAGTGGTTGTATTCCCCTGTTGTCCGTGGAAAGCAACTGTACTTTCTCCACTGTTAAAAATAAAATGATCTTGCTTGAAAATGAAAGTACCATAAAGCAACAAATTAGCAGTGCATGCTTGGGTATCTACTCTTAGGGATCATGCCAGCTACTTGTAACCTGGTTTCTTGGCTGCCTCTGATGACCATGTGTTCATTCAAGTATGAGAATTCAAGTTGTAACTTCAGAAGCCCGCCCAAAAGCTTTTTCTAGGTAGGGCATGCAGTCCTTTTGAAAAAAAAAAAAATAGTAAAAATTCTTGTGTGATACCATCCCAAACGATCTACATGTTCAGACGTATATTCTTCAGTATCTTCGAAGTGGGAGCAAATTCTCTTTATGCTGTTTCCTTAAGGCCGTTTAGCCTGACGCTTCTGCGTTGCACTGTTTGCATTTTGCATACAAGCCAAACTGAATAGAATATTCCCAAACAGGGTGTCTCTCATGGTCTGCTACATGCTAGATTTTTTTTCAAAGCAGATTTCAAAAATCAATGGATAGTACATTCAAAATAGAGAAACTTTATTAATCACAACTATAGGCGTATTTATTATTGGTACGGTATATCCCACATTATCCAACACTAAATGTCGGTTCAATGTGGCTAACAGATATTTATTTATTTATAGCATTTATATCCCACATTTTCCCACTCACGGCAGGCTCAATGTGGCTTACATCTGTCTGCAAAAACATGCATCAATTCGGCAACAAACCGTCAAATACATTTAAGTTAAAGAGCGATGGGAGTAAAAGTAACGGAGAGGAAAAGGTGAAAGAGTACATAGAGTTCAAAATGGTGTTTTGACAGTTCAGAAGGTAGAGTTGCTACAGTATATTATAATAGTTCTTAATCAAAGTACGTAATGTAAAGATGATACCAGTAGGAAAAAGGGCCCTGCGCTGGAGTTGGGGACCGTTTTTCCCATGCGCCAGAGCCCTTTTTACTGCAGCAGATAAAAGACCCTAGGCATACATGGCACTGCATGGGCATGCGACGAAGAGTCCTTACCGCCACCCATTGAGGTGCTAATAAGGGTTTCCACCCTAACCCGACAGTAACCGGACACACTGGTATTAGCAGCAGGTGAAATAGTCCCGATGTTTTTGTTTTGTTTTTTCATTTTGTTTAATTTGAGGATTTATAGTTTTTCCCCTGGTGCCATCACTATAGACCTTACTTAAGCGAAATTTACTTTTCAGATTTGACGTATTGGTCATTCTCGTGTTTTTATTTCAATTTTTTGTGCTGTGAATTTAAACTTGACAGTAAAATTTTTAAGATATTAGAATGTGAAAAGTATAAGATTTGCATTTTTTTTTTCAAAGATACACAGGAAGACCCGGAATGGATACTTGTTGAGAAGGATCGGTTTGTGAATGATTATGACACGGACCGTGATGGCAAGCTCAACCCTGAGGAGCTCCTGTCTTGGATCACTCCCAATAATCTGGGCATTGCCCAGGAGGAGGTATGATGCTAGAGCACTGAATTATTTCATATAGACATGAATCAGACAAATTTGTTTCCCCTTATAAGCTGCTCTGCTGTGTCCAGCCATTGAACTTTCGATTAGTGAAATCTATTGTAGAGGTCTTTTGTATACATTCTTATAGAAATGTTTCCCCTTTTGATTTTTAAATTGATTATTCATTATTTGTGTTTAAATATAAGGATGTTACAGTGCTAACCAAATTCTCTCTGTCCTCATATTCTTTCTCAAACCCCCTTTTGTCTCCACTAATCTTCCTCTCTCTCAAACCCCCGCCCCTACTACTACTATTACTACTACTTTTTAGCATTTCTATAGCGCTACAAGGCATACGCAGCGCTGCACAAACATAGAAGAAAGACAGTCCCTGCTCAAAGAGCTTACAATCTAATAGACAAAAAATAAATAAAGTAATCAAATCAATTAATGTGAACGGGAAGGAAGAGAGGAGGGTAGGTGGAGGCGAGTGGTTACAAGTGGTTACGAGTCAAAAGCAATGTTAAAGAGGTGGGCTTTCAGTCTAGATTTAAAGGTGGCCAAGGATGGGGCAAGACGTAGGGGCTCAGGAAGTTTATTCCAGGCGTAGGGTGCAGCGAGACAGAAGGCGCGAAGTCTGGAGTTGGCAGTAGTGGAGAAGGGAACAGATAAGAAGGATTTATCCATGGAGCGGAGTGCACGGGAAGGGGTGTAGGGAAGGACGAGTGTAGAGAGATACTGGGGAGCAACAGAGTGAGTACATTTATAGGTTAGTAGAAGAAGTTTGAACAGGATGCGAAAACGGATAGGGAGCCAGTGAAGGGTCTTGAGGAGAGGGGTAGTATGAGTAAAGCGACCCTGGCCCCCACCAGTTTTATCTGAGGCACACAATTTTGGGGCACTAAAGTGAACATAGGAATAGCCATACTACGTCAGACCAATGGTCCATCCAGCCTAGTATCCTGTTTCTAACAGTGGCCAATCCAGGTCACAAGTACCTGGTAGAAACCCAAATAGCATCATCGTTCCATGCTATTTCTAGTTGCCTTGTAGACGTGGCTCCAGGGATTTTTCCAGCTCTGTTCTAGAATCTTAGTTCTTCTACAGTGCTGCTTTCAACTTCTAAGAGTGTGCGATAGGACACTAACAAACCTTTGGTAGGACTTGTACCTTGGAAACAGCAGTACACAGGTACCTAAATAAAGCCTGAGCATATAAATAGCTGACAGGTCCTCCAGTGATCTTCCTTGCATAGACCTCTCTCTTTTCACAGATCACTTTACTTGTATTTTTTTTTTTTACATTTGTACCCCGCGCTTTCCCACTCATGGGCAGGCTCAATGCGGCTTACATGGGGCAATGGAAGGTTAAGTGACTTGACCAGAGTCCCACTAGCAACATTCCAGAAACAGAAGCCTGCGCAGCCTTCTACATGGAATGGGTTGCTAGTGGAATAGCAACATTCCATGTAGAATCCCCAATAGTATTAACATTCCATGTAGAATCTCCAATAGTAGCAACATTCCATGTAGTATCTTCAATAGTATCTATTTTATTTTTGTTACATTTGTACCCTGCGCTTTCCCACTCATGGCAGGCTCAATGCGGCTTACATGGGGCAATGGAAGGTTAAGTGACTTGACCAGAGTCCCACTAGCAACATTCCATGTAGAAGTCGGCCCTTGCAGATCACCAATGTGGCCACGCAGGCTTCTGCTTCTGTGAGTCTGACGTCCTGCAGGACGTCAGACTCACAGAAACAGAAGCCTGCGCAGCCTTCTACATGGAATGTTGCTAGTGGAATAGCAACATTCCATGTAGAATCTCCAATAGTAGTAACATTCCATGTAGAATCTCCAATAGTATCTATTTTATTTTTGTTACATTTGTACCCCGCGCTTTCCCACTCATGGCAGGCTCAATGCGGCTTACACGGGGCAATGGAGGGTTAAGTGACTTGCCCAGAGTCACAAGGAGCTGCCCGTGCCTGAAGTGGGAATCCAACTCAGTTCCTCAGTTCCCCAGGACCAAAGTCCACCACCCTAACCACTAGGCCACTCTTCTACCTGTTTTGTAGTGTAATAAGTACGAGCAGTCATTTAGGTTGTTTGTAATCTTTCTTTTAAAGGTATTTCATCTTATTGAAGAAATGGACAAGAATGGGGACAAGAAGCTTTCTGAAGCAGAAATTCTTGAGAACTATGAGTTGTTTCTCAGCAGTGAGGCAACGGACTATGGCAGGCAACTTCACGATGAGCATTTCTACCACGAGGAACTTTAGTCTTTCCATTATCTTACTACCGGAAGAACTTTTATTTACAATACTTATACTGTTCAAATTAATTTATTAGGTTTTTTTTGTTTGTTTTGTTTTTTTTTATTTTTGTGATTTTAGAATGCCACTGTTTGAGTTCATAGATGTTACGAAAATGTTTGATTTTAAGCTGTTTCGCAGAAGCCTTTTTCAAACCTTATTTGTTGGATTGTACACTACCTGCCTGACTTTTGATGTATTTGACTGAAAGTCCTGAATTCAGTTGGCTAATGCACATTTCTGGCTACACCTTGGTCATCCAGTGCGTTTAGGTTATGAATCTGACACTGGGGTTTTGTGATTTACTGTCTTGCATTAGAAAAACTGACGTGCTCTTTCTTAACGTTTTTTTTTTTTTACATGCTCAGCAGCCTGGAGCATCTTTTGTTAAGCAGTTATGGAATTCCAGTAAGAAAGAGAACGCATACAAAAGAGATTAGGAATGATGTTCAGTAGCCCAAATGTAACTATTGCATCAAAGCATATTTGAGTTGCACTATCATACTTGAAAATGGTGAGAGTTAAAAGGCTTGACAGCAGACAGTGGTATAGATGTGATTGTCCATGAGTCACAAGTAGGTGTTTTTATCTTATTTAGAAGACTTGATAGGGAAAACTTACAGATCTAGTGTTTTTGCTTGAGCGTAGTGTTAGGGAAACAAAAGGCTTTATACCTCATGTAAATTAGAAGGTTTCCTTTTTAGTTTATTGGTGGAGTTTTCATTGTATGATATAGAAATTAATATTTTTTCATACATGTAATGTTTATCATACTATCTTGTAGCATTGTGTATGGTACTTGGCATTTTCA
This sequence comes from Microcaecilia unicolor, assembly GCF_901765095.1. Classification (NCBI taxonomy): domain Eukaryota; kingdom Metazoa; phylum Chordata; class Amphibia; order Gymnophiona; family Siphonopidae; genus Microcaecilia; species Microcaecilia unicolor. The sequence goes on along the minus strand of NC_044043.1, from coordinate 87,342,281 downwards.
GTTTTGCCAAATTAAAAAGAAAAGTGTCATTCTGTGTGTGTTCAAGTTTTTGGGTTTTCTTTTTTTTAACCCTGTTTATGTTTTACATAGAAACGGAGAAAAATGAAAGCAGATAAAGACCATATGGCCTATCCAATCTTCCCATCCATGTCATCTATAATCCCTTCCTTTTCCTTAGAGATTCTGTGTACTCGTCCCAAACGTCCTTGAATTCAGATAGTTTTCATCTCCACCAGGAAGCTGTTCCACAAACTCACCACCTTTTTCATGAAGTACTTCCTCGGATTACTAAGACTTGCTTCCTCTAAATTTATGCCACGGAAGTATTTAAATGTCTCTATACCTCCCCTCTCCCACCTTTCTTCCAAAATGTACATATTGAGATTTTTATTTATTTATTTTTTTAAATCATGTTTGGATATCCATCAAAAACAAAAGAATACATGTCTTGCAAAAACAATCAGAACTGTTAGTACAGAAATAATACAACCACAAACATTGGCAACGCAGTTTGTAGACAACAATAAACGGTATACAACAACATATCCTGCAGTGTACTCCGATCCGCAAGCCATGGAGCTCTTACAATGCCAAGCTCAGCCGAGAGAAAATAAACCAATGTTCTATTCAAGTTATAAACAATATAACCAGGGGTGTGCTGGTAAATTTTTAACAACAGGCTCTTTCTCTGGACGTAGCCAGCTCTGCAGTTGGAAGGGCCAGGGGTGGCCGGCCGGGGGGGGGGGGAGCAACACTTGCCTCTCTCTCCTCCCTCCCTTTGTGCGGGCACGCTAGGCAAACCTTTGCTTGCAGCCAATAAATGGACTGCCACCACTCCCAACGTCTTGCTCTGAGCAGCATGCTGAAACTTCTCACACATGCTGGAGAAGTCCCAGCCTGCTGCGCAGAGCTGGAAACAAGGAGTGGGGAGCAGCAGCAGTCTATTTACTTGGCTGGCAGGGCTCAGCATCCCCACCAGCAAAGTAAAAGAGAATTCAGCAGGGGGCCCAAGCCCACATTTTGGGAGCCAGTTGTTAAAGTAGCCAAGGAGGGCCCTACTTTAACAACCGGCTCCCCAAATTCTTAAAAACGTAACAACCGGCTCTTGCGAGCCTGTGAGAGCCTGCTCCAGCACACTACTGAATATAACCATTAAAGTGTAGCACTAAAGAAAAAGATACATAGTGCTGTTGCATCATGCATGAATGTCATAAATCAATAATGATTGGACAGGGCCACCGAGAGACTAGGCCGGGCCCGGGGCAAGGCCGCCTCCGCCCCCGTCGCTCCCCCTGCCGCTGCAGTCTGCGGTCTCACCTGCCTGCCTCCACGGCTCCGGGCAGTCACAGGTCACCTCTCTTCTGGCCTTCCCTCCCCGTGTCCCGCCCTCGTCTGATGTAACTTCCGGTTTCCGCGAGGGTGGGACACAGGGAGGGAAGGCCAGAAGAGAGACGATCTGCGACTGCCGCTTTAAATGCAGGGGCCCCGGAGCCGAGGATGCAGGCAGGTGAGATCGGGGACTGCAGCGCCGGCGGCCTGACCCCGGCACCGGGCCCCCCTTGGAGGCCTGGGGAATTTTGCCCCCCCCCCCCCCTTCCCTCTCGGCGGCTCTGTGACTGGAAACCTTCAAACAAAATTTTCCTTATGCAAAACCAAAATCTTAGTCTATTAGTCCCCCCCCCCCACAAGGGATCTGGCATAGAAGAAATAAAATATAAATGTCTCTGTTAACAGCAAACTATGGATAAAGGAATACTTATCTATTTAATAGCAAACTACAATCTTTGTGTGGAAGGGTCGGCTCAAAGGATTCCCATGTATCCTGGAATCTGTGACTATTATCGTGACCTGCCTCTCTATAGTCTGTAAGGACTAGCTCAAACAGCAGATACCTCCAATGGGCTATGGTAGGCATGTCCCTATCTCTCCAATGCAAGAGAATAGTTTTCCTCCCCAGTACCGGAGCTTTTTGTAAAAATAATTGCTGTCCCTCCGACAGCAAAGCAAGCTCTGCTACTCCTTGGAACAAAATATTGATTGTCCCACCATAGATTGCAGAGAAGTCCGGACCTGTCTGCAGAAATGCTGTATTTCTGAACAGTGCCAGAACATGTGGCCTTATGATGGCCAGACTTTAAGCAGCTGCCATCAGTACCAAGCTTTGCTTTGCGTGCTCTCCAAGGGGAAACATATGCTGTAAGTAAAATTTTATATTCTGTTTCTTTCAAAAACATATTACTTGAAATTAATGGGATTGTGCTATTGGAACTGATATTCCAGCTCCCTTTACATTGCAGATATAATGGTGGGCCTAAAAGTAATCAAATTTGTCTGAAGAAGGTAAATCATATACTGCTTGAAGGGTGTCAAAAGAAAGACTTCCCCTTTCTCATGTCACCCACCCATCGCAATCCCCATAGGTACCATCGTTTAAATATAAGCTGAGTCTAATCTGGGCTGGAAATCTAAATTACCAAGAAAAAGTTTGAGGGGAAACACCGGTGGGAATCCCTTATTCTATACACAGCCTCCTCCATCAAACCTATCTTATGTCCATACAACATGGCCGTTCAAAATAATCATTAAATGGATAGATTAAATATGCAACAAGTAAGGCCCCGATAATGGCGCTAGTATCGACTGCTCAGAGGCAAGTGGGGGAAAGCAGGCATACATTGAAACCAGCCTCAGATTTGGATGCCATAGGAGTTGATTTCTTTTGAATATACTTGTCCATATGCCTACAAAATCCCAATAATATAGTGTGAAAGCTGGCAGCTGATGTGCTCACAACATTGCAAATGAGGTCTCACCAGAGACTTATATTAGGGCATCATCACCTCCCTTTTCCTGTGACCACTCCTCTCCCTATGTACCCAAGAATCTTTCGAGCTTTGGCCGTCATCTTTTCTACCTACTTGACCGCCTTAAGATCATCACATATAATTACATCAAATAAGAAGCTATATAGTCCACTAATCTGAAATTCATTGCCACAAAAAAAATACATTGAACGGAGCAATAAGGCTAAAACATTGTAAGAGTTGACTTCATGGCTGAGGCTGTAGTGTGGGTTCAGATCTCCATCAACTTGGGGTTTCCAGGCCTGAGCAAACTATAGAAGTGGCAGGTCCAGGACAACTGTAATCGCTTCTGTGACGGAACCTACTAACCAGAAGCTGGCACTGAGGTGTGCACCCCTGAGGACATGCCGCCAGCTGTAGTGAGGGTTTCGTGAGCCACTCAGTCCTCTATTGGTGGAAGGCAGGCATGACAAAGCCCTCTAAAGAGGATGAAAGAAAAGAGATCATCAATAAAATAAATGTATTTATTATATTTGTATCCTGCACTTTCTCACTAAAAGCAGGCTCAATGCGGCTTACATAGTAATAGGTAACACAGAATTTTATGTAAAGTAGGAAATTAAGTATAACATAATAGAAGGATGGATGGGTAGTAAATGGATGGGTAGGTAGGTAGAGACAGGTGATAGAGAGAGGAGGGTAAGGTGGGAGATAGATTCTGGGTCAATGTCATTTTCTCTTCAGTATTTGTAAGGTAGATGGGTTCATGAGATTAATCTGGGTATTTTGGGTAGGCTTGTTTGAATAGATGGGTTTTTACATAAGTACATAAAGTACATAAGTAATGCCATACTGGGAAAAGACCAAGGGTCCATCGAGCCCAGCATCTTGACCACGACAGCGGCCAATCCAGGCCAAGGGCACCTGGCAAGCTTCCCAAACATACAAACATTCTATACATGTTATTCCTGGGATTTGGGATTTTTCCAAGTCTATTTAGTAGCGGGCTATGGACTTGTCCTTTAGGAAACCGTCCAACCCCTTTTTAAACTCTGCTAAGCTAACCGCCTTCACCACATTTTCCGGCAATGAATTCCAGAGTTTAATTACACGTTGGGTGAAGAAACATTTTCTCCGATTTGTTTTAAATTTACTACACTGTAGTTTAATCGCATGCCCCCTAGTCCTAGTATTTTTGGAAATCGTGAACAGACGCTTCACATCCACCTGTTCCACTCCACTTTCTGAACGGTAGGTGGTCATGGATTGCTCGGATAGGTCTAGGGAAGAGCGTTCCATAGACGGCTGCCCAGGACTTGGGGGGAAGAAATATGTATTTATGGAACCAGCTCATGTGTCTGCACTCATAGCCTCGGCAAATAAGGAAAAGCGATAAGAATAAGGCATCTCCACTTAGGGAATGTGTGATATCTGATGTTTATTTCCTTTGTTTATTTCTCCAGTTGATTTCCTACATATTGGATTTCTAGGTTTATGGACTTGAGTCTCTACTCTCCGAAAGTGAATTATTTTATTTTTATTGTATCATTTTCCTTGTTAAAGCTTATTATGTTTGTAGAGACTTTCTAAGCAAGAGGTTTCTTATAATTTTTTTTTTTTAATAAATGAATAAATAATTTTTAAAAAATGTGGCACAATAATGATCCAAATGGAAGACACAAGCAATGGCAAAACGGTTCTTTTACCTTGAAAGTGACAGGATTGCTCCTTGAGGTGCCACTGAACATCATTGATCACATGGCCAACAGGAAGATGCTGGACTGGGGAGCTAGGGCTGACAGAGTTGGATGCGTTCCTATTAGATCCTGAGCTGGGGCTCTGTTTTTTCATTGCTTGTGTTTTCCGTTTGACTCATTATTGCTCCACATTTTTAGCCTTTACACTGTACAGCGGTTGTGACCCCTGAGACAGGCGGTCTGTCCACCGAAAAACGGTCCCGTGTCAGGTCCCCAGCATGGTGCATGCTCGGTAAAGGTTTACATTTTACTATGGTTTTGCTGGGAGTTATTTGTCCCCTACTCTATCTCGTCTCTTGTTCCTCAAGTGTTCTGAAACACAGAACAGATGAAGCATATTAGAGAATTTGTCACTTAGCAGAGGAGTTAATGCTCTGATTAACTCTGGATGCAGACAGTATTTAGTATATGTAGTGAAATAGAGGAGACTCCTCTATCTTTTTGACAGGGGCATAGCCAGATGGCCAATTTTTGGGTGGGCCTGAGCCCAAGGTGGGTGGGCATGGAATCTGCCCCCTCTCCGGTCCCCCTCTGGTTTGCTCCTCTCTCCACCCCTCCCTTTCCACAAACGCCAAATATTGAATACTTGAGCTGGCAGGGATCCCCAAACCCTGCCAGATGAAGATTTCCTCCTCCTCCTCCTCGAGCAGCCAGCACTCTTTCAAACGGCAGCCGGTAGCACTTGCCTCAAACTGGTGCTGCAGCCGGTAGGCTGTGAATGCTCAGTGGTTTTGTATGTGTGAAAACTGAGCATGTGCAGAAGGGCCGGTCGCAGTGTCAGCTCAAGGCAAGTGCTGCTGGTTTGCATTTGGAAGAGTGAAGGCAGCCCAAGGAGAGAAAAGCTTCAGCTAGCGAGGTTTGGGGATCCCCACTAGCCACAGCAAGTGTCACAATTTTGGGTGGGCCTGAGTCCAAAGTGGGTGGGTCCCGGCCCACCCAGGCCCACCTGTGGCTAAGCCACTGCTTTATGAGCAGAGCAAGCTGTCGAGGTGTTTGCTGAGTGCTCACATTAATATAGCAGTGTTCTACGTTATCCCTCAGCAGGTTTTTTTTTTCCCTCTTGTCCTAACTTTGCATAAGCTTTACTGTGTGTCATAGTGAAGTTCTGTGGTATTCAGGCTGCGTAATGAATTCAGACGTGGGTGAAATGTCACACATAGATGACATATGTTTGTATGACCCAATCAGCTGCTTTAAATATCAAGTGTATATCTCTTTGCTAAGTACAGGAAATGGTGGTAGTTATGGTTAACATTTTTCCGACTTGAAACGTTTTGTTTTTTCAAAGAAGCTGCTGAAAGTTACAATAGCACACTTTATGTGAAATTTTAAAAGTCTGTTTCTGGAATGATCCAGTGGATAAGTGAAAAGAAAAGTTCTTTATTAATCGCCATTAAAAATAATAATAATAAAAGAGCTATACTTACTAATGATGGGTAGCCTACAAACATTGATATACAATATTATTTATGTATCAGCATTAGTTAGCAGTAATAACCATCGTAGTAGCTCCCTGCTAAGAATGATTGGCAAACTCTTCGCATGGAATTATCCTACATCAACAACAGATCTGCCCCGAGCTACAATGCAGCTTCCAAGTTTAGAAGTCAGCCACCTTGGTCTTCATTTACCACTATGCCAGACAGTTCAACCATAGCAGCAGACTTGCTTATCAGTCTGTATTGTTTTAGTGGTGTAATATTTTAAGGAAGAAAATGTTCTGGGTAAATTTGATTACTGTCCGGACCTTGCCAAACCAGTCCAAGTGAGTAGGTTTTGTCCCTCTGCAAGCACAGAGATGGTAATAAAGGAGAAAACCCAGCCCCCAAGATGGTCATCCTCTGGAGGGAAAATAGAACATTTCCAGAGGCTTATCCAGAGCTGGTAAGCTCAGGCAGGACCTTAAGGGCTGGCAAGGAAAACCTGAAGAGGGATCCACTGTTTCCAGAATTAGAGGAAAGAGAAATTCCCTCTGCTGCTGAGGATGAGGCCTTGGTGGTCTCCATATTTTTCAACGAGGAGCTGTCTTATTTTTCAAGTACGAGTTCCCTGAATCTTGAGGGAGAGCAACGCATGGACATGTCCAAGTTGGAACCTATTGTCACTGATATTTGCAAACTGTCTAGGCAGGGTCTTCCCTTTTTCCTGGGATAAAGTGGTCTGTGTCTGTCAGATCTTAACTGGGATAGCAGTCTCTGTCTTTCTAGGAATGTACAACTTCATTGTGGGTCGTCGCATATTTTGTCATTGATGATTTTGGATTTAAAGTTTATGCCTTTCTCGAAAGTTCAAAGTTAAATTAACTGGGGCTGTTCAGAAGTGTGAGTTTGGAGCTTTGCCAAACAATTATGGGACTTTTCGGTGCCCCAGTCTCATAGGGAAAGAATCGGCTCAAAAGGTCTTTGTGTCTCTCTCTACCATTAAAGAGACATCACCCATTCCTGGAGTGGTTTAGTAAGATTCAGGAAGAGGGACATTTAACAGGGAAGCTCAAATTTCACCTTTTTGCAATTATGTCCTTTTTTGTTCTTATTATGATTTACCTCCAGAAAATCCCTAATTAGAGATGATGATTGTTTATTCACAGAGAGTATTTCCTCTGTGATTCCATTGTGAAACCGACCCTGCATCTATCACTTTTGGTTTACTTTTACTTCTGTTTGTATTGCAGGGATTCTCAACCCGCTCTTTGGGACACTCCAAGCCAGTCTGGTTTTCAGGATACCCGCAATGAATATGTATAAGATGGACTTGATATAATGGAGGCAGTGTGTGTAGATTTATGTGATGCGTATTGTATCCTGAAAACTTGATTGACTGGGTGTGTTCCAAAGACTGGATTGAGACACCCCCCCACCTCCCTGACTATATTGCCTGTGAGCCAGGAAAGCAGGGTTCACATTTTAGCTTTTCCTTTTGATACTTTTCTGACTTCGGGCTGATCACTGTGTCTCCCATTGCCTCAGCTACCGATTTCTATGTGTAAAACAGCATTTGACGTGTATAAATAGGCACTTATTAAAATAATAATATGTACCTTAATACCCTAAAACTTAAAGCCATCATCAAAGCACATACTTTACACGTGGTATACACATAAGTGTGAACCCAACAGTCAGGACTGAGGAAGCAAAAAATGAGGAAACCAAAAAAAACCAGATCTTTATCTGCCGTCACTTACTATGTCATGTATGCGTTATTGCTTCAAAAATGATGAGCCTGCAAAGAGGTGGGAAAATGTGGGATACAAATGCAATAAATAAATAAATAAATGTAATCCAATTGTTGAAAGGCTTGACATGGCCATGTTTCGGCAGACATGCCTTCATCAGGAGCCTTATCTAGCCTGTGAATAAATAAATGCATATTAATAGTGCTGAATATCGGGCAGAATTAACCAGAATCTACTGTATCACAAAATAGCACATAGCTGGCTTATGGGCATTTACATGCAAATGTGCACCCATAGTCTGGTATGTGTCATCTTAACTGCATAACGTCTGCATTCTCTCCACCCTATACCGCCTCATCATTATCGGAATAGTGCTGGGGTGGTCGTAATGACCGGTAAAAATCACTGGATAGTTTTGTCCAAAGGCATTATCCAGATAGTGGTTCTGCTCTCTGCAGCACAACAAAACTAAAGTACGTAATGGACATAACACAACTCTTCCGTTGTACGATTCCCTAGTGTGGCTGGGCCACATGAACTTGATCTTACCACAACATCACCTTGTATTTGTTCTCTACCGGACTTGGCGAGCGTAAGCCACATTGAGCCTACAAATAGATGGGAAAATGTGGGATACAAATGTAATAAATAAATACAGTATATCATTGAAATACAAAATGAAACAATAAACATTTAGAAAAATTAAAACATAAATACAAACTACCATTAAAAATATCTAAGATGAGTAAAATCAATCACAGTATAAACAATTAGTGCATAAAAGACTCAATATATAAAATTTAAATTTAGATATGGTGCATGAATAAAGAGAAACGTTTTTACAAATGCTGCAAATAGTTGAAAGCAACTAAGCCGTTCGATGCACTACTAAGAAACATACATACCTTATTGACTACATAAACAAAAGTGTAAAAATGAATAAAAACGCATAAATGTTCCTGGGGGTGAAACTGCAAAATACACACATTTATGTGGCACCATTTGTATTACTCATCCAATCCTTGGGGCTGGTGGTAGGGAGGCGGGGATAGTGCTGGGAAGACTTATACGGCCTGTGCCAGAGCCGGTGGTGGGAAGCGGGACTGGTGGCTGGGAGGCGGGGATAGTGCTGGGCAGACTTGTACGGTCTGTGCCAGAGCCGGTGGTGGGAAGCGGGACTGGTGGTTGGGAGGCGGGGATAGTGCTGGGCAGACTTTCACGGTCTGTGCCAGAGCCGGTGGTGGGAGGAGGGGCTGGTGGTTGGGAGGCAGGGATAGTGCTGGGCAGACTTGTACGGTCTGTGCCAGAGCCGGTGGTTGGGAGGCGGGGCTGGTGGTTGGGAGGAGAGGATAGAGCTGGGCAGACTTATACGGTCTGTGCCAGAGCCGGTGGTTGGGAGGCGGGGCTGGTGGTTGGGAGGCAGGGATAGTGCTGGGCAGACTTATACGGTCTGTGCCAGAGCCGGTGGTTGGGAGGCGGGGCTGGTGGTTGGGAGGCAGGGATAGTGCTGGGCAGACTTGTACGGTCTGTGCCAGAGCCGGTGGTTGGGAGGCGGGGCTGGTGGTTGGGAGGAGAGGATAGAGCTGGGCAGACTTATACGGTCTGTGCCAGAGCCGGTGGTTGGGAGGCGGGGCTGGTGGTTGGGAGGCAGGGATAGTGCTGGGCAGACTTATACGGTCTGCGCCAGAGCCAGTGGTGGGAGGCGGGGCTGGTGGTTGGGAGGCAGGGATAGTGCTGGGCAGACTTATACGGTCTGTGCCAGAGCTGGTGGTTGGGAGGCGGGGCTGGTGGTTGGGAGGAGAGGATAGAGCTGGGCAGACTTATACGGTCTGTGCCAGAGCCGGTGGTTGGGAGGCGGGGCTGGTGGTTGGGAGGAGAGGATAGAGCTGGGCAGACTTATACGGTCTGTGCCAGAGCCGGTGGTTGGGAGGCGGGGCTGGTGGTTGGGAGGCAGGGATAGTGCTGGGCAGACTTATACGGTCTGTGCCAGAGCCGGTGGTTGGGAGGCGGGGCTGGTGGTTGGGAGGAGAGGATAGAGCTGGGCACACTTATACGGTCTGTGCCAGAGCCGGTGGTTGGGAGGCGGGGCTGGTGGTTGGGAGGAGAGGATAGTGCTGGGAAGACTTATATGGCCTGTGCCAGAGCCGGTGGTGGGAAGCGGGGCTGGTGCTTGGGAGGCAGGGATAGTGCTGGGCAGACTTATACGGTCTGCGCCAGAGCCAGTGGTGGGAGGCAGGGATAGTGCTGGGCAGACTTATACGGTCTGCGCCAGAGCCGGTGGTGGGAGGCGGGGATAGTGCTGGGCAGACTTATACGGTCTGTGCCCTGAAGAAGACAGGTACAAATCAAAGTAGGGTTTACACAAAAAGTAGCACATATGAGTTATCTTGTTGGGCAGACTGTATGGACCGCGCAGGTCTTTTTCTGCCGTCATCTACTATGTTACTATGTTACATTTCTCATGCATGCAGATAGTATTCAAATCTGTACAGCTTAGAAGAAAAAGTAGTGGTGAAAATAATTGCTGGTTGGCTCACCATGTAGGTCTTGAAACTGAATCCATCAAAAACAGTTGCACTGTTATTCCTCTCCCCTATTCTGTTTACATAAGTGCATAAGTATTACCACAGTGGAACAGACCAAAGGTCCATCAAACCCAGTATTCTGTTTCCAACAGTGGCCAATCCACTGGCAAGATCCTGGAAAAGTTCCGTACATTTTATGCTGCTTATCCCAGAAATAAGCAGTGGATTTTCCCCTAGTCGATTTAATAATGGTCTATGGACTTTAGGAAGCTGTCCAGACTTTTTTTAAACCCCGCTAAGCTAGGGGTTGAAGGGGTAGGGGAGGGGAAGGAGGGAGGGAGGGAGGGAGGCGGGTATTGTTAGAGGAAAAGGGGAGGGGGGAAATTGAAAACAGTTGGTACAACTTCAGTTTTATATCAATGTACGTAAGTGATGTTATAACTGCAATATGTTTATTGTGCTTGTACATTATGGTTCAAGAAGCGTTTTTCTCAATAAAAATTATTGAAAAATAAAAAAATAAACCCCGCTAAGCTAACCGCCTTTACCACATTCTCTGGCAATGAATTCCAGAGTTTAATTACAAGTTGAGTGAAGAAACTTTTTCTCCAATTCATGTTAAATTTACTACTTTGTAGCTTCATCACATGCCCCCTAGTCGTAGTATTTTTGGAAAGAATAAACAAACGATTCATGTCTACCTGTTCCACTCCACTCAGTTTATAGACATTTGTCATATCTCCTCTCAGCTATCTCTTCTCTAGGCTGAAGAGCCCTAGACGCTTCAGCCTTTCCTCATAGGGAAGTTGTCCCATCCCCTTTATCACTTTCGTCTCCCTTCTACTACTACTACTACTACTTAGCATTTCTATAGCGCTGCCAGGGTTACACAGCGCTGTACAAGTTTAGACATGGGGAAGGACAGTCCCTGCTCAAGAGAGCTTACAATCTAATGGTAACACGCTATGTAGCCAGTGTAGGTATCAGGAAAGGGGAAGGTGGTTAGGCGCCAAAAGCAAGGGAGAAGAGATGGGCCTTGAGTAAGGACTTGAAAATGGGCAGGGAGGGCGCACGGCGTATGGGCTCAGGAAGTCTGTTCCAGGCATAAGGTGATGCGAGGCAGAAGGGGCGGAGTCTGGAGTTAGCGGTGGTGGAGAAGGGTACAGATAGGAGTGATTTTTCCTGAGAGCGGAGGTTACGGGTGGGAACATACGGGGAGAGGAGGGTAGCGAGGTAGTGTACCTTTTCTAATTCCACCCATTCCTCTAAAGAGAAAAAGCATTCTTACAGAGTCATTATAGATAAATATCATACATTTGATGCTCATATTTCTACCTTTGCAAAGAAATCCTATTTGTCGAGTTTCTCCAATCCTCAGTATGAAAGCATTCCATCTTCGTACTCGAACACTATTATTACTGTAGCTAGATTACTGTAACTATTCACATTTAAAAAGTACAGTTTCATTATATACAGTTGATACAAAATACTTCAGTAAAACTTTTTTTGGGGGAAAAAAAGATAGGACTATGTCACTCCCATTTTGATAGAGGAACTTTGACTCCTTATATCTTATCAAATCCCATTTAAGGTTCTCGTGATTCTGCATCAGATCTTCTGCTCGGGCTTTCCTTAATTCCTCAACAGTTTGCTCATGCCTTATACCCGTATCCTCATCTGAACATAACCACTTAACCATTCCCTCACACTTGACCGGCCATCTTGGCCAGGCCCATTCCATGTTTTACTATACATTGTGGAACAATCTCCTCCTTAATATTTGGCTTGCATCTTCATTCCAGAAATTTAAAATGGTATTAGACGTTTTACTTTACTCAAGCTTTTCCCCACGGACTATTTTTTTCTCAGTATTTTCCATTTTTCTTGTTAGGCCTTAGCTTCAGTGCAGCACCCAGCTTAGCTCTGTCTACTACTACTACTACTACTACTACTACTATTTAGCATTTCTATAGCGCTACAAGGCATACGCAGCGCTGCACAAACATAGAAGAAAGACAGTCCCTGCTCAAAGAGCTTACAATCTAATAGACAAAAAATAAATAAAGTAAGCAAATCAAATCAATTAATGTGAACGGGAAGGAAGAGAGGAGGGTAGGTGGAGGCGAGTGGTTACAAGAGGTTACGAGTCAAAAGCAATGTTAAAGAGGTGGGTTTTCAGTCTAGATTTAAAGGTGGCCAAGGATGGGGCAAGACGTAGGGGCTCAGAAAGTTTATTCCAGGCGTAGGGTGCAGCGAGACAGAAGGCGCGAAGTCTGGAGTTGGCAGTAGTGGAGAAGGGAACAGATAAGAAGGATTTATCCATGGAGTGGAGTGCACGGGAAGGGGTGTAGGGAAGGACGAGTGTGGAGAGATACTGGGGAGCAGCAGAGTGAGTACATTTATAGGTTAGTAGAAGAAGTTTGAACAGGATGCGAAAACGGATAGGGAGCCAGTGAAGGGTCTTGAGGAGAGGGGTAGTATGAGTAAAGCGACCCTGGCGGAAGATGAGACGGGCAGCAGAGTTTTGAACCGACTGGAGAGGGGAGAGGTGACTAAGTGGGAGGCCAGCAAAAAGCAGATTGCAGTAGTCTAAACGAGAGGTGACAAGGGTGTGGATGAGGGTTTTGGTAGAGTGCTCGGAAAGAAAGGGGCGGATTTTACGGATGTTGTAAAGAAAGAAACGACAGGTCTTGGCAATCTGCTGGATATGAGCAGAGAAGGAGAGAGAAGAGTCAAAGATGACCCCAAGGTTTCGAGCTGAGGAGACAGGGAGAATGAGAGAGCCATCAACAGAAATAGAAAACAGGGGGAGCGGGGAGGTGGGTTTGGGGGGGAAAATGAGAAGCTCGGTTTTGGTCATATTTAATTTTAGGTGGCGTTGAGACATCCAGACAGCAATGTCAGACAAGCATGCTTGTCTGTCCTGTCTCTCACACACTTTTCCCTTCTATCGTGTCAATAAAATAAATTATTATGTTTCCTAAAATATATTTTGTAGCCTAGGCCTCTTTTTCTTGCCCCACCCTACTTGTTTTTTTAAATGTAAACTGCTTATTTACTTGATAGGTGGTATATGAAAGAGATATTTATTAATTATTAACTTAGGAAGACCTTTGACACCTGCCTCAAGGCAGGGATAAATATTCGAGTATTTTATCTGTGAAGCTAATTTATAAAGACACATAGGGGCATTTGCCTTTATAAAATATTATTTATTGTTAACAGTGCTTGTTATACCACCATACAAGGGGACACTCAAGTGATTTATGATCTTAGTTAAGAAGAGGAAAATAACTCCATTAATTGAAGGATAGAGAGAATTAAAACAAAAAAATAGGCACAACATATGCACTTATGTGCCTTCACACATGGGTTGGATTTGCTGTACAGTGCTATAGACTAGGAACAAAAAGGGGATGTGGAAGGGGCTGAACCAGATTAGGTAAGAGAAATAAAGACTTGAATCAGTGCAACCAGTTATAAGGTAAAAGAAGAAAGAAATACCATGAAGGACATAAATGTGGAAGCAGTTTAAAGAAAAAGTAGCTAGGCATCCCAGGTAGTGTTTTCAAAATGGGTAAGGCATGGGAGTATAAGACACTTGGCAATGGTGTTAGTGTGGATAGATCAAGGAGGTTTGATAACAGGAGACGGCATGAGCCTATCTGGCCCATTGTGTAGGCTGAAGCCAGTAGGCGGAGCTTATCACTCTTTGAATGTCATTGTTTTGGTGGTTCCAAGATGGTGGCTGCATTGGGGAGAATTAAAATCTCCTTGTGACATCCTGTTATCAAACCTCCTTGGGATGGATATATGAATGGAATATTCCACTGCAATAGTCAAATCTACAGAGAGCAAATGGCATGTAAACAGTCCAAGCTCATGTTTTCCACCTGGGGCAAGAGCCTGTAACAGTGAAAACATCCAGGATATCATTACCCAGTCTTGCACATTTATCCTCTTGGTTTTCCAGACATAATTCATTCCTTTCTCACATTTCTACTACTACTCATTTCTATAGCGCTACTAGACATACGCAGTGCTGTACACATTATATGCAGGTACTTTCTCTGTCCCTAGAGGGCTCACAGTGTTTTTTGTACCTGGAGCAATGGAGGGTTAAGAGACTTGCCCATGGTCACAAGGAGCTGCAGTGGGAATTGAACCCAGGCTATCAAGATCAAAACCCACTGCACTAACCATTAGGCCACTCCTTCCTAGGTAATAAACAGATACAATGGGATTTGAACCGGCAACCTCAGGCTCTCTGCCCAAGTTCTCAGCTGGCTACTCTAACCATTAGGCTATTCCTGTGTCTATCCTCATGTTTTTGCCCTCGTTACAAAATGCTGCCACAAAGTCAAGGCCATTGAAGGAATGTGTTGACAAAGCAGAACCATCCTGCTGAAATTTGCCTTCATATTCAGATTACTCCCATAATAGTAAATGATGCACAAGCCAAACACCATGTGATCCATCTGTAATTTTGAAACCAGCTTGCAATGTGCGATACGGCAGTGGGACTGTAGTAGATGTTTATTCTATTCTTGAAGGTCAAAAATCTAATAGTTTAAGCTAGATTCTTTAGAGGAGTGGCCTAATGGTTAGGGTGGTGGACTTTGGTCCTGAGGAACTGAGTTGGATTCCCACTTCAGGCACAGGCAGCTCCTTGTGACTCTGGGCAAGTCACTTAACCCTCCATTGCCCCATGTAAGCCGCATTCAGCCTGCCATGAGTGGGAAAACGCAGGGTACAAATGTAACAAAAATAAAATAGATACTATTGGAGATTCTACATGGAATGTTGCTATTCCACTAGCAACATTCTATGTAGAAGGCTGCGCAGGCTTCTGTTTCTGTGAGTCTGACGTCCGGCACGTATGTGCAGGACGTCAGACTCGCAGAAGCCTGCGCGGCCACATTGGTGATCTGCAAGGGCTGACTTCTACATGGAATGTTGCTAGTGGAATAGCAACATTCCATGTAGCAAATAGTAGCAACAGTGGAGGAGTGGCCTAGTGGTTATGGTGGTGGACTTTGGTCCTGAGGAACTGAGTTCAAGTCCCACTTCAGGCACAGGCAGCTCCTTGTGACTCTGGGCAAGTCACTTAACATTCCATTGCCCCATGTAAGCTGCATTGAGCCTGCCATGAGTGGGAAAGTGCACGGGGTACAAATGTAACAACAAAAAAAAAGCTGGCAAACTCATCTACTCAATGAGGACCACAAAGAAGTCTTATTTTCCAAAGACCCACAATGAATATGCATGAGACTTTTATTACATAGTAGATGATGGCAGATAAAGACTCGTATGGTCCATCCAGTTTGTCCAACAAGATAAACTCATAGCCTAAGGTATGATCTTGATTTGTCTTTGTCATTTTCAGGGCATAGACCGTAGAAGTCTGCCCAGCACTGTCCTTGTTCTAAAACTTTTGAAGTTGTCATCGAAGCCCCTGAAAAGCTCCACTCCAACCTATTCAAATCTATTCGGCAACGATCAGGGCACAGACTTTGCTTCACAGTTACCGGTGTTGCCACCTAATCTCAGCTAGACTTCTTTGGATCCATTCCTCCTAAACAGGATTCCTTTGTGTTTATCCTACACATTTTTGAATTTGAACCATCTTCATTTCCATCACCTCCCTTGGGAGGGCATTCCATTTATAATAAATATATTATTATATTTATTATAATATAATAAACATATTATTATTATGTTTATTAAAAACTTGATATACTACCTTTACTGACACAGGACAAAGCGGTTTACCAATAAAACTAGGTAACAGATAAGCAAAAGAACTCCAGTTAAAATAGGAAAGAAAACAACCACCCCAAGAAAGCAATCGTGAAGTGCCCTTTTACAGAGCGACAGAAAAAGCAGCCCCTGCCACAACCACAGAGCCCTTTTTCCCCGCAGCTTTTTAAAAGGATCCAAAGTGACTCTATTTATTGGTTAATTTAGATGTCTTGACTTTCCTTCCTGATCTGAACTGTTTGCAAAGTTGGACTGAAGCCAGTGGTGTGCTGGAGCAGGCTCTCACAGGCTCGCAAGAGCCGGTTGTTAAGTTTTTAAGAATTTTGGGAGCCGGTTGTTAAAGTAGGGCCTTCCATGGCTACTTTAACAACTGGCTCCCAAAATGTGGGCTTGGGCCCCCTGCTGAATTCTCTTTTACTTTGCTGGTGGGGATGCTGAACGCTGCCAGCCAAGTAAATAGACTAGTGCTGCTCCCCGCTCCTTGTTTCCAGCATGCTACTCAGAGGAAGACGTTGGGAATGGTGGCAGTCCATTTATTGGCTGCCAGCAAAGGTATGCCTAGCGTGCCCGCATGAAGGGAGGGAGGAGAGAGAGGCAAGTGTTGCTCCCCCCCCCCCCCCCCCCTGGCCACCCCTGGCCCTTCCAACTGCAGAGCTGGCTACGTTCGGAGAAAGAGCCTGTTAAAAATTTACCAGCACACCCCTGACTGCAGCCCTTTTGATGTAATACGTAATGGTCTTTGGTATTACATATGTGCCTTGTTTATGATACTGGAGTTGTTCCTTGGTTATTCCTGTACTGTAGCATGAAAATGTTGAGGTTTTTCCCCCAAGTGTTATCATAACGACATAAACCACTAGTTTATAACCACAATGTGAAAGAAACCCACAGAAGCGAATAATAGATACTCTGAGGGAAGCCCCAGGAAATTATCCTCAGCCACCCGTGTAAACAATGCTGAACATCTGATTTGGTTTACATACAGAAACTGAAAGGTTTTTGCTTTTTCAAGCAGGATATTGTGGCATTAGTCTATGTGCTGGGAGGATCTAGGGGAGGTCAGGAGGTCAGTGGTGCTGTGTGTGGCACTTTTGGGGTTTATTTTTTATTTTTTTGCATTTAATATTTAACCTTCATTTTATGACTGGGGTCCCATAGGACCCCAACATATCTTTTTATTGGGCTATTTTTGTGCTATGGCAAATAATCAGGTGACGTTTCAGCAATTTGTCGCCTGGTTATCACTCAGTGCAGCAATATTACTACATAAGTACATAAGTATTGCCATACTGGGAAAGGCCAAAGGTCCATCAAGGCCAGCATCCTGTTTCCAACAGTGGCCAATCCAGGTCACAAATACCCGGCAAGATCCCAAAAATGTACAAAACATTTTATACTGCTTATCCCAGAAATAGTGGATTTTCCCAAGTCCGTTTAATAACAGTCTATGGACTTTTCCTTTAGGAAGCCATCCAAACCTTTTTTAAACTCTACTAAGCTAACCGCCTTTACCACATTCTCTGGCAACGAATTCCAGAGTTTAATTACACATTGAGTGAAGAAAAATTTTCTCCTAATATTTTTGGACAGCGTGAACGGACGCTTCACATCTACCCGTTCAACTCCACTCATTATTTATAGACCTCTATCATATCTCCCCTCAGCCGCCTTTTCTCCAAGCTGAAGAGCCCTAGCCATTTTAATCTTTCCTCATAGGGAAGTCGTCCCATCCCCTTTATCATTTTCATCGCCCTTCTCTGCACCTTTTCTAATTCCACTATATCTTTTTTGAGATGCGGCGACCAGAATTGAACACAATATTCGAGGTGCGGTCGCACTATGGAGTGATACAAAGGCATTATAACATCCTCATTTTTGTTTTCCATTCCTTTCCTAATAATACCTAACATTCTATTTGCTTTCATAGCCGCAGCAGCACACTGAGCAGAAGGTTTCAATGTATCATCAACGACGACACCTAGATCCCTTTCTTGGTCTGTGACTCCTAACGTGGAGCCTTGCATGACGTAGCTATAATTCGGGTTCCTCTTTCCCACATGCATCACTTTGCACTTGCTCACATTAAACGTCATCTGCCATTTAGACGTCCAGTCTCCCAGTCTCGTAAGGTCCTCTTGTAATTTTTCACAATCCTCCTGCGATTTAACTACTTTGAATAACTTTGTGTCATCAGCAAATTTAATTATCTCACTAGTTACTCCCATCTCTAGGTCATTTATAAATATGTTAAATGCAGCGGTCCCAGCACAGACCCTTAGGGAACCCCACTAACTACCTTTCTCCATTGAGAATACTGACCATTTAACCCTACTGTCTGTTTTCTATCTTTTAACGCATCTTGGTGCAGAAACATTGTAAATATAATTTTTTTTCTGATAGGATCCCCAAATACTAAATTCAAACCGAGCTACAGGAGTCAAAAATCCATAAAACATTAAGGTGTCCTTTTACTGAGCTGTGGTAAGCATTAACGCATGTTTACTGCAGTTTTAACTGTCTTACCATGGGGTGTGTGCTCACGCATTCTGCGGTAATTTTGGCATCTTCTGCGCTAATCGGTTAGTGCAGCTATATTGCTGAGCGCTAATCGATTAACGCAAATTAGCATGTAAGCCTTTGCTGCCTACAAACTAGGTGACATTTCACGCTCACATTTTAAAAACATTTTTCTTCCCCCCTTTTTAGATATCGAACATCACCTGTATCACATTTAGCCTATCTAAACATCAGCACATATCCAATTAACAGACTAATTTTTGAAAGAGATGGGCGTCCATCTTTCGACATAAATCGGAACATGGATGTCCATCTAGATATGGGCATCTTTCATGGAGCGGAGGAGTAGCCTAGTGGTTAGTGCAGTGGACTTGGATCCTGGGGAACTGAGTTCAATTCCCACTGTAGCTCCTTGTGACTCTGGGCAAGTCACTTAACCCTCCATTGCCCCTGGTACAAAATAAGTACCTGAATATATGTAAACCGCTTTGAATGTAGTTGCAAAAACCTCAGAAAGGCGGTATATCAAGTCCCATTTCCCTTTCCCTAGTTGAGATTCTACATGGAATGTTGCTACTATTGAGATTCTGTTGCTACTATTTGAGATTCTACGTGCAGGACGTCAGACTCACAGAAACAGAAGCCTGCGCGGTCGCATTGCTGATCTGCAAGGGCAGGCTTCTACATGGAATGTTGCTAGTGGAGGAGTAGCCTAGTGGTTAGGGCAGTGGATTCTGAGCCTGGGGAACTGGGTTCAATTCCCACAGCAGCTCCTTGTGACTCTGGGCAACATCACTTAACTCTCCATTGCCCCTGGTACAAAATAAGTTACCTGAATATATGTAAACCACTTTGAATGTAGTTGCAAAAACCTCAGAAAGGTGGTATATCAAGTCCCATTTCCCTTTCCCTTTCAGCAATAATGGAACAAAACAAAGACATGCAAGACTAAAACTTAAGACATTTTGAGCTAGACCTGTTTTTATAAACGAATAGCTGCAGCAGGAATTGAACCCACATTCCTAGGATCAAAGTCTGCTGCATTAACCACTAGGCTATTCCACACAAGAGGTGCCCCAAATGACCAGATGACCACTGGAGGGACTCGGGGATCACCTCCCCTTCCTCCCCCCAAATCACAAAACATTTTTCCAAACAGCACTTTCAAAGGGAAAAGATAGACTTTTTTTTGTAGAAAATGACCTTTCCTGTTCTGATTTTGGAGGTTTTACAAAAAACATTCAAATTTAGACTTGGATGTCATATCCAAAAATGCCCTTTGTGCATTTGACTTGCCCAAAGTCTCAAGGAGCAGCAGTGGGAATTATTGAGCCCATGTTACCAGGACCAAAGCCCACTATATTAACCATTAAACAACTCCTCCTCTGTTTTAGACATCCTGCATTTGGACATCTTTGTGTTCGAAAATGGCCGCAAATCAAAGACTGATCTTTTCCCCACCGCCGAATTTGGACGTTTTACAAAGACGTCCAAATTCCAACTTAGACATTTCTTTCGAAAATGCCTCTCTAAGGGTACTAACTTGAGCCTTATACGTATTTGTTCTCATTATATTTTCTCAGATTTGTTTATTTTCCCATGTATTTTATAGTCATTTTTATATATCATTAGTATTATCATTATCACGTATATTTATGATTAGAACATATGTCACTTTTATGATTATTTATTTATACTGTATCAACAGAATATGAAGACCATGTGTAAGAAGGCAGTGATACTGAAAAACAGCTATTGACTCAGACACTCAGTAAATTGTGTAAAATTAAGGGGTCCTTTTACTAAGGTACGTTGAAAAATGTCTTGCGGTACTGTAGACGCGTGTTTTGGGCGTGCGCAGAATTATTTTTTAGCGCACCTACAAGAAATGCCTTTTTTTCAATTTTTGCTGAAAATGGACATGCGGCAAAATGCGCGTCCATTTTGGGTCTGCGACCTTATCGCCAGCCATTGACCGAGCAGGTAAGGTCACACACGGTAACCGAGCGGTAATGACCTACACGCGCCAAATGCAAAAAAAGTAACAGTCATCGTTGGAGAATAAACTTTCATGTTGAAGATATTGGACTTCCGTCAGTTCTTGGAACTCTGTCTTCCATTCTTCAGATTGCTTGTTGTGTTGTTGTGGCTTGGCATATATCTGGCGGGCTTACAGTTGGATTACTACAATGGCACCCAGCGGTCTTTTTGTTGGGTAAGAAGTCTTTGGGCCTTACTCGTTTGCAATGTCTGTTAGTTCGTCATGTTCTGTATGCGGGCTCACCTCAATTTGGTGAAACATTGGAAGCACTGCACTTTGGTGCGGTGGATTACTATGTTGTGGTATATTTGTGACATGGAGCGCTTGGTTGCGTTGAAGACCTTTTCTAAGTGGGAGGTTATTTGGGCTCCCTTTCCGACTGCTTGTTACATCTACTGCTGCATAACCCTAGTAGCACTTTAGAAATGTTAAGTAGTAGTAGTAGTAGTATCTACCCTCCTCTCAGTCAATTAGCTATAAGGCACCAAATTATGGAATGAGCTTCCTTTTGTGATCAGGCATTTTAATAGCCTTATTTTATTTGAAAATCATTAAAAATGTGGCGTAAATGCTGGGAGGAAGATATTCAGGAGTCTATTTCAGATCATCTATGGGAGCAGACTTGGAGATCCTTGTTTAAATGCTCCAAAGCCTCATCGGCGCTGCAATCTCTGTTCTTCTTCATGCATAGGGGGCATTGTGGACGCCTCTTAAACTACATACGACTGACCCCTCAAATTCCAGCCTTTGCTGGTCTTGCCAGCAAGGCAATTTTAAACACCTTATATTTGATTGTGCATGTATTCAAAACTACTGGAAAGACATCTGGTCACTATTGGTAGGTGTTTTCCACCTTTCGGGTTCAATATCTTATAAATATGTGATACTTAAAGACCAATGTTTTCAGAATAGTTTACAACCTAATGAATGTGCAATTGTTAATACTATGCTTTCTTTGGCTTTGAAGGTAATTTTTTTGCACTGGAAATCATTGGCTCAGGTCACATACCAAGAATGGTGGAATCTATTATTTCAAACTTGTAAATACGCAACATATCTCGCAAAAAATCATTTAAATTTGCCCTGCATGAGGAGAAATGGTGTCCACTTGTACCTTACCTCACCTCAAAAACTCTTAATGTAACACGTTGTGCTAAGTATCACTAGCTGTTGCTCTTTAGATGAATACTAGTAAAAAAAGGCCCGTTTCTGACACAAATGAAACGGGCGCTAGCAAGGTTTTCCTTGGCTCCCCTGCAGCCACCCATGCCCCCCCCCCTTCAGCCACCCATGTCCAGCAACCCTCCTCTGGACATGTATCAGCTGTGAGGCATGTTTTTTTTCCCCAGGGTTTTGAAATTGACATCATAATAGCTACGGTGATGTCAGCCTGATCTACGGAGCCTAGCACAGCACCTCAGAATGTGGCTTCATCCCAGGCACAGAATGTTGGAGGTGAGAATTATTATATAGGATGGCATTTAAATGTAATGAATTTTTTTTTCTTTTCTTTTTCTTTCTTATCAACTTTGTACAACTGTTTATGATTCCTATTGCATAGCTGTTGCTTCTTGCTTGTACTGTATTGAAAACCAATAAAAATATGAAAACAAAAAAAATGTGGCTACTTGAGAAGTTTTTAAAGTAAGGATTATGGTTTAGTCTTTTTTTTCGCTTGTATTATGTTATTGGATGTTTTCTACACTTTCCCAGGTATACCTGATTCCTTTTTTATGTAAACCGCATAGAACGTTACAAGGTGTTTACGGTATAGAAATATTTCTTAGATTAGATGTTGATCAGACGTGGTGGTACCATGGGAAGCACCTGCTCTAGGACTCTGCTCCCCAGGCTGGCTGGAGATGAAGTGGCGGCAACGCCTACAGCTCCCGAGGGGAGGACGTTTTAGCAATACCGGGTGCCAGTCTTGGTCTTCATAGCTGGGTTCTATAGGGAGTCGCAAGCTGTGGACTCTGTCACTTTTACTGGCTAGAGAAAGAACCCTAAGTAGTTGTGAATGAAGGGTTTTAGCAGCATCTTCCAGTAGAAGCTGGTTCCAGTTGAGTTCAAGTCCAAAAGGTCAGGATTAAAACTACCAAGACAATAAATCCTCCAAAACGAACTACAATGAAGATGTGCTCACAACAAATTCTTTTTTTAAACTCTGGCATTTCTCTATTTTAAGAAATGAAAGCCATCTGCTTGGAATGTGATTATCCAGCTTATTTTCGAAGGTGATCGCCGGCCATCTTCCGACACAAATCGGGAGATGGCCGGCGATCTCCTGAACCCGGCCAAATCAGTATAATGGAAAGCCGACTTTGGCCGGCACCAACTGCTTTCCATCACGAAGCCGGCCAAACTTCAAGGGGGCGTGTTGGTAGGGTAACAAAGGCGGGACGAGGGCGTGCTCACGAGATGGCCGGCTTCGCCTGATAATGGAAAAAAGAAAGCTGGGCCTGATGAGCATTTTGCCGGCTTTACTTGGTCCCTTTTTTTCAGGACCAAGCTTCAAAAAGGTGCCCCAAATGACCACCGGAGGGAATCGGGGATGACTTCCCCTTACTCTCCAATTGGTCACCAACTCCCTCCCACCCCAAAAAAAGAAAAAAAAATATTTTTTTGCCAGCCTCTATGCCAGCCTCAAATGTCATACCCAGCTCCCTGACAGCAGTATGCAGGTCTCTGGAGCAGTTTTTTGTGGGTGCAGTGCACTTCAGGCAGGTGGAGCCAGGCCCATCCCCCCCTACCTGTTACACTTGTGGTGGTAAATGTTAAGCCCTCCAACCCCCCCCCAAACAAAACCCACTGTACCCACATGTAGGTACCCCCCTTCATCCCTAAGGGCTATGGTAGTGGTGTACAGTTGTGGGGAGTGGGTTTTGGGGGGGCTCAGCACCTAAGGTAAGGGAGCTATGCACCTGGGAGCTATTTTTGAAGTCTACTGCAGTGCTCCCTAAGGTGCCCGGTTGGTGTCCTGGCATGTGAGGGGGACCAGTGCACTACAAATGCTGGCTCCTCCCACAACCAAATGCCTTGGATTTGGCTGGGTTTGAGATCACCGGCATTAGTTTCCATTATTGGTGAACACTGATGCCGGCCATCTGTGACATTTGGCTGGCCCCAACCATATTATCGAAATGAAAGATGGCCAGCCATCTTTTTTGATAATACGGTTTGGGGCCGCTGTTTTGCGGTGCCGGCTATCTATTTGGCTGGCGCCATTCGATTATGCCCCTCTATATGTCACGACCAAACTGAATTAATCTCATCATTTCATCTTTTATTTTTGGCAAATTATGCCCTGTGTTTATCCCTGAGGGCATTTCAGCTAGCTTGCTCAGTTGGCTTTAAATGTGCTCTTTGTTGAAGACAGAAAACTTATTCAGGGGGTGACATGTTCATCCATCCATTCCCAGCCTCAAAAACATGCCTTGGGATGTTTTGTTTATGTCGGCAAACAGCACATCTTTCCCAAGTTGAGAAATACTGCATTGCATACAGGATAAACCATTTCACTGCTACAAGCAACGTTAAAAATAAACCCCAGTTGTAAAGTGATCATAATAAGATAATACATCTTGAATAATGTAATTTTTATTTTTAAAAAAACTGCCAACAGCATTAGATCCGCCACAATCAAGCAAATGGTTATATATCCTGTGTCCGGAAAAACATGAGCCCCCTAACCATTTTGTAATAACAACCTCAAACCTACACTGAATTAATTAAAATTTTATGTTCACAAAGTGACGTCCATTTGCATCACCAATGCCAAATTATAAAGGAATCCCTCTCCCGTTTAAGGGGTCCTTTTCCAAAGGCGTGCTGAAAAATGGCTTGCGGTAGTGTAAGTGTGGGTTTTGGGTGCGCACCAATCCATTTTTTATTGTGCCTGTAAAAAGGCCTTGTTTTGTGTTTTTAAAAAAATATATTTTTATTGAGTTTTTCAAAATAGAGCAAACAAAAGAAAAACAAAACAAAACAACTTATACTATACAAAACAATGTTATACATTAAGCTGAGATCAAACATTAGGCCTTGTTTTGCTGAAAATAGACGTGCGGAAAAATCAAAATTGCTGCGCGTCCATTTTGGGTCTGAGAACTTACTGCCAGCCATTGACCTAGCGGTAAAGAATCCGGGCAGTAATGACCTATGTGCGTCAAATGCCACTTGGCGCGCATCCATTACGCCCCCTGAAAATGAATATTGTTCAGATGCAATATTGGACGCGCGCCAAAAATGAAATTACTGCAAGAGCCATGTGGTAGTCGGACGGTAACTCCATTTTGGCGCGCGTTGGGCACACGTAGACGATTATGTGGCTTAGTAAAAGAGCCCCTTAGAGATTTTTAAGTTTTTACAAACTGCTGTCACAAATTTCAGTTTCTGTTAATTACTTACTTACCTGCTGACGTCATCCGTGAAGTCAGTGTGTGTTGATAAACAAAATGAAAAGAAGATTTGAGTTTTAATTAAAATACTCAGCTGAAAAAGGATATGGCATTAAAAGATCAGATTTAAACATTGAAACTGTTCATTGTGTTGGAAACTCTATCTTTTGGGTAGTGTTATTTGACATCTCACTAATGTTCAGTACTGGTCTCCGTATCTCAAAAAAGATATAGTAGAATTGGAAAAGGTACAGCGAAGGGCGACGAAAATGATAGTGGGGATGGGACGACTTTCCTATGAAGAGAGGCTGAGAAGGCTAGGGCTTTTCAGCTTGGAGAAGAGACGGCTGAGGGGAGATATGATAGAAGTGTATAAAATAATGAGTGGAATGGATCGGGTGGATGTGAAGCGACTGTTCACGCTATCCAAAAATACTAGGACTAGAGGGCATGAGTTGAAGCTACAGTGTGGTAAATTTAAAACGAATCGGAGAAAATTTTTCTTCACCCAACGTGTAATTAGACTCTGGAATTCGTTGCCGGAGAACGTGGTACGGGCGGTTAGCTTGACGGAGTTTAAAAAGGGGTTAGATAGATTCCTAAAGGACAAGTCCATAGACCGCTATTAAATGGACTGGAAAAATTCCTCATTTTTAGGTATAACTTGTCTGGAATGTTTTTACGTTTGGGGAGCGTGCCAGGTGCCCTTGACCTGGATTGGCCACTGTCGGTGACAGGATGCTGGGCTAGATGGACCTTTGGTCTTTCCCAGTATGGCACTACTTATGTACTTATGTACTTATGTTAAGGTGGATTCTACGAAACCACACAACATTGTTTGAAATAGATGTCACTTTGGGGTAGGATTACCATATGTCCGGATTTACCCGGACATGTCCTTTTTTTGAGAACATGTCCGGGCAACCGAGTGGGTTTTGCCAATCTGGACAAACAGGCAGGCTGGTGGGCGGGCCGTCCTATAGGATGGCCCGCCCACCAGCCTGCCCATTTGTCCAGAAATCCAGACAAACGGGCGGATTGCTAGCCTCCCCTCCCCTTAGTTACTACTGCCCTGGTGGTCTAGTGACCTCTTCCACCTTCAGGCAGGAAAGAGCCCCCTCTTTCCTGCCCGGAGCGCTGCCTTGAATGCATCCTTCCTGTTGCTGATCATGGCGCCGATTCAAAATGGCCGCCGAGGGTTGACGTGACCTCGCGAGACTTCAACTCTCGGCGGCCATTTTGAATCGGCACCGAGATCAGCAACAGGAAGTATGCATGCAGGGCAGCGCTCCGGGCAGGAAAGAGGGGGCTCTTTCCTGCCCCGAAGAGGTCACTAGATCACCAGGGCAGTAGTAAGGAAAGGGGAGGA
Source organism: Microcaecilia unicolor (assembly GCF_901765095.1). Lineage (NCBI taxonomy): Eukaryota > Metazoa > Chordata > Amphibia > Gymnophiona > Siphonopidae > Microcaecilia > Microcaecilia unicolor. Next base: position 87,315,939 of record NC_044043.1, on the reverse strand, counting down.
GGGTGACGGGGAGGGGGTTTGACAGGGGGGAGGGTGAAATGTCACAGGGGTGGGGCGTGAAAGGGGGCGGGATGGGGTGTGACAGGGGGCGGGGTGTGGTGGGGACAGGGCATGTGTCCTTTTTGGGGGACAAAATATGGTAACCCTACTTTGGGGTCCATTTACAAAGGCGTGTTAGTGTCTTTAGCGCACACTAAAAATAAGTGTACACTAAATGCTAGAAACGCCTATATATTCCTATGGGTGTCTGTCACGTTTAGTATGCGCTAATCAGCATGCGCTAAAAACGTTACTGTGCCTTTGTAAAAGACCCCCCCCCCCCCTTTGTGCATGTAAAATTCTAATTAATTTGGTGCAGGTTTGCAATTGTTATTGCAAAGTGTTTACGGGGCTCACTTTTTTCCGGGCACAGTGTATTTACATTCTTTTGGGGAAGAGTGTGGTAGGGAGCCTGCTACTTGTGGGCAGCCAATTCAGTCAGAACCGGGGCTAGCATTTCACATCATGTGAAGTGTCTGTTCACGCTTTCCGAAAATACTAGGATTAGGGGGCATGCGATGAAGCTACAACGTATTAAATTTAAAACGAATCGGAGAAAAGTTTTCTTCACTCAACGTGTAATTAAACTCTGGAATTCGTTGCCAGAGAATGTGGTAAAGGCGGTTAGCTTAGCGGAGTTTTAAAAAGGTTTGGACAGCTTCCTTAAGGAAAAGTCCATAGACTGTTATTAAATGGACTTGGGAAAAATCCACTATTTCTGGGATAAGCAGTATAAAATGTTTTGTACATTTTGGGGATCTTGCCGGGTATTTGTGACCTGGATTGGCCACTGTTGGAAACGGGATGCTGGGCTCGATGGACCTTTGGTCTTTCCCAGTATGGCAATACTTATGTACTTATATGTGCTTATGTATTAAAATTAATTTACTACCACTTTAGCTAGAAGTCAATCACAGAGGTTTACAACATATAAACTTAACATTATACTCATTCACTACTGTCTAACTCATCCATATGCCATAAACTCAAACACACACAGAGTTAAAACAGACCCAAAGGAATCCTGATTAGAAGGAATAGAAGCTTAGCAGAGATTAGGTGGCAATTCTGGTAATTGGGAGGCAAAGCCAAGGAATCATAGCAGGTCACAATGAATGATCAGAACACAGACAAATATCAAGAGTCAAAGTACTTCTGAAATAAAAAAAGTTTTCAAAGACTTCCTAAGTTGGGTAGGGATGGAATTCCATAATTTAACAGCAAAATAGCTAAAAGGGAAAGGGGACGATATACTGCCTTTCTGTGGTATTTTGCAACTACATTCAAAGCAGTTTACATATATACAGGTACTTATTTTGTATCAGGGGCAATGGAGGGTTAAGTGACTCACCCAGAGTCACAGGGAGCTACAGTGGGAATTGAACCCAGTTCCCCAGGATCAAAGTCCACTGCACTAACCACTAGGCTACTCCTATCCATATAACATTTATAATGAATCTTATTTGCTGAAGGAAGAGCTAAGTTTAAAGAATGTTGTCTACGAGTAGGCCGACTTAGTGATATATAGAGGACTAAATTAATGCAGTTGCAGACTTACATCAAAGCAGGGCTGGCCCAACCATTAGGCAAGACTAAGCTGCAGTCTAAGCAAAAGAAATAGGTCTTGACAGTTACACAAATTCAAAGGGTCATTAGTACATAGTTTAACCTGCATTTTTATAGGATATTTGTGTAATGATCATGATTGTTCAGTTCAATTATCAAAATCTTGTGTGTGTGTGTATGGGGGGGGGGGGGGGGGGGGGGGTAGTGGGGGCCTCTAAGTCAGAAATGTGAAAGTTAATTGAGAGTTGAAAGGTTTGCCTGAGATGCCCAGTACCCTTTCATTGATTCTGCATCAAAGTAATCAGTTTTGAACGTTGCCCCTAAGTTTCTAGGAACAACCCTAAAACTGAGAAATATTGGATGCCTGTAGGTACTGTATTAAGATGTGGTGGTGGATGTGCCTGGAATACTCGTCAGTGGGAGGTATAGGCGGTTAGCTTAGCGGGGTTTTAAAAAAGTAGTACTTGTAATACAAATCAGAGAAAATATTTTTTCACGCAACATGTAATTAAGCTCTGGAATTCGTTGCCAGAGATGTGGCAAAGGTGGTTAGCTTAGCGGGGTTTTAAAAGGGCCTGGACGGCTTCCTAAAGGAAAAGTCCATAAACCATTATTAAATTGACTTGGGGAAAATCCACTGCTTATTTCTGGGATAAGCAGCATAAAATGTATTGTACTTTTTCGGGATCTTGCCAGATATTTGTGACCTGGATTGGCCACTGTTGGAAACAGGATGCTGGGCTTGATGGACCCTTGGTCTGTCCCAGTGTGGCAATACTTATGTACTTATGACTGAATTCAAAAAGGTGTGGGATAAATACAGAAAATGTCTATATGGCAACAGGAATGGTTTCAGTGGAGATGCTCTATAGACCATAAATCATTTGCACTCAAAGCAAAACTTAAATGACATTCACACTTGGAAAAAAAATTTTTTGGAGGGGGGGGTGGTAACCTGCACGGAGCGGCAGGTACAACTGTTGCCACCTTTCTGGGCAGACTGGAGGGGCCATGCTGGTCTTTATCTGCCGTCATTTACTCACATTGCTAAGTACAGGAAGATGAATGTTTTAGAAGTGAAACAGGACTCGTGACAAGTTAATGCAAGGCACCACTGCTTTCTCAGCCTTTAATCATGTGAACAGCCAATGCAGGAAAAAACCAAACAATAACGTTCGTAATCTGTCACAAAGCCTATAATTTCTACATGCCTTATCCTTATTTTCTTCAGTACAGCCTGCAAAATGAGATAATGTATGGTCTCTCTCTCTCTTTTTAAAACAAGAAGCTAAGGACAACTTCTCTAGGAAATAAAAAGTATCCAGAAAGATTTAAATCCATAGTAAACTCTGTTATAAAAGGTGGCAACAAAGAGGAACAATAAACCACCCAACCAACGTGACCGTCGCTAACCTCCCTATGAACTTCAAACACTGAGTATCCATGTGCACTAAAGTCCTACCATTGTCCAGTCATACAGATAACGTGTTCTGTGTGACTAAAACTGGAATGTCCCTTGCATTCTGCCAGAAAATCCTTTTAGATACAGAAAATGTAATTAATCTGTAGTGATGTCAATTTTAGGAATTCTTCAACAAGGCAGGCAAAGATGCCCTGCATATATGCTATGTCTGTTAAACCAAAAATATGAGAAAAAGTCTGCAAACTGAAGACAGATGATACAATTCTTTAGTTTAAATTTTTAATCAGGCTTTTTTAACCTCCAAGCAGATTCCCCTCCATTCAGCTTCAGTGATCTCAGTGCCGAGATCTCGTTCCCAGGCCTTCATAAAAGGTAATTTTACAAAATCCCTTCCCCTAATAAATTCGTAGAGCTTTGAAATCCCTTTACCTTTCAAATCGATATCCCCCCCACAGATTTTCAAATTTTTCACATATGGTGGGATTGTCCAGTAATACAGGGGTTTTGGGAAGAAGTAACGAGCCTTCTAACAAAGGCAGTGGGCTCCTTGGTACCTTGCGATCCCAAGTGGTGTTTGCTGGGCTGGGGAAATAGAAGGGGAAAGAAATGGCAGTGTAGAATTAAGCGTATGGGCCCTGGCGGCAGCGAAAACAACTGTGGCTTTGAAGTGGAAGCAAACAAGGGCCCCCCCCCCCCCCATGGGGATGGATTGGGTTGAGAAGCTTAAAATGGTGGTTGCCATGGAAAAGTTGACAGATAAACGTAGAGGGCGATTTAATTCCTCTGCTGATGAATGGAAGCATATAGAGGTTATTCTGGCTGAAATCTAAGGGAAATAGACGGGTTAAATCAAACCAAATTGGAGGAAGGAGGGGGGGGGTAAGGGGGGAGGGTGGGAGGAGTGGAAGGGAGGGATCGGGGGGAGGAAGAAAAATGAAAAAGGATTTTGGAAACATGTTTATTTAAATGTATTTTTGAATGTTATGGGAGCTTATTGCTCCAGAATGCTGTTACCATGGTTGTTAAATAAAATTTATAAATTAAAAAAAAAATGTTTTAATCAGGGAGGAAAAGACTTCAGGAGTCAATTTGTAGTTGACGTTTTCAGCTTAAACTTTTTTACATCTCTTTCATTGGTCAAAAACTTCCCTTCTTTTTACTAGGTGCAAATTTTGATTTGTGCAAAATTTTGTTCTATAAAAATGCCAATTCTTTCATGAAAATTTTCAAAACATTCCCATGTTGTCACTCAAATTGCAAAATGAAACTTATCTCAGTATCCAATTGAGTCCTTCCATTTCATCGTCCAGCTTCTTTAGAGGTATCAGTTTCAAATTCTGCAAAGGCTCAAAATAGTATTAATAAAACATTCGTTATCAATTCATGATTAAAGCAATAATCTAACAATGTTATTAACTAACAATATTTTACTCGCTAGATTCAATTTTAAGATGTCCTTCCCTCTCCCACTGAGTTACACAGCACTCGCACTCACAGCATGTGATATTAATGTGATATAAAATAAAATATGTATACTGGATCCTGATCTGTCATTGTCATTTTCGGGACACAGACTGTAAAGGTCTGCCCAGCACTGGCCTTACTTCCCAACTACTTGAGTTGTGGTTGAAGCCCACTCCAGCCCATCCTGATCTGTCTTTGCCGTATACGAGACACAGACTACAGGATTCCACTCACACGTCATCTCACTTTCATTTCTGTCTGCTTCTGTCGTCCAATCACACACTTCCAATACGATGGTTTCAATTTATCAAATCCCACTAATTACATTAGTACATAAGTATTGCCACACTGGGACAGACCAAAGGTCCATCGAGCCCAGCATCATGTTTCCAACAGTGGCCAATCCAGGTCACAAATACCTGGCAAGGTCCCAAAAAAGCTCAATACAGTTTATGCTGCTTATCCCAGAAATAAGCAGTGGATTATCCCCAAGTCAATTTAATAATGGTATATGGACTTTTCCTTTAGGAAGCCATCCAGACCCTTTTAAAACCCCGCTAAGCTAACCACCTTTGCCACATCTCTGGCAACGAATTCCAGAGCTTAATTACACGTTGAGTGAAGAAATATTTTCTCCGATTCGTATTAAATTTACTACTTTGTAGCTTCATCGCATGCCACCCAGGCCTAGTATTTTTGGAAAGAATAAACAAATGATTCACTTCTACTCATTCCACTCCACTCATTATTTTATAGACCTCTATCATATCTCCCCTCAGCCATCTCTTCTCCAAACTGAAGAGCCCTAGACGCTTCAGCCTTTCCTCATAGGGAAGTCGTCCCATCCCCTTTATCATTTTCATTGCCCTTCTCTGTACCTTTTCTAATTCCACTATATCTTTTTTGAGATGCAGTGACCAGAAGTGAACACAATATTCGAGGTGCAGTCACAGCATGGAGCGATACAAAGGCATTATAACATCCTCACGTTTGTTTTCCATTTCTTTCCTAATAATACCTAACATTCTATTTCCTTTATTACCTGCCGCAGCACGCTGAGCAGAGGATTTACTACTACTACTACTATAAATCACTTCTATAGCGCTACCAGTCGTACGCAACGCTTTACAATTGAACATGAAGAAGACAGTCCCTGCTCAAAAGAGCTTACAATCTAAATCAGGACAAACAGACAGGACCAAAAAGGATAAGGGAAGGACAGACAGAAGGACACATAAGGATAAGATAAAAGTTACAAGTCAGGAGTCGAAAGCAGCATCAAACAGGTAGGCCTTTAGCCCGGACTTGAAGGCTGCGAGGGATGGAGCTAGACGTAATGGCTCAGGAAGCCTATTTCAGGCATACGGTGCGGCGAGATAGAAGGAGCGGAGTCTGGAGTTAGCGATGGAGGAGAAGGGTGCAATTAGGAAAGATTTGCCCAGTGAACGGAGTTTTAGGGAAGGAGTGTAGGGAGGGATGAGGGTGGAGAGGTAGTGAGGGGCTGCAGAGTGAATGCACTTATAGGTCAACAAGAGGAGCTTGAATTGTATACGGAAACGGATAGGGAGCCAGTGAAGTGATTTCAGGAGAGGGCTGATATGGGCATAACGACTTTGGCGAAATATTAGTCATGCGGCAGAGTTTCTCCAAAGTCATCACTTGTCATCATCCTGATTTACATGTTTAATTCTGCAATTTCTACCAAAGTATGCTCCATTCTACATTATTGTTTAAAACTTTGGGTTCTAAGCTTGTAATCTATAAAACCACTATTCATGTTGCACAGCAACATTTTAGCTTTGTCACTATTTCTGACCATACAAAACAAAATATTTGGTGCTGAATAAAGTTACTTCAACTTACCATTGGCTGGTGAGATTCTTTGGTCCACGTCCACCCCTACTCTTTTGTTTTGGCTGTTGATCTACACGTGGGGGGTTTCTTTCCCTGACCTGTTGGTTATTGTTTTGACGTACTTCAAGACATGTAACATAACAGTAGATCTGTGATGTCCTACCAAGTTGTTATCATCTCTACTTCAGGAAGCAGGTGAAAGCTTGGCTCTTCAACCAAGCCTTTAATGGAAGAAGTAACTAACTTGTTAGTCTAACTCACACACACAAGGATTGCCTCGGGCTGCACATACTGAAGCAGGACATGTTTATCCACTCCTAGCCTAGCTGAGATAATATTTAACCATCTCTCTGACCTCAGGTGCAACTTTCTTCAAATCAATCACCTTACTTTCTAATTCTTCCTACTTTCTTACTCATCTATATGTTACAACTTTGCTTTACCCCTCACTACCAATTATAATGTTCTAGTACATATATGTGTAGTCATTGCAAGTAGTATACCATGCCATACTTTGTATTGTTGTTCGAATATTTTTACTGCTCTAATTGCCTATTGCTCATGTTTGATCTATTCTTACTGTACACCGCCTTGAGTGAATTCCTTCAAAAAGGCGGTAAATAAATCCTAATCTATATATATAAAAGGCAACCCCAACGTTCTGAAGCCTCCACGGAAGTTGAGGCGCCCGAGATATCCGGTGTGCCCTGGAGTGTCTGCACCGCCCTCGCGTCAAAACGTCATGACGTCGAGGGCGGACCTATTGACACTCGAGGGCCGAAATGGCCCACAGCGAACAAGGCAGCAAGTAGCTTCGAGGGACGGAGGGAGGGCGAACAACGCAAGTACCTTCGACGGACGGAGGGAGGGGGCCCCTTGCTAGCGCCCGTTTCATTCCGCTCAGAAACGGGCATTTTTTCCTAGTAAATAAATAAAACAACATTTGTTTTCAGTCTTTGGTCTTTTGTTGCCAGTAATAGGGGCAGGCTGAGCAGCTCTTTCAGATTCCAGTCCTGCAAATAAGTGATCCTTAACCGCCTATTTTTTAAATATGGATTCACCCTCACCATTTTCCAATATTTTCTCACAACCCACATTGTTGGGTGAGCTTGGGAAGCTTTGTTGGAAGCATTTTGTGTATCCCAGACCATGGTTGCAGTGGGGGGGGGGGGGGGCAGTGGGGGCAGTCCGCCCCGGGTGCACGCCGCTGGGGGGTGCCGCGGCGCGTGCCTGTCGGCTCCGAGTTCGCTAACTTCGCTCATTCGCTGCAGCTCCCTCTGCCCCGGAACAGGTTACTTCCTGTTCCAGGGCAGAGGGAGCTGCAGCGAACGAGCGAAGTTAGCGAACTCGGAGCCAACAGGCACGTGCCGCGGCACCCCCCCCCCCCAGCGGTGTGCACCCGGGGGGGGTGTCATTTCGCCAGGGGGGGAGGTGTCATTTGGCAGGGGGGACGCATCGGCGATCCGCCCCGGGTGTCATCCAGGCTAGGAACGCCACTGCATGGTTGTGATAATTACTGTTTACCATCAATAAAAATGTTGAAACACTAAAAAAAAAAAAAAAGTTGCCAAAAATTGCGTGCTCAAATTTGGGCATGCACCCAATTTTCACACGTAATAACAAGCTAATTAGCGCTCATTGGCTTTTTAACAAGCAAGTATTGTCACTAATTAGATTAAATTGGGATGTACATGAATAAATGTAGGTGCAGGATCCGCGCCTAAAATTTATACACGATCTGAAAAAGGCGCCGAAATTGGCAGGTCATGGACATAACAAGAGCATTTCTAAAAGTTATTTATTTAATTTATTTAATACACTTATACCCAGGGGCGTAGCCAGACAGCAGATTTTGGGTGGGCCTAGACAAGAAATGGGTGGGCACAAGTGTTCTCCCCCCTCCCCCACCAACTTAAAAATATATCTCAGCTGACAGGAAAACACTGCTCTCTACCTTGGCAGCCTGCTGCAGGCATGCGCTGAAAACCGAGCATGCACAGTTGCCAGTATCGGCAGCTTAGGAAGCTCAGACTTCTGAAGTGGACAGCAATGTTTTCAGCACCATCAGGGGGAAGTCTTCAGCTGGTGGAGCTTGGGATCCCCACCAGCTACCACTGTGTGCTGCTGTTGGGTGGGCCCCGGCCCACCCAGGTCCACCTGTGGCTATGCCACTGCTTATACCCCACATTTTCCCGCTAGATGCAGGCTCAATGTGGCTTACACAGAACCGTAGGGAAGACCTCAGTACGGAAAGTACAATTAAGCAGTGTAAAAGAAAGGTAATAAACAAATAGGTATCATTTAGACAACAAAGGTGGCAAAAGTTACACACATTGTTATAGAGTAACACGCCCAATATAGGTGCATTGATTTGCACCATGTTTCAGTTGGTGCAAGAGGCCGCGCCTAAAGTTAGGCACAATTCCCACGTGTAAGCACTATTCTATAAAGCATGCTGAAATTCATGCATAGTTTATAGAATAGTGCTTTTTTCAGTGCCACATATAGCATCTACCCTAATATGGGCTAGCCCCCTCATTCTATAATTGATGCACACAGTTAGGCATGCAACTGAGTTCGATTCCCACTTCAGGCACAGGCAGCTCCTTGTGACTCTGGGCAAGTCACTTAACCCTCCATTGCCCCATGTAAGCCGCATTGAGCCTGCCATGAGTGGGAAAGCGCGGGGTACAAATGTAACAAAAATAAAATAGATACTATTGGAGATTCTACATGGAATGTTGCTACTATTGGAGATTCTACATGGAATGTTGCTATTCCACTAGCAACATTCCATGTAGAAGGCTGCGCAGGCTTCTGTTTCTGTGAGTCTGACGTCCTGAACGTACGTGCAGGACGTCAGACTCACAGAAGCAGAAGCCTGCGCAGCCACATTGGTGATCTGCAAGGGCCGACTTCTAGTGGTTAGGGTGGTGGACTTTGCTCATGAGGAACTGAGTTCAATTCCCGCTTCAGGCACAGGCAGCTCCTTGTGACTCTGGGCAAGTCACTTAACCCTTCATTGCCCCATGTAAGCCGCATTGAGCCTGCCATGAGTGGGAAAGCGCAGGGTACAAATGTAACAAAAATAAAATAGATACTATTGGAGATTCTACATGGAATGTTGCTACTATTGGAATGTTGCTATTCCACTAGCAACATTCCATGTAGAAGGCTGCGCAGGCTTCTGTTTCTGTGAGTCTGACGTCCTGAACGTACGTGCAGGACGTCAGACTCACAGAAGCAGAAGCCTGTGCGGCCACATCGGTGATCTGCCAAGGACTTCTACATGGAATGTTGCTAGTGGCGACTTCTACATGGAATGTTGCTAGTGGAATAGCAACATTCCATGTAGAATCTCAAATAGTAGCAACAGTGGAGGAGTGGCCTAGTGGTTAGGGTGGTGGACTTTGGTCCTGAGGAGCTGAGTTTGATTCCCACTTCAGGCACAGGCAGCTCCTTGTCACTCTGGACAAGTCACTTAACCCTCCATTGCCCCATGTAAGCTGCATTGAGCCTGGAAAGCGTGGGGTACAAATGTAACAAAAATAAAAAATGATGTGCTTCAATGGCCCTTAATTGGCGGTAAGTATCAATAATTAGCATTATCTATCATTAATTGGCACTAATTCTCAATTATGTACTTGAATGCATTCACTCTGCCGCTCCCCAGTACCTCTCCACTCTTCTCTCTCCCTACGCCCCCCCTCGGGTACTCCGTTCTGTAGATAAATCTCTCTTATCTGTCCCCTTCTCCTCTACTGCTAATTCCAGACTCTGTTCCTTTATCTTGCTGCACCTCACGCCTGGAATAGACTTCCCGAGCCTGTACGTCTAGCCCTGTCTTTGGCCATTATCAAGTCCAAACTTAAAGCCCACCTCTTTACCACTGCTTTTGACTCCGAACCACTACTCACTTTTATCCTCACCTCTTTTTCCCTTACCCTTAATTGTTCTGCCTGTTTACCTGTCTTATCTAGATTGTAAGCTCTTTGAGCAGGGACTGTCTTTTTTTGTGTATGGTGTACAGCGCTGCGTATGCCTTGTAGTGCTATAGAAATGATAAGTAATAGTAGTAGAGTTAGCAGCCAGTGCTATAAATTGGGCACACAATTTCTGTAGTTCACATCTGCAAAGGGTTCTCCACATGAGTAGGTATGGGTGGACCAGGGGTGGACCATGGGTGTTCCAACTATTTGGGGCAGACTTTATAGAACAGTTTCTCCTAATGCATTGAGTCGCAAACATTTACGTCTGCCATACAGCAGGAATAAGTGGTCGCACCTAATCATAGATGCATCATTGCTAACTTAGGGGTCCTTTTACAAAGGTGCGCTGAAAAGTGGCTTGCAGTAGTATAGGCGCAGGTTTTGGGTGCGCGCAGATCCATTTTTTAGCTCGCCGGTAAAAAAGGCCTCTTTTTTTTGCCAAAAATGGGCGTGCGGCAAAATCAAAATTGACCTAGCGGTAAAGAATCTTGGCGGTAATGACCTACGAGCGTCAAATGCCACTTTGTGCCAGAAAATAGAAAATATTTTTCAGACGCACGTAGGGAACGCGTGCCAAAATTGAAATTACCGCAAGGGCCACGCGGTAACCGGGCGGTAACTCCAACTTGGCGCGCGTTCAGTGCACATAGGCGCCTACACGGCTTAGTAAAAGGGGCCCTTAGTCTCTAATGGCTTTGGCTCAGAAATTTGGCACTTACTTTCTAGCACCCTATATAGAATTGCCCCATCTCTGCACTCTGAACTGAAAACTTCATCACCCAACTCATATCATCCTCCGCTTCTATGTTCTTCTTCGTTCCTTTCAATAACAAATCCCTGTTTATATAGTTTGCTCTTTTGTAGGCAGCAGGGCCGCTGAGAGACAAAGTCAGACCCAGGGCAAACAATCTTGAGGGCGAGGTCCCCTCCCCCACTGCATCATCAGTCAAAAGTAAAGTCATTGGCTGGCAGACAGTAGCGATCAAGACTGCTCTGCCAGCCACGGGTCCTTCTTCCTGCCACCTCCCGCCTCCTGTGAAGTAACTTCCTGTTTCCACATAGGCGGGACGCAGCAGGAAGCAGGACCCGTGGCTGGCAGAGCAGTCTCTCTCGATTGCTGCTGCCTGCCAGCCAATGACTCTGAGCCAAGTGGGGCGAGGGTTTGGAAGGGAGGGAAAGATGCTGGATCTGACTGAATGAGGGTATCCATGATCTTTCTAAATTTTTTTAGGAGCTGAAATCTGGTCACCATTTTGTTTTTGATGTCAGCCACTGAAAATTATCACAAAGCATTTCACCATAGAAAAGAAAATTCTGGAACAAGGACTTATGATAGGAGGAGAGAAGGAGCTTTTTTTTTGATGGGTTGACGTGGGCTTCATTTACTGTACAGTACAACAACAGGAATGGATAACAGGCAGGCTTATCCGACATTGCTGCCTGGATGTCCAACCGCCACCTGAAACTGAACATGTCCAAGACCGAGCTTATCGTCTTTCCACCAAAACCCACTTCTCCTCTTCCTCCACTTTCTGTCTCAGTTGATAACACCCTCATCCTCCCCGTCTCATCTGCCCGCAACCTCGGAGTCATCTTTGACTCCTCTCTCTCCTTCTCTGCGCATATCCAGCAGATAGCCAAGACCTGTCGCTTCTTCCTCTTTAACATCAGCAAAATTCGCCCTTTCCTCTCTGAACACACCACCCGAACTCTCGTCCACGCTCTCATTACCTCTCGCCTGGACTACTGCAACTTACTCCTCACCGGCCTCCCACTTAGCCATCTATCCCCCCTTCAATCTGTTCAGAACTCTGCTGCACATCTCATATTCCGCCAGAACCGATATACTCATATCACCCCTCTCCTCAGGTCACTTCACTGGCTTCTGATCAGATACCGCATTCAATTCAAGCTTCTTCTTCTTACCTACAAATGCACTCAATCTGCTGCCCCTCACTATCTTTCTACCCTCATCTCCCCTTACGTTCCCGCCTGTAACCTCCGTTCACAGGATAAATCCCTCCTCTCAGTACCCTTCTCCACCACCGCCAACTCCAGGCTCCGCTCATTCTGCCTCGCCTCACCCTATGCTTGGAACAACCTTCCTGAGCCCTTACGCCAAGCCCCCTCCCTGCCCGTCTTCAAGTCTTTGCTTAAAGCCCACCTCTTCAATGCTGCGTTTCGCACCTAACCCTTACCGTTCAGTGAATCCAGACTGCCCCAATTTGACTGCCCCTATCGGACCGACCGTTCACTTGTCTATTACATTGTAAGCTCTTTGAGCAGGGACTGTCTCTCTTTGTTAAATTGTACAGCGCTGCGTAACCCTAGTAGCGCTTTAGAAATGTTAAGTAGTAGTAGTAGGAGGGTTCTGAGATTATCAACTCTATTCAGTATTTGCTGCACTGGGAAAGATGAAATGCCTGTAACTGGAACATTACTTGGAGGTCACACAAATTACATAGTAAACTTGTTTGTAGTGCAGTTGTAGGTCTTATAAATACTCTTTTGCTGTTATTAACTGTTCTCCTGACAATCCTAGCTCGTTAATTTTTCTATTCTGTCCTGTTTTGCGCTTTTATTCTACCTTACCAGTTCAAAAGATTGATCCAGACCTGCCAGGTTACTAGCCATGGTCTGAACATAGTTTCTTGTGGGTTAATACAGAGTTTATTCATATGTAGCAGGATTAACATAGGGGTCCTTTTACTAAGGTGCGCTGAAAAATGGCTTGCGATAGTGTAGGCGCGGGTTTTGGGCGTGTGCCGATCCATTTTTCAGCGTGCCTGTAAAAAAGCCCTTTTTTAAACATTTTTGCCGAAAATGGACATGCAGCAAAATCAAAATTGCCGCGCGTCCATTTTGGGTCCGTGACCTTACCACCAGCCATTGATACCTAGCGGTAAAGTCTCACACGGTAACCGGGCGGTAATGACCTACACACACCAAATGCCACTTGGCGCGCATCCGATATGCGCGTCTCAAAAGAAAAATTATTTTTTGGCCACGTGCCAAAAACGAAATTGCCACGAGAGCCACTCCATTTTGGTGCGCGTAGAGCCTTACATAGCTTAGTAAAAGGGCCCCATAAATGGTAAACAGGTTTCCTTCATCTTGTTAACTTAAAAGACAGAATAGGGTCTTTCTTCTCCGCATCGACTCAGCTTGGGATCGCCGGCATCCCTCACACCAACTGTTCAGCGGGGATATCCCGGCTTGCCTTGCTGGTTCCGGCTGCTACGGGGAGACGGCAGCCTCTGCTCCGGGCAACATGGGCTGTGTTGTTGCTGGGCCCGTTGGCATCCTGGGCCCCGCCTGCTTTGAGTGTGATCCGTTGAGCCGCTCTTCGATCGTTGATCGCTGCGGCTAGGCCGTTGGGCCTTTTGGACCTGCGTCTCCTGGTTGCTGTGTCCGACGTCTGGGGAGCTGGTGTGGTCGGTTGACGAGCAACTTTCGTCTTCTCCTTCTGCAGCCTGCTGTTTTGACTCGGCAGCTCTCGTCACTCACTCGAAGAGTCATGGCCTTCTCATCGTCGGAGTTTGTACAGGCAGACTCAGAGATTCAGCCTATTCCTGAGCTTCATCATAACGCCTGCAGTCGTCATCATTTGCGGGCCATCTTTATCTCTATTTTTTTCTGTTTCTTCCCCTCCCTTCTTCCTCTGTGCCTTTTTCTCTACTGACATTGTAATTGTTTCTTCAGTTCTTCTTTGTAAGCCGCTTTGAGGCTGCTTTCAGTGGTATAAAGCGGGGTATAAATGTTCTGAATAAATAAAGAATGGAGCTCGGCTACATCTCAGCACTGCAATCCAGTAACACTGAAGCAGTTTGTAAACCGTCGTAACCCACAATCAATTTAGGCCACAGACACAGCAACTATTTCAATGGACTCAGCAAGGTTAGGGTCAACCTCATCTGATGCTGTCCCCTGGCTTTTCTGGGAACAATGTCTTTTTCCCAGCAACCTTCTTTTAAATCCTTGAAGATCAATATGAATATTCAGGATTGCGGTTTGCATGTCTGAGCTTGGGGGAGCAGGCGAGCTCTTTCTGTTTGCTCAGCTGTAGTTCAGGACAGTTATTACACAGCTGCTTAAAAGCAAAGCGCCAGCCTTTCATCCCAGCCGTCTAAGGATTCAAGGCCAGCCAGAAATTTTTCATCCTAACAAAAGCAGAAACTTTTGAGGTCTGTAGTACTGAGACGTTAACAGAGCCACAGATGGGAGAGTTCAGCAAGCAAAGTCCAGATAAGGGAGTCCTTTTATCAAATGGAGGTAGGGTAGCGAGGGGTGTGCCCAGGTGCTTGGCAGTAGTTCTGAGTTTTCTGCACACCATTTCCCATGCTAGAAAATCATGTTTATTTTCTAGTGCAGGGGCGAGGAGTAGGCATTCCCGACAGGAATTGGACAGCATGGGCACAGTGCTGCTAATGGAGTGGAGGAATGGCCTAGTGGTTAGTGCAGTGGATTTTGATCCTGGGGAACTGAGTTCAATTCCCACTGCAGCTCCTTGTGACTCTGGGCAAGTCACTTAACCCTCCATTGCCCCTGGTACAAAATAAGTACCTGAATATAAGTAAACCACTTTGAATGTAGTTGCAAAAACCTCAGAAAGGTGGTAGATCAAATCCCATTTCCCTTTCCCCCTCTCCCTTATGACATCACAATATCAGAAGTGAGCCAAGTATTGGGCAATCAAGCCATTGTGACATCACTGATGAGGTTGGCTCTTATTGGTGGAATGAGTAGAGGAGTAGCCTAGTGGTTAGTGCAGTGGACTTTGATCCTGGGGAACTGAGTTCAATTCCCACTGCAGCTCCTTGTGAGTGACTCTGGGCAAGTCACTTAACCCTCCGTTGCCCCTGGTACAAAATAAGTACCTGAATATATGTAAACTGCTTTGAATGTAGTTGCAAAAACCACAGAAAGGTGGTATATCAAGTCCCATTTCCCTTTCGCTATTTGAGATCCTGTCTGTCTGTCCTGATTTAGATTGTAAGCTCTTTTCAGCAGAGACTGTCTTTTCTTCATGTTCATTTGTGAAGCGCTGCGTACGACTGGTAGCGCTATAGAAGTGATTTATAGTAGTAGTAGTAGCGAGAATTTGGGCCGCTTTTTTTGGACCCTTTTTTTTCACGAACAAGTCCCCAAAAAGTGCCCCAACTGCCCAGATGACCACCGGAGGGAATCGGGGATGACCTCCCCTGACTCCCCCAGTGGTCACTAACCCCACTCCCACCAAAAAAAAAAAGAACTTTAAAACCTTTTTTTGCCAGCCTATATGCCAGCCTCAAATGTCATACCCAGCTCCATCACAGCAGTATGCAGGTCCCTGGAGCAGTTGTTAGTGGGTGCAGTGGACTTCAGGCAGGTGGACCCAGGCCCATCCCCCCCCCCCTACCTGTTACACTTGTTCTGGTAAATGGGAGCCCTCCAAACTGCCCCCAAAACCCACTGTACCCACATCTAGGTGCCCCCCTTCACCCAAAAGTGCTATGGTAATGGTGTAGAGCTGTGGGCAGTGGGTTTGGGGGGGGGGATTTGGGGGGCTCAGCACCCAAGGGAAGGGAGCTATGGACTTGGGAGGTATTTTAATTTTATTTTTTTTACTTTTTACAAGTGCCCCCTAGGGTGCCCGGTTGGTGTCCTGGCATGTGAGGGGGACCAGTGCATTACAAATCCTGGCCCCTCCCACGACCCAATGCCTTGGATTTGTTCGTTTTTGAGCTGGGCGCCTTCGGTTTCCATTATCGCTGATACCGCCCAGCTCAAATCCGCCCAAATGCGATGCATTTGCCCGGCACAAACCGTATTATCGAAACAAAAGATGGACGCCCATCTTTTTCGAAAATACGGTCTGTCCCACCCCTTCGCGGACCCGTCCTCGGAGATAGTCGCCCATGGAGATGGGCGTCCGCGTTCGATTATGCCCCCTCTATGTCACTTACTTGGCTATTTGGATGCTCTTTTCATTATTTTATCTAGATTTGCATTGTCTGTATGTTCTTATGTTTTGACTATAGTGGTTTTAAATTTGATTTATGGGTATATGAGTAGACTGAATTGTCCAACTGGTCTTTCTCTGCCATCATCTACCCCTAGCAGTGCTTCTGTTTCAAAGTGTTTGAAATGAAACATACGCTAATGAAATAGAAATGGTGTGACCTAAAAAAATTGTCTAGATTCTTTAATTCCCCTTCCCCCTGCCCCCCCCCCCAAAAAAAAATAGAGAAGGCAATTGGCTAGATTCAAATAGTTTGCTTTCTGAACCGTTAAAGGCTATAAAAATGATCTAGGAATGATTCATGAGTGGACATCCCCAATACCATAAAATAAAAAGTCCCAAGCATTTGCTTCATATGAATTGCAAATAGAGAGGAACTTTTGTAGGCTTCAAGATATGGAGTCATGTTATTTCATAACCATTCTCAAGAATTGTTTTTCCAAGCCATGCTATTGATGCTCCATTTAGCCAGTGGTAATTTTTTGCTAAGTCATACTAGATCGGTGACCTGGAACCTTTCCTTTTCTGCCCATATCCAGCAGACAGCTAAGACCTGTCGCTTCCGCCCTTTCCTCTCTGAACAGACCACCCGAACCCTCGTCCACTCGCTCGTTACCTCTCGCCTTGACTACTGCAACCCTCTTCTCGCTGGCCTCCCGCTCAGCCACCTATCCCCCCTTCAATCTGTCCAAAATTCCGCCGCACGGCTTATCTACCGCGTGAACCGATACTCTCACATCACCCCTCTCCTCAAGTCGCTTCACTGGCTCCCAATCCGCTACCGTATACAGTTCAAGCTTCTCCTATTGACCTTCAAGTGCACTCAATCTGCAGCCCCCCACTACCTCTCTGCCCTCCTCTCCCCGTATGTTCCCACTCGTAACCTCCGCTCTCAGGACAAATCACTTCTATCTGTACCCTTCTCTACCACCGCTAACTCCAGACTCCGCCCCTTCTGCCTCGCATCACCTTATGCCTGGAACAGACTTCCCGAGCCCATACGCCATGCGCCCTCCATGCCCATCTTCAAGTCCTTACTCAAAGCCCATCTCTTCTCCCTTGCCTTTGGCGCCTAACCACCTTCCCCATTCATATTACCTACACTGACTACATAGTTTGTAACCTCTAGATTGTAAGCTCTCCTGAGCAGGGACTGTCCTTCCCCATGTGAAACTTGTACAGCACTGCGTAACCCTGGCAGCGCTATAGAAATGCTAAGTAGTAGTAGTAGTAGTAGTTGTGCCTGGAACACCCTATTGTCCCCAGCCTGGTGGTCTTTTCCTTATAAAATTATCAGTGCATCCAGCCTGCAAATTTAACTACACCTTTGATATTTTTCTTATTTCCTCTTGTCCTCCTTAAAAATCTCTATTTCTGAAATTGGTCTTATCAATAGATATGGACTGCTTTAGGGGTGGTCAAGAGAGCTTTGATCCATCTATAATTTTTAGGGGGTTATTTCTCTGGGGGAAGAAAGATCTCATTTCCAGTTCAATTATAATTTGTCGGTACCTGGTCAAAATAGCCCCGACAAAAAAAGCTCCAAACAAACAAAGCTCCCGACAAAATAGTCCGTGACATAACAGCCACCGTCAAAACGGCCTCCCCACAACATAACCCTTGACAAGTTAGCCCCCCCGACAAAAGGACCCGATCAGGCTGCATTTTTTTCCTAATAATCTTACAGGGGATGCTCAGGCAGAGGGGGAGGGGATTGAGGAGAAGCCAATGGAAAAAGATAAAGGGGGGTGCAGGATAGGGAGGAGAGGGGGTGCTTGATGGGGGGAGGGGAGATTTAGTGAAAGACTGAGGAATAAGAAGCTGCAAAATCGGAGAGAGGAGAGAGTATTGCTCCGTGGTGCAACCACACCCGAATACTGTGTGCTCACTGCATCTCAAAAAAGACGTGGAGGGGCATAATCAAACGGGGCACCCAAGTTTTCCTGAGGGCGTCCTCGCGGGGCGTCCCGTGAAGGGGCGGGGAAACCCATATTATCGAAACAAGATGGGCGGCCATCTTTTTTTTTTTTTTTTGATAATACGGTCAGGGACGCCCAAATCTCAACATTTAGGTCGACCTTAGAGATGGTCGACATAAATGTTGAGATGGTCGACCTTAGAGATGGTCGTCCCCAGTTTTCGGCGATAATGGAAACCGAGGACGCCCATCTCAAAAACGACCAAATCCAACTCATTTGGTCATGGGAGGAGCCAGCATTCGTAGTGCACTGGTCCCCCTGACATGCCAGGACACCAACCGGGCACCCTAGGGGGCACTGCAGTGGACTAACTGATGCACTAACTGAACGGAAAAAGCCTTTCCCTTATCGATCCCTTAGCGATTCAGAAAGGAACGGGCATGCATGAAGGAAATCGCATGCAAATGAGCTGCTCACTGTTAGCACGATTTCCTTCCTAAGGAGGGGAAGCCAGTGCAGAGCAGCCAAGCATTATGCGTGGCTGCTCTGCGCATGCCAAAGACGATTGCATACATGCAGACAAGCTGCATGTATAATAGCCGTCTACAACCTTAGGAAAATACAAGTCCACATGAAAATGTCCAAGTGCTCGTCAGGGACGCCCTTCTTTTCTCCATTATCACTCGAGGACGCCCATCTGTTAGGCACGCCCCAGTCCCGCCTTCGGCACGCCTCCGACCCCCCCCCCCCCCCGGAACTTTGGTCGTCCCCGTGACAGGAAGCAGTTGGGGACGCCCAAAATTAGCTTTCGATTATGCCGATTTGGGCGACCCTGAGAGAAGGACGCCCATCTCCCGATTTGTGTCTAAAGATGGGCGCCCTTCTCTTTCGAAAATAAGCCTGATAGTAATACTTTTAGGGTTCATATTTTTTTTATTAAATCTTTCAGAAATCAAGCCAATACAGATAAGAAAAGTATTTGGGTCACATAACATTTGTAAAGTCAACAAACAACCCCCAAAATACTTACAATGCAAACCTACCCTCCACTCCCCCCCCCCCCCCCCCCACTTTATAATACTATGATTCCCCATTTTACTTTCCTACCCCATGAGCATAGTAGCACTTTTAAAACAAATAGGAAAATATATTTTTTTTTCACTCAACACATAGATAAGTTCTGGAAGTGATTGGCAGAGGATGTGATAAAAGCAGTTAGCATAGCTGGGTTTAAATAAAAGGTTTGCATACATTTCTATAGGTAGAGTCCATAAAGCGTTATTAAAATAGACCCAGAAAAAGCCATTACACTACTTATCCCTGGAGAGGAGTTGGTAGCATGGAATTCTACAAGTTACTTATGATCAGGGTTGGCCACTATTGGAAGCAGGTTACTGGGCTAGATGGACCTTTGGTTTGATCCAGTATGGCTGTTCTTATGCTATGTGCTTATGCTTAGAACTCTATTGCCTATGTTTGCTAAGCGGTGCTATGGGCACGTTAGTGTTTTTAACACATGTAAATAGTTTATGCGTGTTAAACGCCAACGCGCCCATAGAAATGTATAGGTGCGTTAGTGTTTAACGCACCTTAAATTTACAGGTGCGTTAAAAACGCTAACGCACCTTAGTAAACATACCCCTATGTGCTCAGACCAGAAAGACTGAGACAGGAGGACCCAGGTAGGAAACATTATGGGGTATGTTTACTAAGGTGCGTTAGCGTTTTTAACGCACCTGTAAATTTCAGGTGCGTTAATCGCTAACGCACCTATACATTTCTAAAAACGCTAACGTGCCCATAGGGCAGCTTAGTAAACATAGGCGTTTGTGTAGTCATTAGTCAACTAGTAGTTGGGAGGGGGGGGGGGGGTGACAGGGAAAGAGAGGGATGGGTAGGGGATTCTGGTGCTGCCTGTGGTTTTTTTTTTGGGGGGGGGGGGGGAGGAGGAAGAGGGGGAGGGCTGCTAAAGCCATGTTAGTTTTATAAGAGGCAGGGGATGTTCTAGTGAGATCCCCCCCGTCAACCAAGCTGTTTTGTTTTGATAGTAGTGTTGGGATGGGGGGGAAGGGTTTTGCACTATGATATTTAAACTAAAAATCTGTTATATATATTTCACTTGTTCTGTTACATAGTGTCTTTTGTTTTGCTTAAAATGGTGTTTTACAGGATTGTGCTTGGAGGGACAGCAGGCAATGGTGATTTTTAACTCTTTAATTTCAATCCGGGGAACGGGGGTGAGGGTGTGAAGACAGATGAGCCCCTGCCCCTGATCTTTGAAACCCCCCCGCTCAGCGTAACTAAAGTGATCTGACCTTTGCCTGGGGATTTCCCTGCCCCTCCCACCCAGCCACGAGGAGTATCAGCAGCTCAAGAGGGTCTGCTAAGCTTTCAGTTCGAGAGGAGCTGCGAGACTAGAGGCACCCCAGAGCCAAGTCCGGGCCCGATCTGCCCCTCCAACTTGCCAGCCGCTGTGAGTACGATCTCTCCCCCCCCCCCCCCCCCCAGGAGCCCCCTTTCCCTCGAGTCTGATCGCTCTTGCTAACCTCATCTGAAATACTGAATCCCCTGTGCCAGGGTTGCCAGGCTCTTGTCACTTGCTCAGCTAACTTAATTTATAATTTGCTGCATTTTTTCACTATAGATTTGGCCAGAAAGAGTAAACCCCCTTTTCTTTCTATGTAGCACCCATTCATTCTAGGAGAAAACTCTGAAGGCTACATTTCAAAGCCACGTGGTTACAGCAGCCAGAGGTTGAAAAAGGATCCTGGGAGCAGGGGTTGGAAAGAGAGAGGCTGAACTTTTCATTCAAGGCTGGTGGTTTAGCAGGGTGGCTCTCCCGTTTGTGTGCTGGAGCCCCTTTTCTGGGAAAAGCCCGGGGTCTTGGTGATACTTTTCGGGGGGGGGGGGGGGGGGGACATGATTAGGCCGTTTGTTGTTGGAGATCTTATAAAGAGGAAACTCTGAGCTTCCAGTGCTGTCCTGGACTGTTTCTTCTCCTCAACAGCAGGTGACACACGGCTAAATCCCGGGTAGTTATCTGCAAATAGGTATGTTGTCATTTGAGACTTGCGCGTGTGTAATACAGTTACTAATAAAGAGGGGTTTTTTTTTTTTGGGAGGGGGGGGTATGCTTTTATTTGTTCATTTTTAAGGAAAGATGAGAGACCCTCTGGTTTAAACAGCTTCACGTCCCTCCCTCCTTTCCATGATCCAGGTTTTGACTCTTGGGGTTGACTGTCCGTCCTTAGCTCGCGAGCCAGCCAGACCCTTAGCCAGAAAGCTAAATGACTCTTTTAAAAACATGCTTCATTATCTGTGGTAATCTGAAAATCTGATCTGCTTCAGGATGCTTTCTAGACTGTGAATCATTTTAGTGGAGACGTTGTGCCCTGACAGTTCTCATCAGCTGCAGTTTCTTCCACCCTTCCTCATTCCACTCCTTCCAGGAACTTTAAAATAGGGCAGCGGGTTAAAAAGATTTAAAGCAAAGCAAAGCCCGAGGGAGTCCCGGTCAGGGCATGGAGCTGCTTTTTGTTTTGACTTCCTCGGTTACCCTGCTCTGCCCCCAGCGGACTTACCTTGTGCTTATGCTCTGAGCTCTGAACATGTTTGGGATCCAGAGATCCAATTGTAATGTTAAGGAAAACAAACTATGTAGACATGGTAAGACCCTCTGGCTTGCTCCCTGATTTTCCTACTCTAACAGGCACAGTGAGATCCTGTGTTGAATTCTGTGCGTGTATTTGGGGGTAGGGGAGGAATGGGGGTCTCTACATATTCCCAAAGGGGATCCGGACTCGTACAGAAGGACAAATTATATAGTCACAGGAGCCAACTTTTCAAAATGTTTGGGGGTGCTAAACTTAATGGAAATTTCCCCTCCTTGGAAGCAGTCAAAGAGTTTGCTGAATATTGGGGGTGCTCACAGTACTCATTAGTGGAGCTGGCTCCTATGTCAGTCTTAATTATCTGACGTAAACGGACCGACCCGTTTGTTAGTCAAGTGAAAACACTGCATAAACAAGGCACAACAGAGTTCCCGATTTTCAAACATTGTTCCTAAAACAAAGATTTTTAATAGAAATAAATGTGATGTCACGTCTGTCCGGTATGCCTGATGGTCGGATAATAGACTGTACTGTACATTGTGGTAAAAGCCTTGAAAGAATTCAGCTAATCCCCCCCCCCCCCCCCCCCCCTTATCCCAAGTCATCAAAGACAGCGTGCGTAGTATTTTATCTAGCTATGAACTGAACTGGGATTTGTAGTATGGAATGTTGCTACTCTGAGATTCTGCATGGAATCTTGTCACTCTTTAGGATTCCAGAATCTTGGTATTCTTTGGGGTTCTACATGGAATATTGCTACTCTTTGAGATTCTGCATGGAATCTTGTCACTCTTTAGGATTCCAGAATCTTGGTATTCTTTGGGGTTCTACATGGAATATTGCTACTCTTTGAGATTCTGCATGGAATCTTGTCACTCTTTAGGATTCCAAAATCTTGCTATTCTTTGGGGTTCTACATGGAATGTTGCCACGATTTGGGTTTCTGCCAGATACTTGTGACCTGGCTTGGCCACTGTTTGGAAGCCAGGATACTGGGCTAGATGGACCATTGGTCTGACCCGGTATGGCTACTCTTCTGTTCTTATGTAAGTGCCTGGCCAAGGCTTAGACCAGCCAAGTGGTGTTTGATGAGCTGCTCTGCCAGTGTGGATTTCACACTGGTGGGTTGGTTTTAAAGGTCATTACCATTGTGGTCTCCTTGTGGGTGGCTACAGGGGGCTGCTATATAGTCATTTGTATAAGGATTGCATCAGTTTTACTGAAAATCATGTTACAGTCATAACGTGCAAATACGTATTAGTACATTACGTTCTGTGTTGTTTATGATGTAGTAAGAGTTTCTGTGCAGAGGTTTTGCTGATTACTTGAAAGATCAGGGCCAGGGTCCTGCTTCCCCTCCCTACACATTTTTATCATGATTACCTCCTGTCCCTCCAAGCAAAATCCTGTAAAAATACAATAGACATCATACTTCAACTCCCATCCACCAAAACAGCAACAGTCTTTCCGCAGTCCCAAAGTGTTGGTGGTGCTTGTATGTATGTAGGGAGGGGGGGGGGGGGGTTGGCTTCAACATAACACCCTCTGCCCCTTGCAAAATCAACAGAGGTTTGGCACCCCAACACTTCTCCCGTACCCACTAAAACAGGGGTCCTTAGTGTAACATCTCCTGACCCCACAAAAATAGTAACACTCATTGCCAAATCTAATTTCTGCCCCACTTTTTCACTCTGTACTGTGTAACATAGTAACATAGTAGATGACGGCAGAAAAAGACCTGCATGGTCCATCCAGTCTGCCCAAGACAAACTCATATGTGTATACCTTACCTTGAATTTGTACCTGTCCTTTACAGGGCACAGACCGTATAAGTCTGCCCTCCCCTATCCTCGCCTCTCAACCACCACCCCCTCTTCCCCCCACCTGCTCCGCCACCCAATTTCAGCTAAGCTTCTGTGTGGTAAGCAGCTTTGACTTCCCCCTTCTCTCTATTTTTGCCACTGCCCTCCGTCCAGCAGCCGCATCCTCTTTCTCCCCACATACTGTACCCAGCAGTTCTCCCCTTTCTCTCCCTCACCACCAGCCCTTTTCTCCCCACTTCCTTCTTTCCTTCCATCCCTTTGTCCCTTCTCTTCACAGCTGCCTCAACTCTGTGCCGTCCCACAAAGCACCAGAATATCCTCAAATAATCCCTTTCCCTGCAGCATTCCCCCACACCACTCTTTTCCCCCTGCTTACTATTCTGTTGGTACCTGTAACCAGGTGCCCCTAGGTGCAGCCAAGGATAGAACAATCTCCTCCAGCCAAGAAATAGATGTCCACCAGTAACTTCAATCTTAAGGACTTTTATTCTATGCAGGTTTCTAGTACACAGTTCCAACAGCAGCATAGCACAAACCAGGATTCAATACAGGCTTACAGGCTGGGCTCGTTATCCAGGGCACAATAAACAGTAATTCAGTTCCCAAGACAAACAGTTCTTTCAGTTCATCATCACAGTTCAGTCACTAAGCAGCATTTTCTACCTTCTATCCTCTTTACCTTCAGGAGAGTTCAATATTTTAGGGACTCCTTCTACCCAAGGGTTTTCCCCTGCATCAGCTTCCCAGTGAATTCAATACTTTTGGGACTTCCTCTCACCCAAGGAATCTCAGCCTGCTTCAGTACTTTAGGGACCTCCCTGCCCAAGGATTTTCAGCCTGCAACTGCTTCTCTCCTTCTGCTTCTCTCTCCTGAACTGAACTCCACTGCTGCTCTCCTGGGACTCCTTCCCACCTGCCTAATCAATCCCTGGCATCTGCCTTCACAACCAATCATTCTCCACTCATTAGCTTCTCTACACACCCATACCAGCTGAGTTGAGCATGAGCCTCATGAAGAGCTCCTGCACACAGGGTTTCCTAACTCTCTTTCCTGCTAGTGGCAGCAACTCTATACAACCTGCCAGCTTACACCCATGTCTTCCCTGATTGCAGCTAGGAGTCCAGTCCAGGTTTTCCATCTCACCCCCCTGGCTCCTTGCCTGCAATGCCTTCTGGGACTTGTAGTTCAGACTGAAACTGCCTTAATCCAACTATCCTGGATGTGACTTTATCACATACCATACTACTCTCCACCCACACTCATCCCCTTTCCGCCCCAGCACCAGTATTCAGCACTCTTCCCTCTCTCTCTCTCTACCCCCTCCACTCCTTCTCTGCCACTCCTCTCCCAGCGGCTAGTTGGTCACTCCAAATGTTTCTTACTTGCATCCTCCTGTCTGACTTTCTGTGGTCTGGTCCCACAGACTTCCAAGCATATGGCTGGAAGAAATGGGCTTTAGCAGCAAGGAGATGGGCAGATGGGCAGGCTGAAGCCAGTGTGGCAATAGAGTCCGAGGGATGGCTTGCAGGTAGGTCAGGCTGTGAAGATGAAACAGCGCCACCTCCTGTATTCATGCTCATAGCTGGTACGTGCATTATTGCAGCCAAGGACCCCTGCTTCCAGGGCTTCCCGGGCCGTGTGCGGGGCAGGGAGCAGCACAGGACCTGGAGGAGCCATAAACTGCTGCTGGAAGCCATGGTATAGAGAGGGTCTCCAGCATCCAGGGACCAGTGATTGCTTTGCTTTTCTCCTCTCCTCCCTCCCAGTTGACGGTAGGAGACCAAAGCACTGCTGACCCAGTGCCTCTGTAAACCACTCCTACTGCCCAGAGCACTTATGTCAATAAGGATCACCGTATGGTTCAAATGGCTTTAAGCAACGTGAGAAATGGGCTACTGATTAATCCACATGATGCAAGGAGGGAACCAGAGAAGCGATGGATAGTGCCTGTGAGCAATGGACAGAGGAATTACTATTTATTCATTTATTTATTAGGATTTATTTATCGCTTTTTTCAAGGAATTCACTCAAGGTGGTGTACAGTAAGAATAAATCAAACATAAGCAATAGACAATTACAGCGGTAAAAATAGTCAAATAATAATGCAAAACATGGCATAGTATACCACTTACAATGTCAACACAATGTGTAATAGAACATTTTAATAGTTATAATAATACCTACAAGAATCAGAGTTCAGGGCCATGGGGTTCTCACCCAAAAAGTTGATTACTAGATCCCTGATCAGAACTCCATCCTCTCTGATCCTGTGAAAGCATATAATTGTACATCATATACCATTAACAGTAACATAAGAAATTAAGTGTTGCCATACTGGGACAGACCGAAGGTCCATCAAGCCCAGTATCCTGTTTCCAACAGTGGCCAATCCAGGTCACAAGTTCCTGGCAAGATCCCAGAACAATAAAACGGATTTTATGCTGCCTATCCTAGATTATGCAGTGAATTTTCCCCAAGTCCATCTTAATAATGGCTTATGGACTTTTCTTTTAGGAAATGATCCAAACTCTTTTTAAACCCTGCTAAGCTAACTGCTTTTACCACATTCTCTGGCAACAAATTCCAGAATTTAATTGCACATTGAGTGAAGAAATATTTTCTATCCTCTGCTGGGTGCATTATAAAGTAATGCAAAACCCTGCAAGAACCAATAGCAAACCTGCCACACAACAGCAGTATTAGCAGCCAGGACTTGTACAACATCGACCCTACCTACGAAGTGACAGCACTGATAATTTTACAGCAGGCCCTAGAACCCCAATACATCTCTAAACCAGACTTCTACCGATTCCCACACAGAAAATAACTCTAGCAGAACATTTCATCTTCCTCACACACAAAGAACATGGACAGACCCTTCTTTAAATTCAAAATAAAGAATCACAAATTAGAAATATTCAGGTAACACCTGAGCTGGAAATTACAGGGCGCCAGACTCTGCAAGCAGTGCAACGCTGGAGAAAGAGAAAAAGAAACACAATTCTACCCCTCTCTGATACTGATCTTTCCCTTTCAGTTTTCTTTCATTTATTTTTCTGCTTCCTTATCCACTCAGATTTCCCCCTTCCTCCTTACCATCTGGTCATCAATCTCCTGACTATTGCATCTGGGTACTAGCTTTCCAACTCTTTCTCTCACATCTTTTCCAGCTCATCGGCACACTGAGTTACACTATCCCCAGCCCTCACGTGCTTCTTGTTCTTCAGGGCCGCCGAGGGACTGAGCTGGGCTCGGGGCAGGGCCACTGCCGCCCGCCCCCCCCCCCCCCCCCCCGATCATCACCGCTCCCCAGGATCATCGCTGCCACAACTGAGATACCTTGTGGCTGGCAGAGATCCCGAGGCCCCGCCAGTGGAAGAATCCAGTGCTGCTCTTCACTCCATGCTTCTACGGCCTCTTATTCCTCTCTGGTTCACTCACTGGCCCCTCTGTATCCCCCAGTCCAGCATCTTCCCTCTGTCCTGCAACAGCATCTCTCCATTTTCCCTTCCTTGTTTCCTCCCCTTGCTTCTTCCTATCTTCCTCATCCATATTGTTTCTGAATTTTGTTACCCGCTTTGAACCACTTTTATTGGAGTTGGCGGGATACAAGAACTACATTACACTTACATTTCATTTCTGTCTCCTCATCCCCCCCAGCATTGCCCCTTTTCCCCTCTCTCAGGGCCGCAAAGAGACAAAGCCAGGCCCGGGGCAAACAATCTTAAGGGCACCCCTCGCACACACAGACACCCCCCTCCCCTCCGCACCATCAGTCAAAATTAAAATTTTGATAATATCCACTCCGCTCTATTACAACCAACTGTCCGTACTAGGGTTATAACTAACACGTGTACTTATGTAATCAAGGGCGAGTCGCTGTAGAGGAACAGTCTGGCACAGGTTGCTTACAGGAATTGCGGTTGGCGGTGGCTGAAAGGTAGATTGGGGGGGAGGGGGGGTTGTGACAGAGAGAGAGGAGTGAGGCGCCACCAGTGAGGAGCTTTGGGGGACCACTAGACTGGGTGGGCCTGAGGCAAGTATGGGTGGGCTCGTGCCCACCCGTAGCTACGCCACTGGCTTGTGCAGAAAAAGGAAGTACAAGGAGGCCAGCGACGCAAATACGGAGCAGCCGAACCTAACATGGCGGCTGCCTCGTGTTGGCCCCTGGCCTGAATCGCCCTTCTGCTTCCGGCTTCCCCGCTTTCCCAGGTGACGAGGAAGGGAGACCCTCAGCGGCATTGGCGGGGAGACCGGAAGTGGGCGGGACCTCAGTGGGCAGCCTCCGTGCACTGCTTAAATGATTGCCGACGAGACAGAGTGGGTCTCTCGGCGGCAGACAGATGCATGGCCACGCTAGGGGCGGAGCATGGCTGGCCGCAGCGCCGGATTGAGAAGCGGGCTCTCTAGCTGGAAAGCATGGCGGAGAGCCGGAGCATCGGCAATTCCAGGTCCAGGGCTCGGGTGCTTCCTAGCGATTGTTAATGTGTTTTGATGTGTTTACAATAAAGCTGTGGCCATTTATTCCCAAAGAAAAAACTCCTGTCTCATGCTTGGTCTGTGTGGCACGATGGGTTAAGATGAGGGAGGGGGACCAGAGCGAGTGCAGCCTGCCCATGTTATTGACATAGGAGGTGGGACACGGCTGGAAGAGGGACTCATGGCCAGCAGAGCAGAGTTAACATGATAACCCGGCACACAGGAGCAGGAGACCAATCCAGCCTTCTGACTGTGCCTGCCACCGGAAGCTTGAAAAAAGTGGCTTTTCTATTGTTGGCGCTGGGCCCCCTTGGAGACTGGGGAATCTTGCCCCCCCCCCCCCCCCCCCGATGGCTCTGCCCTCTCTCCACTCACAGCATTCTCTGTCTCACCTCTGTCCCCCTTCTCTTTATCTTCTCATCTCCCTTATCTCTTCTCCCTTAAGCCATGACCCTCCTTTCCCACCCTCCCCCCCATCCTCTACTTGCTTGGAGTCATTGAACGATAGGCAACAGTGATCGAGAGAGACTGCTGTGCCGGACATGGGTCCTTCTTCCTGCCTTGTCCCGCTTATGTGGAAAGAAGAAGTTACTTCACAGGAGGCAGGACGTGGCAGGAAGAAGGATCCATGGCTGACAGAGCAGTCTCTCGATTGATCGCTTGCTGCCTGCCATTCAATAGCTCCAGACAAGTTCAGGACTGGAGGGGGAGCACAGTAGGCCCACTACATTATTTGCCTCAGGTCCAGCTTTGTCTCTGGGCAGCCCTGCTCCCCCCTCCCTCTCCCCTCACTATGCTACTGACTGGAAGTCAGATTTGTTAATGGCAACAAAGATTTAGGACATTGGTAAGAAAACTCAGGCACGGACCTGCTCTCTGATTTGCACAGAAAAATAATCTAGTCTTATGCTGTTTTTATATTTTATTATTGTAGTATTATATGTGCTCAAAATAAGTCCAAAAAAATTGCTTCTTGCGCACTTTTGTTTGAAAATAACTTTTGTACTTGATCATTTTGCAAATCAACTTTGTTTGCAGGTCAAAATGATACTGGACCAGCCCTCCGAAACAGCACAAGTCACCAGCTGCAGCTGAAAACTTGTCTTCCTTGAAGAAGGAGGGTGTCTTTGGGGTGGGATCCAGAGCTGAAGCCCCAAAGTAGAGGTTATTTGCCCGTAAAGGACCCTCTCAGCAGCTCAGCATGGAACACACATTCCCTGGCCTCCTATTTGTCATGCTGCTAGCCGTGAACCTCAGAAACCTCGTCAGTGCGAAGATCCCCTGTGAAGGGGCAAAATCTCAGGTCTGCCCTCCAGGTGAGACTTTCACAAGTCTATGAGCAGCAAAGATGTTTCCCATCTTTGCTTTCAGCTAGCATCCTTTCCATCCGTACTTCTTCCCCTTCGACTACAGATGCTAATCACATTTTCATACTGTTACTAAAGGAGAATCATCTCCAATTTGTCTGTGTTAATTTCTTATTGTTGCATCATTTACCATTAGCTGTAATTGATTGAAAACTCAGCATGGGTAAAATACCGGCGATGGCTCAGAATTTAAAACACTTGTCAAAGTGCAATAACGGGAAAGAGTTCTGGTCACATGAATATTGCGGTTTGTGTTAAGGAATAAGTATCATTTGAGAGCGGCAGCTCATCTTCCGGAGAAGGGGTTTTCAACCCAGTCCTCAGGGCACACCTGCTACTGCTGGAAGGAGAGGCTGCCACTGTGGGCGGGGCTGGGTGGAGTTATGGGTGTGGCTGGAAGGAGTTGTGGGCGGGGCAGGTTCTAAATCTCCCACATAGGAGGCTTGCCCCCTTGGCAGCTCTGGAATAGGGAAAGGGAAATGGGACTTGGTATACCGCCTTTCTGAGGTTTTTGCAACTACATTCAAAGCGGTTTGCATATATTCAGGTACTTATTTTGTACCAGGGGCAATGGAGGGTTAAGTGACTTGCCCAGAGTCACAAGGAGCTGCAGTGGGAATCGAACTCAGTTCCCCAGGATCAAAGTCCACTGCACTAACCACTAGGCTACTCCTCTACTCATTCCACCAATAAGAGCCAACCTCATCAGTGATGTCATAATGGCTTGATTGCCCAATACTTGGCTCACTTCTGATATTGTGATGTCATAAGGGAGAGGGGGAAAGGGAAATGGGATTTGATATACTGCCTTTCTGTGGTATTTTGCAACTACATTCAAAGTGGTTTACTTATATTCAGGTACTTATTTTGTACCAGGGGCAATGGAGGGTTAAGTGACTTGCCCAGAGTCACAAGGAGCTGCAGTGGGAATCAAACTCAGTTCCCCAGGATCAATAGGGCGTAGTGCAGATCCATGCATAACTTCTAATTACTGACAAGTGCTTAGTAACTCCAAAAATTGATTATGCACCTAATTGACCAATTACAAATCAAGGGGCTGGTGGTTGGGAGGCGGGGCTAGTGCTGGGCAGACTTCTACGGTCTGTGCCCTGAAAAAGACAGATACAAATCAAGGTAAGGTATACACAAAAAGTAGCACATATGAGTTATCTTGTTGGGCAGACTGGATGGACCGTGCAGGTCTTTTTCTGCCGTCATCTACTATGTTACTATGGTGCTCATTTTCAAAGCATTTAGACTTACAAAGTTCCATAGGTTACTATGGAACTTTGTAAGTCTAAGTGCTTTGAAAATATGCTTCTATGTATGCAGATCTGGGATTTGTGCCCAAATTTGGGTGACCTATACAGAATCCGGGGGGGTAAATGTCCAGTTATTTGCAGTTTAAAGCTAATGACAAAATAGTCCAATTGAGGCCGGTTCCAAGCCCAAAGGAGAGGCAGAAACCTTCCGGAACGAAAAGGAATTGACCTAAGAGAAATGTTTGACTATTGTGTCACAGTCCAAAGTGATCAGAGACCAATAAAATAAAAAACGGATGAGTAACTGAAAATACTTCTTTCTGCTTTGCTCTAGGTACTTTC
The DNA here is from genome assembly GCF_901765095.1 of Microcaecilia unicolor. Classification (NCBI taxonomy): domain Eukaryota; kingdom Metazoa; phylum Chordata; class Amphibia; order Gymnophiona; family Siphonopidae; genus Microcaecilia; species Microcaecilia unicolor. The sequence goes on along the minus strand of NC_044043.1, from coordinate 87,284,799 downwards.
TACAACACCACCAACTGTGCTGGCTGCGCTAGATGCCCTGCCGGCAGCTATTCCGATCAATCAAGCACGCGCAGCTACTGCAACAAATGCAGGATGTGTCGAGGTAACTTTTTTAAAAGATGGTTGGTATGCATCACTGAAGACACACAGATAACTACTACTACTACTTATCATTTCTAAAGCGCTACTAGACGTACGCAGCGCTGTACACTTGAACATGAAGAGACAGTCCCTGCTCGATAGAGCTTACAATCTAATTAGGACAGACAAACAGGACAAACAAGAGATAAGGGAATATTAAAGTGAGGATGATAAAATAAGGGTTCTGAACAAGTGAATAAGGGTTAGGAGTTAAAAGCAGCATCAAAAAGGTGGGTTTTTAGCTTAGATTTGGCCAGAGATGTAGCTTGACGTACTGGCTCAGGAAGTCTATTCCAGGCATATGGTGCAGCAAGATAAAAGGAATGGAGTCTGGAGTTAGCAGTGGAGGAGAAGGGTGCAGATAAGAGAGATTTACCCAGTGAACGGAGTTCCCGGGGAGGAATGTAGGGAGAGATGAGAGTGGAGAGGTACTGAGGAGCTGCAGAGTGAATGCACTTATAGGTCAATAAGAGGAGTTTGAACTGTATGCGGAAACGGATAGGAAGCCAGTGAAGTGACTTGAGGAGAGGGCTAATATGAGCATAATATTAGTCATGCAGTAGAATTTTGAACAGATTGAAGAGGAGAGAGATGGCTAAGTGGGAGACCTGTGAGAAGCAAGTTGCAATAGTCTAAGCGAGAGGTGATAAGAGCATGGATGAGGGTTCTGGTAGTGTGCTCAGAAAGGAAAGGGCAAATTTTGCTGATATTATAGAGAAAGAAACGACAGGTTTTAGCAGTCTGTTGAATATGTGCAGAGAAGGAGAGGGAGGAGTCGAAGATGACCCCAAGGTTACGACTGCAGACAGTGCTTGGTTTGTGAAGCCAGAGCGCAGTTGACCTACTGGCATGCTCAGAATCCCCAGACCCCATCAACTCTTAGGGGAGTCCTTTTACTAAGCTGCAGTAAGCACTAGCGTGTGTTTACCGTGGCAAAAAAGGGCTCAGCACGGGGCAGGCTCAAGCATCCCGCAGTAATTTTTGCATGTGGGGCTGAGATGGAAAAAAACAGACTCTGATTGAAAGGGGAACAAATAGAAGGTCATCATTGTAGGATTGTAATAGAAGGTCAAGGAGTGTGAAGAATGAGAACATGGCTATGGAGTGAAAAGTGTATGAAACAGTCTTCCAAAGTTTAGTGGTGGAGGACTAGGACATAGGACTAGGGGGCATTCGATGAAGCTACAAAGTAGTAAATTTAAAACGAATCAGAGAAAACTTTTCTTCACTCAGCGTGTAATTAATTAAACTCTGGAATTCGTTGCCAGAGAATGTGGTAAAGGCGATTAGCTTAACAGGGTTTAAAAAAGGTTTGGACGGCTTCCTAAAGGAAAAGTCCATAGACCATTATTAAATTGACTTGGGAAAATCCACTGCTTATTTCTGGGATAAGCAGCATAAAATGTTTTGTACTTTTTGGGATCTTGCCGGGTATTTGTCACCTGGATTGGCCACTGTTGGAAACAGGATGCTGGGCTTGATGGACCTTTGGTCTTTCCGAGTATGGCAATACTTATGTACTTATGGGATTCCAGAAAGTACAGAGAGGATGGCTAGCTGTGAACAAGTGAAGGGAAGCTGTGGATCAATGGGGGTCTGAGGTATGACACCAAGGCCCAGATGCACAAAACTTTAACAACCCTTTAACCACCCTTTATCGAAGAAATTGCCAACCGTTTCATGTACTAAAGCCCATTTTTCGAGGACCGTAGCAGCTAACGAAAATGGAATGCAGATGAGCAATTAGTGTAGAAACCCTTTTGAAATGACATGCACTAACGTTTTCCAATTGGTTTAACGAAGGAAAACGCCGAGAAATCTAACGAGAGGTCTGTACCTCTCGTTAGGGCTCTCCGGCTAAAAACTCTAATGTAGAACTAAAAAAAAAAAGAACAAGGGGGGTGAAAACACGCACCAGGGGCGTCCTTTATTGACGCCCCAGGTCGCCGCTGCTCCCCGCTCCCTCTGCAAGCGATCCAGAAGTTAAAAAATAAAGGACCGGGAGGGGGCAAAGGCGCTCGTCAGGAGCGTCCTGTTTGAACGGCCTTGCCCCCCCCCACCCCGTCCGAGGTCGCTGCTGCTCCCCGCATTATAAATTTTGTTTAAATCTTTTTTATTGATGTACATCGACTTAAATTTAACAGTAGTCAACATATTGCATAAAACTCAAAAACAGTCGAACGACTATACCAACAAATAAAACACAGTTGTAGATATTCTTATCATTTTCATTTTCTCCCTTCCTCCCTCCCTATGCCTCATACCAGTGTTGTTATTCTAATAAAGATAATGTAACTTCACAACATGACTTGTATTTACCTATTCAACTTTGCCAAAACCCCTTCCCCCCTTTCGCCACCGCATTATAAATTTAAAAAGCAAAACGAAGAAATCCTTGCTTTAGAAGCCCCGGCCGGCCCCCCTCCATTCCTCTGTACTCTTCTGTCAACCCCACAGCTCCGCCTCCTGACTGACACTCTCCGCCCTGTGCCCCGCCTCCTCCGCGGGTCCTCGCCGCCATTCCCCCACTCCATCGGGCCCCCTCCCTCTTACCGGGCCCGTGCAGCGCCTCTCACCTCTATGTGAAGGCGCTGCACGGGCAAGAAGATCAGCTAACGCCTCTGTCTTCCATTCTTCCTTCGCGTCTCTCTCCTTTTTGGCCTGCCCCCGTCTGACAGCATATTCTGTTTGGTGCTACGTGATCAGTGAGCTGACAACACACGGCCTGTGTCGGGTCGTTATCTTTGATATAATAAAGACTGTTGGACTCACGTCTCCAGTGGTGAATCGTCTATTAGTCTCTACTTTTGCCTTCTGTGATTCGTCATCGTAGAGAACTTTTCCTGTTCTATACTTTGGAAAGGGCAGCCAGCCAGAGCCTCAGCTGTATTAGTCAGGCTCTGTCCCTTCCCCATAGCGGCAGGAAGTGTTAGTCAGAGGGGGCGAGGCCACTGGAGCCTGAGAACTGCCCCAGGGCTCTGAGCTGGCTGCCCTTTCCCATGTAAATGACTCCCCCCCCACCCCCCCCAAAAAAAAGTGTAATATTTAAAAGTGAGATGTGCATTTTTGCATTTTTCAGGATTGCTCTGTGAAGGGTTAGTGTTGGGGCAATAAGTTTTATTATCAGTGGGGGGGGGGGGGGGGGGGAGGTGCTAGGAGCTTGAATGTTAATTGGGGAGGAGGGGGAGTACCTAGGATGCTTAATACCCTTGCACCAGCTCTGCCCTTCACTTTTTACAATTACATCTGTTCTGTCCTTTCCTATTTTGAAGGTATATTCACCTATAAACGATCCTGTTCCTCCACCCGGAATGCAGAGTGTGAATGTGCAGCTGGCTTCACTTGTCGAGGAGAGAACTGTGGCAGCTGTATGCAAACCTGTGAAGCGGGGCAAGAGGCAACAGAAGACAGTAAGCTATACACAGGACGGGCTCAAGGGATAGTGATGCCTAGGGTTGCCATATGCCCGGATTTACCCGGACATGTCCTCTTTTTCAGTTACATGACAGACTTGATCGACTTACCAATTAGAAATACAGTGGGGGAAATAAGTATTTGATCCCTTGCTGATTTTGTAAGTTTGCCCACTGACAAAGACATGAGCAGCCCATAATTGAAGGGTAGGTTATTGGTAACAGTGAGAGATAGCACATCACAAATTAAATCCGGAAAATCACATTGTGGAAAGTATATGAATTTATTTGCATTCTGCAAAGGGAAATAAGTATTTAATCCCTCTGGCAAACAAGACCTAATACTTGGTGGCAAAACCCTTGTTGGCAAGCACAGCGGTCAGACGTCTTCTGTAGTTGATGATGAGGTTTGCACACATGTCAGGAGGAATTTTGGTCCACTCCTCTTTGCAGATCATCTCTAAATCATTAAGAGTTCTGGGCTGTCGCTTGGCAACTCGCATCTTCAGCTCCCTCCATAAGTTTTCAATGGGATTAAGGTCTGGTGACTGGCTAGGCCACTCCATGACCCTAATGTGCTTCTTCCTGAGCCACTCCTTTGTTGCCTTGGCTGTATGTTTTGGGTCATTGTCGTGCTGGAAGACCCAGCCACGACCCATTTTTAAGGCCCTGGCGGAGGGAAGGAGGTTGTCACTCAGAATTGTACGGTACATGGCCCCATCCATTCTCCCATTGATGCGGTGAAGTAGTCCTGTGCCCTTAGCAGAGAAACACCCCCAAAACATAACATTTCCACCTCCATGCTTGACAGTGGGGACGGTGTTCTTTGGGTCATAGGCAGCATTTCTCTTCCTCCAAACACGGCGAGTTGAGTTCATGCCAAAGAGCTCAATTTTGTCTCATCTGACCACAGCACCTTCTCCCAATCACTCTCGGCATCATCCAGGTGTTCACTGGCAAACTTCAGACGGGCCGTCACATGTGCCTTCCGGAGCAGGGGGACCTTGCGGGCACTGCAGGATTGCAATCCGTTATGTCGTAATGTGTTACCAATGGTTTTCGTGGTGACAGTGGTCCCAGCTGCCTTGAGATCATTGACAAGTTCCCCCCTTGTAGTTGTAGGCTGATTTCTAACCTTCCTCATGATCAAGGATACCCCACGAGGTGAGATTTTGCGTGGAGCCCCAGATCTTTGTCGATTGACAGTCATTTTGTACTTCTTCCATTTTCTTACTATGGCACCAACAGTTGTCTCCTTCTCGCCCAGCGTCTTACTGATGGTTTTGTAGCCCATTCCAGCCTTGTGCAGGTGTATGATCTTGTCCCTGACATCCTTAGACAGCTCCTTGCTCTTGGCCATTTTGTAGAGGTTAGAGTCTGACTGATTCACTGAGTCTGTGGACAGGTGTCTTTCATACAGGTGACCATTGCCGACAGCTGTCTGTCATGCAGGTAACGAGTTGATTTGGAGCATCTACCTGGTCTGTAGGGGCCAGATCTCTTACTGGTTGGTGGGGGATCAAATACTTATTTCCCTCTGCAGAATGCAAATAAATTCATATACTTTCCACAATGTGATTTTCCGGATTTAATTTGTGATGTGCTATCTCTCACTGTTACCAATAACCTACCCTTCAATTATGGGCTGCTCATGTCTTTGTCAGTGGGCAAACTTACAAAATCAGCAAGGGATCAAATACTTATTTCCCCCACTGTACATCCGAATCAACACGATCTTATCTAAATCTGCATTACCCGAGCTGCAAAGGACTTAAATACAAACCAACTTAGGCATCTAGTTTTTCCTACATAAGCACACAACTGTGGAACGCAGTACCAAAAGCCTTGAAAACGACGTACGGCCACCTAAAATTCCGGAAATCACTAAAAACCAACCTGTTTAAAAAGGCCTTCCCTACCGATCCAACCTAAATGCCTAATCTCTGCAACACAACCAAACTGAAGCACGTAATGGACTCTTCCGTTCTCCGATTCCCTAACGTGGCTGTGCCACGTGAACTTGATCTTACCACAACATCACCCTGTATTTGTTCACACCAGAGCCTGCAAAGGCTTCTCCGGCAGGGGCGTAGCCAGCCTTCCGTGGAGGAGGGGACACATTTTAGCCCTCCCCCCGGTGCCGCCCCCCCACCGCCGACATTGCCGCCCCCCCTCCCGCCGCGAACCCGCTGCCGCTGCAGCCTACCTTTACTTTTGCTGGCGGGGGATCCCACTCCCCGCCAGCCGACGTCTTCTTCTCAGTCGCTTCCTGCTCTTCAATTTGTTTGCTGACGTGCAGGACGTCAGACTCAGAGAACAGAACTGTTCTCTGAGTCTGACGTCCTGCACGTACAATTACGTGCAGGACGTCAGCAAACAAATTGAAGAGCAGGAAGGACTGAGAAGACGTCGGCTGGCGGGGAGTGGGATCCCCCGCCAGCAAAAGTAAAGGTAGGTGGCGGCGGGGGCGGGTTTGCCGGGAGGGGGGTCCTGGGGTGAATCTGCGGGGGCCCCGGCCCCCTCAGGCCCCACGTAGCTACGCCACTGTTCTCCGGTACTATGTAAGCCACACTGAGCCTACAAATAGGTGGGAAAATGTGGGATACAAACGTAACAAATAAAAATACAAGTGGAAAGCTTCTTGAGGAATAGGTTCAATTATAGAAGTAGACCTCCTAAATAACAGATAGTGGAGGCTGAAGCAGGTATTTATTTTATTTATGGCATTTGTATCCCATGTTATCCCACCTCTTTTCAGGTTCAATGTGGCTTACAATTCGTCATGGGTACTGGAAATAGCAGTGAATATACATTTGGTTTACAGAGGGTTTTGTGTTACATGGTGGTGAAATACATGAAGGTGTTAAAACAGAAAGACATTATAAGACAGTCTGGAAGTTTTAAGATTATACAGTTACACATGTTGATCTTTGTGATATATGCAGGCTAAACTTGGCCCTTTCACTAAGTGGCAGTAAGCCCAATGTGGGCTTACCACACACCAATTTAGAGCTATCGCCGGCGATAGTTCCAGCCCCAGTACACACCATTTCTCGCACTACAGAAAATCAGACCTGATCTTCTAGCACAAGGGTTCACCTGGCAATAATCGGGCAGAGCTGCACACTGCACGGTTACCGCCAGGTTAGCGTGGGAGCCCGTAACACCACCTTAATATAACGTGAAGGGGAATAATCGAACGTCGCCAGCGAAATAGGTCGCCGGCGATCTATTTTGGCGGCGGCGCAACAGCTGGCCGGAACCGTGTTTTCAAAAAAGATGGCCGGCCATCTTTTTTTTCGATAATACGGTGTGGGCCGGCCAAATGCCTTGGATTTCGCCGGGTTTGAGATCGCCACTTTTGTTTTTCCGCAATAATGGAAAAAACTGCTGGCGATCTCAAACCCGGCGAAATCCAAGTCATTTGGCCATGGAAGGAGCCAGCATTTGTAGTGCAATGGTCCCCCTCACATGCCAGGACACCAACCGGGCACCCTAGGGGGCACTTCAAACATCTTTTATAAACAACCAAATTAGCTTCCAGGTGCATAGCACCCTTCCCTTGTGTGCTGAGTCCCCCAAATCCCCCCCAAAACCCACTGCCCACAAGTGTGCACCATTACCCTAGCCCTAAGGGCTGAAGGGGGGCACCTACATGTGGGTACAGTGGGTTTTGGGGGGTTTGGGAGGGCTCAACATTACCCACCACAAGTGGAACAGGAAGGGGGGGGATGGGCCTGGCTCTGCCTTTCTGCAGTCCACTGCAACCAACAACAACTGTTCCAGGGACCTGCATACTGCTGTCTGGGTGCTGGGTATGACATTTGAGGCTGGCATACAGGCTGGCAAAAAAGGTTTGTATTTTAATAATTTTAGTGTGGGAGGGGGTTGGCGACCACTGGGGGAGTAAGGGGAGGTCACCCCCCATTCCCTCCGGTGGTCATCTGGTCAGTTGGGGCACCTTTTTGAGGCTTGGTCGTGAAAATAAAAGGACCAAGTAAACCCGACGAAATACTGCTTATCGCCGGGTTTTATTTTTCCATTATCCGCGAAAGCCGGCCATCTGGTAGCCACGCCCAAGCCTGCCCATGTCCCGCCTTCGCTTCGCCGCCAACACGCCCCTTTGAACTTTCGCCGGCGAGGCGAAGGGAAAGCGGCGAAGCTATCACAAATGTAGCTTTCGAATATATGCTTTTCGTCGCTTTTGCGAAATCGCCGGCCATATCCTGATTTGTGTCGGGAAATAGCCGGCGATTACTTTCGATTATAAGCTGGATAGTAACATAGTAGATGCTGGCAGAGAAAGACCTGCACGGTCCATCCAGTCTGCCCAACAAGATAAACTCCTATATGCTACTTTATGTGTATACCTGACCTTGATTTGTATCTGCCATTTTCAGGGCACAGACCGTAGAAGTCTGCCCAGTACTAGCCCTGCCTCCCAACCACTAGCCCCGCCTCCTCCCACCAGCTCTGCCACCCAATCTCCTCTAATCTTCTGAGGATCCATTCCTTCTGAACAGGATTCCTTTATGTTTATCCCACGCATTTTTGAACTCCGTTACCGTTTTCCTCTCCACCACCTCCCGCGGGAGGGCTTTCCAAGCATCCACCACCCTCTCCGTGAAAAAAATACTTCCTGACATTTTTCTTGAGTCTGCCCCCCTTCAATCTCATTTCATGTCCTCTAGTTCTACCGCCTTCCCATCTACGGTTGGGTGGCGGTAAGAGCAGTCTTACCGCATGGCCGTGTTTTGTTTTGGGTTTTTTTTTTTTTTGCAGCCTTTTTACCCGCTGTGGTAAAAAGGGATACAGCATGCAGCAAAAATGGCCCCCGCCGCTAGCGCGGGGTCCTTTTTACCGCAGCAAAGTAAAAGGACCCCTATATAAATTAACGACAATTTGGAAACCAAACCATGCTCAGTTTGAGACAGTATGGGTTTACTTTTACTACTCAAAAGGGGTTCACAGAAATAAAAAGGAGTCTAACACATGAACAACAGGAGGAAAAGAGTCCTGGGGGGGCAGGGGGGGGGGGGGGGAAGAGGACAGCTCACATTTTGGTGAGCTGTCCGCCCTTTCTGCCTCGCCTCACCCTATGCTTGGAAATAGTAGTAGTAGTAGTAGTAGATGGAAAAAAACGAAGCAGATCGCAAAAATAAAACAGTAATTTATTATTAAAACCTGAAGTTATATATACATAAATAGCCCGACACACGATCAGTCTCTTATCTCTGAAATCGCTGAAAAAAGCAATAAGAGATAAGAGACTGATCGTTTGACATTGTGTCAATACTCTTTTGGCATCTCTGATACAGCTGTTTTTCTAAAGTGATCTCCTATGTATGAAATTTCAGTTCATCTCAGCACATATCCAATATTATCAATTAAACTTGTGAGTAAAGGATTGTTGTATAGCCCCTGAAGCAGCCCTGTCGGGCGAAACACGGCCTGTGTCGGGCTATTTATGTATATATAACTTCAGGTTTTAATAATAAATTACTGTTTTATTTTTGCGATCTGCTTCGTTTTTTTCCATCTTGGAGCTTGCAGACCGTTTGCCCTTGTAGTAGTAGTAGATGCAGGATGGCTATGAAGAAAGTCAGAGGTAGAGAAGGATCTGATCAATGAAGAAATGCAAATAAGAGATAACCCCTGACAGTGCGATTTTTAATCATCCCAGTATGTAAACTATTATCATTGTTAGGGTTAAACAGTCTGAAGGTTAACAGCAATAACTTTTAACAACTGCAGATATAACTTTATTAAAATGAAAAATCATTTCAGGAATGCTGGAATTTCTATGTGAAATAGTCCCCACAGTGCCAGAACCATAAGTCAGAGCTGGATCAGATTTCCGGAAAACCCAGATTTTCAACAGACCTTAATTGTTTTCCAGTACAACCTGTAAATACTTGCATGTTTGAGCAACATCAGGCCAAAGCTCATTCTAGACTTACCTGATGGAGGAAGTGGGGGTGAAATCTGTGATGAGCTCATGACAGATACACTGAATTAGCCCAATAAAAAAAAGGTTCACCCACACCTTTATTGCTCCCTATCTAACAGAACTAAGAAGGGGAAAGGGAACTTGATATATTTTTATTTTATTTATTTATTTATTGCATTTATATCCCACATTTTCCCGCCTATTTGCAGGCTCAATGTGATATACTCCCTTTCTGTGGTATTTTGCAACTACATTCAAAGTGGTTTACATATATTCAGGTACTTATTTTGTACCAGGGGCAATGGAGGGTTAAGTCACTTGCCCAGAGTCACAAGGATCTGCAGTGGAAATTGAACCCAGTTCCCCAGGATCAAAGTCCGCTGCACTAACCACTAGGCTACTCCTCAACTAGCAACATTCCATGTAGAAGCTTGCCCTTGCAGATCAGCAATGCGGCCGTGCAGGCTTCTGTTTCTGTGAGTCTGACCAGGACGTCAGACTCACAGAAACAGAAGCCTGCGCAGCCGCATTGCTGATCTGCAAGGGCAGGCTTCTACATTCAATGTTGCTAGTGGAATAGCAACATTAACATTCCATGTAGAATCTCAATAGTAGCAACAGAATCTCAATAGTAGCAACATTTCATGTAGAATTTCAAATAGGGAAAGGGGATTTGATATACCACCTTTCTGTTATTTTTCCAACTACATTCAAAGCGGTTTACATATATACAGGTACTTATTTGTACCTGGGACAATGGAGGGTTAAGTGACTTGCCCAGAGTCACAAGGAGCTGCAGTGGGAATCGAACCCAGTTCCCCAGGATCAAAGTCCACTGCACTAACCACTAGGCTACTCCTCCACTCCCATGATGAAGAACAGGAGGAAAAGAGTCCTGGGGGTGGGGGCCAGAGGGAGGGGCATGATATGTTGCAAACCACATACAACTCCAAACTTATATCATAGCCCTACATTGAACGTCCCCCCCACAGTTGAGCTAGTCAGGCCTTCCCCCGGATGGCACTGAAAATGCTGCTGTTCACCTCTGCAGTCCGCTGCAGCTCCCGTTATGGCTGATTCCAGCAGCTGCGAATACTCAGTTTTCAGGGCATGCGCAAAAACATGTACCGGTGTCAGCAGGCCCTGGTTAGATCACAGGGCGATAATCCCCAGGAAATGCCCTGTTTCATTTGATTTCACTTCTCAAAATATATTCACAATGGCCAGTTCTATTTAAAAATATGTCTGTATCTATCATGAAAAACTCCCTGTTAAAACCCTAGACACTAATTAGGTTGTAACAGCAATAAACCCCTGTATATGAGACACCGACTGCCAGTAAGCCAGCGGGAATTAGTCATGACATTTCCACTGGTCCTATTTTCTAGCAAAGCTGTAAGTTGAACACTTAAGACCTATTTTGCCACCTCTGTGTAACCAGTTGATTCTCTGTTATCGGTATTTCTTTTTGGAACGCTCTCCCCCTTCGTGTTAGGATAGAACAAAACTATTCAAAATTTCAGAAAAAAAGTTATCAATAGAAATCAAACAAAATAAAACATGGAAAAGAAAATAAGATGATACCTTTTTTATTGGACATAACTTAATACATTTCTTGATTAGCTTTCGAAGGTCGCCCTTCTTCCTCAGATCGGAAATAAGCAAATGTGCTAGCTGACAGTGTATATAAGTGAAAAACATTCAAGCATTGCTATGACAGTCTGACAGGGTGGGAGGATGGGGGTGGGTAGGAAGTATGCATGGGGACATCAAAGTATATCTTTGGTATTCTAACAGGGTGGGTGTGGACAGGTGAGGGGAGGGTGATCAACAGAGACATACAGCTCCCACCCTGTCAGACTGTCATAGCAATGCTTGAATGTTTTTCACTTATATACACTGTCAGCTAGCACATTTGCTTATTTCCGATCTGAGGAAGAAGGGCGACCTTCGAAAGCTAATCAAGAAATGTATTAAGTTATGTCCAATAAAAAAGGTATCATCTTATTTTCTTTTCCATGTTTTATTTTGTTTGATTTCTATAGATTCTACATGGAATGTTGCTATTCCACTAGCAACATTCCATGTAGAAGTCGGCCCTTGCGGATCACCAATGTGCAGGACGTCAGACTCACAGAAACAGAAGCCTGCGCAGCCTTCTACATGGAATGTTGCTAGTGGAATAGCAACATTCCATGTAGAATCTCCAATGGTATCTATTTTACTGTCATAGTAATGCTTGAATGTTTTCACTTATAAACACTGTCAGCTACCACATTTGCTTATTTCCGATCTGACGAAGAAGGGCGACCTTCGAAAGCTAATCAAGAAATGTATTAAGTTATGTCCAATAAAAAAGGTATCATCTTATTCTCTTTTCCATGTTTTATTTTGTTTGATTTCTATAGATTCTACATGGAATGTTGCTATTCCACTAGCAACATTCCATGTAGAAGTCGGCCCTTGCAGATCACCAATGTGGCCGCGCAGGCTTCTGCTTCTGTGAGTCTGACGTCCTGCACATACGTGCAGGACGTCAGACTCACAGAAACAGAAGCCTGCGCAGCCTTCTACATGGAATGTTGCTAGTGGAATAGCAACATTCCATGTAGAATCTCCAATAGTAGCAACATTCCATGTAGAATCTCCAATGGTATCTATTTTACTGTCATAGTAATGCTTGAATGTTTTCACTTATACACACTGTCAGCTAGCACATTTGCTTATTTCCGATCTGAGGAAGAAGGGCGACCTTCGAAAGCTAATCAAGAAATGTATTAAGTTATGTCCAATAAAAAAGGTATCATCTTATTTTCTTTTCCATGTTTTATTTTGTTTGATTTCTATAGATTCTACATGGAATGTTGCTATTCCACTAGCAACATTCCATGTAGAAGTCTGCCCTTGCGGATCACCAATGTGGCCGCGCAGGCTTCTGCTTCTGTGAGTCTGACGTCCTGCACGTACGTGCAGGACGTCAGACTCACAGAAACAGAAGCCTGCGCAGCCTTCTACATGGAATAGCAACATTCCATGTAGAATCTCCAATAGTATCTATTTTACTGTCATAGTAATGCTTGAATGTTTTCACTTATATACACTGTCAGCTAGCACATTTGCTTATTTCCGATCTGACGAAGAAGGGGGACCTTGGAAAGCTAATCAAGAAATGTATTAAGTTATGTCCAATAAAAAAGGTATCATCTTATTTTCTTTTCCATGTTTTATTTTGTTTGATTTCTATAGATTCTACATGGAATGTTGCTATTCCACTAGCAACATTCCATGTAGAAGTCGGCCCTTGTAGATCACCAATGTGGCCGCGCAGGCTTCTGCTTTTGTGAGTCTGACGTCCTGCACGTACGTGCAGGACGTCAGACTCACAGAAACAGAAGCCTGCGCAGCCTTCTACATGGAATGTTGCTAGTGGAATAGCCAACACACGCAGAAGGTGTTCTCTCCACAGAAGAGCAACGAAGCAAAGAAAACAGTGGAAAACAAAAAAGTCCTCTCTCAAGTGGTGTCTTCTAATACGGCCGAAACACGATTCGTGTCGGGTCGTTGTTTTAATTGGTTTGCAATAAAGACCTTGTTTTAGAAGACACCACTTGAGAGAGGACTTTTTTGTTTTCCACTGTTTTCTTTGCTAGTGGAATAGCAACATTCCATGTAGAATCTCCAATAGTAGCAACATTCCATGTAGAATCTCCAATGGTATCTATTTTACTGTCATAGTAATGCTTGAATGTTTTCACTTATATACACTGTCAGCTGGCACATTTGCTTATTTCCGATCTGAGGAAGAAGGGCGACCTTCGAAAGCTAATCAAGAAATGTATTAAGTTATGTCCAATAAAAAAGGTATCATCTTATTTTCTTTTCCATGTTTTATTTTGTTTGATTTCTATAGATTCTACATGGAATGTTGCTATTCCACTAGCAACATTCCATGTAGAAGTCGGCCCTTGCGGATCACCAATGTGCAGGACGTCAGACTCACAGAAACAGAAGCCTGCACAGCCTTGTACATGGAATGTTGCTAGTGGAATAGCAACATTCCATGTAGAATCTCCAATGGTATCTATTTTACTGTCATAGTAATGCTTGAATGTTTTCACTTATACACACTGTCAGCTAGCACATTTGCTTATTTCCGATCTGAGGAAGAAGGGCGACCTTCGAAAGCTAATCAAGAAATGTATTAAGTTATGTCCAATAAAAAAGGTATCATCTTATTTTCTTTTCCATGTTTTATTTTGTTTGATTTCTATAGATTCTACATGGAATGTTGCTATTCCACTAGCAACATTCCATGTAGAAGTCTGCCCTTGCGGATCACCAATGTGGCCGCGCAGGCTTCTGCTTCTGTGAGTCTGACGTCCTGCACGTACGTGCAGGACGTCAGACTCACAGAAACAGAAGCCTGCGCAGCCTTCTACATGGAATAGCAACATTCCATGTAGAATCTCCAATAGTAGCAACATTCCATGTAGAATCTCCAATGGTATCTATTTTACTGTCATAGTAATGCTTGAATGTTTTCACTTATATACACTGTCAGCTAGCACATTTGCTTATTTCCGATCTGACGAAGAAGGGCAACCTTCGAAAGCTAATCGAAATGTATTAAGTTATGTCCAATAAAAAAGGTATCATCTTATTTTCTTTTCCATGTTTTATTTTGTTTGATTTCTATTGATAACCTTAAGAGTGGACTAACACGGCTACCACACTCCTCTACAGAAAAAAAGTTAAAACTTTCCTGTTTGATAGATCATAGTAATATTGTACTGTACTTACTGATTATGCTTTCAGGTTTGATAAGATTTGTTAGACTTTACGTCATGGATGTTTTATAGATGTGATATCACTGTATATTTTATTTTGTAATTTTTTTCTGGATCATTTCATTTTCTATACTGTTTTATATTTTGCACACTGCATTGAACTGTTTCAGGGGAAATAGAGGTCAACAAGAACCAGGGCTTGTTTTGAGGGGGGTACTTGGGGGTATTGAGTACCGGCACCTTTTCCATTGTCTGTTAAAATTGACCCATGGACCCCAAGTTTTAATGAAAGGGCTCAGGCTCTACGCACCAATTCTACCTTGTCATAGATTCTGTGACTGGTTGCAGGGGGCCTGGCTATTGTGGGGAGGGTCTCTCAGTGATCACCCCACCCCTGAAGGGTGGCCTGGCATTTGAGTACCGGCACCTTTTTTGCTAGAACAAATGCGCTGACAAAGAACTATATTGTTATTGATATTTTGAACGTTTCAAGGCTGCCAGATTTTTCTAGAGCTATTTTTTTAAAGATATCATCAGTCAGTGTGTGTGTATATGTGTGTGTGTGTGTATGTATATATATATATATATATATATATATACACACACACACACACACACACACACACACACACACACACACACAGAACAGAATCTAGGCTAACATACCCTGGCTGGGGAGGGGGAGGGGCAGGTATGTTGAAAATTAACTCAATTTACAGTCATTCCTCCCTTCCTGTGCTCAGCAACTTATGAAAGGCTTGTAACCTTGAAGACGAATATAGATAAAAGCTGTTGTACGTGAAAGAAAAAGCAGAAGGGAGTATCTTATCTTTGAAATATTTGCAACTATATATCAAAAAAATAATGAGGCCTTGGACGGGACGACGTATCAAAACATGAACACAGCCAAATGCCTTTCTCTTCACCTTGTGTGGAAAAGTACAGGAGGCTAGTATTCAAAATACGTTACACGTGCAACTTACAGAATGCTATACGTTACGCGTGCCCGCGCTCAGTTATGTGAGCTCCAAGGCTGGGGTTACTGCAGGTGTGTAAAGGTTAGGGAAAGGGAACTGATATACCGCCTTTCTGAGGTTTTTGCAACTACATTCAAAGCAGTTTACATATATTCAGGTACTTATTTTGTACCAGGGGCAATTGAGGGTTAAGTGACTTGCCCAGAGTCACAAGGAACTGCAGTGGGAATCAAACCCAGTTCCCCAGGATCAAGCTCCACTGCACTAACCACTAGGCTACTCCTCCACTAGCAACATTCCATGTAGAAGCCTGCCCTTGCAGATCAGCAATGTGGCCGCGCAGGCTTCTGTTTCTGTGAGTCTGACGTCCTGCACGTGCAGGACGTCAGACTCACAGAAACAGAAGCCTGCACGGCCGCGTTGCTGATCTGCAAGGGCAGGCTTCTACATGGAATGTTGCTAGTGGAATAGCAACATTAACATTCCATGTAGAATCTCAAATAGTAGCAAAAGAATCTCAATAGCAGCAACATTCCATGTAGAATCTCAAATAGGGAAAGGGAAATGGGGCTTGATATACTGCCTTTGCGACGTTTTTTTTTGCAACTACATTCAAAGCGGTTTACATATATTCAGGTACTTATTTTGTGCCAGGGGCAATGGAGGGTCAAGTGACTTGCCCAGAGTCACAAGGAGTTGCAGAGGGTTAGCGCAGGTGTGTAATGGTTAAGGTGCTCCCGTGCCAGATTACACTTGTTCTCTGTAATGGAATCTGGGCGTCCAGAATAGACCCTCCCCACGTGGCATCAAGTTGCCTACAAGGAGGCTTCTGCTTATAGATCTGCCACCTTAATGTGGAAACAGAATATTTCTTGTCAGTAGCGTTCAATCTTCAAGAAAATGAAAAGTGAAAAAAAAATTATTTCCAGCTAAGGGGCCCTTTTGCTGCAGTCTGTATGTCTGTTAAGATTTTATATGGCCCCGGGCAGGAACAGTACTTTGTGTGAGTAATATCTGCGAGCAGGTTACAAGCTGTGCTTTCTTTTTTTCTGACTGTAGACTGCAGAAGCTGCCCTCCCGGAACATTTTCCAGCGAGACGCATGTTCGTTGCAAACCCTGGTTAAAGTAAGTTAGAGGTTATTACTGTTTCATTTGCCTTTCACTGAAAGTTACCAACATTTAACAGAGAAAATGACAGGAGATAAAGACCAATAGGGCCTGTCCAGTCTGCCCATCCATCCCATCTACTACCCCTTCCTCTCCCTAAGAGATATCTACGTGCTTCTCCGACGCTTTCTTGAATTTAGATACAGTTTTCGTCTTCACCACCTCCACTGGGAAACTGTTCCACACATTCCAACTGGATAGGTGGAACCGGACCAAGAGAGGACTGTGTTTTATGTGGTCCAGTTTGTCCGGTTCCCTTATAGGGTTAATTGCTATATATTGGTATTTAACCACATAAATGCCAAGACCACCCTCAGACCACCCACAACGTAGCTGGTTTCGCTTAGGCGGTTACAGGGGAGATTCAGCAGCACTATCCAGTTAAGTACCGTTGAATACCCCCCAATTAGTCCCACACAGGCAGTGGCAGGAGCCTCTCCTGCTTAGTTAAATCACTTTGAATATGGCCCCCCCTCCCCCCGAGTTACCTTGTACCAAGCTAGGATAATTTCCTATGAATTCTTGCTAGGTTCCCATCACAGCAGCAAACAGGATGCTAGGAATGATTAGGAAAGGGATGCAAAATAAGACCAAGAATATTATAATGCCCCTGTATCGCTCCATGGTGTGACTTCACCTTGAGTATTGCTTTCAATTCTTGTTGTCATATCTCAAAAAAAGGTATAACGGAATTAGAAAGGTTCAAAAGTAGAGCGACCAAAATGATAAAGGGGATGGAACTCCACTCGTATGAGGAAAGGCTAAAGAGGTTAGGGCTCTTCAGCTTGGAAAAGGCTGGGGGGGGGGGGGGGGTATGACTGAGGTCTACAAAATCCTGAGGGGAGTAGAATGGGTAAATGTGAATCGATTTTCACTCAAGAAGTACAGAGACCACTCAATGAAATTACTTTTAAAACAAATAGGATGAAATATTTTTTCACTCAAAGAATAGTTAAGCTCTGGAACTCATTACTAGAGGATGTGGTAACAGCGGTTAGCATATCTGGGTTTTTTAAAGATTTGGACAAGTTCCTGGAGGAAAAGTCAACAATCTGTTATTGAGATGGACATGGGGGAAGCCACTGCTTGCCCCGAGATTGGTAGCATGGAATGTTGCAACTAATTGTGTTTCTTCTAGGTACTTGTGACTTGGATTGGCCACTGTTGTAAGCATAATACTGGGCTAGATGGACCATTGGTGTGACCCAGTATGGCTGTTCTTATGTTGCCAGAGAATGTGGTAAATGCGGTTAGCTTAGTGGGGTTTAAAAAAGATTTGGACAGCTTCCTAAAAGAAAAGTCCATAGACCGTTATTAAAATGACTTGGGGAAAATCCACTGCTTATTTCTGGGAACTTTTTTGGGATCTTGCCAGGTATTTGTGACCTGGATTGGCCATTGTTAGAAACAGGATGCTGGGCTTGATGGACCTCTGGTCTGTTCCAGTGTGGCAATACTTATGTACTTATGAATCCAATCCAACTCTGTACTTGGTCTAGATTTTAGATGTGATAACTTGCCTTTTCCAAATCTGAGCTCAAGATGAATCACAGTCCAGGTACTATATGAATTCTCCACCATGAGGGTTTACAATCTTACACTATTTAGCTGCAATCTAGAGATGCATCAATCTGCAACAAGAATTGCCTTCCTCTGTATAAGAAGATAAAGCATTTAGGGTTATTTTCAATAAACAGTTTAAAAATGTAACAAATGTATAATGACAAAAATCCTGTAGGCACCAGTTCATTGTGGATATGTTGCATCACTGACCCCTGGGCAGGGCATTGTCTACAGCCAACTTAAAGGTCTCTAGCAAAAATCTTTCTGGAACCAAAGAACATAAGAGTTGTCCCACTGGGTCAGACCAAGGTCCATCTAGCCCAGTATCCTCTTTCCAACAGTGGCCAGTCCAGGTCACAAGTACCTGGTGGAGTCTTAAAAAGTGGCAAAATTTCTTGCTACCGAATCCCAAGGACATTCCCCAGATCCACCTTAATAACAGTTTATAGATTTTTCCTCCAGGAATTTGTCCAAGCATTTTTTAAACCCAGCTACATTAACTGCTTTTTCACTTGCTCCAACAACGAGTTCCAGAGCTATCAGTCATTGCTTAAAACTATAGTGCAAGCACAATTACACATATATAAATGGGAATACACTTCTTGGCAGGTAGAACAAGGAAACAATATGTGATTCTTCCTTGTGGCTCTTGAATTTTATGTAATTTCTGAAAAGCTTGGAAAAGCGGCTTGTGCTTGGTTCCATTATGAATCTCTTCGACAAATTGGAGCCTCCATGCTGATATTGCCTTCAAAATCTGCACACTAGTGCATAAAATCATCTACGGCGAGACCCCGGGATACATGACCGACCTCATTGACCTACCAGCCAGAAACACTACAAGATCTACACGCACATACCTAAACCTCCATCACCCAAGCTGCAAAGGACTCAAATACAAATCAACTTATGCATCCAGCTTCTCCTTTATAAGCACGCAACTATGGAACGCACTACCAAACGCCTTGAAAACAACCCACGACCTATCAAACTTTCGAAAATCACTAAAAACCAATTTATTCAAAAAGGCATACCCTAATGACCCAACCTAAATGCCTCGATGCTGCAACACAACGAAACTAATACTCAATCTGGTCACACCTCAACCCTTCCCCCTTAAATCTTCTACAATGTATCTGTTATACCGGAATTGGCGATCGCCATCACAGTTACTATGTAAGCCACATTGAGCCTGCAAATAGGTGGGAAAATGTGGGATACAAATGCAATAAATAAATAAGTAAATAAATATGTGACTGATTTACTTGAAGCATGAATACAGCATGGGCGGCTGAAGAGCAGGACCGGCGTTAGGGGGTGGCAAACAGGGCATTTGCCCTGGGCCCTCATGCCATAGGGGGCCCCAAGCATTCCTCAAGCTGAGGGAGGCATAGGCTGAAGTTCAGCTTCTAGGGCCCCTCCTTGGTTTCTGTCCTGGGCCCTTGAATGTCTAACACCAGCCCTAAAGAATGGCAGGCATAAAAAGCTGCATGTTTTGGTCACAGACGGAAAAAGGGCAAATATTAAGAAAAGAAGGAGCTTAGACTTTAGAAAGGAAGACTAAAATGTTGACTTCAGCTGGACTGTTGCATCCTCTTAATAACTACTACTACTACTACTTATCATTTCTATAGCGCTACTAGACGTACGCAGCGCTGTACACTTGAACATGAAGAGACAGTCCCTGCTCGACAGAGCTTACAATCTAATTAGGACAGACGAACAGGACAAATAAAGGATAAGAACAAAGAGTAGCAAGATTCTGGAATCCCTAAGAGTAGCAAGATTCCATGCAGAATCCCAAAGAGTAACAAGATTCCGGAATCCCTAAGAGTAGCAAGATTCCACACAGAATCCCAAAGAGTATCAAGATTCCGGAATCCCTAAGAGTAGCAAGATTCCAGAATCCCGAAGACTACTACTACTACTTATCATTTCTATAGCGCTACTAGACGTATGCAGCGCTGTACACTTGAACATGAAGAGACAGTCCCTGCTCGACAGAGCTTACAATCTAATTAGGACAGACAAACAGGACAAATAAGGGATAAGGACAAAGAGTAGCAAGATTCCGGAATCCCAAAGAGTAGCAAGATTCTGTGTGGAACCCCAAAGAGTAGCAAGATTCCGGAATCCCAATGACTACTACTACTTATCATTTCTAAAGCGCTACTAGACGTACGCAGCGCTGTGCACTTGAACATGAAGAGACAGTCCCTGCTCGACAGAGCTTACAATTTAATTAGGACAGACAAACAGGACAAGCAAGAGATAAGGACAAAGAGTAGCATGATTCCGGAATCCCAAACAATAGCAAGATTCTGTGCGGAATCCTAAAGAGTAGCAACATTCCGGAACCCAAAGAATAGCAAGATTCCAGAATCCCAAAGACTACTATTACTACTTATCATTTCTATAGCGCTACTAGACGTATGCAGCGCTGTACACTTGAACATGAAGAGACAGTCCCTGCTTGACAGAGCTTACAATCTAATTACACCTGAACATGTTAGTAAAACAGTTGTTATATGTATTATTGTTATGCTCTGAGTGTAACTACAGGGAATAACATTGTTATTTCAATGTTTTTATATTCAAGCTGCACTGCTCAAGGACTTGTTGTCATGAATAATGGAACCAATAAGACGGATGTGGTTTGTGGCCCTGCTCCATCTGCAGATGTCCCTGTGGAAGGGATACCATGTAAGTTACTGCTCATTCTTCGTCAACTAGAATCATACCAACAGCTCTGTCTTCCTGGAAGGATTCAAGTACAGAGATCACCTGAGGAATCTAATGAAAATGCAACAGGCACTCGCCCATCTGACAGGATACATGAAGGATCTAGGAGGTCGGTCACTCCGGCATCAGCTACAGTAGTATTACCAGCTATGTGGGGTTATTACGGTGGTATCTTCAGGTTTTCTGGATGTAGAGGACCCCAGATGCTGCAGATAGGTACCATGGGGCAACACCTATGGCTGCTGTCCATTTGGTGGCCATTCAGTAGCATATTAGGTGTCGGCCATTTTGCTTTTGTGTCCACCATTTTGAAGATGTTTGCTTGTAAAGCACTTTTTTAAGGTGGGGAAAAGAATGAAGGTTGAAATGGTATTAGGGATGGATGGTTGGTGGGAATGTAGGTAGGTTCTGCCCCCAGTTCTTTAATGAAAAAGGGGGTGGGTTTGTTTAGTTTCTGACACCATAGGTCTTCCTCTGCAACACTGACAGCTAAGTATCATCCTTAAGTGAGGTCCATAAATCTTTCTCCCTTCTTCCTCCTTCCCACCCCCACCCACCAGTGGAAGCTGTGGACACTGTCTGCAGCACCTCCTAACCATGAACCTTCTGCATGGCCGTGTGTAGCACTGCCCCTGAGTAACCAGGCCAAGCCTGAGCTATGGATTTTGCTCTTCTTACTGAACGATTTGGGAGGCAGCACCAATATGGCAGCGAGCATTTCTCTGGAAGACTAGCAGCTGGCATAGGGCTTTGAGCATCCACTGACTGTCACATTTGTACTGCTCCAGAGGAGGCAAGGGAAGGCAGGAGAGATAATAAACATTGGGAGAGGGGGATGTAGGGAAGGAGAGAGATGCTGGTCGCCCGGGAGAGGGGGGAGAGAGCCTTTATTGTTTCAAGTAGGGCAGCGGTTCTCAACCCGGTCCTCAGGGCACACCCAATCCAGTCAAGTTTTCAGAATATCCACAATGAGTATGCATGAGATATATTTTGCATGCACATCTATCCCATGCATATTCATTGTGGGTATCCTGAAAACCTGACTTACTTGGGCTGTCCTGAGGACTAGGCTGAAAGCCACTGGTCTAGGGTGTCAGATATCCTTAAGTCAGCCCTGCTTGAACTAGAAACATATTCATTGTTTATCTGTCTACTTCCTGTTGCTTTCAGGACATATAATGGAACCCTGTCTTGTCACACTCTCTATCAGGGCTTTTTTTGAGGGGGTACTTGGGGGTACTGAGTACCGGCACCTTTTCTATTGTCTACTAAAATTGACCCACGGTCCCCAAGTTTTAATGAAAGATCTCAGGCTTTACACACCAGTTCTGCCTGGTCATAGATTCTGTGACTGGTTGCAGGGGGCCTGGCTATTGTGGGGAGGGTCCCTCAGTGACCACCCCACCCCTGAAGGGTGGCCTGGCATTTGAGTACCGGCACCTTTTTCGCTAGAAAAAACGCACTGCTCTCTATACATGGTATTCAGGGTGTGGCTGAAACCATCTGCCCTAAGGCGCGCTGAAAATGGCCTGCGCTGGTGTATGTATGCACGTGTTTTGGAAGCACGCGGATCCATTTCTCAGCGGGCCTAGGAAAAAAGGCCTTTTTTTTGTGGCCGAAAATGGACGTGTGGCAAAATTTAAAACCAGCGAGCGTCCATTTTTGGCCTGAGACCTTACCGCCACCCATTGAGTTAGCGGTAAGGTCTCACCTTCTAACCGGGCGGTAATCATCAGCGAACGTAAACTGCCGATTACCGCCGGTGTAAGCGCCCCGCAGCAGAAAATAGAAAATATTTACTACCGCGTGTTTTGGATGCGCGTCAAAAATGGAATTCCCCCCCAGGGCTCGTGGTAGCTGGGCGGTAGTTCCAATTTGATGTGCGTTGGACACACTTAGGTGTCTACGCGCCTTAGTAAAAGGGCCCCTCAGTTCTTTCTGTCTCCTAAATGTTCTGAAATTCTTCTGCTCTCTTAGATAATCCTGAGGAAGGCATCATGGTGCACATCATCTTCATCATTCTTTCAGTCCTCTTTGTGATGTGCGTAGTGCTTTTTACACTGTATCTAATGGTCTGGAGCAAGAAGAAAGTGAAAGATGGATTCAAACCAGGTATACCTCTCCTCCATGAGCTCTGCCACATTCTAACCTGTTTGTTGTGTGACACATTTCACCCTATGTGAGTGTGTTTATGTAGTTTGGCTGCACTGCAGGACTGTGCAAATCTGATTTATAATGTGTCATGGTTGATGCCAAAAGTACGTTAAGTATTGCCACACTGGGACAGGCCAAAGGTTCGTCAGGCCCAGCATCCTGTTTCCAACAGTGGCCAATCCAGGTCATAAATACCTGGCAAGATCCCCAAAAAGCTCCAATACATTTTATGCTGCTTATCCCAGAAATAAGCAGTGGATTTTCCCCAAGTCCATTTTAATAATGGTCTATGGACTTTTCCTTTAGGAAGCCAGGCAAACCTTTTTTAAATCCCGCTAAGCTAACCGCCTTTACCACATTCTCTGGCAACGAAGTCCAGAGTTTAATTACACGTTGAGTGAAGAAAAATTTTTCTCTGATTCATTTTAAATTTACTACTTTGGAGCTTCTTCACATGCCCCCTAGTATTTTTGGAAAGAGTAAACAAACGATTCACATCTACCCGTTCCACTCTACTCATTATTTTATAGACCTCTATCATATCTCCCCTCGGCCGCCTTTTCGCGAAGCTGAAGAGCCCGAGCAGCTTTAGCCTTTTCTCATAGGGAAGTCGTCCCATCCCCTTTATCATTTTTGTCGCCCTTCTCTGCACCTTTTCTAATTCCACTATATCTTTTTTGAGATACGGCGACCAGAATTGAACACAATATTCGAGGTGTGGTCGCACTATGGAGCGATACAAAGGCATTATAACATCCTCATTTTTGTTTTCCATTCCTTTCCTAATAATACCTAACATTCTATTTGCTTTCTTAGCCGCAGCAGCACGCGGAGCAGAAGGTTTCAACGTCTCATCAACGGCGACACCTATTCAATATCTTATAAATATGTGATACTTAAAGACCAATGTTTTCAGAATAGTTTACAACCTAATGAATGTGCAATTGTTAATACTATGCTTTCTTTGACTTTGAAGGTAATTTTTTTGCACTGGAAATCATTGGCTCAGGTCACATACCAAGAATGGTGGAATCTATTATTTCAAACTTGTAAATACGCAACATATCTCACAAAAAAATCATTTAAATTTGCCCTGCATGAGGAGAAATGGTCTCCCATCGTATCTAACTTCAAAAATTCCTAATGTAACTTGTTGTGCTAAATGTCATTAGCTGTTGCTCTTTGGGTGTATATGGCATTTGCATGCAACGTGTGGAGGAGTGGCCTAATGGTTAGGATGGTGGACTCTGGTCCTGGGGAACTGAGGAACTGAGTTTGATTCCCACTTCAGGCACAGGCAGCTCCTTGTGACTCTGGGCAAGTCACTTAATCCTCCATTGCCCCATGTAAGCCGCATTGAGCCTGCCATGAGTGGGAAAGCGCGGGGTACAAATGTAACAAAAATAAAATAGATACTATTGGAGATTCTACATGGAATGTTGCTACTATTGGAGATTCTACATGGAATGGAATGTTGCTATTCCACTAGCAACATTCCATGTAGAAGGCTGCGCAGGCTTCTGTTTCTGTGAGTCTGACGTCCTGTGTGGCCACATTGGTGGAATAGCAACATTCCATGTAGAATCTCCGATAGCAGCAACAGTGGAGAGTGGCCTAGTGGTTAGGGTGGTGAACTTTGGTCCTGAGGAACTGAGTTTGATTCCCACTTCAGGCACAGGCAGCTCCTTGTGACTCTGGGCAAGTCACTTAACCCTTCATTGCCCCATGTAAGCCGCATTGAGCCTGCCATGAGTGGGAAAGCGCAGGGTACAAATGTAACAAAAATAAAATGTATTATTTTTTTTTCTTTCTTACCAACTTTCTATAACTGTTTACCATGATTCTTATATAGTTATTGTTTCATGATTGCATTGTGTTGAAAACCGACAAAAATACTAAAACTAAATAAGTGAAAATAAAAGAAAGTAAACACCGTTCTGTTTCTGTCCAGTTCCAAATCTGCAGCTCATACAGACGGCTCAGCAGGAGGATGCCTGCAGCTGCCGTTTCCCAGAGGAAGAAGAAGGCGAGGGGGGGACAACCACCTATCAAGCAGCACTATCAGCTTGATTATTCTTTCAACAAACACAGGATGACAACTGAAATCATCAATTCCAGGACAAAGCCCGTGATCTAAGTTGCTTCAAGGGGGGTGGGAAGGAAAGGTGCAATGATTCAAGTAGAAACTGTCCCAGGAGAGAGAAGATTTCAGTTCAGATGAACTGGCAGTCAATGATTAATGACCTCAACCTCTGGAACCAGTCAGAAGGAACTTTCCCAGGACATCACAGGCAGTAGAGTTCAGAGGTCAACACACTTCTTTTACCCTAGGGCTGGGGCTTATTTGTGCTATTTTTTTCCCTGCAAACAAATTTTCTGGCAAGGTGAGAATTGGTGTAACTAAACCTAGCCGTCTTGCCTTGGGTGTGACTGACAACAAGGTCATCTTAAAATCGAGTCAGCAGTGTTTTCGCCTACGATTCTCGTTGCTGGCTGCAAATCTTGTTGAACTGAATGCAACTTCGCTTTGGTCTGGTTTTCATAAAAGATGCATTAAATGCAACAGTGATGTTTGGATGCAACAGTCTGAGGACAACTTGTGGACAACATGTCATCTTATCTAATGAAGAATCTAACTCTGCAGCATTCTCGGTTGCGGTTGGCTTATGGAATGGAATCAGGACTTGAAAGAAGACTTCCCAATTGACCACACTCTCCTTGTGCCTCTGTGGTTACACCGATTACCGGATGCTAATGAGCAGTTTTACACAGGGCCTGTGTAGGGCATGCTGGGTGCACTCCCCCCAAAATGCAGCTACCATAGGGTAAAGTCTCATGTTAAGCCATACTAACTGCAAATTTTTTTACCTTAGCTTATTAAAAGGGGTCCTTATATGCTGACTCGAGCAGGGCCAGACTGACCATACGGGCAGTGCCCGAGGGCCCAGAGCTGGGGGGGGGGGGGCAGTGCTTCCCTCCCACATGCCTGACATGCGATATCCTTCTCTCTCCTCTGGATCAGGGATCGGAATGCCCCGTCTCCTCCCCCTCCTGCGCTCCTGTCCCCAAACCACCCCTTCGCAAGCAGCGGCACGGGCAGCTAAATTGACCATCTGCTGCTGATGCTGGAACTTCCCTCTACCACGGCTCGTCGCCTTCTGACATCACTTCCTTCTTCCACAAGCACGGGCCGCAGCACAGGGAAGTTCCAGTGTCAGCGGCAGATGGCCGATTTAGCTGCAAGACCAAAGGAAAAACTCAGTGGCAGGGGGAGAGGGAAGCAGCAGGACCGGTGGGGCTCAATGGTCCTTCTTGCCCACTCTCAGTCTGCCCCCAGACTCTGGTAAAGCCCGTTAAGGAGATATGCTGTTACTGCCTATTAGAGTGGTTTCATGAACAATATTATCTGTTAAAATCAGTTCAAGCTGCCATTATTTCACCCTTGAGTAGGCTCAAGACAGAACTGCTTAAAATATAACCATCTGTCTGTTTTTATTGACTGGATTGCAACTTTTGGTCTTTCTGCTAGTTATAGTTTTATTGACTGTTTCATGTTTGTCCACATTTTTTTGGCCGTGCTCATGTCTTCAGAAGTTTCGTGTAGTCATAACGTCCTCAGACTAGAGGAATTAAAACGTGAGAGTGTAGCTCACGGTGTCCCATTAACTCTGTCCCTGAGGTTACATTTAGGTCAGTACAATCTACGTACATTGCCCCAGGTACAAAATAAGTACCTGTATATATGTAAACCGCTTCGAATGTAGTTGCAAAATGCCACAGAAAGGCGGTATATGAAGTCCCATTTCCCTTTCCCTATTTCAGATTCTAAATGGAATGTTGAGATTCTGTTGCTACTATTGGAGATTCTAGATGGAATGTTGCTATTCCACTAGCAACATTCCATGTAGAAGCCTGCCCTTGCAGATCAGCAACGCGGCTGCGCAGGCTTCTGTTTCTGTGAGTCTGACGTCCTACACGTATGTGCAGGAAGTCAGACTCACAGAAACAGAAGCCTGCGCGGCCGCATTGCTGATCTGCAAGGGCAGGCTTCTACATAGAATGTTGCTAGTGGAGGAGTAGCCTAGTGGTTAGTGCAGTGGAGCTTGATCCTGGGGAACTGGGTTTGATTCCCACTGCAGTTCCTTGTGACTCTCGGCAAGTCACTTAACCCTCAATTGCCCCTGGTACAAAATAAGTACCTGAATATATGTAAACCGCTTTGAATGTAGTTGCAAAAACCACAGAAAGGCAGTATATCAAGTCCCATTTCTCTCTCCCTATTTGAGATTCTAAATGGAATGTTGAGGTTGGAGATTCTAGATGGAATGCTGCTACTATTGAGATTCTGTTGCTACTATTTGAGATTCTACATGGAATGTTAATGTTGCTGTTCCACTAGCAACATTCCATGTAGAAGCCTGCCCTTGCAGATCAGCGATGCGGCCACGCAGGCTTCTGTTTCTGTGAGTCTGACGTCCTGCACGTATGTGCAGGACGTCAGACTCACAGAAACAGAAGCCTGCGTGGCCGCATCGCTGATCTGCAAGGGCAGGATTCCACATGGAATGTTGCTAGTGGAGGAGTAGCCTAGTGGCTAGTGCAGCGGACTCTGATTCTGGGGAATTGGGTTCAATTCCCACTGCAGCTCCTTGTGACTCTGGGTAAGTCACTTAACCCTCCATTGTCCCAGGTACAAAATAAGTACCTGAATATATGTAAACCGCTTTGAATGTAGTTGCAAAATACCACAGAAAGGCAGTATATCAAGTCCCATTTCCCTTTCCCTACATACAGAATTAGTAGTGCAGTCTAATGCAGCTGTTTCTGTTGGTGTAAGTCACTTTATAATAGGCAATTAAATATTTATATATGGTGGGAGGGTTATTTTTTAAATATATATATATGACATCGCCTTTTACTAACCTGGTGAAAGTGGGTATGTAGTTGACTATTGTACTGTAAACTTTCACATTTCTTTTATTATGATATCTTGATGTATTTTTAATTTTATCCTACATTGATTGTATTGTTGTTTTTTTTTAATTAGTGTTATTTTGTGTTCTCTTTTTTTTGGGATAAAGGTCATGTAGAGGGGCATTTTCGAAAGGGACGTCCTTGCAAAACAGCCCGATCCAGGGGTGGGGAAATCCGTATTTTCGAAACAAGATGGACGTCCATCTTTTGTTTCGAAAATACAGTCGGGGACATCCAAATCCTTACATTTGGTCGTCCCTAGATTTGGACGTCCTTAGACATACGTTTCTGATTTTCGGCGATTTTCGAAACCAAAGATATCCATGTCAGAAACGACCAAATGCAAGCTATTTGGTTGGGGGAGGAGCCATCATTTGTAGTGCACTGGTCCCCCTGACATGCCAGGACACCAACAGGGCACCCTAGGGGGCACTGCATTTGACTTCATAAATTGCTCCCAGGAGCATAGATCCCTTACCTTGTGTGCTGAGTCCCCCAACCCCCCCAAACCCATTACCCCCAACTGTACACCACTACCATAGCCCTTACTGGTGAAGGGGGGGCCACCTAGATGTGGGTTTGTGATGGGTTTTGGAGGGCTCGCTGTTTCCTCCACAAATGTAACAGGTGGGGGGGGGGGGGGGGGGATAAGGGCTGGGTCTGCCTGTCTGAAGTGCACTGCACCCACTAAAACTGCTCCAGGGATCTGCATACTGCTGTCATGAACCTGAGTATGACATCTGAGGCTGGCACAAAATATTTTGAAAGATATTTTTTGGGGGTGAGAGGGGGTTAGTGACCACTGGGGGAGTAACAGGAGGTCATCCCCGATTCCCTCCAGTGGTCATCTGGTCATTTCGGGCACCTTTTTGTGCCTTAGTTGTAAGAAAAACACGACCAGGTCAAAACGTCCAAGCGTTCATCAAGGACGTCCTTGCTTTTTTCGATTATGGGTGAAGGACGTCCAAGTGTTAGGCACGCCCAAGTCCTGCCTTTGCTACGCTTCCGACACGCCCCCTTGAACTTTGGCCGTCCTTGCGCCGGAGTGCAGTTGAAGACGTCCTAAATCGAGCTTCGATTATACCGATTTGGACGAGAAGGACGTCCATCTTCCGATTTATGTCGAAAGATGGACGTCCTCCTCTTTTGAAAATTATCCCAATAATGGCCTAAAACTATAAATAGAGAAAGCATTTCCTACCCACAACAGCATTTTGAATTGGTAAAACTTAGAGGCAGCCTATACCACACTAAGGACCCTGTTTACTAAACTGCGTTATAGGCGCGTTAGCTTTTTTAATGCGGGTCAACCATGTGTATGCGCCTACAATATCCATATAGGCGCCTACACAGCGCACACGCTAATTGTGGGCACGTTAAAACTGCTAACTTGCCTTAGTAAACAGGGCCCTTTTAGTGTTGTGTCATACTGCAGAGGGGATGTTTGCTGTGTGGATTCTTGCAGTGGAAATTGATCTTTCTTAGACAATGCATGTTTTCAATAGCAAGAATATCTTTACATAAGTAATGCCACACTGGGAAAAGACCAAGGGTCCATCGAGCCCAGCATTCTGTCCACGACAGCGGCCAATCCAGGCCAAGGGCACCTGGTGAGCTTCCCAAACGTACAAACATTCTACACATGTTATTCCTGGAATTGTGGATTTTTCCCAAGTCCATTTAGTAGCGGTTTATGGACTTGTCCTTTAGGAAACCGTCTAACCCCTTTTTAAACTCTGCCAAGCTAACCGCCTTCACCATGTTCTCCTGCAACGACTTCCAGAGTTTAATTATGCGTTGGGTGAAGAAAAATTTTCTCCGATTTGTTTTAATTTTATTACACTGTCATTTCATCGCATGCCCCCTAGTCCTAGTATTTTTGGAAAGCGTGAACAGACGCTTCACATCCACCTGTTCCACTCCACTCATTATTTTATATACCTCTATCATGTCTCCCCTCAGCCATCTCTTCTCCAAGCTGAAAAGCCCTAGCCTCCTTAGCCTTTCTTCATAGGGAAGTCATCCCATCTTTAGATCTTTAAAACAGAGATTTTGTATGCTGCTAAGTCAGGGGCCTTGGGTTTGATTCTCAGATTGGGCCTTTTGTGCCCAAGGTTGGCTGCGGCCCTTGGGGTGAGTAGGTAGGGAAAAGCCATGGTCCTCCTAAAGGGGGACAGCTGGAGCCCAGATTTAGAGCCTCTGGAAGGAGACCTGCTGTCTGACGTCTGCAGTGACCAGAAGTGAATCAGCAGGAGTTCTTCTGAAGCAGGAGAACAATCCCAGGGTGGTTGAGATTGAAGGCTTATAGTACCAGAATATGTGTCCAAGAGAATCCACCAAGGCGGAGAACTCGAACGTCCCATGCAAAACCACAAAAAGTGTAAACAGAAAAGGGTGGGAAATTGAGCACGGACACCAGAGACTGGAAAAAATGGAGTTAAAAACAGACCATCATCCAACTCACAATATTAAGGGATTGCATGTTACTTTATGTGTATGGATTATTCTGTACTTTACCACATCAGGGCATTGGATGCTTTTCTACCCATGCACACTCCTGATGCAGGCCTAGTGGCCGAAACACAACGTTTGTGTCGAGTCCTTTTTTAAACAAACATTTTTTTGTTTTTAAGTCCATTTTTTCCAGGCTCTGGTGTCCGTGGTCAACTTCCCCTCCCCCCCTTTTCTGTTTACACTTTTTATAGTACCAGAATCCCAGCACTGGTTCCAGCACAGCTAGAAGGACAAACAAGGAATCACAGGGTCAACTCTTGGTCTGTAGCAGAACTCATCTAAAAATAGAACAGTTATTAAATCAGGTTAAGATGGATTATTTTACCACAGGGTCTCATTGCATAAAATGGGACCCTATTCTAAAATAACCCAACTTAACATTGATAACTCTCCCCCCCTCCCCCCAAGTGTCCGTAAATTGTGCTTCTGGTGGAGGTCTGCACAAAATCCATTAGTCTAAGATAGTGGTTCCCAAACCAGTCCTGGGGGAACCCCCAGCCAGTCAATATTTCAGGATATCTGCAATGGATATTCATGAGATTGATTTGCATTTTCAGCGTGGATATTCAGAAAACCTGACTGGCTGAGGTTCCCCCAGGACAGGTTTGGGAACCAGAGCTCTAAGGGATCAAGGACGTGGAGAAGGTGATCAGTTTGATCCCAGGGTGATCTTCCATTCCCTTGGTCTGCCAGAGCTAGGGACCATGAAGAGACAGCTTGGGGAGGGGCAGGATTGGTTTGCTCAGGGTTGACACCTAGTGGTTGGGTTCAAGGCTCTCTTCTTGATTATTGTAATGCTCTATGCTTGGCATTGCCTGGGAAAAGCACAATGGCAGTAAAGGGGACTTTTGAGTTCACTAGAAGATTTGTTGCAAATTGCCTTGTTTTTCATTTTATGGCTGTGAGGCACTATACTATGTCGTAAACTAAATTAAACATTGTTCTGCTGCTGAAGGATTTGTATTGCGTATCAGTTGGGGAGCGGATTTGGTGCAAGATTCTTACTGTACTGTGCTATTTTGTTTTTTTTTTTTTACTATTTGTCTCAGAGGCTGGGCTGGTATCATATGACCTGATAAACTAAGTCGGGGTACTTGGCTGGAAGTTCTATCACAATGAGGTCAGATGTATCAATTGTATGATTTTATTAGCAGGGTCCAAGCTAGGAAACCCATCAAATAAGCATAAGCATTGACTTAGGGTATCAGATTGGAGTTCAACAGTGTATAAAGGCTTGGATACTTCAAGAACGGGGTTGAATGTTGGCTATTTGGGTTGCCTCTGAGGCGGTGCTTAGAAGAAATGGATCTGCTATGGTATTGGGGGTCTCTTAGGAAAATGGGGTGTAGCAGTAATAAACATCTGCCTTTTGGATGGGGACTGGGTGAGTTACTGATTTTTGTTGTTCATATTTTTAATTTGATGGTACCTTTAT
The DNA here is from genome assembly GCF_901765095.1 of Microcaecilia unicolor. Classification (NCBI taxonomy): domain Eukaryota; kingdom Metazoa; phylum Chordata; class Amphibia; order Gymnophiona; family Siphonopidae; genus Microcaecilia; species Microcaecilia unicolor. The sequence goes on along the minus strand of NC_044043.1, from coordinate 87,252,981 downwards.
ATTTGAAGGTTAGTGATTGTACACAGAGGTGTGCAGATACCGTGTTTGAGTTGAAGGACTTCATCAATGCAGGAAGGCCAGAGAATCCATCTGGAACCCCTTCCTACGTGGAGGTCCCCACACACAGAAAAGAGGGCAGTAATTTGTGAACAGGTTCTATTTGACTTTGAAGTAGAAGCACATTTAGTGAAATGTTAAAAAAAGAAGGGTAAATATGTGTCTTGAATTTTAAGTTTGGGCCTAGATGATTCTCCCTTCTTTGCACATTCAGCTCCTTGCTTCATATCCACTGTTTGTGCCAGTTCTGCTCAATTCCCTCTGCCACATCCCTGATCCCTCCTTCACTGACATCACTTCCTTTTTCCTCACTGGTGGCATGTGGCAGAAGGAAGCCAACAGGACCAGTACAGGCAGCAGATATAAATCACTGCTGCCATCAACGATGGTTCTGAGGGTAGAGTAGGGAAGGGGAGTTTCAGACAGATAGGAAGTTGCTGGCAGGGGGCAGATGCTAAATCTGGGGTGAAGGAGAGGGAGAGAGATGCAGGACAAAGGGGGCAATGGGAGTTTGGGAAGGGCCCACCCAAAATGGCAGGTCGAGTTGTGCCGTTGACTAGATCTAGCTCCTAGCCACAGTCCAGAGCATTTTCGTGCCACCCAGAAACAAGGGACTTAAAGCTGTGGAGAATACAAAACCCATGGGACAAGTAGAGGGGAGCTCAGAGAGAGGAAAGGAGGTTGAAGAGCTGAGCAGTTATTGCAGATGGGCAAACTGGACAGGCCGTAGGACCATTCTCTGCCATGATTTTCTCTATTTCTATGTGTTAGGTATGGATATTTACATAAGAGGCTGGACAGCTGTTACACAAGGTGGAGGGGTTGCCTATTATTATTATTATATTATTTATTACATTTGTACCCCACACTTTCCCACACATAGCAGGTTCAATGCGGCTTACATAGTAAGTAGAATAACAAAGTCTTGTAAGGAGAAATATTACAAACTGTAGTAAACATAGTAATAATAAGGTCTTAAGAACATGTGAATTTTAACATGGAAAGGTGAACAAAGATAGGATGAGCAAAAGGAAAAAGAGACTGGGAGAGGGTATGGTGTAGGGAAGATGAAGATGAAGATGAAGGAGGTTGGGAGACATGGTCTAAGATCAGTGGTGTGCTGGAGCAGGCTCTCACAGGCTCGCAAGAGCCGGTTGTTAAGTTTTTAAGAATTTTGGGAGCCGGTTGTTAAAGTAAGGCCCTCCATGGCTATGTTAACAACTGGCTCCCAAAATGTGGGCTTGGGCCCCCTGCTGAATTCTCTTTTACTTTGCTGGTGGGGATGCTGAGCCCTGCCAGCCAAGTAAATAGACTGCTGCTGCTCCCCGCTCCTTGTTTCCAGCTCTGGGCAGCAGGCTGAGACTTCTTGAGCATGTGAGAGAAGTTCCAGCATGCTGCTCAGAGCAAGATGTTGGGAGTGGTGGCTGCCAGCAAAGGTATGCCTAGCGTGCCCGCAAGAAAGGAGGGAGGAGAGAGAGGCAAGTGTTGCTCCCCCCCCCCCCTCCCCGGCCACCCCTGGCCCTTCCAACTGCAGAGCTGGCTACGTCCGGAGAAAGAGCCTGTTGTTAAAAATTTACCAGCACACCCCTGTCTAAGATTAATCATCGTCAAAAACAGGAGTCGAGCGGGTGGGCTTATAAGGCTAATTCTGGCCGTTATGGTAAGCTTGCTTGAAGAGATGGGTCTTCAACATTTTTCTGAAGGGGTAGATAGTCGTTAATTGTTCGGAGGGATCGTGGTAGAGCGTTCCAAAGCTGGCTGCCCAAAAAAGAGAAACTGGATGCATAGGAGGTTTTGTATTTCATTCCTTTGCAGTTGGGAAGGTGTAAATTAAGGTAGGTACCTGAAGACATTGATCTGTTTCTGATAGGGAGGTCAATCAGGTTATTCATATAGTTAGGGGACAGCTGGTACACAAGGTGGGGGGGGGGGGGGTTGCCTATAAACTTTGTGAAGCTTCTTTCATCATTGAAAGAATCCCAGTATTTGATGCCTAGTTAGTTACGCGAACATTGTTTATCTGAATTTATAGGTCACACCTGGCTTTTTTTCTACTCTGTAATACTTTCAGAGCTTCCTTCTCTCCCCCCTCCCCTCAACAAAAGGGCAGAATTTATTTATTTAAAGTGCAGCAGAATGTTTCACTCCCCCCCCCCAATCCCCAATTTGAAAACCATTGACAAACGCACTCAGGGCAGGCTAAATATTACTTTGTCCGTCCTGATCACCTCTGGTGCTTTTCTTTCTGTGGCGTAAACATTGTACTTTGAGTCAGCAGCAGAGCACATGCAAGCTGTACTTTTCGACTTGCGTAAACCTTGTGGTTGTGGTTGGAAATAAAGTCACTCCTCCTCTACGTCTATTACTTCCTGTCCATTTTTACTCTGCAGAGCGTAGTGGGTGTCGCTGGCAATTCACAAGTTTGCAACAGTCATTCACTGCTAATAGATAATAACCTTGGGAGGGAGGGAATCTACAATCCCTCCCCCAGTAACTAGATGTGAGATCTTGTGGCACCATTTCAAGTGCAATTCCTGGCAGTGATGTGGTGGGGTTAAGGACTGGGCTCCTCAGCCCCTTCAAAGATCCATCAGTACATCATGGTGGCCGTCAGTCTCAACCTGAAGGATCTACTCACTGGTACATTTAAGTTACAGGAGCACATGCACATGGGGCAGAGGTCACCGAAGAGAGTTTCTGGAACTTTGAAAGGGGGGGGGGGGGTGGAGTCAGTTTATTGTTTTTACCTCCTTTCCACCCCCCCCCCCCACCCCATTCCCTGACATAAGTCCATAAGTATTGCCACACTGGGACAGACCAAAGGTCCATCAAGCCCAGCATCCTGTTTCTGACATTGGCCAATCCAGGTCGCAAATACCTGGCAAGGTCCCAAAAAAGTTCAATAAATTGTATGCTGCTTATCCCAGAAATAGCAGTGGTCTGTGGCCTTTAGGAAGGCGTCCGAAGTTAGTTTCTGTGCCAGGGGTGGGTATCAGCAAATTTCCAGCAGTAGCCACAGTCCAAACACAGCACATATCACTAGCGTAGCATACAGGGATATATATATATATATATTATTTTTTGGGCATTAGCTAACACCTTTTTCAATAGCAGCTCAAGTCAAGTTACTTGCAAACATGATAGACTTTAAGCCTTCTGGAGACAAGGAAATGGCTAAGTATGTATCTGACTTGGGATTTGAACACTGCTTCTTACTCCTCTGCTCTAACCATTACCGTCCTCCCTCCCATAAGATAACAGCTGTTTTATCACCTTATGAACATTTTATTTAGATTTTGCTCACACCTTTTTCAGTAGTAGCTCAGGGTGAGTTACATTCAGGTACACTGGATATTTCTCTGTCCCAGGAGGGCTCACAATCTAAGTCTGTTCCTGAGGCATTGGAGGGTTAAGTGACTTGCCCAGGATCACAAGGAGCAGCAGTGGGATTTGAACCGGCCACCTCTGGATTGCAAGACCGGTGCTCTAACCATTAGGCCACTCCTCCACTGGCAACAGTCCGTGTAGAATCTCCAATAGTAGCAACATTCCATGTTCCACTGCACTAACCACTAGGCTACTCCTCCACTAGCAACATTCCATGTAGAAGCCTGCCCTTGCAGATCAGCAATGCGGACGCGCAGGCTTCTGTTTCTGTGAGTCTGACGTCCTGCACGAATGTGCAGGACGTCAGACTCACAGAAACAGAAGCCTGCGCGGGTTGCTGACCTACAAGGGCAGGCTTCTACATGGAATGTTGCTAGTGGAATAGCAACATTAACATTCTATGTAGAATCTCAAATATTTAATATTTATTTAGATTTTGCTCACACCTTTTTCAGTAGTAGCTCAAGGTGAGTTACATTCAGGTACTCTAGATATTTCTGTGTCCCAGGATGGCTCACAATTAAGTTTGTACCTGAGGCAATGGAGAGTTGAGTGACTTGTCCAAGATCACAAGGAGCAGCAGCGGGATTTGAACCGGCCACCTCTGGATTACAAGAGCGGTGCTCTAACCACTAGGCCACTCCTCCATTGACAGTCACCCTGGTTCACTTCCTCATTTTAATATGGTTTAGGTTATCCCAGTAAAAAGGCAGCACCTACCACTAATCTGTTGATTTCTTTTCTCCATTACAGTCTCTATAAAATTACCATTACAACTATTTAACCCTTCTTCTGAAACAGGGGCGTATCTGCGTGGGGCCACAGGGGCCTGGGCCCCCGCAGATTTCGCCCTGGCCCCCCTCCCCGCCGTCAACCCTCCCCCGCTGCTTACTTTTGCTGGCGGGGGGCCCCAACCCCCGCCAGCCGAGGTCCGACCCGCAATCTCCATATTTCGTCTTCCTCCGTGGCCATGTGCTTCAAGGAAGTAACGCTGCAGTGCTGATTCGTTGAATCCAGTTCGGCGTCTGACGTCGCTGCGACGTCAGACACCGAACTGGATTCAACGAATCAGCACTGCAGCGTTACTTCCTTGAAGCACAATAGCACATGGCCACGGAGGAAGACGAAATATGGAGATTGCGGGTCGGACTTCGGCTGGCGGGGGTTGGGGCCCCCCGCCAGCAAAAGTAAGCAACGGGGGAGGGTTGACGGCGGGGAGGGGGTGGAGAGAGGGGGGTGGAGAGAGGCGGCGGCGGGGGGAGGGAGGCAAAAATGTGCCCCCCCTCTCTGGCTCTGGCCCCCCCTACCGCCGGATTCCAGATACGCCCCTGTTCTGAAATCATGACATTGGCTCCAACCCCCCAAAAACTTTAAATTCATTTTGCTTGCCTCAAAGTGCTTTCACCCTGCAGCTTCCCACAGCACCAAGTTTGCCAGCTGTTTTACTATACCAGGGGTGCACGACATTCCTCTTCCCCAACTTTGCTTGGCTGGTAAGATGCTCTTAAGTACCTAATGTACATAAGTATTGCCATACTGGAACAGACCTAAGGTCCATCAAGCCCAGCATCCTGTTTCCAACAGTGGCCAATCCAGGTCACAAGTATCTGGCAAGATCCCAAAAAAGTACAATACATTTTATGCTGCTTATCCCAGAAATAAGCAGTGGATTTTCCCCAAGTCCAGTTTGATAATGGTCTATCGACTTTTCCTTTAGGAAGCCATGCAAACCTTTTTTTTAAACCCTACTAAGCTAACCGCTTTTATTACATTCTCTGGCAACAAATTCCAGAGTTTAATTGCATGTTGAGTGAAGAAACATTTTCTATGATTTGTTTTAAATTTACTACTTTGTAGCTTCACAAGCTTTTTTTTTTTCTCCTGTATAGGATAGAAGTCAACTGATTAGAATAGAGTAAAAACTTGGTGCCAGATATTTAACTATTTACCACAAAAATGTACTTCCTTTACAATATTTCATTCACTTTATTGTAGATAATCATAAACCATCAGTGTGCTTTTTTTCTAGTGAAAAAGGTGCTGGTACTGAAATGCCAGGTCACCCTTCAGGGGTGGGGTGATCACTGAGGAACCCACCCTACAATAGCCAGACCCCCTGCAACCAGTCGCAGAATTGGTGTGTAGGGCCCGTGCTCTTTCATTAAAACTTGGAGACCATGGATCAATTTTAGCAGGCAATGAAAAAGGTGCCGGTACTCAGTACCCCCAATTCCCCACTCAAAAAAAGCCCTGTATACCATACAAAAAATCACCTCTGCAGGTTCCGGAACTCACCCATCCAAACCTTTCACTTCTCCGCTCATTCATCTACATACACAGCAACACACTTTCAATACTGGTTATACCACAGCATAATACGGGATAAATAAAGTGAATGAAATATTGTAAAGGAAGTACGTTTTTGTGGTAAATAGTTACGAGATTTGTACTTCTAGGTATAATAGATTTATCCCTGTTGTTATATATAGTTTGCCAGCTATTTAAAACAAGTTAAACGGCCAGGAGAGGCTCCTGGCCCTTTAAATTGTCTGTCCGGGGATACCGGGCATTTTCAGTTGCACTTAACCAGATCATGCCGCTGAAAATGACTGGTTAGCGGCCGAGTCAAAAACTGGCTATTTTGGGAGTGTTCTTGGGGAAAAGTCGGCACTTAACCAGTTCAGTGCCAATAGTCAGCATTTAACCAGTTAAGATAACTGCATAATTAGGACAATATAAAACACAGCCCTATTTTTATGCAGTTCCTCATAGCCAGTTAAGTTCCGAATATCGCACTTAACCGGCTATATTTTCACTGGCTCTGGACATGGTCCGGCACTGAATTTCCAAGTATAACACCAGTGGCCATCAGAGAAATGCTGATTGCTGTTGTTTGAATACCGGTCCCATAGAGTAATTTCACTCAGATAAATGACTTTCATACTTTTATTTAACATTGTAAAAAAGGGCATGGGGGAGGGATTTTTGTTTTATTTGATGTAAGTCTCTTAAATATAAATGTAGATGAATTTTACGCTTGCAGATTTTATGATTTATTTTCGTCGAAGCTTTTCAATAAAAACTTTCTTCTGTATTTATGTCACTAATATTTTTTATATATTTATGCCACAATTATTTTATAAAATATTTTTTCTCTTAAATGATTTTTTTAGACTCCTGAGGCAGGCCTGTGGCCGAAACACAGTACTGTGTCGAGTCTACTACAATAAAGTTTATTCCTCTTTATATCACCAAAGTCTCTGCGTCCTGAAGTCATTGGTCCACTTCCCACTGTGTTTTTCTGTATCTTTACCCCGTGGGATTTTGTGTTCATCCACTCTGTGGAGAGAGCCTTCCCGGATACTTTGTCCGGAGGGATAACCTGTACAGAATGGCGGTTATAACTTTAAGGGCAAAGGGGGGGGGGGGGGGATGAAATCTTCACAGTCAGGGTTGCCAGGTGGAAATTTTTTTTCCAGCCCAATCCAGCCCAAAAAACAGCCCAAAACCCGCCCAAACACAAACCCCGCCCCTGACACCCCCACCCCCGCGTCATCACCCCCGCCCCCGCCGTCACCGGCCCCGCCTCCCACGTCATCGGCCCCGCCTCCCCGTCATCGGTCCCGCCTCCTACGTCATCGGCCCCGCCTCCCCCGTCACTAACCCCGCCCAAAACGTCACTAACCCCGCCCAAAAAACGTCACTAACCCCGCCCCCCCCCGCGGCCGAAAAAACCGCCCTGAAGCCCAAAAACAGCCCAAAAAACTGCAACCCGCCCACCTGGCAACACTGTTCACAGTGTGGCACCCTGGTGTTTTTAAAGAATAGGCTGTCCCTGTGCTGCATTAGTGTGCCCTTCACGGACTTGCCAGCCTCATGTAAGTCTAATTTTATAGTACAAAAAACAGAAGAAACCAGTCTTCGCAAGAAAAACAACAAAAAAGCAAAACAGCGAAGATGACTAACAAAAAAAAAAAAAAAAAAATTAAAAACAAAAAAATATATCAAATTTACAAATACATAAAAAAAGTAAAAAAATAAAAAAGACGACACTTGTTCATAAAAAATTAAAACACTTTATTAGCCAAAGGATAGCAGGGAGAAATGGACTCGACACAGCTGTGTTTCGGCCGTGCAGGCCTGCGTCAGGAGTCTTCTCACCATGTGTTGATTTTTAACTCTATCCAATTGTAAAAGGAATATGTGTGTCTCTTTCTGAACTACAGCCTTAGGTAATCCTTGAAAACAAAGTGAAGAATAAACCGTCAGAGCAGCGTCTCGTCTCTGTAAAGTCAATTTTATAAACACAACATAGACGACGTGTATGTACTTTTATAAAATGCGTTCACACCAGATCTGAAAGAGACAAAGAGGCGTATTTTCAGAGCAATTAGACTTACAAAGTTACGTGGAGGGACGTTTTTGATATGACGTCCAAGTCGGACTTTGGACGTTTCGCGCTAAACGTCCCAAATCCAAATGGAAAACATGACCATTTTTGAAACCGCAAAATGTCTATCTTCCTTTTTTTTTTTAATACCATTTGTAACAAGTTTTTGTGCTCTGTGCATTTATCTTTTCAGACCATCTTCAAAAAAAAAAAGTACAAGTGAAAAATGTAGAAAATGAAGCCATTGGGAGACCAGTATATTTACTAGAGACCAGTATATTTAGTAGACTGGTCGCCCAGATATCCCAGGAGAGCAATGGGATACCCTAGAGGGGCACTGCTGTGGACCACATAAATGCTCCCAGGCATGCATCTCACCGCTGCTCCCTTATCCTGTCTGCTGAACCCACCCAAAACCCACTATCTCCCACTGTACACCACTACAATAGCCCTTATAGGTGAAGAGGGCACCTAGATGTGGGTACAGTGGGTTTCTGGTGAGTTTTGGAAAGCTCACAGTTTCCACCACAAGTATAACAGGTAGGGGAGGTATGGGCCTGAGTTAGGGTTACCATATTTTGTCCCCCCAAAAGGAGGACACACGCCCCACCCCACCCGCCCCCTTTCACGCCCTCGCTCCGCCCCGTCACATTTTCCCCTCCCCCCTGTCACACACCCCTTACCTTACTACTAGACTAGTAAGACTAGACTAGACTAGACTGAAAACCCACCTCTTTAACATTGCTTTTGACTCGTAACCACTTGTAACCACTCGCCTCCACCTACCCTCCTCTCTTCCTTCCCCTTCACATTAATTGATTTGATTACTTTTTTTTTTGTCTATTATATTGTAAGCTCTTTGAGCAGGGACTGTCTTTCTTCTCTGTTTGTGCAGCGCTGCGTATGCCTTGTAGCGCTATAGAAATGCTAAATAGTAGTACTGCCCTGGTGGTCTAGTGACCTCTTCGGGGCAGGAAAGAGCCCCCTCTTTCCTGCCCGGAGCGCTGCCCTGCATGCATCCTTCCTGTTCCTGATCTCGGCGCCGATTCAAAATGGCCGCCAAGAGTTGAAGTCTTGTGAGGTCACTTCAACTCTCGGTGGCCATTTTGAATCGGCGCTGACATCAGCAACAGGAAGGATGCATGCAGGGCATCGAAAGAGGGGGCTCTTTCCTGCCCCGAAGGCGGAAGAGGTCACTAGACCACCAGGGCAGTAGTAAGGGGAGGGGAGGCTAGCAATCTGTCCGTTTGTCCAGAAATCCGGACAAACGGGCAGATTGGCAAAACCCGACCGGTTGCCCGGACATGCCCTCGCTCCGCCCCGTCACATTTTCCCCTCCCCACTGTCACACACCCCTTACCTTACTACTAGACTAGTAAGACTAGTAAGACTAGACTAGACTAGACTGAAAGCCCACCTCTTTAACATTGCTTTTGACTCGACAATTTGTGAGCTGGACGTTTTTGTTTTTCAGCGATAATAGAAAATGAAAGCGCCCAGCTCAAAAACAAATAAATCCAAGGCATTTGTTTGTGGGAGGGGCCAGGATTCGTAGTGCACTGGTCCCCCTCACATGCCAGGACACCAACCGGGCACCCTAGGGGGCACTTTTACAAAAACAAAAAAAAAGGTAAAAGAGCTCCCAGGTGCATAGCACCCTTCCCTTGTGTGTTGAGCCCCCCAAATCCCCCTCAAAACCCACTGCCCACAAGTCTACACCATTACTATAGCCCTAAGGGGTGAAGGGGGGCACCTACATGTGGGTACAGTGTGTTTGGGGGGGTTGGACGACTAAGCATTAAGCAGTACAATTGTAACAGGTAGGGGGGGGGGATGGGCCTGGGTCCACCTGCCTGAAGTCCACTGCACCCCCTAACAACTGCTCCAGGGACCTGCATACTGCTGCCAGGGAGGTGGGTATGACATTTGAGGGTGAAAATAAAAAGTTGTGAAACATCATTTTTTGTGGTGGGAGGGGGTTAGTGACCACTGGGGGAGTCAGGGGAGGTCATCCCCGATTCCCTCTGGGGGTAATCTGGTCATTTAGGGCACTTTTTGGGGCCTTATTCGTGAAAAAACAGGGTCCAGGAAAAGTGCCCTAAATTCTAGCTACAAACGCATACTTTTTTTCCATTATCGGCGAAAGGCGCCCATCTCTGTTCGGGTGATAACCATGCCCAAGGCCCGCCTTCACCACGCCTCCGACACACCCCCGTCAACTTTGTACGCTTCCGCGATGGAGTGCAGTTGAAAACGTTCAAGTTCGGCTTTCGATTATACCGCGTTATTCGTTTTTGTGAGATAAACGTCCATCTCCCGATTTAGGTCGGAACTTGGGCGTTTTTCTCGTTCGATTATAAGCAGGATAGTAACCTACAGAACTTTGTAAGTCTAAGTGCTTTGAAAATGAGCCCCAAAGCATAACTGCTAATCCCATTTTATTTGAACTTAAAAACAAGAGGAATTTCCACACAGGAAATACATGTGTAGTTTATATATATATTTTTTTATTAATGCATGGAGTGATAAAACATCTCTGTATATATAAAAGTGCAAAAAGTAAAAAAAAAAGGTACCATGCGCAAAATGCCTTGTTTTATTTTTTTTCTGTCACGCAATTCATGATAGTGGGTCAAAAGCGGTTTAAATAATAGAACCACTGCAGCTCAGCCAGTGCCAGGGTGAAGCCGCTTACAAAGTGACCGGCATAGCAAGCTTTCCCCGGATTTCTGATCATGCAGTACAACATCACAGACGGACAGACAGACAAATACGAGCTTCTTTGCTAGTCACCAGGACGTAGCCTTGGAAATAACACTGTTTAAGAATAAGAAAACAATACAGATTCCCAGCAGAAGATTTTAAGCTATCCTCTTCAGGGATATTTACATAGTAACATAGTAGATGACGGCAGAAAAAGACCTGCACGGTCCATCCAGTCTGCCCAACAAGATAAACTCATATGTGCTACTTTTTGTGTATACCCTACTTTGATTTGTACCTGTCCTCTTCAGGGCACAGACCGTATATGTCTGCCCAGCACTATCCCCGCCTCTCAACCATCAGCCCCGCCTCCCACCACCAGCTCTGGCACAGACCGTATAAGTCTGCCCAGCACTATCCCCGCCTCTCAACCATCAGCCCCGCCTCCCACCACCAGCTCTGGCACAGACCGTATAAGTCTGCCCAGCACTATCCCCGCCTCCCAACCACCAGCCCTGCCTCCCACCACCAGCTCTGGCACAGACCGGTTAAGTCTGCCCAGCACTATCCCCGCCTTCCAACCACCAGCCCTGCCTCCCACCACCAGCTCTGGCACAGACCGGTTAAGTCTGCCCAGCACTATCCCTGCCTCCCAACCACCAGCCCCGCCTCCCACCACCAGCTCTGGCACAGACCGTATAAGTCTGCCCAGCACTATCCCCGCCTCCCAACCACCAGCCCCTCCTCCCAACCACCGGCTCTGGCACAGACCGTATAAGTCTGCCCAGCACTATCCCCGCCTCCCAACCACCAGCCCCTCCTCCCAACCACCGGCTCTGGCACAGACCGTATAAGTCTGCCCAGCTCTATCCTCTCCTCCCAACCACCAGCCCCGCCTCCCACCACCACCACCACAGCTAGGATTTCTTTCAAAATTCATTGAGGACAAAAAAATAAAGTCACACAATAGATGATGGCAGATAAAGATCAACCGGTCCATCCAATCTGCCCTTAGTTTGTGCAACGGTCGATGCAAGGTGCCTGCCAAAAGGCAGGGCCTCCTGTAGGATGTCAACCCTTATTCAGGTCCGATTTTGTTGTATTTCTCGCTGATTCTCTATCACCCTGCAGTGGTGTAGCCAGACAGCTAATTTAGGGTGAGCCTCAGGCCAAAGTGGTGGGCATGATAATTTCTCTCTGCACCAGCCCTCCTCCCACTATCTGCTCCTTCCTTGTCACCCCCCCCCCCCCCAAGGGCCCCTCTAAACTCAATATATAAATATTTGAGCTGGTGAGGATCCCCAAGCCCTGCCAGCTGACAACCTCCTCCTCTTGGGGGGTCAGAAATGTTTTCAAGCTCAGCAGCTGGTAGCAGTGTCCCCAAGTCGCTACCTCCACTGGCTCCTTGTTCTCCGTGCATACTCAGTTTTTATGCAGGTACGCCAGCTGCTGAACTTGGAAAGTGTTCTGGCCACCAGAAGGGGAGAGTTTCAGCTGGCAGGGCTTGGGGATCCCCATTAGCCACCGCATTTGACAGTCTTCCATGGTTTTTTTTGCGGGAATGAACGTAGTGCTGACCATAAGTCATGATGATGAAGGAATGTTTCATGGATCTGAATTTCCTTGAACTGCACTCAAGGAGGGTAACTTTCCAACCCAATTTCACATCTAAAACACTATTTTAGAAAACCTCTACTCAGGAAATCTAGACTACCCCAACTTGACATTTCGTCCTTTAGATTGTAAGCTCTTCTGAGCAGGGACCGTCCTTAGTTATTAATTTGCACAGCGATGCGTAACCCTAGTAGGGCTCTAGAAATGTTAAGTAGTAGTAGTAGTATTTCAGGTACATAAAGGGTCTCCACGCCTATGATTACGCAAGGTGCAAGCACATAATACTTTTACAATGGGGGTGCTCAGGGGAGGTCAGAGTGTGGGCGGAGTCATGATTTAAGTGCACGTTTTATCACATACGCTTGTACATTTCCACCTGGTTTTGGACAGGCAAAATGTCGGCGCCTTAAGTCTAGAGGCAATTCCTACCGGATTTGCACCAGTATTTTTTAAAGTCACATACAGTGGGGGAAATAAGTATTTGATCCCTTGCTGATTTTGTAAGTTTGCCCACTGACAAAGACATGAGCAGCCCATAATTGAAGGGTAGGTTATTGGTAACAGTGAGAGATAGCACATCACAAATTAAATCCGGAAAATCACATTGTGGAAAGTATATGAATTTATTTGCATTCTGCAGAGGGAAATAAGTATTTGATCCCTCTGGCAAACAAGACCTAATACTTGGTGGCAAAACCCTTGTTGGCAAGCACAGCGGTCAGACGTCTTCTGTAGTTGATGATGAGGTTTGCACACATGTCAGGAGGAATTTTGGTCCACTCCTCTTTGCAGATCATCTCTAAATCATTAAGAGTTCTGGGCTGTCGCTTGGCAACTCGCAGCTTCAGCTCCCTCCATAAGTTTTCAATGGGATTAAGGTCTGGTGACTGGCTAGGCCACTCCATGACCCTAATGTGCTTCTTCCTGAGCCACTCCTTTGTTGCCTTGGCTGTATGTTTTGGGTCATTGTCGTGCTGGAAGACCCAGCCACGACCCATTTTTAAGGCCCTGGCGGAGGGAAGGAGGTTGTCACTCAGAATTGTACGGTACATGGCCCCATCCATTCTCCCATTGATGCGGTGAAGTAGTCCTGTGCCCTTAGCAGAGAAACACCCCCAAACATAACATTTCCACCTCCATGCTTGACAGTGGGGACGGTGTTCTTTGGGTCATAGGCAGCATTTCTCTTCCTCCAAACACGGCGAGTTGAGTTCATGCCAAAGAGCTCAATTTTTGTCTCATCTGACCACAGCACCTTCTCCTAATCACTCTCGGCATCATCCAGGTGTTCACTGGCAAACTTCAGACGGGCCGTCACATGTGCCTTCCGGAGCAGGGGGACCTTGCGGGCACTGCAGGATTGCAATCCGTTATGTCGTAATGTGTTACCAATGGTTTTCGTGGTGACAGTGGTCCCAGCTGCCTTGAGATCATTGACAAGTTCCCCCCTTGTAGTTGTAGGCTGATTTCTAACCTTACTCATGATCAAGGATACCCCACGAGGTGAGATTTTGCGTGGAGCCCCAGATCTTTGTCGATTGACAGTCATTTTGTACTTCTTCCATTTTCTTACTATGGCACCAACAGTTGTCTCCTTCTCGCCCAGCGTCTTACTGATGGTTTTGTAGCCCATTCCAGCCTTGTGCAGGTGTATGATCTTGTCCCTGACATCCTTAGACAGCTCCTTGCTCTTGGCCATTTTGTAGAGGTTAGAGTCTGACTGATTCACTGAGTCTGTGGACAGGTGTCTTTCATACAGGTGACCATTGCCGACAGCTGTCTGTCATGCAGGTAACGAGTTGATTTGGAGCATCTACCTGGTCTGTAGGGGCCAGATCTCTTACTGGTTGGTGGGGGATCAAATGCTTATTTCCCTCTGCAGAATGCAAATAAATTCATATACTTTCCACAATGTGATTTTCCGGATTTAATTTGTGATGTGCTATCTCTCACTGTTACCAATAACCTACCCTTCAATTATGGGCTGCTCATGTCTTTGTCAGTGGGCAAACTTACAAAATCAGCAAGGGATCAAATACTTATTTCCCCCACTGTAAGCACCTCATGTGTCTTTACAAAATACCGCCTTCTCCTCACTTAACCTTGATGACCTTTTACAAAATTGACCCCTAAGCGCCACATCATCTGTGAATAAATGAAAAATGTAGGTAAACTGCTAAAATAGTGCTTTGTTTTAGCTAGATATCATTTCCCTTAGCTGTCATAATGAATCCATACATCTATGCAGAAATCAGGGGCATAGCCAGACTTTGGCGGGAGGGGGGTCCAGAGCCCGAGGTGAGGGGGCGCATTTTAGCCCTCCCCAGCGCCGTCGACCCTCCCTGCCATTGCTGACACCACCAACTTTGCCCCCCCCCCGCCAATGACCCTCTCGATGCCCCCCTCCCGCCAATGCCTACTTTTGCTGGTGGGGGACCCCAATCCCCGCCAGCCGAGGTCCTCTTCTTCCCGCAAAAGACTTCCTTCTGTTTGTGACGTCCTGCAAAGGCAGGCGACAGCGGGAGGGGGGGAGTCGAGAGGGTCGTCGGCAGGGGGGTCCAGGGCCAAATCTACAGGGGCCCAGGCCCCCCTGGCCCCACATAGCTATGCCACTGATGCACTGATGAAGCTCGCTGCATGTCAAAATGCTTCCACATACACACAGGAACCCTCATTAAACATGTTGGCACATACATGTACCCTTCTACCACTGTGCGCCCAAATTTATGCACCTCTGGTGCCCGTAAATGCATAGAATACTATTATTTTTGCACATAATACACCCTTACCCGTAAAAGTGCCAGTGGAGCACCTAAGGGGTCTATAAAATAATGAGTGGAGTTGAACGGGTAGATGTGAAGCGTCTGTTCACGCTTTCCAAAAATACTAGTACTAGGGGGCATGCGATGAAGCTACAATGTAGTAAATTAAAAACGAATCGGAGCTTTTTCTTCACTCAACGTGTAATTAAACTCTGGAATTCGTTGCCAGAGAATGTGGTAAAGGCAGTTAGCTTAGCGGAGTTTAAAGAAAGGTTTGGACGGCTTCCTAAAGGAAAAGTCCATAGACAGTTATTAAATGGACTTGGGGAATATCCACTATTTCTGGGATAAGCAGTATAAAATGTTTTGTACTTTTTTGGGATCTTGCCGGGTATTTGTGACCTGGATTGGCCACTGTTGGAAACAGGATGCTGGGCTTGATGGACCTTTGGTCTGTCCCAGTATGGCAACACTTATGTACTTATGTACTTGGGATTCTGAATGGAATCTTGCTACTCTTTGGGGTTCTACATGGAATGTTGCTACACTTTGAAATTCTGCATGGAATCTTGTTATTCTTTCGAATTCTAGAATCTTGTTACTCTTTGGGGTTCTTAAATAAACAATGGGACGATACCACTATCTTTGAAACAAATAAAATTTTACCATCCGAAGTGGTTCAATCAATAAACAGTTGCTCATTCAACTTATTGCTTGTTCAACTTTTTCAATTTTTTACATGTACACCCCATTGCTTTGAAGTGTTCAAATATTTAACTTTTTTTTAAAAATTTTTATGAAGACATATATAAAAAGAAGGAAAAAGCCTCTGTATTCCCGTTTTCAGTACATGTTAGTGACAGTGAGCACGGCAGGGCTGAATAAGTAGATTGACATCGTAGCAACAGATGTTTCCCTTGAGAAAGCCTGCACGGCGAAACGGGACCCCGTCGGCATATTAGAGTGAAGCTAAATTGCAACGGCAAGGACGGCACTAAAAGATAAGTGTTCGTCATAATAACCTGGTTTTGTTAATTAAAAATAAGAGGAGGTTTTTGAGCCTATGAAGATTCTGTCCCGGTTAACAGACACTAACATGTACTGAAAACGGGAATACAGAGGCTTTTTCCTTCTTTTTATATATGTCTTCATAAAAATTTTTAAAAAAAAGTTAAATATTTGAACACTTCAAAGCAATGGGGTGTACATGTAAAAAATTGAAAAAGTTGAACAAGCAATAAGTTGAATGAGCAACTGTTTATTGAACTCTTTGGGGTTCTACATGGAATGTTGCTACACATTGAAATTCTGCATGGAATCTTGTTAGTCTTCAGAATTCTAGAATCTTGCTACTCTTTGGGGTTCTGCATGGAATGTTGATATTCTTTGTTTTTCTGCCAGGTACTTATGACCTGGATTGGCCACTGTTGGAAACAGGATGCTGGGCTTGATGGACCTTTGGTCTTTCCCAGTATGGCAATACTTATGTACTTAAGTACTTATGTAAATGCAAGGGGCACATTAACATGGGTGGGGCTCCCACTTATGTACATAACTTACGCACACTTAGGTCCTGCCAGTTATGCCAGGTCTATGCAAATGTGTAAATGTCAAGCATGTCAATGGCAGGTTTTATTAGTATTATATAATGGAACCTGGGAACCAAGATGCCATTACAGAATGGGCTCTCACCACACAGCATCGGGGCACCTACATGGCAGTCCCCAGTTACAGAATTGCGGGTCACTCAAATTTGTGTGCGATCCTGGGATGCGCTCAGTACATAACTGATTAACGAGCCAATTAACAAGTGGGCGCTAACAATTATTTATGTTAATTGGTGCCAATTAGGGGTCACACACACACACACACACACACACACACATCTGGCTGCACGTTATAATGCTGTGTACCAAAATTCCATAGTATGCCACCCAAAAAAGGACATGGCCATCGGAGGGGCATGGGCGGATCCGGGGCACTCTCAAAAGATACGTGCACTGTTACAGAATTCCAGGAATCTGTGTCCAACTTGAACACCAGGATTCAGTTTCCCTACGTCCTCACACCTAAAGTTGGCGTGGAAATCCCGGAGTGCCCTTCGTAGGATAGCGCTGACTGCTGATTTTAATCGGTGCTTATTTTTCAGCACCTTTACTAAATCTGGCCCCATACGTATGCATTGGAATGAGATGTTCCCACTGTGTTTACACCCAGCCGAAACAGCACAAGGCCTCTTCGCACAGGAAATTCTCAACAGCAGCTTGCAACCACTGTACATTCCCTGTGGTCACAGCAGGAACCTCGGATGCCTCAAGGTTCAACAAGAGGTTGGGTTCAACATTCACAGGCTCCAGCACATTGGTTCAGCAATGCTTAGCACAGGCAGAAACCCAGCAGGGCAGAGTTCTCGGATCACACATACACAAATTCAGAATCACACTCAAAAAGGAACTTTACTATAAGTTCCTCTGGGGAGTTTTCTGAAGGGAAACGTGTGTGTGGGGGGGGGGGGGGGGGGTCATTCTTCTGAAGAGACAGCAGCCACTATGACTGCTGTTGTATGAAATTAGGTTGGCTCTAATTTCAACTCAAATATTGTTAAAAAAACATAAATTCCAGAGAGAGAGACTACTACTACTATTTAGCATTTCTATAGCGCTACGAGGCATACGCAGCGCTGCACAAACATAGAAGAAAGACAGTCCCTGCTCAAAGAGCTTACAATCTAATAGACAAAAAATAAATAAAGTAAGCAAATCAATTAATGTGAACAGGAAGGAAGAGAGGAGGGTAGGTGGAGGCGAGTGGTTACGAGTCAAAAGCAATGTTAAAGAGGTGGGCTTTCAGTCTAGATTTAAAGGTGGCCAAGGATGGGGCAAGACGTAGGGGCTCAGGAAGTTTATTCCAGGCGTAGGGTGCAGCGAGACAGAAGGCGCGAAGTCTGGAGTTGGCAGAAGTGGAGAAGGGAACAGATAAGAAGGATTTATCCATGGAGCGGAGTGCACGGGAAGGGGTGTAGGGAAGGACGAGTGTGGAGAGATACTGGGGAGCAGCAGAGTGAGTACATTTATAGGTTACTACTACTATTTAGCATTTCTATAGCGCTACGAGGCATACGCAGCGCTGCACAAACATAGAAGAAAGACAGTCCCTGCTCAAAGAGCTTACAATCTAATAGACAAAAAATAAATAAAGTAAGCAAATCAATTAATGTGAACAGGAAGGAAGAGAGGAGGGTAGGTGGAGGCGAGTGGTTACGAGTCAAAAGCAATGTTAAAGAGGTGGGCTTTCAGTCTAGATTTAAAGGTGGCCAAGGATGGGGCAAGACGTAGGGGCTCAGGAAGTTTATTCCAGGCGTAGGGTGCAGCGAGACAGAAGGCGCGAAGTCTGGAGTTGGCAGTAGTGGAGAAGGGAACAGATAAGAAGGATTTATCCATGGAGCGGAGTGCACGGGAAGGGGTGTAGGGAAGGACGAGTGTGGAGAGATACTGGGGAGCAGCAGAGTGAGTACATTTATAGAGAGAGAGAGCCAATTCCTAGAGAAATGCCAGCTTACCTCTAAAGCACATTATAATTACCAAAAAAAATACTACAGCAGAGCTGGCATTCTGACTCAGAGCAGTTCACCTTCCCCATGGAGGGCATCCTTGCCTTTTTCCTTTACTGTTTAAACAACGGCTGTAGCGACTGACCGTGGTCAGCCCTTCTATGGCGTCTGGATCAAGCCCCTGTGTGATCCCCATGACCGAAGAGCCTGCAAAGAAACAGGAAGGTCTAGGGGAAGTGACGTGGACGCGGTTCACTGCTGTTTGCAACCCTCTTTCTTGTCTCTCGACTTCTGCTGTCCTAGTTTCTCCGGTTGGCGTTTGGTTGGTGAAACAAACACTGGTTCGTTGCCGTCATCCAAAAAGTCATAGAAGCCTTCGACTGGGACGGCACAAGGCTGTGAAGAAACCGGGCAATCTAAATTTAAGAGAAAAGACCTCGTCACACCATTGCTTAAACCATCATCATTGGCCTTTATGTTTCAACAATTTTTATTAATGACATCACAGAAAGCACACATACATAATATTTTGCATCAACTGTCCTAGAAAGAAGATTAGCTGCAACAATGACATAATTAAACATGTTGTCATCAATCTTTTTTACTTTTTTCTCTCCCCCCCTTCCTTCCCACTCTCAGATGTTCAACATTTACCTTGATGACACGTTAACCGAAACAAACTTATTCCACCTTTTAAAGGTGTAAATATTCAAAATTTGACATAACTCCTCACACCCATGTGCCGCATTCCGTCAGCAAACCTTTAACGTTTTTACCCCCTTCCCACCCCTATCCTTCCCTCCTCCCTCCCCATTCCCCCACCCAGTGGCGTACCAAAGGGGGGGGCGGTCCACCCTGGGTGCACGCCGCTGGGGGGGGTGGTGCCGCAGCATGCGCCTGTCTGCTTCCAGTTCGCTACGCTCGCTAAATTCTCTCGTTTGCTGCAGCAGCTCCCTCCTTCTGCCCCGGAACAGGTTACTTCCTGTTCCGGGGCAGAGGGAGGGAGCTGCAGCGAACGAGAGAACTTAGTGAGCGTAGCGAACTGGGAGCAGACAGGCACGCACTGCGGCACCACCCCCCAGCAGCGTGCACCCGGGGGGGGGGGGTGTCATTTCGCGGGGGGGGGGGGGGGGGGCGCATCGGCGATCCGTCCCGGGTGCCATCTAGGCTAGGAACGCCACTGCCCCCACCCTCCCCCCTTCTCTCCATATACCTCGTACTTCCTCTCTGCCTACCTGAACTTAGTTTCTGATAGCCCAGGTAGGGCCTATCTCCTCCCTCCCCCCCCCCCTTTGTGCCAACCACTGCCAGGGTGAAGAACAATGTTCATCTTAAAGCCTTCTGCTCCTATTCACAGCAGGTTAAGAAGCAAGCTTCGCCCTCTTGTATGTAAGAACTCCATATCAAGAGAAAATGTTTTTTCCGCTTCAGGTTCCCTTTCGCCTCCCTAGCTTCCCATGTGGCTAGCTCGTGTCATCATTGGCCTTTAACACCAGCGATACAGTAGCCAAGGCAACTTTGAAATGGAAACCCGCAGCAGTGTTTGGCGAGAAACTTTAATTTTGCAGAAAATTTTGATTTTAAGCTTTTGTTTTGTACACTGAGATTGAGATGCCACATTTAAAAAACAAATTTGGCTTTGAGGGCAATGATTAAATCTGCGGAGAGATTGGGCCCGATATTTGGACCGCTGGAGTTAGCCAGGCTGACTCCCGCGGTTGGCACTGAGGGTAGATATTCAATGCCAGGCTGTTTCCAGTGACCAGCATTGAATATCCGGGTGTTTTTTGGCTAGTTTCAATTTAAGTGGCCAAGCCGTTATTCAGCGCTACCCAGTTAAGTTGAAACCGGCCAAACATAGGCCTGCTATTACGGCGGCTGAATTTGGATGCCAAACTTAGCTGGCGATGCGCTGAATATTAGTGGATAGTTGGGTTATATCATGCGATATAACTGGTTATCTGCTAAGCACTAACCAGTAACATTCAGTGGGAGACAACCGACGATCTCCCGGATAGCCAGTTAAGTGCCATTTAACCAGCCAGAAGCCGTTCCTGGCTGGTTAAATGGTTTTAAATATGGGGCAGATTAAGCTTATGATTCACTTCATGACGACAACGTCTTGTGATACATGAGCACAAGTTAAAAAAAAAAATTTATTTGCTATCACAAGAGACATAGGGGTCTCTAGTGGAATAGCAACATTCCATGTAGAATCTCAAATAGTAGCAACAGTGGAGGAGTGGCCTAGTGGTTAGGGTGGTGGAATTTGGTCCTGGGGAACTGAGGAACCAAGTTCAATTCCCAGCACAGGCAACTCCTTGTGACTCTGGGCAAGTCACTTAACTCTCCATCGCCCCATGTAAGCCGCATTGAGCCTGCCATGAGTGGGAAAGCGCGGGGTACAAATGTAATAAAAAAAAAAAAAAGGTACACTAACAGATTTAGCATGTGTTAAATGCCATGCAGCCCATAAAAATATTATGGCATTTAGCCGTACTAAATCCGTTAGCGCCAGGGGCGTATCTGACTTTCCCTGGTAGGGGGGGCCAGAGCCCGAAGTGCGGGGGCCATTTTGCCCTCCCCCCGGCGCGTCCCATAGGCTTCCATTGGCGGCGCAGGGGGGTTGGCAGCGGTAGCGGGGGCCAGGCGCCCGTTGGCCCCATTACAGATACGCCCCTGGTTAGCGCACCTTAGTAAAAGGACCCCACGGAGGGGTTACCGTGCAGTTGGTGCGTTAATTTTCTTCAGTTGACCTCAACAGTGCTTCTTATTTTCGTGGGGAAACCTTAATCATCTATTTAACACGAAGGAAGAAGGAATTCCCATCGGGTTTCCCCTCAATACATTTCTTGCTGATGGCTCATGGACTTTAACATAAACAGATTAGTTTGCATATTTTATCGTAAATCTTTACAGAGGTGCTTGCAAAGTAAAAACACAAGTTTACCAAATCCCAGGTGACTCACTCATTATATTTACACTTCCTCCTTATTTGCATCTGCTATGAAAACAGAAAACCATTCAGAGGCATCAGCCCTTCCTCTAGTCCTCTCTTTGAACACTGCTTTTGACGATCTGCAGACTCACCACTACAAACGGGGATGAGGGAGGGGAAGAACAGGGCTGGCATTCAGTGGAGTGGAGGACTACCCGGCAACACCTATGAAATACAGAGAGCTAAGGAGGCTCAAGTTTGGGGGGGGATGCTCTGCTCCACACTTAAACATACGGGTTTTCAAACAGACATGGGAGACACAAGGGATGTGCATTTATTCATTCCAAAATGTGTAACCCACCCTCCCAGTCCCCTTTGCAGGACTGCTCAGGGTAACGTACAGGAATATAACAATAAACACAGAACATTACAACAATACCCTAAGACAATATAAACATTTTTAAAATATGGCACATTTCTCCTTCCTCTGTTTGCAAACTCATGCACGACTTTTCAAGGACTAGGTGTGCAAAGAAATGAGAAAGGATGTCTTGTTTGGGTGACACAGGCTACAGGAGGTGTGTATGTATGTGTGTGTGCGTCTTTGTGTGTCATAAGAATTGCCGTACTGGGTCAGATCGACGGTCCATCTAGCCCAGGTTATCTGGCTTCTAGCAGTGGTCAATCCAGGTCACAAGACCACGGCAGAATCCCAAAGAGTAGCAAGATTCCGGAATCCCAAAGAGCAGCAAGATTCTAGAATTCCCAAGAGTAACAAGATTCCCGAATCCAAAGAGTAACAAGATTCCAGAACCCAAAGAGTAGCAAGATTCGAGAATTCCCAAGAGTAACAAGATTCCCGAATCCAAAGAGTAGCAAGATTCCGGAATCCCAAAGAGCAGCAAGATTCTAGAATTCCCAAGAGTAACAAGATTCCTGAATCCAAAGAGTAACAAGATTCCAGAACCCAAAGAGTAGCAAGATTCGAGAATTCCCAAGAGTAACAAGATTCCCGAATCCAAAGAGTAGCAAGATTCCGGAATCCCAAAGAGTAGCAAGATTCTAGAATTCCCAAGAGTAACAAGATTCCCGAATCCAAAGAGTAAGATTCCAGAACCCAAAGAGTAGTAAGATTCCCTGCTACCGATCCCAGGGCAAGCAGTGGCTTCCCCCATGTCTATCTCAATAGCAAACTACATGGACTTTTCTTGACCAAATGTTTTTTAAACCCAGATATGCTAACCACTGTAACCGCATCCTCTGGCAATGAGTTCCAGAACTTAACTATTCGTTGAGTAAAAAAAATACGTTCTCCATTTTAAAAGTGTTCCCATGTAACTTCATTGAGTGTCCATCAGCCTTTGTACTTTTTGAAAGAGTAAAAAATCGATTCATGTTTACCCGTTCTACACCACTTGGGATTTTGTAGACCTCTATCATATCTTCCCTCAGCCGTCTCTTTTCCAGGCTAAAGAGCCCAAACCTCTTAAACCTTTCCTTATATGAGAGGAATTCCATCCCTTTAATCATTTTGCATTTGATATGCTGCCTTCCTGAGGTCCCCAACCCCCGCCAGCTGAAGACTTTGTCCAGCGCTGGTCCGTGGCGGCACCGCTGCATTGCCTGCCCTGCTCTCTCTTCCCCTCACGTCCGGCACGCGTCTTTTAGTGAAGATGAAGTCTCACTAAAAGAAGCGTGCCAGACGTGAGGGGAAGAGAGGGCAGGGCAGGCAATGCGGCGGCGCCGGAGACCAGTGCTGGACGAAGTCTTCAGCTAGCAGGGGTTGAGGACCCCCGCCGGCCAAGGTGTTTACAGCGGCGGAGGTGGCGGCAGCAACCAAAATGTGCCCCTCCACCTTGCGCTCTGGCCCCCTCGAGCCCTGGCTATGCCCCTGATTCAGGGCATAGATTTATGTGCAAGAAGTTTTAGCGAGGATCATATTTCTTTTTATTTTATTTGTTACATTTGTATCCCACATTTTCCCACCTTTTTCCAGGTTCAATGTGGCTTACATATTACCGTTATCGAGTTTGCCGGTCCCGGTCTGAACAAATATAAGGTATGAATGATTATAAGGTGATATTATGGTAGATAAGGTACATGCATGGTAGGTACAATTGGGGGGAACTTGGAGAGGGAGGGGGGAGGAAGAGTCAGGTAATGTCCATTACGGTCTTTTGTTATATTGTGTCGCAGGTGTCCAGGTAAATGTTTATGTTGGGTTGGTGGGGTATGCTCTTCTGTCTGTGAGAACATTCAGCGTTATAACTGTGTATTCTTACACTCATTCTGAAAGTACAAAAATAGTTGTCCCTAGACATTAGAGTTCTTCTTTGTTTGTACAAACTCAGTTTGTAATTATGACCGATTTTAAATTCTTCACCAGCAGCGAGCTACCATCAACCTTTTAAAAGCAAATGCATTATATTTACAGATAATAACAATACCTAACTGCAACAAATGATGACATCCTGGTAGGCGAGCGGGGGTTGTAAAAGCAGCCTGCCTTCAAGGGCGCCGTCGAGTTGTATTAAAAAAAAAAAACCTTACCGCGTTGGCGAACTGGCGGGCAGATGAGACGGGGAGGATGAGGGTGTTATCAACTGAGATAGAGAGTGGAGGGAGAGGAGAAGTGGGTTTGGGTGGAAAGACAATAAGCTCAGTCTTGGCCATGTTCAGTTTCAGGTGGCGGTTGGACATCCAGGCAGCAATGTCAGATAAGCAGGCCGATACTTTGGCCTGGGTTTCCGCAGTGATGTCTGGTGTGGAGAGATAAAGCTGGGTGTCGTCAGCATAAAGATGACATTGGAAACCATGAGATGAGATCAGCGAGCCCAGGGAAGAGGTATAGATTGAAAAAAGAAGGGGTCCAAGGACGGATCCCTGAAGAACTCCAACAGAGAGCGGGATGGGGGTGGAGGAAGATCCATGAGAATGTACTCTGAAGGTACGGTGGGAGAGATAAGAGGAGAACCAGGAGAGGACAGAGCCCTGGAACCCAAATGAGGACAGTGTGGCAAGAAGTAAGTTGTGATTGACAGTGTCAAAAACGACAGAAAGGTCGAGGAGGATGAGGATGGAGTAACGACCTTTGGATTTGGCAAGGAACAGGTCATTACAGACTTTAGATAGTGCCGTTTCTGTCGAGTGTAGAGGGCGAAAGCCGGATTGAAGCGGATCGAGGATGGCATGAGAGGAGAGAAAATCAAGGCAACAGCTGTGAACGGCGGTTCAAGTATCTTGGAGAGGAAGGGCAGGAGGGAAATGGGGCGGTAGTTGGAGGGACAGATAGGGTCTAGTGAAGGTTTTTTGAGGAGTGGTGTGACTACAGCATGCTTGAAGGTGTCAGGGACAGTTGCAGTGGAGAGAGAGAGAGGTTGAGGATATGACAGATGGGGGGGGGGGTGACAGTAGGAGAGATGGTGTTAAGTAAGTTGGTGGGGATGGGATCAGAAGAACAGGTGGTGCATTTCAAGGAGGAAAGAAGGTGGGTGGTTTCCTCCTCGGTGATATCAGGAAAAGAGGAGAAGGAGGCCTGGGTTGGTTGGTTGAGGGAGTGGGTTAAAGGGTGAAGAGGGTAAATGATGTCAGATAAACACCTGTACGGTCCATCCACTCTGCCCAACAAGATAAACTGATTTACGTGGTATGTGATACTTTATATGTATACATGAGCTTGATTTGTCCTTGCCTTTCTCAGGGCACAGACCGTAGAAGTCTACCCAGCACTCTTCTTGTACTAAGTTCTGGAGCTAACGTCGAAGCCCCTTAAAATTTACACTCCAGCCCATCCCTATCTATTCAGTCCCAATCAGGGCATAGACCATAGAAGTCTGCCCAGCTCCCATTTTGTTTCCCAATTACCGGCGTTGCCACCCAATCTCCACTAAGATTCCATGGATCCGTTCCTTCAAAACCGGATTCCTTTGTGTTTATCCCACGCATGTTTGAATTCAACGACTGTTTCTTTAAGATATATTCTTTACACCCTGCATAGATGGAATTACAATAATCAAATTGGGTCAAAACAAGAGATTGGACCAGTAATCTGAAAATATCAGTTGAAAAAAGGGGCCTAATATGCTTCAGCTTCCAAAGTAATTTAAAAGATTTAGTAACCCCCGAGGACACCTGAGATTGAAAGGTTAAGTGCCAATCAACAACACCGCCTACAATTTCTAGAGTGGTCTTCAAAGGATAAGAAATACAGTCAATGCTAAAATTGCTGCAGGGATCATGGTCAAACAGATGAGTTATTACCCAAATTTTCATCTTCTACTACTACTACTACTACTACTATTTAGCATTTCTATAGCGCTACAAGGCGTACGCAGCGCTGCACAAACATAGAAGAAAGACAGTCCCTGCTCAAAGAGCTTACAATCTAATAGACAAAAAATAAATAAAGTAATCAAATCAATTAATGTGAACGGGAAGGAAGAGAGGAGGGTAGGTGGAGGCGAGTGGTTACAAGTGGTTACGAGTCAAAAGCAATGTTAAAGAGGTGGGCTTTCAGTCTAGATTTAAAGGTGGCCAAGGATGGGGCAAGACGTAGGGGCTCAGGAAGTTTATTCCAGGCGTAGGGTGCAGCGAGACAGAAGGCGCGAAGTCTGGAGTTGGCAGTAGTGGAGAAGGGAACAGATAAGAAGGATTTATCCATGGAGCAGAGTGCACGGGAAGGGGTGTAGGGAAGGACGAGTGTGGAGAGATACTGGGGAGCAGCAGAGTGAATACATTTATAGGTTAGTAGAAGAAGTTTGAACAGGATGCGAAAACGGATAGGGAGCCAGTGAAGCGACTTGAGGAGAGGGGTAGTATGAGTAAAGCGACCCTGGCGGAAGATGAGACGGGCAGCAGAGTTTTGAACCGACTGGAGAGGGGAGAGGTGACTAAGTGGGAGGCCAGCAAGAAGCAGATTGCAGTAGTCTAAACGAGAGGTGACAAGGGTGTGGATGAGGGTTTTGGTAGAGTGCTCGGAAAGAAAGGGGCGGATTTTACGGATGTTGTAAAGAAAGAAACGACAGGTCTTGGCGGTTTGCTGGATATGAGCAGAGAAGGAGAGAGAGGAGTCAAAGATGACCCCAGTTTCGAGCTGAGGAGACAGGGAGAATGAGAGAGCCATCAACAGAAATAGAAAACGGAGGGAGCGGGGAGGTGGGTTTGGGGGGGAAAATGAGAAGCTCGGTTTTGGTCATATTTAATTTCAGGTGGCGTTGAGACATCCAGGCAGCAATGTCAGACAAGCACGCTGAAACTTTGGTTTGGATGCAAGGTGAGATATCAGGGGTAGAAAGGTAGATTTGGGAGTCATCAGCATAGAGATGGTAGGAAAAGCCATGGGATGAGATTAATGAACCAAGGGAAGAAGTGTAGATAGCAAAGAGGAGGGGACCAAGAACAGAACCCTGAGGTACGCCGACAGGTAGAGGGATAGAAGTAGAAGAGGATCCACCAGAGTGAACACTAAAGGTGCGGAGGGAGAGGTAGGAAGAGAACCAGGAAAGGACAGAGCCCTGGAATCCAAGTGAGGACAGGGTATCGAGAAGTATGCTGTGATCGACAGTGTCAAAAGCAGCGGAAAGATCAAGAAGAATGAGGATGGAATATTGACCTCTGGATTTAGCCAGTAATAGGTCATTGGATTTAACTTTAGCCTGAATTCAGAGGCCCAGGATTCTATTAAATCAAGGCCAGTTTTAATCCTATATAGAATGTCCCCTCGAAAAGGGATGTAAATAGTGACATCATCCAAGTAGATAAAAGGATGGAATCCCATTGACTCAAGTCTCTCCCCCTAGAGGAGCCATCATGACATTAAAATAATATTGGAGCTAGGAGCAAGCGTTGGGGCACACCACAACTTAGAGGCCAAGACGTTGATAATATGCCCGACATTTTTACTCTGTAAGACCTAGACTTCAGGAAGCCCTGAAATCAGGACAAGACTTTCTCACAAATCCCAAATTGGACAAAAGATCATGATCCACCACATCACGATGAAGTGTTGTGTGATGAAGTAGCTCGGTGATGAAGAGCCACATGATGAACTGGCTTGATGATGAAGTGTCAGTTGATGATCTGTCACATGATGAACTGTCAATGATGAAATGTGACCAAAGCGGTCAAACTACAGTCTATGTTTTGAAAGGACAAAGAAGCAAGACTCAAAGAAACAGAACGAAGCCTTGCGCTGGAAGAAGAGGTCCCCCGCCAGCAAAGGTAGGCGACGGTGACTGCGGGGGAGGGTTGGTGGCGGGAGGGGGGGGTCGAGAGGGTCGTTGACAGGGGGGTCCAGGGCCAAATCTACAGGGGCCCAGGCCCCCGTGGCCCCACGTAGCTACGCCACTGCTCAGGGATCAATATTCAAATTGATTTAACTGGCCAGAAATGGCTGCTGGTCGGTTAAATCGCCTGTTTGTGGCTTACTGCTAATTTTCAGTGGCTAGGTTAACCACGTAAATAGGACTTGCACAAAAGTATCCCATAGCCAGTTAAGTGCTGAATATGACCTGGCATTGAATTTCTGGGTTTGCAGAGCCGGCGGTGGTCAGCAAAACGCTGATTGCTGCAGGCCAATATGGATAACTTAGGCCAAATCCCAGCTCTGCCTAGG
The DNA here is from genome assembly GCF_901765095.1 of Microcaecilia unicolor. NCBI lineage: Eukaryota > Metazoa > Chordata > Amphibia > Gymnophiona > Siphonopidae > Microcaecilia > Microcaecilia unicolor. The sequence goes on along the minus strand of NC_044043.1, from coordinate 87,224,967 downwards.
CTCTGCCTCTACAAGGCCTCAGCACTATCCAGAGAATGACAGAGCAGTTCGCAGTTACTTATCTGGAGAGTGCTATTGAAAATCTGTGCACGGTCCTGTTCAATGGGACGTATCAGGTGCTACCACTTGAAGAAGCCCTAGCACCTAGCACGTTCAAGTGTTTTTCGTGACATGCCCATCTAAGTGTTTACGTCCTTTCCACTATCTACTTTTAAATACACTACATTCTCACCCGTCTAGTTAACACAATAGGAATAATCAGACCTAACTAAAAAATGTTCTTTAAAAGAGAATGATCCACCACGCGGTGAATACACCTTCGCTTATTATAAGCGAAAAAACTACTTTCTGGACGAAAAGTATGTTCTAAATAGACCAACAGCCAAATTTGGACAGATTGCGAAACTATGACTCTTAGCCACTGTCAGAGAAGCAAGGCGTTGGCTCTCTGTGGTTATTAAGAGGAAGTGTTATTTTTATAGTGAGATTTCCTGCATGCCTCTCTATACTAGTGGGTGTCACATTGGAAGCACTGGCCAGGTGTTATTCAGCCAGCACTGGGCAGCGCGCTGTCCGCCACCGACGGCGGTAAACCTGGGTCTTTTCCGTAACCGGCACTGAATATCCGGGGGGTTTTTTGGACGGCTTAAATTCAGCACTAGCCAGTTAAGTTTATAGCAGCCAAAGATAAGCCTGCTATTTAGGGGGGGGGAGGGGTTTGGGGGGCTCAGCACCCAAGGTAAGGGAGCTATGCACCTGGCAGCAATTTCTGAAGTCCACTGCAGTGCCCCCTAGGGTGCCCGGTTTGTGTCCTGGCATGTGAGGGGGACCAGTGCACTACAAATGCTGGCTCCTCCCACGACCAAATGGCTTGGATTTGGTCGTTTCTGAGATGGGCGTCTTTGGATTCCATTATCTGCGAAAACCAAGGTCGGCCATCTCTAAGGTCGACCCACAGGTTGAGATTTGGGCGTCCCCGACTGTATTATCGAAATGAAAGATGGACGCTCATCTTGTTTCGATAATACGGTCTGGGACGCCCCTTTACGGGGCCGTCCTTAGAGATGGGCGCTCCCGTTCGATTATGCCCCTCCACGCGTCTAAATGTACAGAATATTAACCTTTAGACATTTAGGTGTTCACTTGCCCATGTTGACGCCTAAGTGGTATTCTACAAATAGGCACTCAAATGCACAGAGCCAGATTCAGTATATGGCACCCAAATGTAGGCACAGGAATGATCCATGCTAAACTTGTATTCTATAAAGAGAGCTCTGCGCCAAGCACCCTTTATAGAATATAGAATAGCGTTAGTGCAATTCCAGGCCTTACACCTGCTGAAACCTGCTGTAAATCCTGGTGTGCAATTTGGGCACACAACCCAGGAATTTTGTAAGACAGTAGTCGCCCCAACCCAGCCCACGCCCCACCTTTTGGGTTGCACGTGAGACACTTTGGGTGCACAGCGTAGTAGAATAGCGTGTAGATAGATGCACGAGCAAATCCACTCGAGCGTCAATTAACACCGATAATAGATTAAAGGCTCATTAACTAATTAATCTTCAAATGTAAGGGGAGCAGACACCTAGGTAAACTACTTACAGAATAGCGTCAGTTTACTGCATGGCTGCTACATTTCAGCGCCCCATTTACAGCAAGTCTATGGCAAGTGTGAATATGGGAGCCTAAGAGGCGTATTTTCAAAGCACGTAGACTTACAAAGTCACATGGAGGGGCATTTTCGATATGACATCTAAGTACCGAGTTTGGAAGTTTTGCACAAAACGTCCAAAATCCGAATAGGAAAGAAGGTCATTTTCAAAAAAGAAAAACATCTATCTTTTTTTTCCCCAAAAAAATACTGTTTCGAAAAAGGTTGTGTGCTTTGTATGGTTTTTTTTTGAAAAAAAAAAAAAAAAAGTCCAAGTGAAAAAGCCATTGGGATGTAGGAGGGGCCAGTATTTTTAGTAGACTGGTCCCACAGACATCCCAGGAGAGCAATGAGGCACCCTAGGAGGCATTAAAGTGGACTTCATTTAAATACACCCAGGTACACACCTCGCCATTGCTCCCTTATCTTGTCTTCTGAGCCCCCCAAAACCTACTACCCCCAACTGCTCGCCACTACAATAGCCCTTATGGGTGAAGGGGGCACCTATATGTGGGTACAGTGGGTTTCTGGTGAGTTTTGGAGGGCTCACAGTTTCCACCACAAGTGTAACAGGTAGGGGGAGGGATGGGTCTGGGTCCACCTGTCTGCAGTGCACTGCACTGCACCCACCACTAGTCTACTCCAGGGACCTGCATGCTGCTTTAATGGACCTGAGTATTACATCTGAGGCTAGCATAGAGGCTGGTAAGTAATGTTTTTAATCACATTTTTATGGGGTGGGAGGGGGGGTCAATGACCACTGGGGAAGTAAGGGGAGGTCACTCCTGATTCCCTCCAGTGGTCATATGGTCATTTAGGGCACTTTTTTGTGCCTTATTCGTTCTAAAAACAGGCCTAGCTCAAAATGTCTTAGTTTTAGTCCTGGTCAGTTCTGTTTTGTCCCATTATGGCTAGAAAACGTCCAAGTTTTAGAACACCCAAATCCCGCCCTTAACACGCCCCCTTGACATTTGGATGCATTGCAGAAGAATAGTTTAGAAAAACGTCTGAAAAATAGTTTTTGAAAATACTGATTTGGCCGTTTTTGCGAGAAAAATGTTCAAATGCTGTTTTATGCCACTTTTTAGACGTTTTTCTCTTTAAAAAATGAATATGTTTTCATCTTGTGTTACCGGGGCGCCTAAATGGAAGTGCCCCGTTGTACAATTTATCCCCAGAATGCCTTAAATCCTGACACCAGCGCAGGGGCGTAGCCAGATCTCGGCGGAAGGGGGGTCCAGAGCCCGAGGTGAGGGGGCACAGTTTAGCCCGCCTCTCCCAGCCGCCGACCCCTCCCAGCCACTTTCGACCCTCCCCTGCCACCGCTGACCCTACCCCATCGCCGCCACCGCCTGGTACCTTTTGCTGGCGGGGGTCCCCAACCCCCACCAGTCAAAGTCTTCTTCAGTGCCGGTGTCCAGCGCCTTCGCTGATCTGTTTCTGTGAGTCCTGACTCCTGATGTCCTGTGTGCACAGATTTAGCCCGGGCCCCCTCTACTTTTGACCCGCCCCCCCCCCCCCCCCCCCCCCGATGACGACCCTCCCCTGCCACTTTTGATCCGCCCTCCCACAGGACGTCAGGAGTCAGGACTCACAGGAACAGATCAGCGAAGGCGCTGGAGACCGGCACTGAAGAACACTTGGCTGCAGGGGGTTGGGGACCCCTGCCAGCAAAGGTACCTGGTGGTGGCGGGGGAAGGTCGGCAGTGGGAGGGGGGAAAGTGGCAGGGGAGGGTCGGCGGCGGGTGGTCAAAAGTAGAGGGGGCCAGGGCTAAATCTGTGGGGGCCCATGCCCCCGTGGCCCCACCTAGCTACGCCCCCGCACCAGAGTGCTGGACCCTGGGACACCTTTGCTTAGACTTCAGCTTCTGAATGGGACGCAGGGTTTCTGTGAGGATCTTTAGCAAAAGAAGTTTCTGAAGAAGTTACCTTGTGAACGAACTCCCAACACGCTGGCAGATGGCTCCTTTTGGCTGGATTGAAAGGTTGGATCCAGGGCCTCGGCAATGTTTCTGGGTAATGGTTGCCTGAAACGGTTTTACAAGACATTACATTCAGGCTGCTGCCATGTTAATTCTACTTTTTTTTAAAACTGGCTTTTTGCCATGAATTCAGAACAGAAGGACTAGAAGAACAGGAGAGAAAAACAGCCGAAACAGAGAAACAAGAGAGGAGCAGAGAGGAAATGCAAAACAGGAAAGGGAAACAGAAGACAAGAGGACATCCATTAACTCATGATAAAGGGGACAGAACTCCACTCATATGAGGAAAGGCTAAAGAGGTTAGGGCTCTCTTCAGCTTGGAAAAGAGACGGCTGAGGGGGAACACGACTGAGGTCTACAAAATCTTGAATAGTGTAGAACAGGTAGAAGTGAATCTATTATTTACTCTTTCAAAAAGTACAAAGACCAGGGGACACTCAGGGGTCTTTTTACAAAGGTGAGCTGAAAAGTGGCCTGCGGTAGTGTGGTGTACGGGTTTTGGGCGCACGCAGAATCATTTTTCAGTGCGCCTGTAAAAAAAGGCCTTTTCGTTCCCCCGAAAATGGACGTGAGGTAAAATCAAAATTGCCATGCGTCCATTTTGGGTGTCTGACCTCACCGCCAGCCATAGACCTAGTGGTAAGGAATCTGCGCGGTAAGGACCGATGCACGTCAGAGGCCACTTGGCGCGCATCCGCTATGCGTGACTGAAAATAAAAATTATTTTTCATACGCGCGTAGCTGACGTGTGCCAAAATGAAATTACTGCAAGAGCCACGTGGTAGTCGTGCGGTAAGTCCATTTTGCTGCGCGTTGGGCGTGCATAGACGCCTACGCTGCTTAGTAAAAGGGACCCTCAATGAAGTTACATGGAAATACTTTTAAAACAAATAGGAGGAAATAGTTAAGCTCTGGAACTCTTTGCCAGAGGATGTGGTAACAGTGGTTACCATATCTGGGTTAAAAAAAAGGTTTGGACAAGTTCCTGGAGGAAAAGTCCATAGTCTGCCATTGAGATTTATTTATTTGTAGCATTTGTATCCCACAGAGATAGACATGGGGAAGCCACCGCTTGCCCTGGGATTGGTAGCATAGAATGTTGCTACTATTTGGGTTTCTGCCGGGTAATTGTGACCTGAATTGGCCATTGTTGGAAACAGGATACTGGGTTAGATGGTTTGACCCAGTATGGCTATTCTTATGTTCTTATATAACATTGTAAACTAAAAATCTTTTCTAGTCACATACCAGGGGAGACCCAGCTCCCAAACTGAAATGCACATTTCATATGAGGTCCACCAGAAACACCCACTGAGTGGAGGGTTCAAGGAGTGTATTGTTCCTAAATTAAGGACAGTGCTGGTTATTGTGTCTGTTTGTAGATGTGGCTATTTAGATTATCACAGTTAGACATGAGGAAAGTGGATGCAGGAGGGAGCAAACATGGCTCGTGTATTCTCACCTACTTAAGAAGGAGGGGGAAAAGACTGTTCCGTATAAGGAGAAATCTTGCTGTAGCTAACAAGTGGGATGTATCTTCCATAATGCACAAACAAAATAGAGCAAAACCACATACATATATTGCTCAACATAGTAGATAGTAGATGATTGCAGATAAAGAACGGTACGGTCCATCCAGTCTGCCCAACAAGATAAACTCATTGTATGAGCTTCTTTATATGTATACCTGACCTTGATTTGTCCTTCGGCACCGAGAATGAGGAGACTTCCAAATGACCAAGGCACTCAAGAAGTAAGGGCGTTAAAGAGTTTATTTGCCAAAATATGCTGACACAAAGACCCAACACGGGTCATGTTTCAGCTAAAAAGTCTTCATCAGGGGTCGTAAAAGTGCAAATCAATCAGCGTCACAGAATCATAAAACATGTGGAACTTGACGTGATGATACTACTGCACGGCATAACAACCAGTCGTCTATGTGAAGCTGATTGATCTGCACTTTTACGACCCCAGATGAAGGCTTTTTTAGCTGAAACACGGCCCATGTTGGGTCTTTGTGTCAGCATATTTTGGCCAATAAACTCTTTGACGCCCTTACTTCTTGTTTGCCTTGGTCATTTGGAACTCTCCTCACTCTCACCGTCACTGGTGCCGCTTGACTTCTTTGCGGGAACTGTGAGGACCCCCGTCTTGTTTGCCTCGATTTGTCCTTGCCATTTTCAGGTCACAGACCATAGAAGTCTGCCCAGCACTAGCTTTGCTTCCCAATTACTGGTGTTGCCACCCAATCTCCGCTAACTTTCTGTGGATCCGTTCCTTCTGAACAGGATTCCTTTGTGTTTATCCCATGCATTTTTTGAATTCCGTTACCGTTTTTATCTCCACCACCTCCCGCGGGAGCGCATTCCAAGCATCCACTACCCTCGCCATGAAAAAAATACTTCCTGACATTTCTCTTGAGTCTGCCCGTAATAAATAATGAGCCAAATAAGAAAACAAAAAGAGTTAGTGCATGCACAAAGTCTTCAGGACTGAATAAAAATCACGTCTTAAAAGTTTAGAACATGGATATATGTGAAAAAAATCTTGACTGATAGAACATTTCCAGGATCTAAACTTTTAAGACTTATGGGGTCCCTTCTACTAAGGCGCGCTCATGTTTTAAGTGTGCGCTAAACGTTAGAGACTCCAATGCATTCCTATAGGCATAAGTACATAAGTAATGCCATACTGGGAAAAGACCAAGGGTCCATCGAGCCCAGCATCCTGTCCACGACAGCGGCCAATCCAGGCCAAGGGCACCTGGCGAGCTTCCCAAACGTACAAACATTCTATACTTGTTATTCCTGGAATTGTGGATTTTTCCCAAGTCCATTTAGTAGTGGTTTATGGACTTGTCCTTTAGGAAACCGTCCAACCCCTTTTTAAACTCTGCTAAGCTAACCGCCTTCACCACGTTCTCCGGCAACGAATTCCAGAGTTTAATTACACGTTGGGTGAAGAAAGATTTTCTCCGATTTGTTTTAAATTTACTACACTGTAGTTTCATCGCATGCCCCCTAGTCCTAGTATTTTTGGAAAGCGTGAACAGACGCTTCACACCCACCTGTTCCACTCCACTCATTATTTTATATACCTCTATCATGTCTCCCCTCAGCCGTCTCTTCTCCAAGCTGAATAGCCCTAGCCTCCTTAGTCTTTCTTCATAGGGAAGTCGTCCCATCCCCGCTATCATTTTAGTCGCCCTTCGCTGCACCTTTTCCAATTCCACTATATCTTTCTTGAGATGCGGCGACCAGAATTGAACACAATACTCAAGGTGCAGTCACACCATGGAGCGATACAATGGCATTATAACATCCTCACACCTGTTTTCCATACCTTTCCTAATAATACCCAACATTCTATTCGCTTTCTTAGCCGCAGCAGCACACTGAGCAGAAGGTTTCAGTGTGTTATCGACGACGACACCCAGATCCCTTTCTTGGTCCGTAACTCCTAACGTGGAACCTTGCATGACGTAGCTATAATTCGGGTTCTTTTTTCCCACATGCATCACCTTGCACTTGCTCACATTAAACATCATCTGCCATTTAGCCGCCCAGTCTCCCAGTCTCGTAAGGTCCTCTTGTAATTTTTCACAATCCTGTCGCGATTTAACAACTTTGAATAACTTTGTGTCATCAGCAAATTTAATTACCTCTCTAATGTTTAGCGTGCCCACAATTTTAGTGCGCACTAAAAACGTGAGCGCGCCTTAGTAAAAGGGGGACATGATTTTTATCCAGTATTCAATACTTTATGCATGTACTAACTCTTTTTGTTTTCATTATTTATTGCGACCGGTTTGATCATTGCATTTGGTTTAATCATTTTGAACAGTGTAGCCCCCGACGCAGTCTCTTGGAAGGCGAAACGCAGCCACATCGGGCATCTTGAACAATAAATATCTGTTTTTTTTTTCAACAGAGTGGTCTGCTCTATTCTGTTTGTGGTCTGTTCACATGCAGATCAACATCTCTTGGCTGTTGTATTCCTCCTCAATGCACGTAGGATATAACTGGATAGTTGTCTTTTTCTGCCATCAAAAAGGTTACTACGCTATATCCTATGGTACAGGATAAAAGTGAAGGTTTAAAAGATATTTCCGCAATATTGGAGCAGTCCCTAGAGGATGTGACAGAAAGGGCCACTCTTCTTGTGGTCTTTGTGTTTGAACAAGATTTGAACTCCATACTACGATTATATTTTCGAAACGCAAAAACTCCTTTTGGTGGAGCAAAGATATTGATGTTCCCAGACGTAACTAAACAAACGCAACAACGGAGGAAAGAATTTTTGAACTTAAAATCAAAGACTTTAGAGCTGGGAGGATCCTTTTTGTTAGTATACCCCTGTAAATGTATAGTGAAAATAGGGATGGTCAAACATGTTTTCTTTGTACTGGAGCAGCTCAAGTTTTTTCTGGATGCTAAACGTTAGATAGAATAAATAGAGACATGCACTTGTCAAGTTTGGACATAAGTTTTTTTTTTTTTTCCCCTCTGAAATCTTCCCTAAATTGAGTACGCCCCGCACCAGTTGTGGTCTAAGGAAGCTAACCTTAAATGGATTAAACCTATGTATATGTATATAACAACAATGTTTTGTATATGGAGCTGTGTTTCTGTAGCAAGATTATTCTTGTGGATGTAGTTTATTTTGTTTAAATGATAAATCAATAAACAAATTTAAATATTAAAAAAAAAAATGTTACTACGCGTGACTACAGAGATAGGACTTCTTTTTTGTTGACATAAGTTTTACAAGTAAAAGAGAACAGTTCCTCATGGACAATAATAATCTAATGAAAGAGGAACCAGCTGGTATAGTTCTATGCATATCACACAAATTATAACGCATTTTTTACCAGTAGGAAACCAAGATATGCACGGAACCCAAAGCCATTAAACAACAATTTCACTGTGTTGTGCAGACCATTAAAACTCAAGATTATAGGAACATAAGGAAAATCCCTGAATATCTGATGAAGCAAACATTTTATAACTTCTGCTAATTATTTTCTGTAAAGACTAACTTGTTTGCATGGTATTAGGGAAACAGGATGTGAATCAGAATTTGTGTCGGATGGTAAATGGCTTTCTGCCTGGTCTTTAATGGGGCCTGTCTTGCTTGGGGACAGGATCTCTCCCTCTAAACCACAGTAAGACCCCCCCCCCCCCCTTGAGCAGAGGTTCAATATTTGAGGAGGGGCTTTGTCTGCAGTCTCCAAGCCAAACCCTGCAACACTGCCCTTGAAGTACAAGATTGACTCTCAGGGTTTCACAGGAACGTAGGAACATTAGAATAGCAATATTGGGTCAGACCAATGGTCCATCTAGCCCAGTATCCTGTTTACCAAACAGTGGCCAATCTAGGTCACAAGTACCTGGCAGAAACACAAATAGTAGCTTCATTCCATGCTACCAATCCACGGGCAAGCGGTTGCTTCCCCCATGTCCATCTCAATCACAGGCTATGGACATTTCCTCCAGGAACCTGTCCAAACCTTTTTTAAACCCACGTACACTAACTGCTGTTACCACATCCTCTGGCAGTGAGTTCCAGAGCTTAGCTATTCTTTGAGTGAGGAAATAGCGAGACCTCCAAAACCCACCACATACCCACTGTACCCACATCTAGGTGCCCCCCTTCACCCATAAGGGCTATGGTAATGGTGTACAGTTGTGGGTAGTGGGTTTTGGGGGCTCAGCACATAAGGTAAGGGAGCTATGTTCCTGGGAGCAATTTATGAAGTCCACTGCATTGCCCACTAGGGTGCCCGGTTGGTGTCTTGGCATGTCAGGGGGACCAGTGCACTACAAATGCTGGCTCCGCCCATGACCAAATGGCTTGCATTTGGTCGTTTCTGAGATGGACATCCTTGGTTTCCATTATCGCCGAAAATCAGAAACGACCAAGTCTAGGGACGACCATCTCTAAGGACGACCAAATTTCAGGATTTGGGCATCCCTGACTGTATTATCGAAATGAAAGATGGACGTCCATCTTGTTTCAAAAATACGGTTTCCCTGCCCCTGGATGGGGATGTTTTGCGAGGACATCCAAATTGAAACGAGGATGTCCCTTTCGATTATGCCTCTCAAAGTCAGCCACTGAAAAGAACCATGGCTTTCAGTTTCCGTTTTCATTAGCTGCAGTCCAGGTGTGCAGAGGCTATTTTGCTTGGAAGTAAAATATGTTTTTTCATTATTTAAATGATATTCTGACTTGGATACTGTGGCTTTAGCAGAGGGATACAGAGTAGAAGCAGCCCTCACTGGTTCACAGTCACACAACTAAATTTGAGTTTTCGGTTTTAGTTTCGGCTGAAAGCTTTCAGGTAGTTTCAGTGGCAGTTTCAGTTTTGGCTGAAACTGAAAAAAAAGCAGTTTCGGTCGGCCTCTATCCCAGTGGCGTAGCCAAGGGTGGGCCCTGGCCCACCCACTTTGTGTTCAGGCCCACCCATTAGCAGTACACCTATGATGTGGCTGGCAGGGATCCCCAAGCCCCACCAGCCGAAAACTCCCAACAACTGTCCTTCTTGCATACCGTGTAAATAGCAGATCTTTGCCTGCAGCAAGCAGAGACTAATACATACTGCTCGCACTGGCCCCACAACCTTCCCTCTGATGTATTCCCGCCTATGCAGAAACAGGAAGTTGCATCAGGGAAGGCTGTGGGGCCAACATGAGCAGTGTGTATTAGTTGCTGCTCGCTGCTGGTGAAAATCTGCTATTTAAATGGTATGCGGGGGGAGGGGGGATGTTTGAGAGACCCTATGGCATGTAGGCGAGAGAGGAAGAGACCAAATCACTTATGGGACAGGGAGGTTCTTCTGCCCACCCATCTCGGGCCCAGGCCCACCCAAAATTGGGTGACTGGCTATGCCCCTGCTCTATCCCACTGCAACGCCTTGTGATCTTGGGCAAATCCAAAAACCCTCCATTGCCTCAAGTACAAATTTGGATTGTAAGCTCTGCAGGGATAGGAAAAGACCTATTTTACCTGAATGTAACTGACCTTGAGCTACTACTGACAGTCTGTGCTTAGTGACTCAGCCTCTGCCGGTAACCCTGTATTTTATGAAACAAATTGTAACAGCCAGTAAGGATTGTAAAAGCACATCTGTTCTGCTCAGTTTGCTTCATGGTACAGGGCTGCCCATTCCAGCTGCTCTGTCTGGTCCTTCCAGTCTTCAACGCAAAGAAATCTGTGTGGGGCCCTTTTATTAAGCCGCGTAGACGCCTACGCGCGTTCTACATGAGTCAATTTTGAACTACCACCCGGCTACCGTGTGGCCCGGATGGTAATTTCATTTTATACACGTGTCCACTAAGCACGCCGGTAACCGGTATTGTACGCATGTAGACCATTACCGCCCGGTTAACGCGTGAGACCTTACCGCTAGGCCAATGGGTGGTGGTCAGGTCTCAGGCCCAAAATGGACACGTGTCAATTTTGATTTTGCCGCACGTCCATTTTCGGTCCAGTACACCAGCACAGGACCCCTGGGTTTGTAGCGTTTGGATTTAACTCATGCCTAAATCCGAACTCTATAAGCACAGAGAATCCACAGCTGTGACTACCTGGAATGGGCGGCCCTGTACACCAGGAAGCAAACTGGCCATAACAGATTTATTTATTTATTTATTTGTTACATTTGTATCCCACGTTTTCCCACCTATTTGTAGGCTCAGTGTGGCTTACATAGTACCGGAGAGGTGTTTGCAGACTCCGGTGTAAACAAATACAGGGTGATGTTGTGGTAAGATAAGGTTCATGTGGCACAGCCACATTAGGGAATCGTACAGCGGAAGAGTTGTGTTATGTCCATTACATACTTTAGTTTTGTTGTGCTGTCGAGATTAGGCATTTAAGTTGGATCAGAAGGGTATGCCTTTTTAAACAGATTGGTTTTTAGTGTTTTCCGGAAGTTTAGGTGGTCGTACGTCGTTTTCAAGGCTTTTGGTAATGCGTTCCATAGTTGTGTGCTTATGTAGGAGAAACTGGATGCGTAGGTTGATTTGTATTTAAGACCTTTGCAGCTTGGGTACTGCGGATTTAGATATGTTCGTGTTGATTCGGATGTGTTTCTAGTTGGTAAGTCGATCAAGTCTGTCATGTATCCCGGGGCTTCACCGTAGATAACTATTGTCAACCAGGGTACAGATTTTGAAAGCAACACGTTCTTTGATTGGGAGCCAGTGTAGTTTTTTGCGGAGGGGTTTTGCGCTTTCGAATCGCGTTTTTCCAAACATAAGCCTAGCTGCCGTGTTTTGAGCGGTTTGGAGTTTCTTTAAGGTTTGTTCTTTGCATCTCACATAAATTCCATTGCAGTAGTCTACGTGGCTTAATACCATTGATTGTATCAGGTTTCGAAATGTTTCCCTCGGGAAGAATTGTTTCACGCGTTTGAGTTTCCACATTGAGTGGAACATTTTCTTCGTCATGGATTTAGCTTGGCTCTCCGGTGTTAAGTTGCGGTCCAATGTAACTCCGAGGATTTTCAGGCCCTTACTGGCTGTCACAATTTGTTTCAGCATTCAGACAAGTTACCAAATATATTCTGAAGGGGGGCAGACTGAAGAAAAATGTCAGGAAGTATTTTTTTCACGGAAAGAGTAGTGGATGCTTGGAATGCCCTCCCCCGGGAGGTGGTGGAAATGAAAACGGTAACAGAATTCAAACACGCGTGGGACAAACATAAAGGAATCCTGTTCAGAAGGAATGGATCCTCAGGAGCTTAGCCGAGATTGGGTGGCAGAGCCGGTGGCGGGAGGCGGGGATAGTGCTGGGCAGACTTATACGGTCTGTGCCAGAGCCGGTGGTGGGAAGCGGGGCTGGTGGTTGGGAGGCGGGGATAGTGCTGAGCAGACTTATACGGTCTGTGCCAGAACCGGTGGTGGGAGGCGGGGATAGTGCTGGGCAGACTTATACAGTCTGTGCCAGAGCCGGTGGTGGGAGGAGGGGCTGGTGGTTGGGAGGCGGGGATAGTGCTGGGCAGACTTATACGGTCTGTACCCTGAAAAGGACAGGTACAAATCAAGGTAAGGTATACACAAAAAGTAGCACATATTAGTTTATCTTGATGGGCAGACTGGATGGACCGTGCAGGTCTTTTCCTGCCGTCATCTACTATGAATGAGATCCAAAGGAAAGAAGAGCTGAACATGAAAACCACAGAGCAACAGTAGAAAGAGAAGTGCCATTTCTATTTTACAGTGCGGTCTCTGGGCCAGGGTCATTAAATACAAGGTTTCCGGCAGAGGTGGAATCACTAAGTCTATAATGAGGAATCAGTGTAAAATCTATTCCTGGGCACGCAGAGAACAAGAGCACGTCTGTAAGACTATGCTTGCATTTAGGATGGAGTTTAAAAAAAGGAACTAGCCAAAACCCTGACCCAATCAACCCCTGACGTACTGAAGCTATTTGGTCAACCTCTTACTGGGAAATACAGTAACACGTATCACTTTTGTAACCAGAGTAATTTTACAGTGTATTTTAAGAGACTTTGAAATCAACCTCCCCCCCTCCCCACCACCACACATACAAGAAAGCAGAAAAGGATTCTGCTGTTGGTGAGTTGCAGGTTTATTATCTTGCTGAAAGTGTTACAACTTGAAGCTTGCATTTTCAGGGGTCCTTTTTCTAAGTGGAGGAGTGGCCTAGTGGTTAGGGTGGTGGACTTTGGTCCTGGGGAACTGAGGAACTGAGTTTGATTCCCACTTCAGGCACAGGCAGCTCCTTGTGACTCTGGGCAAGTCACTTAACCCTCCATTGCCCCATGTAAGCCGCATTGAGCCTGCCATGAGTGGGAAAGCGCGGGGTACAAATGTAACAAAAATAAAATAGATACTATTGGAGATTCTACATGGAATGTTGCCATTCCACTAGCAACATTCCATGTAGAAGGCTGCGCAGGCTTCTGTTTCTGTGAGTCTGACGTCCTGCACGTACGTGCAGGACGTCAGACTCACAGAAGCAGAAGCCTGCGCGGCCACATTGGTGATCTGCAAGGGCCGACTTCTAGTGGAATAGCAACTTCATGTAGAATCTCAAATAGTAGCAACAGTGGAGGAGTGGCCTAGTGGTTAGGGTGGTGGACTTTGGTCCTGGGGAACTGAGTTCAATTCCCACTTCAGGCACAGGCAGCTCCTTGTGACTCTGGGCAAGTCACTTAACCCTCCATTGCCCCATGTAAGCCGCATTGAGCCTGCCATGAGTGGGAAAGTGCACGGGGCACAAATGTAACAAAACAAGGTGTGCTGAAAAATGGCCTGCGGTAGTGAAGGCGTGGGTTTTGGCCGCGGGCAGGATCATTTTTCAGCGCACCTGTAAAAAATGCCTTTGGGGGGGGGGGGGGCGGGGGGGAAATGAACATGTGGCAAAATGAAAATTGGCGCGCGTCCATTTGGGGTCTGAGACCTTACCGCCAGCCATTGACTTAGCGGTAAAGTCTCACGCGTTAACCAGGCGGTAACAGCCAACGCGCATCAGAATGCCAATTACCACCCACGCGCCAGAAAATAAAAATATTTTCTGACGCGCGTATTGGACGAGCGTCAAAACTGAAATTACCACCCGGGCCACGCGGTAGCCGGGTGTTAACTCAGAATTGACATGCGTAAGCGCTTACGCGTCTTAGTAAAAGGACCCCTCAGTTTTGGCACTTTTGGGATACTGGGCTGCCCTACAAATCCTATCCTTTCCCATCTGTGTCTTATATACTGCTCAATATTCCATAATTGAACTCATAATGGTTTACATATTTTAAAAAACTCTTCATACAGAGAAAGAATTACAAATTAATACAGCCATCTATTCAACATTTCAGATACCTCATATAAAAGTTTAGAAACCAAAACATCTGAAGGAATAATTAATACTCACACAAATAAGTCTTTAAAAATGAAAATACGACAACACTTGTTTACTATCTCTAGGTAATGAGTTCCAAAGCCGCCCTCCTTGGACTGAAAATAAACTTTCATGAACAGACACAAATTTTTAACTGAAGGATCACCCAAGCACAGTGTTCTAGAAAAGCAGAGACTGCAACTCTGACAGGATATTACCAACAGTTCCCCCAAAACCTCAGAGTTTAAACCCTATAAAGATTTATAGATCAGATAATAATTTTAAACTGAATAGGCTTTTGAACAGTCAACCAGTGAAGATTTTTCAATATAGGGGAAACCCTATCAAAATTTACACAAACCAAAAATTAATCTCGCAGCTGTATTCTGTAATAGCTGTAGGCGTCTCTGCAACTCTGCCCAAAACACGTGTCTACACTACCGCAGGCCATTTTTCAGCGCACCTTCATAAAAGGACCCCTTAGAGCCTTAAAGAGACATTACAAATTCTCACCAAACTGCTTCTCACAGCTATGAACAACAAGGGAGAGACAGAGATCTTAAAAATCGCAGAGTAAAGTCAACATTTGTTCCTGTCTCAGTGTCAATTTTTCCACTTTCCTTCAACATGAAATAACACAGTACCAGAAAGAAGTAGGTGTCCCCTCAACGTGGGCTTCAAGTGTACAGCTCTATTTTTAGAACAAGAATAACCAGATATTACTAAGGCAGTAGTTTGCCTATTTTTGCTGTTGAACCCTTCAAAAACAAGAAAAAAAAATCCACTGCATGAATCGACTGATTATTGCAAACTAGAACTAAGGCCTATGAACATTTATTCGGGTACACTTCAGTTTTTCAGTTTTTATACACGGTCTCAAATGTCCTGGGTCTGAGGTCATTAATCTCTAACCTTATGAAGCTACAATGTAGTAAATTTAAAACGAATCGGAGAAAATGTTTCTTCACTCAACGTGTAATTAAACTCTGGAATTCGTTGCCAGAGAATGTGGTAAAGGCGGTTAGCTTTGCGGAGTTTTAAAAAGGTTTGGACGGCTTCCTAAAGGAAAAGTCCAAAGACCGTTATTAAACAGACTTGGGGAAAATCCACTATTTCTGGGATAAGCAGTATAAAATGTTTTGGGGATCTTGCCGGGTATTTGTGACCTTGATTGGCCACTGTTGGTGCTAAGCTCAACCATAGCAGCCAACTTTTCAAAATTATTGGGGGGTGCTAAGCCCAATGGAAATAACCCCTCCCTGGACACATACAAGGAATTTTCTCAATATTGGGGGTGCTCAAGCACCCACAGAACCGGCTCCTAAATACCACTCGCTGAAAGGGTAGTACCACCGGTCTACTACAGCAGCCCGGCGGTACTTTCCTCCCCCAGTGTGCGCCATTTCTGGAGCTGCAAAAATATTTCAATTTTTGTAGCACCGGTGGGTACCCTGTGTTAATCAGGCTTACCGCCGGGTTAGCGTAGGATCCCATACTCAATGGGTGGCGGTTAGGGTTTCCCCTCCCTAAAATGGCCATGTGGCAAGTGCTTTACTTGCCGCATGGCCATTTCTTAAAAAAACACAAAGAACTGCCTTTTACACACTGCAGAATCTTCTTCAGCGCCGGTCGACTCCGAAGCCTTTGTTGTGTGATCATCTGTTTCTACTACTACTACTACTACTTATCATGTCTATAGCGCTACAAGGCACTGTTTCTGACGCCTTACGTCCTGCACGGAGCCCCGTGCAGGACGTAAGGCGTAAGAAACAGATGATCACACAACAAAGGCACCGGAGCAGACCGGCGCTGAAGATGACTCTTCGGCTGGTGGGGATTGGGGACCCCCGCCAGCAAACAAAGTACCTGATGCGGCGGTGGGGCAGGGGGCGGGTGGGTGGCGGTGGCGGGGGGGTTGTGGTTGCGGCGGCAGCAGGGGGAGGCGGCTAAACAGTGCCCCCCACCTCGGGCTCTGGCCCCCCCTCCTGCCGACGTCTGACTACGCCCCTGCTGCCCATATACCTTCAAAGTGCACAGAAACTTTCAGCACAGAACTTTCCCTGTGAGAACTGACGCAAAGTGGAAACATACCTTCCCTTTGAAAACTGCCTTTGGAAAAAACCAGATTCATTTAAGAAAGTGTACGGTCCACGTATCCCATGGTTAACATAAAAACATGCAACATAAAAATGTCCATGTACTGTTAACATAATAAACCAAAAACAATAACATTAAAAAAAATCAAGAAATACATAAGAACATGGTCCATCTAGCCCAGTATCCTGTTTCCAACAGCGGCCAAGCCAGGCCACAAGTACCTGGCAGAAACTGAAATCATGGTAACATTCCATGCTACCAATCCCAGGGCAAGCAGTTGCATCCCATATCTGCCTCAATAGCAGACTATGGACTTTTCCTCCAGGAACGTGTCCAAACCTTTTTTAAACCCAGATGAGCTAACCGCTGTTACTACATAACAAGGTCGTAGCCAGGTTTCGCGGTGGGAGGGGGCCAGAGCCTGAGATGGGGGGAGGCACATTTTGGTCTGCCACCCCTCCCCGCCCTGCCACTCCCTACCCACTGCCGTAGCAACACAAATGTACACTATAATCAAAAAAGCCTGAAGGAATAAAAATGCCTGAAGCATCTGCTTTTCTGTGGATGCCTTTTCCATATATAGGTTTGACAATACCAGTTACATGCGTTGATGCCAGACCTGACCTAACCTTGGCTACATTTTGCCCAGGTAACAGCACATTTCATTGATCCCCGCACATACTTTCTCTCAGAGGAAGGGTGGGCAGTTTTCTGTCAGCAAGTTACTCAGCCATGCACATCGACTTAGAGAGAAGACAGATTACTCTTTAGTGATGGCTGTGGGCCTGTTGATTTATGCAGGACTCCATATGCAGTGGCGTAGGAAGGGGGGGGGGGCGGGAGGGGCGGTCCGCCCTGGGTGCACGCGCTCGGGGGGTGCCGGCCCCGCTGGTTCCCTGCTCTCTCTGTCCCAGAACAGGTTACTTCCTGTTCCGGGGCAGAGAGAGCAGGGAACCAGCGGGGTCGACACAGCTCCGAGTGACGTGCACTCGGGGCGGATCGGCCCTCCCACAGGTAAGAATGCGGTCCGGGGGAGGGGGGTTGCGCCGCAGAGGGGGGGGGGGTCACACCGTGCTGCACCCGGGGGGGGGGGGGTGCGCAGCGGCGACCCGCCCCGGGTGCCATTAGCCCTCGCTACGGCACTGTCCATATGCTCTTACTTTGTCCTCTCTGCACTTGCTCCCTCTGTGGCAAAGTCTGACCCTTCAGGGATGAGGCCTTCTGTAGGAGTCACCAGGCCCTCAGAGTTCAGCCTTTCTGAATGAGAAGCAGCTAGTTCAGCCTAAAGGAAATAAAAGAGGAACACATCAAATTACTAGCACAAAACCCACAGCCTCTGCTCTCTCGGTCAAAGCAGGTCAAACTTTGCAGTAGGACCGCAAGAAGATAAACATGCTCATCGCTGTTACTTTGCTATCTGGATTCTGCTAAGTACTTGCATAGTTTTCATTGAGCAGACAGTGGCCAGATTTTCAAAATGAATGCATGCTTGTACATTCACATTGATGATAACCACAGATCATTCGCTGCTCTTTGGCTGTACAAACTTTCAGGGTAAATTTCCACACGTATGCCTGAGTGCAAATTCCTCCCCAACAACCACATCCACTGGGTACTCGTGAATTGATATGAACACTGGCTGTACATGTGTAATTCGGATGGACAGTTTTCTAAAGTCAATTCCAGTCAGTAAAGCACTGCAGGGCCGGCTTAACCAGTGGACCAGTGAGGCTGTGGCCCAGGGGCGTAGCTACGTGGGGCCACGGGGGGCATGGGCCCCCACAGATTGTGCCCTGGCCTCCTCTACATTTGACCCCCCCGCAGCTGCATCAGGTACCTTGTTTGCTGGTGGGGGTCCTCAATCCCCGCCAGCCGAAGAGTCTTCTTCAGCGCCGCTCGACTCCGGCGCCTTCGTTGTGTGATCATCTGTTTCTGACGCCTTACGTCCTGCACCGTGCATGTAGCCCCGTGCAGGACGTAAGGCGTCAGAAACAGATGATCACACAACGAAGGCGCCGGAGTCGAGCGGAGCTGAAGAAGACTCTTCGGCTGGCGGGGATTGGGGACCCCCGCCAGCAAACAAGGTACCTGACGCGGCAGCGGCGCAGGGGGCGGGCGGTAGCGGAGGGGGGGTTGCGGTTGCGGCGGTCCAAGGTGGTGGTGGTGGGGCTAAACAGTACCCCCTACCTCGGGCTCTGGCCTCCCCCTCCCGCCGAGGTCTGGCTATGCCCCTGCTCTGGCCCAAGGCGCCGGTGTTTAAGGATGCCAAAATACCCAGTCTCTGACATCATCTGGTCTACAGATTAAGACTTTTCAACACCCCCTTCCCTCTGTTCGGTCTCTCTCCTTTTCTCCCCCCCCCCCCCCCCCCCCACCTCTTCCTGCGGGTCTAGCACTGCTCTACCATCACCCCTGGACCTTCCCTCTGCTGTGTTCCACCTCCTCTGATGCAATTTCCTGTGGGCAGAACATGGCAGAGGGAAGACCCAGGGTGTCCTGCTGCTGTTTCTGTGCGGGCAACCGATGTAAACTTTACAGGCTGTGAGGAAGTGAGAGAGGGGAGGGAGCAGCGCAGGACCTGCGGGGTGGGTGGGGGAGGAGAGATGCCGAACCTATTGGGGGAAGGGGGATGCCAGAAGCACTGCAATGGGGGGGGGGGGGGAGGGGGCTCCATCAAAGCAAGTTGGCTCAGGGTGCCACTATCCCTTGAGCTGGCCCTGAAGCACTGTTTTACCTGTGGAAATGCTTTCGAAAATACTTTTGTTAATTCTAATAAAGGAGAGCTTTAGAACCACCACATAGGGAAGGAGAAGCAAACTTGTCCCCATACACATTGATTTAAAGGGAGACAGACAGTGCGCATACTAAAAATATTCAAGCATAAATCCGATGAGACAACTCCGTTATCTCATTGACTTGATTTGATTTTCATTTTGCAGTCTACCAACTGCCCAATACAATTTACAGTATCAAACACATAAAAACCAGATCAGATAAAATCCCTACACTCCTACCAAACAGGTCTGGCCCCACTATCCCTTACAACGCTCTCAAAAGCTCCGCCCCTTGTAGTGACCAGCCACGCATCTGTACTGGTTTTAAATTTATATTTATTTAATTTCATTCACTAGCTCATAATACATAGAGGGGCATAATTGAACGAAAACGTCTATCTCCATGGGCGTTTATCTCCGAGAACGGGTCCGTGAAGGGGCGGACCGAACCTTATTTAAAAAAAAAATAGACATCCATGTTTTATTCGACAATTTGTGAGCTGGGCGTTTTTGTTTTTCAGTGATAATGGAAAATGAAAACGCCCAGCTCAAAAACGAATAAATCCAAGGCATTTGTTCGTGAGAGGGGCCAGGAGTCGTAGTGCACTGGTCCCCCTCACATGCCAGGACACCAACCGGGCACCTGGGGGCACTTTTACAAAAACAAAAAAAAAGGTAAAAGAGCTCCCAGGTGCATAGCACCCTTCCCTTGTGTGTTGAGCCCCCCAAATCCCCCTCAAAACCCACTGGCCACAAGTCTACACAATTACTATAGCCCTAAGGGGTGAAGGGGGGCACCTACATGTGGGTACAGTGGGTTTGGGGGGGTTGGCGACTAAGCATTAAGCAACACAATTGTAACAGGTAGGGGGGGATGGGCCTGGGTCCACCTGCCTGAAGTCCACTGCACCCCCTAACAACTGCTCCAGGGACCTGCATACTGCTGCCAGGGAGTTGGGTATGACATTTGAGGGTGAAAATAAAAAGTTGTGAAACATCTTTTTTTGTGGTGGGAGGGGGTTAGTGACCACTGGGGGAGTCAGGGGAGGTCATCCCCAATTCCCTCTGGTGGTAATCTGGTCATTTAGGGCACTTTTTGGGGCCTTATTCGTGAAAAAACAGGGTCCAGGAAAAGTGCCCTAAATTCTAGCTACACACGCATACTTTTTTTCCATTATCGGCGAAAGGCGCCCATCTCTCCTTGGCCGATAACCACGCCCCAGTTCCACCTTCGCCACGCCTCCGACACGCCCCCGTCAACTTTGTACGCTTCCGCGATGGAGTGCAGTTGAAAACGTCCAAAATCGGCTTTCCATTATACCAATTTATTCGTTTTTGTGAGATAAACGTCTATCTCCCGATTTGGGTCGAAATCTAGGCGTTTTCCTCTTTCAATTATAAGGTGGCAAGTCTCTGAAAACCTCTCTCTTTAACAAAGCTCACCACGAGAACACATGACCAATTATAACACTATACCTATCCACCTTTACTCAGAAATGTATCTCTCTATTACCGCTTGACCAATTCTTTTTGCCTCCCTTGATTTATTTATAACACCAACTGTAATGTCTACCCTGGCATGGCTATGCCATAACAGGGCTTTGTAAGCCACATTGAGCCTGCAAATAGGTGGGAAAATGTGGGATACAAGTGCAATAAATAAATAATTTTCTTTCACCACCTTTCTCATTCGTCATGTTTTACTATTATTATTATTATTATAGAAATGCTTCCTGCATAAAACTGGACCTCTCCCCATGGCCTCAGCGGACACCCGTCTCTGTGTTCTAACACTTGTAGAGTTGGGAACATCACTGATTACTCAACAAAATGCCAAGGTCCTGAATCAAGGTTGTGGGAGGAACGGTGGTTTCACGTGAAGGCAAAGGTGAGACCTGTCCACAGCTTTTCTTTTCTGCACAGTTTGCAATGTTCTGCAAGAAGATTTGCAAACTAAGAGTTTTGGAAGGCACAGTGCTCCACACGAGCCATGTTTGGAGCAGCATAGTACTACTACTACTACTACTATTTAGCATTTCTATAGCGCTACAAGGCATACGCAGCGCTGTACAAACATAGAAGAAAGACAGTCCCTGCTCAAAGAGCTTACAATCTAATAGACAAAAAATAAATAAAGTAAGCAAATCAAATCAATTAATGTGAACGGGAAGGAAGAGAGGAGGGTAGGTGGAGGCGAGTGGTTACAAGTGGTTACGAGTCAAAAGCAATGTTAAAGAGGTGGGTTTTCAGTCTAGATTTAAAGGTGGCCAAGGATGGGGCAAGACGTAGGGGCTCAGGAAGTTTATTCCAGGCGTAGGGTGCAGCGAGACAGAAGGCACGAAGTCTGGAGTTGGCAGTAGTGGAGAAGGGAACAGATAAGAAGGATTTATCCATGGAGCGGAGTGCACGGGAAGGGGTGTAGGGAAGGACGACTGTGGAGAGATACTGGGGAGCAGCAGAGTGAATACATTTATAGGTTAGTAGAAGAAGTTTGAACAGGATGCGAAAACGGATAGGGAGCCAGTGAAGTGACTTGAGGAGAGGGGTAGTATGAGTAAAGCGACCCTGGCGGAAGATGAGACGGGCAGCAGAGTTTTGAACCGACTGGAGAGGGGAGAGGTGACTAAGTGGGAGGCCAGCAAGAAGCAGATTACAGTAGTCTAAACGAGAGGTGACAAGGGTGTGGATGAGGGTTTTGGTAGAGTGCTCGGAAAGAAAGGGGCGGATTTTACGGATGTTGTAAAGAAAGAAACGACAGGTCTTGGCGGTCTGCTGGATATGAGCAGAGAAGGAGAGAGAAGAGTCAAAGATGATCCCAAGGTTTCGAGCATAGAACAGTCTTTCTGTGTTAGACAGACACAGGTAAGAATAAGAACCAGGTACTTAGAGTCATTTTCAGAACTGAAGTCTCTAGTGGGCTGATGCTCAGAACCAAACACAAGCGCTAGTGCTTTTCAACCCAAAGAGAATGTGGTAAAGGCGATTAGCTTAGCAGGGTTTAAAAAAAGGTCTGGACGGCTTCCTAAAGGAAAAGTCCATAGACCATTATTAAATTGACTTGGGGATATAATCCACTGCTTATTTCTGGGATAAGCAGCTTAAAATGTATTGAACTTTTTCAGGCTCTTGCCAGGTATTTGTGGCCTGGATTGGCCACTGTTGGATGCTGGGCTTGATGGACCTTTGGTCTGTCCCAGTGTGGCAATACTTATTATGTACTTATTATTAGCGCCTGCATTAGCATAGAATGCTGAGAGGCTCTGGCATGGGAGACAATGTGCATGCCAAAGATTAGTGCAAATAGAATGCAAATGTAGTCAAACAGATGTTAATGAGGTCATTTCCTGTTCCCTCCCAATGCCCAGAGAGCAGCGCGCAAAACAAAGCCGCCCTTAGCGCTGAAAAAATAACGCCCGCTCAGAGCAGGCTTTAGGGTGTATGAAGAGAGGATTTCTCATGATTCTTTCTTTAAAATATGCCCATCTTTTTTAAAATTTGGAAGCAGAGGAAGCCTGAAAATGCTGATAGTGAAAGACGAATGCGTGCAAGACAAAGCAAACCCAAAAGTGAAAGCACACATTGACGCTTGTTCCCTGCGTTTAAATATGAGCCTTCCAAGTAAACAAAAAAAAAACTGAAACGCTTACATTTAAAGGTGCAGAAAACAGATGACGACGTGTGCTTCATTTTCGGGTTTGCCAGGTGCAAGCGCACAAGAGCTGAACTTACCGCGAAACTCTTCTGCGCACAGGCCACGCACGTTCCCTCCCTTTGCTTTCGCTTTTACAGCACGCATATAATTCAAATACCATTTCCTTTGAGTACTGACGAGCTACGTTTCCGCACTGTTCCAACGGTACGGTTTCTGCTCTGTTGGCTTACCGCGGGAGTTCTGAGCATCGGGCCCATTGGCGAGTTCACATCACTTGATGGGACAATTAGTTTTCACCAGTATGTTTTTTTCTGTCGAAAAAGGTGCCGGTGCTTAAATGCCTGTCCACCCTTTAGGGGTGGAGTGATCACTGAGGGACCCATCCCACAATAGCCAGGCCCCCTCTGCAACCAGTCACAGAATCTATGACAAAGGCAGAATTGGGTCAAATTTAGTAGACAACAGAAAAGGTGCCGGTACTCAGTACCCCCAAGTACCCCCTCAAAAAAACCCCTGGTTTTCACCCTCTCTTTTCGTGCCTCCCACCTACCTACCACGCACAACCCACACACGTTACAGCTCAGACCTCGAACGTAACTGCAGCAGCTTTGGAGGCTGTTTCAGACACAGTAAAGTAAGTTTCCCAAAACTGTGGCTTGTTTCATCTCACTCACTGTGGGTTAGTAAATCTTTCCTTCACAGGGAGGTGGTGGTGGTTGGGGGGGGGACCCAGAAGACTTTGTTCTGTCAGCCCAACAGTTGGTTTATCATAGTTCTAACTACAGAGTGGAGGAGTGGCCTAGTGGTTAGGGTGGTGGAATTTGGTCCTGGGGAACTGAGGAACCAAGTTCAATTCCCGGCACAGGCAGCTCCTTGTGACTCTGGGCAAGTCACTTAACCCTCCATTGCCCCATGTAAGCCGCATTGAGCCTGCCATGAGTGGGAAAGCGCAGGGTACAAATGTAACAAAAATAAAATAGATACTATTGGAGATTCTACATGGAATGTTGCTACTATTGGAGATTCTACATGGAATGTTGCTATTCCACTAGCAACATTCCATGTAGAAGGCTGCGCAGGCTTCTGTTTCTGTGAGTCTGACGTCCTGCACGTACGTGCAGGATGCCAGACTCACAGAAGCAGAAGCAGAAGCCTGCGCGGCCACATTGGTGATCTGCAAGGGCTGACTTCTACATGGAATGTTCCTAGGGGAATAGCAACATTCCATGTAGAATCTCAAATAGTAGCAACAGTGGAGGAGTGGCCTAGTGGTTAGGGTGGTGGACTTTGGTCCTGGGGAACTGGGTTCGATTCCCACTGCAGGCACAGGCAGCTCCTTGTGACTCTGGGCAAGTCACTTAACCCTCCATTGCCCCAGGTACAAATAAGTACCTGTATATAATATGTAAGCTGCATTGAGCCTGCCATGAGTGGGAAAGAGCGGGGTACAAATGTAATAAAAAAAGATTATAACACGCACAGTGCCAGGGTTTGCAAGTTACAGTTTTGAAACTCAATTACCAATTCCACCCCCCCTCATCAAAACACACATCCTAATTGTACACAGGATCATGAATACTTGGGTTCTCTAGCAAAAAATGGGTCAGATTTGTATTCTTTTCAACAGGGCCGCCAAGAGACAAAGCTGGACCCGGGGCAAACAATGTAGGGAGCCCACTGCCACTGTGCCCCCCCCCCTCCAACTTGCATGGAGTTATTGAATGGCAGGCAGCAGTGATCGAGAGAGACTGCTCTGCTGGCCATGGGTCCTTCTTCCTGCTGCGTCCTGCTGCCTACATAAGTACATAAGTAGTGCCATACTGGGAAAGACCAAAGGTCCATCTAGCCCAGCATCCTGTCACCGACAGTGGCCAATCCAGGTCAAGGGCACCTGGCACGCTCCCCAAACGTAAAAACATTCCAGACAAGTTATACCTAAAAATGCGGAATTTTTCCAAGTCCATTTAATAGCGGTCTATGGACTTGTCCTTTAGGAATCTATCTAACCCCTTTTTAAACTCCGTCAAGCTAACCGCCCGTACCACGTTCTCCGGCAACGAATTCCAGAGTCTAATTACACGTTGGGTGAAGAAAAATTTTCTCCGATTCGTTTTAAATTTACCACACTGTAGCTTCAACTCATGCCCTCTAGTCCTAGTATTTTGGATAGCGTGAACAGTCGCTTCACATCCACCCGATCCATTCCACTCATTATTTTATACACTTCTATCATATCTCCCCTCAGCCGTCTCTTCTCCAAGCTGAAAAGCCCTAGCCTTCTCAGCCTCTCTTCATAGGAAAGTCGTCCCATCCCCACTATCATTTTCGTCGCCCTTCGCTGTACCTTTTCCAATTCTACTATATCTTTTTTGAGATACGGAGACCAGTACTGAACACAATACTCCAGGTGCGGTCGCACCATGGAGCGATACAACGGCATTATAACATCCGCACACCTGGACTCCATACCCTTCCTAATAACACCCAACATTCTATTCGCTTTCCTAGCCGCAGCAGCACACTGAGCAGAAGGTTTCAGCGTATCATCGACGACGACACCCAGATCCCTTTCTTGATCCGTAACTCCTAACGCGGAACCTTGCAAGACGTAGCTATAATTCGGGTTCCTCTTACCCACATGCATCACTTTGCACTTGTCAACATTGAACTTCATCTGCCACTTGCACGCCCATTCTCCCAGTCTCGCAAGGTCCTCCTGTAATCGTTCACATTCCTCCTGCGACTTGACGACCCTGAATAATTTTGTGTCATCGGCGAATTTAATTACCTCACTAGTTATTCCCATCTCTAGGTCATTTATAAATACATTTATAAATACATTCAAGTCAAGTAAAGAATAGGGGGGGGGGGGGAGGGTTGGGAGGAAGGGAAAGACACCGGATCTTATCTGGACTGCCAGTGCCGGGTCCCCCTTGGAGGCTGAACCTAGGGGATTCTTGCCCCCCCCCTGCCCCTCCCTCTCGGCAACCCTGCTTTTCCAACCAAAGAAATGTTAAGAGGTTGAAAAACTATCTGTCCAGCCTTCTGTCTGGAGGCAAAATAATTCTAAAAATGGAATTTAATGGGACCAAAGTTGGCATCGAGGAAAAGCCAGTGAAAAGACATATCAGGTTTGAAACTGAGACAGCTCATACCGGGAGTTCTAGAGAAAAAAAGTTATTTGTTTATTTATTTGTTACATTTGTATCCCACATTTTTCCACCTATTTGAAGGCTCAGTGTGGCTTACATAGTACCGTGAGGCGTAAGCCACCTCCGGTGATGAAACAAATACCAAGTGATGTTATGGTTGAATGAGATTCATGTGTTACCGACACATTAGAGAATTGTTGGGAAGAAGACTTATATAGTGTTCATCACGGGCTTTGTTTTCGTTGTGTTGCGGGGTTCAGGCACTTAAGTTGGGTCAGTAGGGTATGCCTTTTCGAACAGGTTGGTCTTTAGTGATTGCTGGAAGTTAAGGTGGTCGTACGTCGTTTTCACGGCTTTTGGTAGTGCGTTCCACAGTTGCGTGCTTATAGAGGAGAAGTTGGATGAATAAATTGATTTGTACTTGAGTCCTGCTCTACAATTTCTACTTGCTATATTACTATTATGTTTTATCATTACCATGTTACCCAAGATTCTTCTGTAACATTAATAGTCTAATTTCTAATGCTTTTTCACCATTCTTGATATATTGTAAGCCATTATCATGTTACCCAAGATCCTCTGTAACACAAAATGTCTATCTTCTAATGTAATTCCACCATTCACGAAGTATTGTAAGCCACATTGAGCCTGCAAAGAGGTGGGAAAATGTGGGATACAAATGCAATAAATAAATAAATTTAATGTTTGTGATGATCCGTTTGTGTTTCTGGTTGGTAGGTCTATGAGGTCAGTCATATATCCCAGGGCTTCGCCATAGATAATTTTGTGGACCAGAGTGCAGATTTTGAAAGCAATGTGTTCTTTGATTGGGAGCTAATGCAGTTTTTTCTCGAAGGGGTTTGGCGCTTTCGAATCGCGATTTTCCAAATATAAGCCTGGCTGCTGTGTTTTGAGCGGTTTGAAGTTTCTACAAAAGCAGCCCAGTGGGCTTCCATGGGACAGGCAGTTTCCCAACTTTGATTTACTGTGGCATAGCAGTTAGGGAACTGGCACCTTTCAAACCGCCGAGAGCCAACAGAGATAGACATAAAAACACAAACACACATATAAAAATACATATATGCACAAACCACCAGGCGCACACAGCAACACACCCTACACCAGCAAAAGAGGCACATACACGCACATGCAAAAGTGTTGGTAAGGAAGAGGCAGTTCTGCATGCATCGCCCTTCCCCTGTTGCTAAATCCCTATCCTTGCTGGGCGTCAGTGCGCACAAGAGGAACAAGAAGAAAGAAGACCAGGGGGCAGGCAGCGAACACGGCTACGCCGGAGACCGCGCTGAAGAAGGCTTCGGCTGGCGGGGGTTGGGAACACCACTGCTTGGAGCTCTTTAATAAGTCTTCTATAACATGGGCCCCTAACAGTACTGTTTTGGGTGCCTTAAGAGCGATGCCCAAAAGTCCTGCTTCGCCTCCTGGTGTTAGAGAAACACACCAATACCTGTAGTCATGGGGCAGTAACACCATGAGGTTTAAACTGTAAAATTTATCCTGCTTTGAAATCTGTTGACAGTATAGTGACATCTAATAGTTTGATATATTATCACCTTTGGTTTGATTTTACTATTCTATTCTTTTCAATACAATGGAATGTGTGAATACTGCTCTGTTTAATTTACCCTCCCTTAGGTCTGACACACAAAGGTGACACAGACACACAAAGATATTTGTGCAAAGGGGTTGGAAAGAATTCAATGAGTCATGCTCTGAATGCTTTCTCCATTTGTTAAATTACTACTACTACTTATCATTTCTAAAGCGCTACTAGACGTACGCAGTGCTGTACACTTGAACATGAAGAGACAGTCCCTGCTCGATAGAGCTTACAATCTAATTAGGACAGACAAACAGGACAAATAAGGGATAAGGACAAAGAGTAGCAAGATTCCGGAATCCCAAAGAGTAGCAAGATTCTGTGTGGAACCCCAAAGAGTAGCAAGATTCCAGAATCCCAAACACTACTATTACTTACTACTACTTATCATTTCTAAAGCGCTACTAGACGTACGCAGCACTGTACACGAACTTGAAGAGACAGTCCCTGCTGGACAGAGCTTACAATCTAATCAGGATAGATGAACAGGACAAACAAGAGATAAGGGAATATTAAAGTGAGGATGATAAAATAAGGGTTCTGAACAAGTGAATAAGGGTTAGGAGTTAAAAGCAGCATCAAAAAGGTGGGCTTTTAGCTTAGATTTGGCCAGAGATGTAGCTTGACGTACTGGCTCAGGAAGTCTATTCCAGGCATATGGTGCAGCAAGATAAAAGGAACGGAGTCTGGAGTTAGCGGTGGAGGAGAAGGGTGCAGATTAAGAGAGATTTACCGGGGACGAATGTAGGGATAGATGAGAGTGGAGAGGTACTGAGGAGCTGCAGAGTGAATGCACTTCTAGGTCAATAAGAGGAGTTTGAACTGTATGCGGAAACGGATAGGAAGCCAGTGAAGTGACTTGAGGAGAGGGCTAATATGAGCATAATATTAGTCATGCAGTAGAATTTTGAACAGATTGAAGAGGAGAGAGATGGCTAAGTGGGAGACCTGTGAGAAGCAAGTTGCAATAGTCTAAGCGAGAGGTGATAAGAGTGCGGATGAGGGTTCTGGTAGTGTGCTTTCTCCACTTGTTAAATCAGTCAGAAATAAAAAGGCATTGACAACTGTTAACATATGGATTAACTGCCATCCGTGCAGTCACTCCAAATCTAATTATCAGAGAACAGGACCATAGAGTGATGGCTTCAGGGGCAAATTTCAAAGAGATTTTCATGGTGAAATGGCAGCGTATCCACGGGAAAAATACTTTTGAAAATTGCCTCCTTTCCAAGGTCATCACAATGGTCTGTGCCAGGTTGTGGGGGAGGGGGGGGGTTAAGAAGACCTATGAAGTACGTGCACTAATTTCATTTTGCAACCCCCACTCTGTTCTTTATTGGTCGAAGGAAGATTTTGGCACATTTACATCTTTTTTCGCTCAGCCGGTCGTCAGCGGAATTTTTAAGGGAAACTCCATAGCTTACAGTCCTGCAGGTACATTTTGAAAACCAGGCCTCTTTAAGTGTTTGTGTTCCCTTAGTAAGGAAAAGAACACAGTTAGGTAAATGTACCAGAGAACTAGCCCTGCATGTTCTCCACAAAGCAAACAGCCCTGTCCGTAGTGTTCTTTAAGAATAATTTGGGGATGGACGCTACAATTTATTTTCCAAGGCTCTTCCGTGAGTGTTAATCAGGGCACTTGTAATGTTCTCTCTTTCATTTTACTGATCTGAACACATAATCGATCAGCAGCCAGATGCAGGGAAGCCACTAACTTGGTTTTCAAGCAAAGTACTCACTCACTGGACAGCGAATGGAAAAAAAAGTTCAGTCGCTGATAATTTGATCACTTTTCCACTGATAACATGGAGGTCGAATTCAATTTCCCACTTATACTCCTTTTAACAAATGCATTTTGCTTGAGAGTGGAATACAACGATGATGAATATATAGAAACAGAGAAAACGACAGCAGATAAAGACCACATGGCATATCAAGTCTGCCCATCAATATCACCTACTCAGTGCCGTAGCGAGGGTGCCTGACACCCGGGGCGGGTCGCCGCTGCGCACCCTCCCCCGGGTGCAGGGCACGGCCCCCCCCCAAAACGCACCCTACCTTGCAGCGGGGGGCAGGCGGGAGGGCCGATCCGCCCCCAGTGCACGTCACTGGGAGCTGCGTCGGCTCTGCTGCTTCCCTGCTTTCTCTGTTCCGGAACAGGAAGTAACCTGTTCCGGGGCAGAAAGAGCAGGGAACCAGTGAGCCAACACCCCCCCCCCCCCCGGCGCGTGCACCCGGGGCGGACCGCCCCACCGCCCCCCCCCCTTCCTACGCCACTGCACCTACTCTCTCCATTAGAGATCTTATGTGCTTGTCCCAAGTCTACTTGAATTCAGATAAAGTCTCAACCAGGAGGCCATTCCATGCATCCACCACTCTTTCCATAAAGAAGTGTTTCTTTAGATTACTCTAGAATATGTCTCTTTTCACCTTCATCCTATGACCCTCATCCAGAGTTTCTTTTCCGTTGAAAGACTACTACTTAAGAGGAATTTAAATATCTGGAGGAATGGGACTTGATCTATCATAAGAAAATAAGGGAAAGGGAAATGGGACTTGATATACCGCCTTTCTGAGGTTTTTGCAACTACATTCAAAGTGGTTTACATATATTCAGGTACTTATTTTGTACCAGGGGCAATGGAGGGTTAAGTGACTTGCCCAGGGTCACAGGGAGCTGCAGTGGGAATTGAGCCCAGTTCCCAAGGATCAAGGTCCACTGCGCTAACCACTAGGCTACTCCTCCAACCTCCAAGCATAAGCATCACCATACTGGGACAGACTGAAGCAGTGGTGTTCCTAGGGGGGGCGGTGGGTGCGGTCCGCCCCGGGTGCACGCTGCTGGGGGGGGGGTGCCACACGTGCCTGTCCTTCGTTCGTTCCATGCTCCCTCTGCCCCCACCGTCCCGCCTTCAGTACGCCACTGACACTACTCCTCCTGTGCAAAAGCAAACATTGGCCCAGGGAGTGACAACCCCTTGAGTTGACCTTGGCCAACTCCATCTGGAGTTCCGTTTCCTCCGAGATATTTTCCTTCCTCCATTTTGCATTTGAAAGGGAAGGACATGGGGCAGTAAGGTTTCCCCACTGGCGTTTCCTGATCAGAGAAGTGCCCCTTGGAAGCGCCTTACCTTTCTGTCTGTGTGTCCCCTTCTTTCTGAGCCGCTAACACCCCAGTGCTCGTCCTCCTGAATTCCACCTCTTGAGATCTCTGATGGGCCTTCAGCTCTTGATGCTGAATGTACTTTGCAATCTCCTGAAACATTACAATACAGAAAGAGGAAAAATAGTTCAGCTCAGTTCTGAAGGAAGTATATACAGTAACTCTACATAAGCAGGGAGGGCATTTTCCAGAAAGCCAGCACAGAAGTAAATTATGCAGGTGCCCAAACAAGACCAGTGCTAGGCAGACTTCTATGGTCTATGCCCTGAAAATGGCAAGGACAAATCAAGATCAGATATACATACTATATGTAATGAGGTTATCTTGTTGGGCTGAGTGGATGGACCATAGAGGTCTTTATCTGCCGTCATCTACTATGTTACTACAGAGAGGCATAATCGAAAGGGATGTCCTCACAAAACGTCCCCATCCAGGGGCGGGGAAACCCGTATTTTCGAAACGAGATGGACGGCCATCTTTCGTTTCGATAATACGGTCAGGGACGCCCAAATCCTGAAATTTGGTCGTCCTTAGAGATGGTCGTCCCTAGACTTGGTCGTTTCTGATTTTCGGCGATAATGGAAACCAAGGACGTCCATCTCAGAAACGACCAAATGCAAGCCATTTGGTCATGGGAGGAGCTAGAATTTCTAGTGCACTGGTCCCCCTGACGTGCCAGGAGACCAACCGGGCACCCTAGGAGACACTGCAGTGGACTTCAGAAATTGCTTCCAGGTACATAGCTCCCTTACCATGTGTGCTGAGCCCCCCAACCCCCCCCCCCAAAACCCACTACCCACAACTGTACACCACTACAATAGCCCTTACTAGTGAAGGGGGGCACCTAGATGTGGGTACAGTGGGTTTCTGATGGGTTTTGGAGGGCTTGCTGTTTTCTCCACAAACGTAACAGGTAGGGGGGGATGGGCCTGGGTCCGCCTGCCTGAAGTGCACTGCACCCAGTAAAACTGCTCCAGATACCTGCATACTGCTGTGATGGTCCTGAGTATGACATCTGAGGCTGGCATAGAGGCTGGCAATCAATATTTTTAAAGATGCTTTTTAAGGGTGGGAGGGGCTTAGTGACCAATGGGGGAGTAACGGGAGGTCATTCCCAATTCTCTCCAGTGGTCATCTGGTCATTTCGGGCACCTTTTTGTGCCTTGGTCGTAAGAAAAACACGACCAGGTAAAGTCATCCAAGTGTTCGTCAGGGATGTCCTTGTTTCTTTCGATTATGGGTCGAGGGCGTCCTAGTGTTAGGCACGCCCAAGTCCCGCCTTTGCTATGCCTCCAATACGCCCCCTTGAACTTTGGCCGGTCTATTGACTTGGCTGTCAGGGCTCAGCGTCCCCGCCAGCAAAGTAAAAGAGAATTCAGGAGGGGGCCCGAGCCCACATTTTGGGAGCCATGGCGGGAGGGGCCCTACTTTAACAACCGGCTCCCAAAATTCTTAAAAACTTAACAAACGTCTCTCGTGAGCCCGTGAGATCCCGCTCCAGCACACCACTGCCTATGGAACTCATACTTCATCTCTACACACATAACAGTTTAGTGTACCAGGGGCTTAGCCAGACTTTGCAGTGGGGGGGGGGGCAGATTTTAGTCTGCCGCCCTGCTGCCGCACCCTGGCAGGGATCCCCAACCCCCACCAGCTGAAGCCTTCTCCAGCGTCAGTTTCCGGCACCACCGTATTCCCTGCCCTGTTCTCTCTTCCTCATGTCCTGCACGCTCCTTTAAAGGCCCGGATGAAATTTTTTTTTTTGGGGGGGGGGGCCCAGGCCCCCGGTGCTCCATGTAGCTACGCCACTGCAGCCTACTAGTACACAAAGACTAATGCAGTGCCCTCACAGATAATTTTCCCTATCGGACCAAGGTCCCTCATGGGTATCTGAGTGAGAAAGCCCACCACACTCCCTTTTGTGGGGAGGAAGCCCCTGGCACCTTCCTACACTCACTTCAATACTTCCTTCCACCCTCTAGAGAACACCCACCACTGGGGTTTTCCCAGACTAGCTCATCCCCTTAAGACTTTGAGTAGCACTTTTCTAGAGCAGGGAAGCAAAGTGCAAGGAAGGCGCATCTGGCATCCTGCAACCTTTGAACACTACCTTGACGTGCTGGTTAATCACATTTTACCTCATCTTGTGCCACCTGAGCAGCCCGGAAATCCTCATTTTGCCTCTGATGTTTTAAAGTTGCCTAGAACAGAAAAAAAAAAAAAAACCCCATTACCAAGTGCATTAGGAACGGATTAAAAATGATTGATTTATTAAGCATTTGAAAGCACATTTTTTTCTGCAGCCTTTTACTTTGAGTGTACAGTCAGGTGGCTCATTGGGGACGCCTGGTGTTCTTATTGTGAAGACTGTGTATATGATAATTGTATTTTATGCTGATTTTATTGGCTTTGTTTCAAGGCTGATCTGATCTACCTAGGAGGTTGTAGGCAGATAAATGAATGAATGAATAAATAAGCATGTCAGAAACGCTTTGACATTGGACAAAAAAAAATAATGTTTTATTTGAATTGACAATACTTTTTCTTCTTAAGCTGCTGTTACTTCAAAGGCCCTCACTGTGCAGCTTTGGGATGGCTAAAGGAGGCCACCCCCACTTACAGAATTACCAAGAATGAACATAAATAGAATAAATGAGAAACTTGAAAACAGTAGATTGAAACCTAATAATAGAACTACCGTGAAACAGTATCAAATAAATATATATAAATCCTAATAATAAATAAATATACATTTAACAGCACTGGAATTCAAATACCAGAGATATCCTATATAATAATTTGCACCTCCGACGTTCCATGTCTGGCTGCCTGGGCTCGTAACATCTCCTGACGTCAGCCAGCCTCCAGCGTTCCATTCCCCCTCACTGTCCTGCCCTCGCGTCAAGGTGTAATGACGTCAGAGGACAGAACAGTGAGAGGGAAGGGAACGCTGGAGGCGAGCTGACGTCAGGAGGGATGTTACGAACGGAACGGAAGCCAGCTTCAGCCAGCCAGAGAACGTTCAGGTACAAATTGAGGGGAGGAGAGAATCGCGGGAAGAATCGCTGGACATGGAGGGGAGGGCAGGGGAGAGGAAAAAAAAAAAAAGCTTACATGACAGCCTTCCTAGGGCCCGTTTCATTGTTGAGGAAACGGGCATGGTTCCACTAGTAATACAATATTAGATTAATAATAATGATACACCTAATAAGCATGCATTAGAGCATTCAACTGACATAGATATGATGGTAAAGATTTTCTACAATACGGCTTACCATACAGCTGAGGGACCAAGAGCAGATAAATGATGGGAATGTAAACCGCACTGAACCATGGAAAAGGGAAATTATCGGTATACAAGAATTGATTTGAATTGAACCAATTAGATTTAATTAGAACTTGTGCATGTAAATCCCGCGCCTAAATTTCACATGCGAGTGAAAAAAAGGGGCGAGTAAATGGGAGGGTCACAGGCGGAAAGGGGCGTTCCTAGCATTTACGCGCGTTAGAATATGGAGGATACGCGCACAATTTAGGCGTGAATATTTGCCACCACGTTTCAGTTGGTGCAAATGGCCACACCTAAAGTTAGGCACGATCCCTGGGCATAAGCGTTATTCTATAAGCCGCGTCTAACTTTAAGCGCAGTTTATAAAATAGAGCTGTATATAGAATTCACCCCTTCACGTAAATTATACTGACATTATATCATATTTCTGTGTTATGAATGTGCTCTTTTAATGTGTATCTTACTGACACAATATCATATTACTGCTATGACCATAATTTAATTTGACTATCTGCGTTCTAATTGTTTTACACTGACATTTGGTCATTTTACTATCGCTGTGCTGTTCCAGTAATGTATGTTGCCTAGGACAATCTCTCTATATAAAACGCACCTCCAACGTTCTATGAAGCCTCTTTTAGCCAAAAGTGAAGGGGGTGAGATCCCATTGTGTCTGCCCCGCCCACGCGTCAAACGTGATGACGTCGAGGGCGGAGCAATGACACTCAACCAATCGCATCGCTCGGCAGCGAAGCGTCAGGGAAGGAGGCGGCGCTCTCGGCGTCTAGCCTTCCCTTCGCTGTGTTCCGCCTTCTTCTGACGTCAAGGATGACGTCAAAAGAAGGCGGAACACAGCGAAGGGAAAGCTAGACGTCGGGAGCGCCGCCTCCTTCCCTGACGCTTCGCTGCACGAACCGCCACGGAGGTAAAGTTAAAACGAAGAAGAAAAAAAAAAAAGGGATGCATGGATGCGAACGGGGGGGGGCATGGATGCGAAGGGGGGGGATGCATGGATGCGAAGGGGGGGCATGGATGCGAAGGGGGGGGAGAAGAGGGCGGGTCAGGCTGGGACATGGGAGAGAGAGGAGCATGGATGCGAGGGGGGGGGGCATGGAAGGGAGAGAGGGGACTTGCTGGAAAAGGATGAATGGAGGCGGCAGGGGACAGAGGAGCATGGATGGGCATGGATTGGGAGGGCAGGGCTCAGGGAGAGAGGGGAATTACTGGAATTGGATGAATGGAGGGGGCAGGGGACAGAGGAGCATGGATGGGCAAGGATTGGGAGGGCAGGACTAAGGGAGAGAGGGAATTTGCTGGATAGGGATGAATAGAGGGGACAGATGGGCATGGATGGATATGGATTGCAGGGCAGGCCTCAGGTAGAGAGGGCAATTGCTGGATAGGGAAAAATGGAGGGGCCAGGTGACAGATGAGCATGGATTGGAAGGGCAGGACTCAGGGAGAGGGAAATTGCTGGATAGGGATGAATGGAGGGGACAGATGGGCATGGATGGATATGGATTGCAGGGCAGGCCTCAGGTAGAGAGGGCAATTGCTGGATAGGGAAAAATGGAGGGGCCAGGTGACAGATGAGCATGGATTGGAAGGGCAGGACTCAGGGAGAGGGAAATTGCTGGATAGGGATGAATGGAGGGGACAGATGGGCATGGATGGATATGGATTGCAGGGCAGGCCTCAGGCAGAGAGGGGAAATGCTGGATAGGGAAAAATGGAGGGGCCAGCTGACAGGAGCATGGATGGGCATGGATTGGAAGGGCAGGACTCAGGGAGAGGGGAATTGCTGGATAGGGATGAATGGAAGGGACAGATGGGCATGGATGGATATGGATTGCAGGGCAGGCCTCAGGCAGAGAGGGGAAATGCTGCATAGGGAAAAATGGAGGGGCCAGGTGACAGAGGAGCATGGATGGGCATGGATTGGAAGGGCAGGACTCAGGGAGAGGGAAATTGCTGGATAGGGATGAATGGAGGGGACAGATGGGCATGGATGGATATGGATTGCAGGGCAGGCCTCAGGCAGAGAGGGGAAATGCTGGATAGGGAAAAATGGAGGGGCCAGGTGACAGAGGAGCATGGATGGGCATGGATTGGAAGAGCAGGACTCAGGGAGAGGGGAATTGCTGGATAGGGATGAATGGAGGGGACAGATGGGCATGGATGGATATGGATTGCAGGGCAGGCCTCAGGCAGAGAGGGGAAATGCTGGATAGGGAAAAATGGAGGGGCCAGGTGACAGAGGAGCATGGATGGCCATGTATTGGAAGAGCAGGACTCAGGGAGAGGGGAATTGCTGAATAGGGATGAATGGAGGGGACAGATGGGCATGGATGGATATGGATTGCAGGGCAGGCCTCAGGCAGAGAGGGGAAATGCTGGATAGGAATGAATGGAGGGGGCAGGTGACAGAGAAACATGGATGGCCATGGATTGGGAGGGCAGAGCTCAGGGAGAGAGGGGAATTGCTGGAAAAGGATGAATGGAGGGGGCAGGGGACAGATGGCCATGGATTGGGAGGGCACGGCTCACACTCTCTCTCTCATATACAATGTCTTTCTGACTCTCATTCTCACACACTCTGTCTCACACTGTATCACATTCACTCTCTATGTGCCACACAGTCACTCACACACTCGCTTGCTCTCATACACACACTCTCTCTCACACTGTGTCTCACATACACACTTGCACACACTCTCATTCTCACACACACACTCTCTCACAAACACACTCACACCCAGACTCACTCTCTCTCTCACACACTCACACTTTCACTCTGACTCTCAAACAGTCACTCTCACATACACTCTCCCAAACATACACACTCCAAGGAAAACCTTGCTAGCGCCCGTTTCATTTGTGTCAGAAACGGGCCTTTTTTACTAGTAAACAATATTAAGTGCATTTTTATAACATAGCACAAGAATTTTTTTTAAATGCTCCCAGGTTTCAACCTAGTCTCTCCATAAAAGCAGTTAATAAATCTCAGTAAATAATTACTGAGCAAAGCTAATTATTAAAAATAGGGGTGTGCTCAGTATTCAGTTCATTTTGTTATAAGTTGCATGCAACACGCCGTTGGGTAGTTCTTCAATTTAGTTGACTCGCCAAGTGGAAGAGCTGACACAGGTCAGTTTTTCTTCCCTTGTATCTAGATTGTAAGCTCTTTGAGCAGGGACTGTCTTTTGTGTATGGTGTACAGTGCTGCGCATGCCTTGTAGCGCTATAGAAATGATAAGTAGTAGTAGTAATGTAGAAGCCTGCCCTTGCAGATTAGCAACGTGGCCGCGCAGGCTTCTGTTTCTGTGAGTCTGACGTCCTGCACATACGTGCAGGACGTCAGACTCACAGAAACAGAAGCCTGCGCAGTCGCGTTGCTGATCTGCAAGGGCAGGCTTCTACATGGAATGTTGCTAGTGGAGGAGTAGCCTAGTGGTTAGTGCAGTGGAATATGGGATGTTGTTACTATTTGAGATTCTGGAATGTTGCTATTACTTGAGATTTTACATGGAATGTTGTTGCTATAAGATTCTACATGGAATGTTGCTACTATTGGAGATTCTGTTGTTATATTTGAGATTCTACATGGAATGTTGCTATTCCACTAGCAACATTCCATATTTAGATTGTGAGCTCTTTGAGCAGGGACTGTCTTCTGTGTATGGTGTACAGCGCTGAGTATGCCTTGTAGCGCTATAGAAATGATAAATAGTAGTAGTAGTATAAGGCACCTACTAGCTCATTCTTCTCTTCCTCTTGCAGTCTCCGGGCCAGTTCTTCATCTCTTAAGAGCTGATCGCTGTTCTTAATCTGTAAGCCAGACAGTTGCCCCTCCAGTGGGTCTTTGTCACGGCAGTGCCTCCTGTTCCCATCTAAAACAGAACATAGGTCCATAAATCTCTAAAGCAAATGAAGGGAAGATTGGACTTGTGGCTGCACGGATGTAACAGTGGCATAGCTGGTCCCCAAGCCCTGCTAGCAGAAAAGGAAAGGGAAATGGGACTTGATATGCTGCCTTTCTGAGGTTTTTGCATCTACATTCAAAGTGGTTTACATATTCAGGTACTTATTTTGTACCAGGGGCAATGGAGGGTTAAGTGACTTGCCCAGAGTCACAAGGAGCTGCAGTGGGAATTGAACTCAGTTCTCCTGGATTAAGGTCCATTGTACTAGCCACTAGGCTACTCCTCCACTCCTCCTCCTGCCTTCCTGTGGCAATCAGGGTTACCAGATGGGAAAAATTTTCCCCACCCAAAACCAGCCCTAAACCCGCCCAAAGTCAAACCCCGCCTCCAACGTCATTACCCCGCCCCAATGTCATTAACCCCGCCCCTGACATCACCTCTGATGTAATTAACCCCGCCCCCGATGTCAACCCTGCCCCGGAAAAGCTTCTATTGGACCAAATTGGACCAATAGAAGCCCTGGAAAAGCTTCTATTGGACCAAATTGGACCCATAGAAGCCCGGGAAAAAGCGCCCAAACCCGCACAGCTGCAGGAAAAAAGAAGCCCAATTTCCGCAGCCTTCAAAAATTTCCCGCATCCTCGCTTAAAAACCAGCCCAATTGGGTCGGAAACCGACCCATCTGGTTACTTTGGTGGCAATGCTCGGCACCACGCTGCCTGCCCTGCTTTCCCACCCCATTGTGCATGTTCAGTTTTAGTGAAACTGAGCATGCACAAATCTCGCACATGCTCAATTTTATTAAAACCAAAAATACACGCGAGGGAGGGGGAAGCAGGGCAGCGAATTTCATCGCAGGAAAGCTTCTGCTAGCAGGGCTAGGGGACCTCCACTAGCCAAACCAGTAGACTTTGGGGACTCAAACCCAAATTGGGGGGGAGCCCAGGCTCCCTGTGGCTACCCCACTGGTTAGCCCTTACTAACAAGCTACCACAGAAACACATCAAAGCATTCTGTGGTATTTTCCCTGTTTTTGGGTACTAACCTGTGTGGTACTGATTTTTAAAAATTATTTTTTGGAAGGGGGTTGTCATGAGTGGGGAGTGGGTGTTGCTGTATTATGCGGCTACTGCATTAAGATTTGCCTACGCTAATCCCTGAATTCTATATAAGGCGCTGTATGTTGTGCGCACATTTTAATGAAGTAACGATAATTGGCTGAGGGTGATTGAACATCAGTAGCATACCAAGGGCGGGGCGTTGGGGGCAGTCCACTCTGGGTGCACGCTGCAAGGGGGTGCAGGGAGCAATTGCGCGGCTGTCAGCTCCTCCGGTTCCCTGCTCCCTCTGACGTTACTTCCTGTTCTGGGGCAGGGAACTGGCAGAGCCAACAACTGCTCGACTGCTCCTTGCACCCCCCAGGAGGTGATGCGCCGGGGAGGTGCACAGCTGCAATCTGCCCCAGGTGGCAGCCGACATAGGAATGCCCACTGCTGAACATAACCAGACTAGCCGTTAAGCCCGTTAAAACGGGCGAGATTTCCAGCTACCCTCCTCGCTGCTGCTCCCTCCCCCCTCCGTGCCAGGCCCCCTGCACTGACCTGACAGCGCCTCTCCCTCCGTGTGAAAGCGCTGCAGGCAGCAGCAGATCGCACTGCTGCTGCCTGCAGCGCTTCCACACGGAGGTGAGAGGCGCTGTCAGGTCAGTGCAGGGGACCCGATACGGAGGGGGGGGGCGGGAGCGGCGGCGGGGATGGGGGGTGGGTGGGTGGATGTTGGTGCGCGCGATGTTTGTTTCCAGGCTCCAGCGTCCGACAGTCCGACTCCATTTCCCTCTCTGTTCCACCCTCTGACGTCATCACGTCTTGACGCGAGGGCGGGACAGAGATGGAAGTCTCTACTGCGCATTTGCAGGTGAGTCGGTCACTTGCCATTTATATTTTTGATTTTTCAGATTGATTTGTCCCAAACACTTCAACTCATATTGTGATAAGAGGGTGTCCTATGCGGGGTAGGCCACTAGAGGGCGCTAGAAGAAGTTGGAGGTCGCTAGGACCGCGGAGAGCCCTGGGAGGTCCACAGGTGCAGGCGGTTATGGGCTGGGTCGTGTGTAGCTAATTAACCACTTTATACCCCACCTGAGTGGTGAAAGGGAGGGAAGTGAAAACAGCAGAAGAAGAGGGAGCCCCTGAAAGATACTGGCTAACCTTATGGACTTGGGGTGGACTGGGTGTCTAGAACTGTGTGTTCAAAGAGGGGACTGTGTGTCCAAAGTACTGAGAGAAGCAGGCTGCAAAGCCTGGGGTTGAGAGTCCCCAAAGTATTGGTATAGTACTGAGCCCATGTATCTGTGTGGGGAGGCTCAGTGTGAAGTCCTATGAAAGTATAAAGTATTAAGCTAGAAGAAGTGTGCCCAGGGGCTGGAATAGAGAGTTGCCTGAGAAACATGCAGTTGGTGAGACCTGCTTAATGTGCCGAGTGGAAACCAAGTCACCCTGAGTGAGAAGGGGTAGCGCACTAATCTGCATATGATTTGCATATTGAGAACCAGGTCACCCTGAGTGAGAAGGGGGATATCACAATATGTAGTACACAGTCCAATTTAACACAATCATCATCTTTAGCGTCATAAACGATTTTTTTCTACAGGGATCATCAGAACATTTAACGGCAGGACCCATTCGGGAGCAGCAGTCCCATAGTTTATGGAGCTGCGTACATCTTCATGGATCACCCGATTTATTTTAAATCTCTTTTTTTTTCTTTTATCAATATTCCTCAGTCTCTCCTTACGCTTAATTTGAAATTTTGAGATGCTTATATATAGTACTTAGTAGAAGTAAAAGTACTTAACGTTGGCAGCACTTTTCCATCCACGCTAAACCTTCGCCAACCAGATAGCAGCTAAACATTACATGTAACTGAAATCGGCAATCATCAAAGGAAATAACGAGACGATGTACGGACGGGGCTTACGGTTACAAACTGTGGTTCTCCAGATGGGAAGCTGTCTTCGCTTTTGAAGGGTCATGAGTGGCCTTCGATCACGACTTTGAATGTTTAGAGACTTGAAATAAACAGAAGATGCTAATTGTATTTATGCTTATATTTGGTCATTTTGCTATTATTATGCTGTTAACAAAGTTGTAAGCTTTTTATGTTAAACTGTACCAACTGTACAGAACCTTGGGTGAATCTCTTCATAAAGACGGCTAATAGATCCCAATAATGAAATACATTTATAGGATGTGCCACATGTAGCTAGAAACGTGGAAACTGTAAATAGGGTACACACAGAGAGAAAGCCAAGCGTTTCACCACACACTGTGGCCACTGGGTATTAGCCAGCAGGGTGCTCCCATTCCTACATAGCTCAAGAATTTGAGATTTTAAGAAGGTTAATTCTTTTAGGACCTGGTTCAACTTCCCTACTCAAACCACCAGAAAGCCAGTGACGTACCAAGGGGGGGGGGGGGGGGGGCAGTCCAGCCCGGGTACACGCCGCTGGGAGAGTGCCGCGCGCCTGTTGGCTCCGAGTCCGCTCGTTCCCTCCCTGCTGTTCCCTCTGCGCAGAACAGGTTACTTCCTGTTCCGGGGCAGAGGGAGCAGCAGGGAGGGAATGAGAGGACTTGGAGCTAACAGGCGTGTGGCACCCCCCCTCCCAGCAGGTAAAAATGCACTCGGGGGGGGGGGGGGGGGGGGGGGTCGCGCTGCACCCGGAAGGGGGGCGCATCGGCGATCCGCCCCGGGTGTCAGCCAGGCTAGGAACGCCACTGCAGAGAACAGAAGAGGTCTCTAACTGGGGGCTTCACCGACACAGGCTCCGAACATTTCAGCTCATCATATTTCTTTAGCTTGTTTATTTTTACCGTGGTATTAGTTTACATATTAACTATACGTCTGGAAACATCTACAGCAAAACACGATTATTCTTTTGTGACCAATACCTGCTTGTGAAACTGGGCTGCGTCTC
Organism: Microcaecilia unicolor; assembly: GCF_901765095.1. Classification (NCBI taxonomy): domain Eukaryota; kingdom Metazoa; phylum Chordata; class Amphibia; order Gymnophiona; family Siphonopidae; genus Microcaecilia; species Microcaecilia unicolor. The sequence goes on along the minus strand of NC_044043.1, from coordinate 87,182,830 downwards.
CTAGAAGGACAAGTACTCGGGTTGTGATGTGTCCTCTGCTCCCTGCTTTGGCTCCTTTGTGAGTATCGGCTTCTCTTGTCCCTCACTTCCTGTTCAGGGCAGACCTCACTTTCCGAGCTGGAGCGTCTGTACCTTTCGCTCTGCTGCTTACTGAACCTCTCCCTAGACTCCTTTTGCCCCCTTTTACTCATATTTATTTCCCTCCTATGACTACGCCCAAACTCTTCCCAGGCCCGCTCAGCTTGAGTTGGTCCACAATCTTCTGAAAACTCCCTGTGTCCCTTGCATGAGGCCTCCTTGAACCTTTGAGGCCTATCCCTGTAAGGCTCACTGCAGAACCTTTTCTGGAAATGTGGACGACGCTTGCTGTCCCTGAGAGCATCTTGGCTGGAATCGTTACCACAAAAGAACCCAGAGTTAGTGAATTGCTCATGCGAGTCTTTCCAGCCAAAGCCTTGCTTAAGTTTCCACAAGTTTCTCCTGCCAGCTGCTGTGTTTGGGCTGCAATCGTTCTCTCTATGGTAGAGGTAATAGTCTTCCTCCTCCTCCTCCTCCTCCTCACTGTGTGTTTCTCTCAGGCAAGGTTGGTGGGTCAGAGGTCTGCCATGCTCTTCATGCAAACATGCAAACACAAAGCTCTGGGTTAGTATGGGGTTAACACAGCAAAAAACAAACAGAAGTTCTATTTGGCTGATAAAGTTTTTACACAGTAAAAGCTAACCAGTAGGGTCTGACAGTACTGTTGGGGTTTTAGATCTACTGATGACAAAAAGGCGCAGGACATGGCAGTGAGCAGATGGATCTGTTAGGATGAGGACCATTTAATGGAAATTACAAAGACAACATAGTCCTACATTTCTGTTCTGAAGTTAGGTCATGCACTTTCTCATAGGGATGGGCAGCCAGAACATTTTTGTTTTGTGTCGTTTCCGGGAATGGGGGTCATGGATTTGATATACCACTTTCTCTGTCCCTAATGCGCTCACAATCTAAGGGGTCCTTTTAGTAAGGCGTGCTGAAAAATGCCCTGCGGTAGTGTAGACCCGTGTTTTGGGCTCACACAGAATTATTTTTTAGCGCACCTACAAAAAATGGCGCTTTTTTTTGCCAAAAATGGACGTGCGGCGAAATGAAAATTGCCTCGCGTCCATTTTGGGTCTGAGACCTTCCCGCAAGCCATTGGACTACCGGTAAGGTCTCCCGCGGTAACTGGGCGGTAATGGTCTACACACATCAAATGCCACTTGACGCGCGTAGCTGCCGTGCGTCAGAAAATAAAAAATCTTTTTCGGACACATGTAGCGGACACGCGCCAAAATTGAAATTACCGCAAGGGTAACGCGGTAACCGGGCGGTAACTCCAATTTAGCACGTGTGGGCGCCTACGTGACTTAGTAAAAGGGCCCCTTTTTTGTACCTTGGGCAACAAAGGGTTACGTGACTTGGCGTCACGAGCTGCCGTGGGAATCAAATCCAGTTCCACAGGTTCTCAGTCCACTGCACTATTAGTGTACGCCTCCATTTTATTCATTTGGCCATTTTTTCATCACGGAGGCTATGTCGTTGAGTGCAGACCATGGGCCGGATTCTATATAAGGCATGGCAAGTAGCACACATTAAATTGTGCCAACATAGTAACACAGTAGATGACGGCAGAGAAAGACCTGCACGGTCCATCCAGTCTGCCCAACAAGATAAACTCATATGTGCTACCTTTTGTGCATACCTGACCTTGATTAGTATCTGCCATCCTCACGGCACAGACCGTAGAAGTCTGCCCAGCACTAGCCCCGCCTCCCAACCACCAGCCCCGCCCCCCCATCACCGGCTCTGCCACCCGATTTACTCATGAACAAAATTTACTCACGCTACTCAATTGAGTAATGAGGCAGTCATAATAACTGGCCGATAACCAATTATCATCACTAATTGGCAATAATTGGAATTTACGTGCGCTTTTTAGGCGTATTCTCAATGCGCGTAGCTGAAAAGGGGGAGCGGACATGGGACGAGTGTAGGCATGTCAGGGCATCAATCAAATTTACGCACATTGTTATAGAATTCGGGGAGTGTGCGCGCATTTAGGTTTGGGCATTTACGCCACCTTTTTAATGTCACTACTCTGTAAACCACGTCTTACCATAGACGCGGTTTATAGAATAGCACTATCAGGGGAATTTTCTAAAGAGAAGGGCGCCCATCTTCTGACACAAATCGGGAGATGGGCGCCCTTCTCTCAGGGTAGCCCAAATCAGCATAATCGAAAGCCAATTTTGGGCGCCCTCAACTGCTTTCCGTCGCGGGGAACACCAAAGTTCACTGGGGTGTGTTGGCACCGTACCGAAGGCAGAACTGGGGCATGATTAAGAGATGAGCGTCCTCGGCCAATAATGGAAAAAAGAAGGGCGTCCCTGATGAGCATTTGGCCGACTTTACTTGGTCCATTTTATTTTCATGATCAAGCCTCGAAAAGGTGCCCGAACTGACCAGATGACCACCGGAAGGAATCGGGGATGACCTCCCGTTACTCCCCCAGTGGTCACCAACCCCCTCCCACCCCAAAAATAAAAAAGTAAAACCATTTTTTGCCAGCCTCTATGCCAGCCTCAAATATCATACCCAGCTCCATGACAGCAGTATGCAGGTCCCTGGAGCAGTTTTTAGTGGGTGCAGTGCACTTCAGGCAGGCAAACCCAGGCCCATCCCCCCCCTACCTGTTACACTTGTGGTGGTAAATGTGAGCCCTCCAAAACCCACCACAAACCCACTGTACCCACATCTAGGTGCCCCCCTTCACCCATAAGGGCTATGGTAGTGGTGTACAGCTGTGGGGAGTGGGTTTTGGGGGGGGGGGGGTTGGGGGATCAGCACCGAAGGTAAGGGAGCTATGCACCTGGGAGCAATTTCTGAAGTCCACTGCAGTGTCCCCTAGGGTGCCCGGTTGGTGTCCTGGCATGTGAGGGGGACCAGTGCTCTACGAATGCTGTCTCCTCCCATGACCAATTTGGTCGTTTTTGAGATGGGCGTCCTCGGTTTCCATTATGGCCGAAAACCGGGGACGACCATCTCTAAGGTCGACCATCTCAACATTTAGGTCGACCATCTCTAAGGTCGACCTAAATGTTGAGATTTGGGCGTCTCCGACTGTATTATCGAAACGAAAGATGGACACCCATCTTGTTTTGATAATACGAGTTTCCCTGCCCCTTCGCCGGGACGTCCTTAGAGATGGGCACCCTTAGAGATGGTCATCCCTGTTCGAAAATGCCCCTCTATGTGTGTTATTCCGACGTGCCTACATTTTAGAAGCCATGTAGAAAATCTGGCCCTATGTGCAAAGAGGGCACACTGTTTCTGAAAGACTGTGCACTACGCATACACGCACAGCAGTTTGCAAATGCGCAATGCGGGCCTTTTTCAAATAGCACATAGTCTCAAATGATAAAAAAGTGAATTTTCATGTTTTTCTGCTTATTTTTGCTTGATAACAACGTGCAGTGACATAGAATTTGTCGTTGATGTGTCCCCCGTCGTTGCAAATGAATGCCCATCCCTATTTTCTGAATTCTAAGAGCAGTTTGGGAAAAGAAAGGCAAAGAACACAGGAATTCTGGAGAATGAAATGAAGCGCCTGGCACTGCAAGTTCATGCAAGCAGCATTTACAACACAGAGCAAGCAACCAGCAGCCCAAATGCAGGAAAAATATAAGGTGGAGTGTGACCAGGTGCACGGAACATTTATTAACGTGATGCTGTCGGCTGGGTTTGGTCTGCTCGGGCCGAAGTGCGGAAATCTTTCTTTCCGTGGCCCAGGCACATATGCTTGCAGCAGGGTTTAAAGCCCCTGCGCGTCTGATGAAGCCCGTCTGTACCACCGGAGAGCATGTGGACCCTCCCTCCCATCCATCCATGTGCAGCCCGACTGCTGTTCTTTTAGAATGTCACGGCTACTGTAATGTTGGGAGAACCCAGGTCAGGATCATTGCAGATGAGTTATGAACTGGATTTTCATGGCGGAGTGACCCCAACCCCAGACACAACCTTGCTAGTAAGAGAGGAGCAAAAAGGACTGGGGAACCCAATGACCTGCCACGTGGAACAGCTGGGTTAGTGGCTCCTGTTGATTGATACCCTTGATGCATGGTAGGGTGTCCTACAATTTGTATCTGAGAGACTGTCAGCCTTGCTGGTCACAAGGGGCACTGGGGGACATTATGATTGCTCTTAAGGATACCTGAGCCAATTGCAACTCCATATGTATTTCTGATAGCCCCTTGATTACATATTTTGCATAATCAATCTGTGGCCCAAGTTCTTACCACTCTGGTCTTGTGTTGTGTAATTAGGGTTACCATATTTGCCCTAAGAAAAAAAGAGGACAGAAAATATCATCTTGCCCCGCCCCCTGTCACACCCACCTTGCCCCTTTCACTCCCCCTGTCACACCCCACCCTGCCCCTGTCAAGAAAGCCAAATTCCCTCTCTCTCCCCCACATGAATATCCCCTCCCCAATTTTCCAGCCTCCCTCCACCCACATGACTCCAGTCCAGAACCTTTCACTTCCCCTCCTCCCCTGACCTTATTGTAGTGTCCTGGTGGCCACTTCAGGGCAGGAAAGAGCCCCCTCTTTCCTGCCCAGCATGGCCGCAGACCTGTCTTGTTCCCGACGTCGCTTCAAAATGGCTGCCAAGAGTTCAAGCAGTGACCTTGCAAGGCTTCTGCAGAAGTCTCACGAGGCTGCCGCTTGAACTCTCGGCAGCCATTTTGAAGAAGCGCCGGGAGCAAGACAGGTCTGCAGCCGCGTCGGAGGGGGCTCTTTCCTGCCCCAAAGAGGCCACTAGACCACCAGGGCACAATAATAAGGTAGGGGAATGGAGGATAGGATAGGACACCCCCCTGAGGCCTGCCTGCCTGTCGCTGCCAGCCTGCCTGTTCGTCCGCAAACCCAGGCAAATAGGTAGGCTGGCAAAACCCGCCCGGATGCCCCGCAGTGTCCTCAAAAAGAGGACATGTCCGGGTAAATCCGGATAAATTGGTAACCCTAAGTGTATTTATTGCTATCCTTTGCCTGGGTCAGCGCTCTCCCCCACCCCATCATTACACCAGGGTGCAGGGATGGGTTACGGCAGAAGCAGAGCCAGGTTGACGGTGCGAGGGTAGCGAGAGCGCACTTCCGCTGGCGCTGGCACACATTTTCAATGCAACACATTGAGAAAAAATAGGCGCTGGAGCTGGCAGAACGCCGTTTGGGGGAGCAGCCGCTCCCCTGGCACCCCCCTGTCCCACTGGGTCATGGCCTGGGTGGGACAGGGCATCACAGCTGCCTATTTTAATAGCGAGATGGCCAAAGAATTTCAAGCAGTAGCAGGAAAGCAAACCCTCGAGCAAATAAAGAAAAGGTTCTGCAGAATCTGACAAGCATCCATCAGTCTGGTAATCAACTCAAGGAAGCCATGAAGCCTGCCGAGGCTTCTTCATTTCATATGAACCTACTGTGATGGAGCTACAGAAAAGGTGAAAGAGAAGACAAACTAAACCACAGACTCCTAAGTGACAGCTGCTCTTGTAGCATGTTACTAAACTCACAAAACTTAGCTTGCAATAATATCAAAGGTGAAAAAGCAAGGTCACACATTTGCTACAGATACTCCGCATGGGTGTGACCAACAGTGCCGAGATCCAGTAGCTATGACATAGGCTACTGCGGTGCTCGATACCCTTCTCCTGGAGGCACATCTAGCCAGTCAGGTTTTCAGCATTACCACAATGAATATGAATGACATACCTTAGTATAATATGGAGACCCACTGTATGCAAATTTCTCTCATGCATATTCATTGTGGTAATGCTGAAAACCTGACTGGCTAGATGCGCCTCCAGGAGAAGGGCTGAGAACCAGTACTCTAGAGCAGGGGTTCTCAACCCAGTCCTCAAGACACAGGTCTCCAGGCTACCCACATTGAATATGCATGAGATAAATTTGCATAGAATGGAAGTAGGGCATGTAAATCTCTCATGCATATTCATTTCCGGATATCCTGAAAACCTGATTGGTTAGGTGTGATCCAAAGACTGGGTTGAGAACTCCTGCTCAAGAAAAAAAACCCAGAGCCTCTTGTAGGTCATGAGACATTTCATTGGACCAAGAGGCAGGGGTGGACCCACCATTCAGGCAACCAAGCAATGCCCGAGGGCCCACGGTGCCTGCCACTGCACACTACAACCCCCCCCCCCCCTCTACCTTGAAGGGGCCTGGTGGTCTAATGGCCTCTGTGGGGGGGGGGGGGCAGGAAAAAACAACATTGGGGAACCCAATGAACTGCCACGTGGAAGAGCTGGGGTTCTTTCCTGCCCCCGAAGAAGCCACTAGACCACTGAGGCTTGGGGGACTGTGGTGTATGGGAGGGGGCAGCAGCGCAGCGGTGGGGGGGGGGGCAGTGGGTAGCGGCCAGAGGTGGGGGAGATCACCCTCACTGCCCGGGGGCCCAGATTACTGTTAGTCCACCTCTGCCAAGAGGAGATATTCAGCAGTACATGAGATTTTGAGACAACACATGTCCCTTCTTCTAGGTCACATCTGAGACAGCCTGTACAGTCTTGAACTCTAACGTACTCAACCAACGTTTTTTTAATGTCCTTTAAAAACACAGTACAAGTCACTAAAACCTCCTGTATGACTGTCACAAATACAAAATGGAATACATTTATTAAAATATATCACTTTAAATAATCTGTAATCAGATTTACTGGGCAAAGGTACCAAGGAATGGTTATTAGCAAATAGCTACCACTGCCCTGCTGACCGGTGTGAAACTGACTCAGTGCAAGAAATGTCCAGTCTTGAAAAGAAAAGCAGCCATTTCCACCAAGGCGTTATACTGCACAGACTGAATCTAAAATACTGCATTGTGAAATGCATCAACAGGGCACGTCACCTACAAGAAACAGGTGGGTTTTAAAATAGATTCCCACCTATGACTCTACCAAAATGAATTCTTGGGGGTCGATATTCAAAGCGATTTAACTGGCCAGAAACAGCTCCCGGCTGATTAAATCACTTAACCGATCAGTGCTGCTGAAAATGTCTGGTTAGCACCCAAGTCGAAACCTTTTTGGGGGGCATTTCGGAGGTGGAGTCAGTCAAATGTGGATATTTTGCACTTAACCGGCTAGGTTAACTGCGTAAGTAGGACTGCATAAAAGTCAGTCCTGTCTTTACGCTGTTCACCACAGTCAGTTAAGGGCTGAACACTGCACTTAACCAGCTATGGTTTTTCCAGCTCCATAAACCCAGAAATTCAATGCCCAATCCCTGACATGGCCCAGCACTGCATTTATGGAGCCCGGTCATGGCCCAGCACTGCATTTATGGAGCCCGGACATGACCCAGCACTGCATTTCTGGAGCCCGGACATGGCTCGGCACTACATTTATGGAGCCCAGACATGACCCAGCACTGCATTTCTGGAGCCCGGACATGGCCCGGCACTGCATTTCTGAAGCCCGGACATGGCCCAGGCACTGCATTTCTGGAGCCCGGACATGGCCCGGCACTGCATTTATGGAGCCCGGACATGGCCCAGCACTGCATTTATGGAGCCCGGACATGGCTCGGCACGGCATTTCTGGAGCCCGGACATGGCCCGGCACTGCATTTCTGGAGCCCGGACATGGCCCGGCACTGCATTTATGGAGCCCGGACATGGCCCAGCACTGCATTTATGGAGCCCGGACATGGCCCGGCACTGCATTTCTGGAGCCCTGGCACTGCATTTCTGGAGCCCGGACATGGCCCGGCACTGCATTTCTGGAGCCCGGACATGGCTCGGCACTGCATTTCTGGAGCCCGGACATGGCCCAGGCACTGCATTTCTGGAGCCCGGACATGGCTCGGCACTGCATTTCTGGAGCCAGGACATGGCTCGGCATTGAATCTGCAGGTGTAACGCCGGCAGCAATCAGCAAAATGCCGAGCGCCTCCCGCTGAATTGTGACCTCTTGATATCTTAAGGGGCCAGCAGATTCATATTGATTAGGAAACAAAGCTCCATAATGAGTTTACTGCCAAACATATTCAATCATTCTAGACATTATTAAAAAATGACAAAAGGACGGCCTGGTGGTTCACTGGCAGAGGAGATTCAGGAGACTGACACTGAGACTGGATCCGACTCCTCTGGCTGTGGGGCTGCAGAAGCAGAGAGAAAACCCCACACACACTAGGGGCTGCTTTCGGGGTCAATGACCACAGGGTTTAGGAAGCAGCTCTGGTGCATGGTCACAGGCAGAGGATTGTAACGACAAGGACTGGGCTAAGTGAGTTGGGACAAAATAGAGAGTCAAAAATCCACACAGGACAAGCACAGAGAACTTCAAAGGAGAGGAAGGGATTACAGAGCTTGATGTGGATGGGCAGGCTGGAGGGGCCGTTACGATCTTTCTGCAGTCAGGTTCTACATTCCTAGTAAGATCCGGGCAGGTTCTGACTAAGTTGAAAGCAGTAGGGAGGATGAGGAAACAGCTGTCCCCTCTTCAAATAAAAAAAGCAGAAAAAAAATCTAGATTTTGTTCAGAGTTACAAGTTTAGTCATACAGAGGCAGCCATACTAATAAACAGGTCCACCCATGAATTACCCTAAAAGCACCCTGCGAGCAGATGCATGCTGACTATGATTCTATACCATCAACAGCACTTCTAAAGGGAGCAATGACCCCCATTTCTAATCATGGTGAATAAAATCGGCACTGGCCGCACCTATCTGGTCCCCAAAGCAGCCTTTGCCCTCATTGTGAAAGTGTACGGACTTACCTCTATGCCTGCTGCGGCTGCCAAGACTCCACCTCCGATCCTGGTGCTCTGCTTCTTCTTCCAGCTCTTGCAGTTTCCTGGCTACTTCCTGTGCAGGGGGAGGGAGGGGGGAAAGGAATGCCACTATTTAATGTAAAGCTCATGGGTCGGTCAAACGCAAAACTGATTTGTGCCCAACAAATTCATATAGAAATAGTGACACGTTGGGTTGTGCGCTGGAATATTCTTATTTACTTGGGGGTCCTTTTACTAAGCCGCGTAAGTGTTTATGCGCGCCCGTTACACACCAAAATGGAGTTACCGCCTGGCTACCGTGTGGCTCTTGTGGTAATTTCATTTTCGGCGCGCGTCTGATACACACGTCCGGAAAATATTTTTTTTCGGCCGCGCGTAGCGGACACACACCAAGTGGCATTTGACACGAGTAGGTCATTACTGCCCAGTTACCACGTGACTCTTTACCACTAGGTCAATGGCTGGCGGTAAGGTCTGAGACCCAAAATGGATGCGTGGCAATTTTCATTTTGCCGCATGTCCATTTTCGGCAAAATTTTTTTTTAAAAAAGTTTTTTTTAAAGGCGCACTGAAAAATGGATCGGTGCGCGCCCCAAAACCCGAGCCTAGACTACCGCAAGCCATTTTCAGCGCATCTTTGTAAAAGGACCCCTTGATGAAATTAAGTACTTGTCTTAGTGGAGTGGAAGAGTAGCCTAGTGGTTAATGCAGTGGACTTTGATCCTGAAGAACTGAGTTCAATTCCCACTGCAGCTCCCTGTAACTTGGGCAAGTCACATAATCCTCCATTGACCCTGGTACAAAATAAGTACCTGAATATATGTAAACTGCTTTGAATGTAGTTGCAAAATACCACAGAAAGGCGGTATATCATTTCTGTTTCCCTATTTGAGATTCTATATGGAATGTTGCTACTATTTGAGATTCTGTTGCTACTATTTGAGATTCTACATGGAATGTTGCTATTCCACTAGCAACATTCCATGTAGAAGCCTGCCCTTGCAGATCAGCGATGCGGCCGCGCAGGCTTCTGTTTCTGTGAGTCTCAGACTCACAGAAACAGAAGCCTGCGCGGCCGCATCGCTGATCTGCAAGGGCAGGCTTCTACATGGAATGTTGCTAGTGGAGGAGTAGCCTAGTGGTTAGTGCAGTGGACTTTGATCCTGGGGAACTGGGTTCGATTCCCACTGCAGCTCCTTGTGACTCTGGGCAAGTCACTTAACCCTCCATTGCCCCTGGTACAAAATAAGTACCTGAATATATGTAAACCGCTTTGAATGTAGTTGCAAAAACCTCAGAAAGGCAGTATATCAAGTCCCATTTCCCTTTCCCCCTTTCCCTTATGACATCACAATATCAGAAGTGAGCCAAGTATTGGGCAGTGAAGCCATTGTGACATCACTGATGAGGTTGGTTCTTATTGGTGGAATGAGTGGAGGCGTAGCCTAGTGGTTAGTGCAGTGGGCTTTGATCCTGGGGAACTGTATTGGGCAATCAAGCCATTGTGACATCACTGATGAGGTTGGCTCTTATTGGTGGAATGAGTGGAGGAGTAGCCTAGTGGTTAGTGCAGTGGACTTTGATCCTGGGGAACTGTATTGGGCAATCAAGCCATTGTGACATCACTGATGAGGTTGGCTCTTATTGGTGGAATGAGTGGAGGAGTAGCCTAGTGGTTAGTGCAGTGGACTGATCCTGGGGAACTGTATTGGGCAATCAAGCCATTGTGACATCACTGATGAGGTTGGCTCTTATTGGTGGAATGAGTGGAGGAGTAGCCTAGTGGTTAGTGCAATGGATTTTGATCCTGGGGAACTGAGTTCAATTCCCACTGCAGCTCCCTGTGACTCTAGGCAAGTTACTTAACCCTCCATTGCCCCTGGTACAAATAAGTATCTGAATATATGTAAACCGCTTTGAATGTAGTTGCAAAAACCTCAGAAAGGCAGTAGATCAAGACCCATTTCCCTTTCCTAAATCTGTTGTCAGGTTTCCAGGATATCCACAATGAATATTTATGAAAGATACTTTCATATGTATCAGCTCCACTGTATCCAAACTGACTAAGGATCCCCAAACACAGATTTAGGAAATGCTGCTTTAGAATATATTCAGAAATATGCTGTACCTCGGCAGAGAACATCTGTATAATCGCAAGATATACCAGATATCAGTAAAACGCACATAAAAAGGGCTGCCAGTTCTAAAGAAGCTTCAGGGTCCAATTACTATAGGAATGTCCGATGCACAGGAAAAAATACGAGGAAAACCACTTATCCCCTAATTCTATAGACTTATTCACAGAATTTCACGCTTACCCCAAAATTCTATATATCGCGTCTTAATTTCCGTATGGAAATTGAAGCATAATCTACAACAACACGCATAACTTAATTAGTTACCTAGCTAATCACTGCTGGCAGTTGGATGTTAACAAGCAATTATCAGCACTAATTGGCATTAAGATTTACATGCGCAACTCGCTAAGCGTATTCTGTAACGTCATGTGCGTATGTTCCAAGTCGCATAGTTGAAAGGGGACGTGGTTAAAGGCGTAGAATGGGCGGGTCATGGGCATTTTAAAAATCTATGCACGTTATTATAGAATGCACCTGCTCTGCGTCCAATTTAGGTGTCAGGATTTAGGCCAAATATGGCCTAAATGAACGTTGACGAAATTTGGTCAAGTGGAGAGGCGCTTGGCATATTTTCTACATACTGTGCAGGAATTTTAAGGCAATTCTACAAAATTTAGGCGTACTTTACAGAATATACCTAGGTGTGGAATTCGTTGCCAGAGATTGTGGTAAAGGCGGTTAGCTTGGCAGAGTTTAAAAAGGATTTGGGCGGCTTCCTAAAGGAAAAGTCCATAGACCATTATTAAATTGGACTTGGGGAAAATCCACTATTTCTGGGATAAGCGGTATAAAATGTTTTGACCTTTTTTGGGATCTTGCCAGGTATTTGTGACCTGGATTGGCCACTGTTGGAAACAGGATGCTGGGCTTGATGGGTCTTTGGTCTGTCCCAGTATGGCAATACTTATGTACTTACGTATCTTTTTACCACACGGATTTATCAGGCACCGTATACAGAATTTAGCCCATATGCAAGTTATAGAATAGTGTCAGTTATGCATGTAATTTGATTTAATAATTAGATGCTAGTTGGGATTAACAAACAATAGTTGAGAGGCACCATTTTGAACTCCAAAGTGTACAGGGTAAGATTAACTGGGGATTGCTCCTACCCTGTTCCACTAGACCACAGTGATTGACTGAAGTAGGGGTGAGGGATTTGGACTGTGAATTTTAAATATGTCTCCAGGGGACTGTGGAGGTCTGTTTGGGGGGGGGGGGGGGATCTTTGCTAAGCGAGTAGGGAAATAACAGTCCACGCTTCATATTACCACAGTTCTGGCCCCTTAAGAAGATGCCCTGGAGCACAGAGCCATATTAGCGTCCTGATGGTCCAAGGCAGAAGAAATAAAGCCAGCTCAAAGCTGATATTATGTTTCCAAGAATAATGCAGCTTGTGAAGTTCAACACACACTGAGTTATTTGATTTGCATAATAATAAGGCACTTTTCATGCTTTGCATTTCATTATTATGTAGCCTGCGGTGACTTAAATTAACGTGCACTATGGTAAAATAACATGCAATTTTGCCATTTAACATGTGTTTAGAGTCAAATGTGTGCATTATTTCCTTACCACAAGTGAAAAAGTATTCCCCTAACATGACCCTAGATATACGATGGAAAGTTTCTTTTTTTTATGGCTTATCCTTTTCAAAATGTCCTAGTTGAAAGTGTGGGGAAGTAAATATCACAGTGCATTTCGTTCCTTAAAATGGCTCTCAACAAGTCTCTTGAACTACGTTCAACTCCTCATTAATACAAAGGTGGAATATCAAAACCAGAACCTTCTTTCCAACAAATATAATAATTAATTCAAAATATTCAAAATCAACCGTGAATCCCACAAAAAAATGAAACAAAACAGTTTATGAAAAATGCAGCATATCCAGACAAATATATTTATTTAGATTTTGCTCACACCTTTTTCAGTAGTAGCTCAAGGTGAGTTACATTCAGGTACAATGGGTATATATGAACTTGTACCGGTGCTTGCTTGATACCAAGTCAAAACCTCCAGACTGCATTGCCCTATATGAATCCATGTTTCAGGAAAGTCTCTGCTTGCTGCTTCCTCACCCATTCATGCTACATCTGTGCAGGGTGCTGGCAGGAGGGGCAGGCAGCACACATACTTTGGAAAATGCTGAGTACACACAGAGGGGCATAATCGAACAGAAACGCCTATCTCCATGGGCGTTTATCTCCGAGAACGGGTCCGTGAAGGGGCGGACCGAATCGTATTTTCGAAAAAACATGGACGTTTATCTTTTTTTGAGCTGGGCGTTTTTGTTTTTCAGCGATAATGGAAACCGAAAACGCCCAGCTCAAAAACGAATAACTCCAAGACATTTATTCGTGGGAGGGGCCAGGATTCGTACTGCACCGGTCCACCTCACATGCCAGGACACCAACCGGGCACCCTAGGGGGCACTTTTACAAAAAACAAAAAAAAGGTAAAACAGCTCCCAGGTGCATAGCACCCTTCCCTTGGGTGTTGAGCCCCCAAAATCCCCCTCAAAACCCACTGCCCACAAGTCTACACCATTACTATAGCCCTAAGGGGTGAAGGGGGGCACCTACACGTGGGTACAGTGGGTTTGGGGGGCGTTTGGAGGGCTCCCATTTACCAGCACAAGTGTAACAGGTGGGGGGGGGGGGGGGGATGAGCCTGGGTCCACCTGCCTGAAGTCCACTGCTCCAGTGACCTGCATACTGCTGCCAGGGAGGTGGGTATGACATTTGAGGGTGAAAATGAAAAGTTGTGAAACGGCATATTTTGTGGTGGGAGGGGGTTCGTGACCACTGGGGGAGTCAGGGGAGGTCATCCCCGATTCCCTCCAGTGGTCATCTGGTCATTTAGGGCACTTTTTGGGACCTTATTCGTGGAAAAACAGGGTCCAGGAAAAGTGCCCTAAATTCTCGCTAAAAACGCATATTTTTTTTCCATTATCGGCGAAAGGCGCCCATCTCTGATCGGCAGATAACCACGCCCCAGTTCCGCCTTCACCACGCCTTCGACACGCCCCCATCAACGTTGTCCGCATCTGCGACGGAGTGCAGTTGAAAACGTCCAAATTCGGCTTTTGATTATACCGCTTTATTCGTTTTTGGGAGATAAACGTCTATCTCCCGATTTGGGTCACAATATAGGCGTTTTTCTCTTTCGATTATAAGCAGGACAGTGTTTTACTCCCCTGACCTAAATATAGGGAAAGGGGATGGGACTTGATATACTGCCTTTCTGGGGTTACAATCAACGCACAGTGGGAATCAAGCACAGTTCCCCTGTTTCTGAGGCTACTCCTCCACGCCAAGGAAGCTCTTTATTTAACTACTAGTAAAAAAGGCCCGTTTCGGACACAAATGAAACGGGCGCTAGCAAGGTTTTCCTGCTCTCACCTCTCATGTCGCTGCGCTCCTCCGGGGTTCTACTCCAGGGGCAGTGACGTGAGAGGAGTAGAGGATGCAGAGCTGACAGCCAATGGCTACCTGCGGTGCCCCGCTTCCTTTTTAACACAGCTGACGTCGGACGGAGGGAGGGGGAGCGGCGGCGATCTGTGGTGGAGGGTTCAGCAGTGGGTGCGGCGACCTTGGGGGGGGTGGTGGAGGGTGGTAGTGGTGGCAACATGGGGGGGGAGTGTAGGGCTGAGTGATGCGATTCGCTGAGTGTCATAGCCCCGCCCTCGATGTCATCAGGTTGTGACGCGAGGGCGGGGCCGACACTCATGGGGGAAAATTCCGATCTATGCCACCTCGGAAGTTGCAGCTTCATTAGAACGTTGGGGTTGCGAATTATGCGCTGAAGGGGCGTGGCTGAGGGCGGGTCTATGAGTGCCAGTGAGTGGTGCTGACAGCCTAGCCTACCAACAGTGCAGGGCTTCAGTGTTTCCCTGCCACAGAGTGAGCTTCAAAATGTTTGAGGTGAGAATTATTTATATAGATGTGCATTTTTTTAGCTGTTGTAGATGATGATTTTAAGAAGATAAATTTACACTATTTTGTATGTCACGACTGCTTTTTAACCTACTTTCTGAAGACAAAGTAGATGGGAGGTGGGGGAAAAGGTTGCCCCCCAGGCATGTGTCTCCTCTTAATAACTTGGGTCCCATTTACACCAAATTCTCAGGACATGTCAGGGGGGACATAAAGACTCTGTCGAAGGCATTTTAGTGCCATCGGTAGGCATCAGGCTGAGAAAAAACCCTGGCCATTTTAAGCAGCCCTGCTATTACTCACACTGCAGTCTAAGCCTTCCTGTAAATAAACCACGCTCTTTGCTGAGACTACCTGGAGATTCCCTTCTGCATTAGTCTGGGCAGCTGTCTCTTACTGTAATAAAACTGCCTGCTGGGAAATCTCTCTTTTTTACCCACCAATTCTGAAGCAGCTACCAGTCAAGAAGAGACTTTCCCTATTCCAGTAGAAAGCCCAGTTGTGAAGAAAAAAAAAAAAAGAAAAAAACCTCCCCCCTCCCCCACGCTGATATCCAGCCAGTAGTGGTTGGCATTTTTTAACATGCCAATTGCTGCTAGCTAAAATTAGACCCAGATATTCCATGCCAGGTCAACGTCTGGGCACTGGCACTGAGAATCCAGGCATGACTGCCAGGAGATAACCATCCTGGTTGAATATTGGTTGGGATCTACATAAGGCAATCTGTCAGGTCTGCCACTCCCCCTTATCCCCTCCCCCACCTGTTCTGATTCCCCCCCCCCCCCCCCCCACACCAATCCTTCTCCTCATATCCTTTGCTCCTTGAATGCCTGCTCTGTTTGGCTCCGTGTTCAAAATGGCAGCACTGGCCTCTAGTGGTAGTCTTGCAGTACTACTGCTAGGTGTCACCCTTCCATAGTATATAGTTGCTAAATAGATAATTACAGACAGCACCAAATAGCACCAGAGTGATTGGTAATGATTCTCAGTGGCACTATCCAGAGAGTGCCATCGAAAATCAAGCGAAAACACTGGTCGGTGGTATGTATCCAGATAGTAGGTGCCGCTTTCTGAGTAACTACTGTAGAATATCGAGCCGCAGGCATTTAACCATCTTGTAATGTAACTTAGTAACGATGCCTGACCAATCTAATCTTAACTTAACCACTGTTCAGCTCTTCGCCAATCAAAAATTGGTTTTAAGCTTCCAGCTCAAGTCGGAACTAGGGCTAAAATCTGGCACCCTGAGCCTTCTTTTACATCTGGGGTTTTCTCCCTTAATAGTTCTTCCCTCAGAGGTTAGCTCTGGTCTCTGGCACTGAAACAGGAAATAAGAGGGGCAGCAGAACATGCAATGCGTTAGTGAGTTGAATGGGTCATGGGTCTGTATATTAAAAATGTGACCCATCTTTTCAGTCTCACAAAACCTGAAAATTCTTGGAGTTACTATTGATCAAAACCTCACTCTTGATACCCACGGTGAAGAACACGACGAAAAAGATGTTCCACACCATGTGGAAACTCAAAAGAGTAAAACCATTCTTCCCGAGATACGTCTTCCGCACCCTTGTACAGTCAATGGTAATAAGCCATCTGGATTACTGCAACGCACTATATGCGGGCTGCAAAGAACAGACTATCAAAAATCTCCAAACAGCCCAGAATACTGCCGCCAGACTCATATTTGGAAACCCTAAATATGAACGTGCAAAAACCCCTTAGAGAGAAACTGCACTGGCTCCCACTTAAAGAACGCATTGCGTTCAAGATATGTACGATCGTACACAAAATTATCCATGCAAATGCCTCGATCTACATGCTGAACCTAGTGGACCTACCTCCCAGAAACGCCACAAGAACATCCCACAAATTTCTCAATTTGAACTTCCCCAGCTGTACAGGACTAAAATACAAGCTGATGCACGCCACTACCTTCTCCTACACGAGCACGCAAATATGGAATGCTCTACCCACAGACCTGAAATCAATTGTCGAATCAAATAACTTTCGCAAATCTTCAACAAGGCCTACAACGAGAACCAACAGCTCCACTAATTCACTCTCCCAACCCAACCAGTTAGGAAAATCCACTTCTACTGTCACCCGCCCAATCACTTCCTCTTTCTTCCCTACTTAAACTCTACACACCACTAACTGTATCTGATATTCTGGAATGACAATGTCATAACAAAACTATGTAAGCCACATTGAGCCTGCAAATAGGTGGGATAATGTGGGATACAAATGCAATAAATAAATACGTACGATCCTACGTATTCCAGCTCCGTTTCAAATATTACTTCACAGTTATCTATTACAGTGGTCATTTCAAGGGGGAACGAGGTGATTCCTGCTTCATCTGCTGAACTTCAAAGGCATTTTAATGCCTTCAATACTTGTAATATCATTACAGCACAGTGAAACAACATGTATTCAGAAATTATGCAGGTGGAGGAGCAGCCTAATGGGACGTTCAGTGGGCTGAGAATTTGGGGAAATGGATCCAATTCCCACTGTGGCTCCTTGTGACTCTGGGCAAGTCACTTAACCCTCTGTTGCCCCAGGTACAAAAACGTAGATAATGAGTCCACTAGGGACAGAGAAAGTACCTGTATATAATTTAAATAAAAATATAAACCACTTTGGTTATACCACAGAAAGGTGGCATATCAAATCCATAAATTGTCCTTGAAGGCTATAACAACAAGTTACTGAAGTGACTTATGCAACAGTTACAGAAACTATCATTGATTAAACCCAATATATTGTGGGTAGGTCATGGATAATAGGTCATGCCATCAATGGGTCTTTGGTTACATGGGTCATGGGTCAGCTTGCATGGCTAATCAGAAACAAGATGGGCTTCAAGTTCAATCACATTGATGCTTGGCAACAGATTTTTGCTTCTCAAACACTGTATGTCTCATTAAGGTGCGTTTCCATTAGCCCACAACAGACTAATTTTATTCTCACAAACATTAACTACATACAGGGAATGAGGCCAACGCAGAGCAAGAGGGTATGGTGGCAAAACTGGAAGTAAACTTCTAAGCAAGGTTAACTCTGTTCTTTCACCACAAGAGGGCAGCAAATACTGTCAATTTAACACAACCAGGACAATAAATAAACTGTAAACAAGTTTCATACCTACCTAGATTAAAAATATTTCTATAAAGCTGTTGGAATCATATTCGGTATGTATTTTATGAGAAAGCTACCAAATAGTGAGGGTCAACACAACTTCAAAATCACACTACAAGAGACCTTGGCATAAGGAACAGAGTACAAACTGTGATGGCAGTGCACTGTGCGAATTAACGAATGTTATTTGCATGAAGTGTGATTTCCCATTGATATATAATCGGGTAAGGGTGGGGATCTGGCACCATTTTGACTGGTGCCCAAAATTATTTTTACACCGACAGCTTTTGCTTAAAAACTACACTGGCAGTTATTATTATTATTGTTAGGATTTATTTACCAGCTTTTTGAAGGAATTCACTCAAGGCGGTGTCCAGTAAGAATAACTCAAACATGAGCAATAGACAATTACAGCCGTTAAAAATATTCAAAAACAATACAAAGTATGGCATAGTATACTACTTACAACGTCAACACAACACATAATAGAACATTACTAGCCGTTGAGCCCATTAAAATGGGCTGGTGGTTCGTCGCCCCCGCCGCCCCTCCACCCGGCCCGTCTCTTCGCTATTCAACTTACATCTCCGCAGGAAGCAGAGATCAGCTGAGGTCCCGTCGGCCTTCCTTCTCTGCCTGTGTCCTGCCCTCGTGTGACGTAATGTCAGCGAGGGCGGGACACAGGCAGGGAAGGAAGGCCAACGGCAGCTCAGCTGATCTGCCTGCTGCGGCGATGTAAGTTGAATAGCGAAGAGATGGCCGGGTGGAGGGGTGGCGGGGGGGGGGTACCAGTGGCGACCTCGGCGGTTCCTTCCCCTTCGCGCAGTTTCCCTCTCTGGCCCGCCCCCCCCGTCATCACGTATTGACGCGGGGGCGGGACAGACAGGGAAGTCTCTACTGCGCATTTGCGAGTGAGTACGGTCACTCGCCATTTATATGTTTGATAGGTGATAGCGAAGGGTAAAGCAAAGATGTAACATAGAGAAGGGTAAGAAAGTAGGAAGAGTTAGAAAGTAAGGTGATTGAGTTAAAGAAAGTTGCCCATGAGGTCAGAGAAATTGTTAAATGTTATCTCAGCGAGGGTAGGAGTGGGTAAACATGTCCCGCTGCAGTATGTGCAGCCCGAGTCACTCCTTGTGTATGTGAGTGAGACTAACGAGTTAGTTACTTCTTCCAGTAAAGGCCTGGTCGAAGAGCCAAGCCTTCACCTGCCTGCCGAAGTAGAGATAGTCTTGTGTCAAGTTGCCACGCTCAGGGCAAAATACCGATTGCTTGGTTTATTCCAACATTTTTTGATCATATCCATAAGAACACTTTGACCCCTGAGGCATGCACTTTTGCGCCGAAACACGGCCCGTGTTGGGTCACTTCTCAAATAAAAGAACTGTAATTATCTCCAACCTGAAGGCCCGGTGTTGCTTTTTATTGTTTCTGGGGGGAACTTTTAAACATGGAAACATGCTCTGCCCATCCGAATCGACCTTAACTGTGGTCTTCTGCCTCTCGCTACCACTAATGTCTTTTCCCTCCTAATTCTGGAAAGCTGCATGTCCAAATTTCTGACTAGCATGCAAATTTGCGTGCACATCTTATATAATACTGTCAGTTGCGTGAGTAACAATGACTTAATTAGCTGCTAACTGGCGTTAGTGCCAATTAACACCAATTATAGCCAATAATTGATTGTTAGTTGGCAGGTACACAGGTAACTGCTTGTAAGGGGCTTTAGAGAACACTGCCCCTCACCCTTAAGAAAAGTCCCTCCGATAGCCTGGGCTACCTTAAGAACACTGGTCCCACCCGGTGAGGAAGTGAGCGGGGAAGGGCGGAGTCAATACCTGGGAGATTAAAAGACAGGGAAGGAAGAACTGAAGCCCAAGTCTATGTCTTTACTGAACATGTTTAGCTGCTGTAACCTGGATGAGGTAAGCCAACTTTGCTTCTTTTGCTAAGACTTGTAAGCAGTGGCGTAGCCACAGGTGGGTCTGGGTGGGCCGGGGCCCACCCACTTAGGGTTCAGGCCCACCCAACAGTAGCACATGTTTAGTGGTAGCTGGTAGGGATCCCAAGCTCTGCCAGCTGAAGACTTCCCCCTGATGGTAATGAATATGGTGTGCTCCACGTTACTGGCACCTGTGAATGCTCAGTTTTCAGTGCATGCCTGCTGCAGACTACCAAGGTGGAGAGAAGCATTTTCCCACCAGCTGAGATATTTTTTTGGCGGCGGGGGGGAGAACATTTGGTACCCACCCACTTCTTGCCTAGGCCCACCCAAAATCTTGCTTGTAAGCCTTGCCGAGGTCCAGCTACGGCCAGACCTGGGACTCAAAAGACCAAAGAACTTACAGGCTGTGTTTGGGACGGGGCAGCCCCCACCAGCCACAGATTGATTGGCCCGCTAGCCAGAGGCCTATTCAAGACTGTTACTAAATAAAAGAAACAGTTGAATCTGATATTCCTGGCCTGTGAAGCAACAGGTCCCAGGGCTCAGGTGAATAAAACATTTATTTTCATATTTATATCCCTTATCTGGTTGAGTTTTTCACAGGGCTACCCCATAACTCTCACCCGGGGTATCACATTACTCTTAGTCAGTATTCTATACGTTAAGTGCTCAAATTCCAGAGTACACAACTTCAAGGAAGGGAGTTGCACCAAGAAAAGTCATGGGCAAGTTGGGCAGGGGAGGGAGCGTGTTAGTCAGTTTAGGTTGGGTATTATTAGGAAAGGTATGGAAAACAGGTGTGAGGATGTTATAATGCCGTTGTATCGCTCCATGGTGCGACCGCACCTTGAGTATTGTGTTCAATTCTGGTCGCCGCATCTCAAGATATAGTAGAATTGGAAAAGGTGCAGCGAAGGGCGACTAAAATGATAGCGGGGATGGGACGACTTCCCTATGAAGGAAGACTAAGGAGGCTAGGAATTTTCAGCTTGGAGAAGAGACGACTGAGGGGAGACATGATAGAGGTCTATAAAATAATGAGTGGAGTGGAACAGGTGGATGTGAAGCTTGCATTTGGTCGTTTCTGAGATGGACGTCCTTGGTTTCGAAAATCGCCAAAAATCAGAAACGACCGTGTCCAGGGACATCCAAATCTAGGGATGGCGAAATTTAAGGATTTGGACGTCCCTGACGGTATTTTCAAAACGAAAGATGGACGTCCATCTTGTTTCAAAAATACGGGTTTCCCCGCCCCTGGATTGGGACGATTTGCAAGGACATCCAAATCGAAACTTGGACGTCCCTTTCAAAAATGCCCCTCCACGAAAGCTTGGGGGACCTGCACAGACAGAGCGTGTTAAACCCAAGTTTCTGAGAGCACAGGAGGCCAAATTTTAACCAGGAAGGAAGCCTGGATTTTGGAGGAGTAGCCTAATGACTAGTGCAGTGGACTTTGATCCTGGGGAACTGGGTTCAATTCCCACTGCAGCTCCTTGTGACTCTGGGCAAGTCACTTAACCCTCCATTGCCCCAGGCACAAAATCTGCTTGGATTGCCCTTTTCCTTAAATATCGATCTTGTAAGAATTAATGTTGAGGGCTGGAGTGTAAATTTTAAGGGGTTTCGACGTTAGCTTAAGAAGAGTGCTGGGCAGACTTCTACGGTCTGTGCTCTGAGAATGGCAAGGACAAATCAAATTCGGGTTTAAAGTATCACATACCATGTAAAATGAGTTTATCTTGTTGGGCAGACTGGATGGACCGTACAGGTCCTTTAGCTGCTGTCATTTACTATGTTACTACGAGGACGGCAAGACCTGATATGGTCTACCAGTGAAGGTAGGGGAGGCAATCCCTGTAAAAGATTTCAGGTATGATAGGGTTGGGAGGAAAAGGATAGCTGTGGTTGGCTTGTATGTGGGAACTTATGTGCATCCACCCAGTGCTCCGATCTCGACCAACAAGACTGGATGGGCCTTTTGGTCTTTGTCTGCCAACATTCACTGGGGCTACTATGTAAATCCCATCATCAGCATTGCTTTAATTTTCACATACTCAGCTGGAAAAGTTGCCAGTACTGTGCGCTTCCACCTGGCAGGACAAAAGTTCACATCTCATATTCTTCTTGGCACCTGGACCTGAGAACAAGGCTTCAGTTTATTTATTTGCTGATTAAAGGAGGGAAAAAAATCCAAAATTGATTCAAGACTCTCACAGAGTTCTTGGAAAAACACAGTTCACTTGGTTGGGGGGGGGGGGGGGGGACCTTCTGTGAATTGTTAAGTTATTCTGAGACACTATTGAGATGAAAAATACCAAAACGAAATGAAATTTAACAAGTTTCTGTTATATCTATGGAGAATACAAAGGAAAAGCCCTGTCGTCAGTCTTAAACCAACCCCAGCATCCCTGCCAACTCTTATCGAAATTCTCAACCCCTATTTCTGCTACCACTTTCTCCCAATTATGTTTAGATTCTGAAAGATCGGGAAAACATCTCGTCTCTAGTAAGTTTCATCCCCATCTCAAATCTGAAGACAATTTCAAGTTTAGCCCCAAAATAAGAGGCAGACAAAAAGTTGACAAGAAATTAGAACAGATCCCTCTGCTGCTGGGCTTTGGGTATACACTGAGGGGCATTTTCGATACGACATCTAAGTCCGACTTTGGACGTTTTGCAAAAAACGTTCAAAATCTGAATAGAAAAGAAGGTCATTTTCAAAAAAGAAAAACGTCTATCTTTTTTTTTCTGAAAATACTGTTTTGAACAAGATTTTGTGATTTGGACATTTTGGTTTTTGGTCCATTTAAAAAAACCAAAAAAACGTCCAAGTGCAAAACGCACAAAATCAAGCCATTGTGATGTAGGAGGAGCCAGCATTTTTAGTAGACTGGTGCTCCAGACATCCCAGGATATAAATGGGACACCCTAGGGGGCACTGCAGTGGACTTCAAAAACATGCTCCCAGATACACATCTCACCGTTGCTCCCTTATTTGGTCTGCTGAGCCCCCCCCCCCCACAAAAAACCCCCACTACTCCCCAACTGTACACCATTGCAGTAGCCCTTATGGGTGAAGGGGGCACCTACTCCTATATGTGGATACAGTGGGGGTACTGGTGAGTTTTGGAGGGCTCACAGTTCCACCACACAGCTCCACCACAAATGTGACAGGTAGAGGGAGATAGGGACCAGAGTCCCCCCCCCCCCCCCCCCACACCACGGTGCACTGCACTGACCACTCCACTACTCCAGGGACCTGCATGCTGCTCTAATAGACCTGGCTATAATATCTGAGGCTGTCATAGAGATTGCTAAATCATATTTGTATTCATATTTGTGGAGGGTGGGAGGGGGTCAGTGACCACTGGAGGAGGTATTGGGGGGGGGGGGGGTCACCCCTGATCACTCCAGGGGTCATCTGTTCATTTATGCCTTATTCGTTATAAAAACAGGTCTAGCTCAAAACATCTTAGTTTTAGTCCTGGACTGTTTTGTTTTGTTCCATTATATAGTAACATAGTAGATGACGGCAGAAAAAGACCTGCATGGTCCATCCAGTCTGCCCAACAAGATAAACTCATATGTGCTACTTTTTGTGTAAACCTTACCTTGATTTGTACCTGTCCTTTTCAGGGCACAGACTGTGTAAGTCTGCCCAGCACTATCCCCGCCTCCCACCAACGGCTCTGGCACAGACCGTATAAGTCTGCCCAGCACTATCTCTGCCTTCCAACCTCCAGTCCCGCCTCCCAAACACCGGCTCTGGCACAGACTGTATAAGTCTGCCCAGCACTATCCCTGCCTCCCAACCACCGGCTCTGGCACAGACCATATAAGTCTTCCCAGCACTATCCCCGCCTCCCAATCACCGGCTCTGGCACAGACCGTATAAGTCTGCCCAGCACTAT
Source organism: Microcaecilia unicolor (assembly GCF_901765095.1). NCBI lineage: Eukaryota > Metazoa > Chordata > Amphibia > Gymnophiona > Siphonopidae > Microcaecilia > Microcaecilia unicolor. The sequence continues at coordinate 87,158,935 of NC_044043.1, read as the reverse complement.
CCCTGCCTCCTACCACCGGCTCTGGCACAGACCGTATAAGTCTGCCCAGCACTATCCCCGCCTCCTGCCACCGGCTCTGCCACCCAATCTCGGCAAAGTAAAATTATGGCAGTAAAATGACCAAGTCATAGGAACGCCCACATCCCGCCCTTAACACGCCCCCGGCATGCCCCCCCCCCCCCCCCCCCCCCCCGTGTTTTGAATGCACTTCTGAGGGACGTCATAGAAAAACATTAAATAATAGGTTTTGAAAATATTGATTTGGACGTTTTTGTGAGAAAAATGTCCAAATGATGCTTTATGCCACTTTTTAGACGTTTTTCTCTTTTGAAAATGAGCTCCACTATCTACTCATGTTTTTTTGTTAAGCTTCCCTTTTACACTTTTCCTATCCCTCAGAAAGTTTCTCCACCATGTAGCTGAAAAACCTTGGCTTAATATGGCTTATTTTAAAGCTCACTCAGAGTGTGGACATTCAGACTGGTGGAGTTACAGAGATCAGAGAGCAGACCCATTAAACCCACATTATGGTGTCAGAAGAATCCAGAAAGCTCGTCAAAAATGTTTAAAAAAATCACTCCCTGGAGTGTGGGGAAAAAAAGTAAAGATGCTACAGCACACCGGAAGGGCAAAGAAAGCATTGCAAATTTCTACATTCATAATTATTCGCAGACAAGGCCAATCTGTCGTGTCTCACAATTTCTATTTGAACATTAGATCAAGCCAAAGGTGTCTTTTTAACAGGCTTTTAAGGCTCTGAGGGTTTGCACTGAATCATACAAAGTCATAGAGTAATAAACACAGCCCATAAATCAGAGCTGCGTCTTGGTCTCGTACGGACATTAAAGTGTTGGACTTGTAGACTTTCGGCTAGACAGAAGTGCCACTAATAAACTTTCCAGGACTTCCAAATTTTAGGTAAGCTCCAGCCTCCTTCTGGGAGGTGGACTTAAGCATCCGTTTCAAAAACTTAAAAATGAACCTTTCACCTTCTTGCTGTGCAAAGACACAATTACTGGTTGACTGTATTTCCTATCAGTTATTAGCATGAAGGAGAGAAACGCTGTACACAGGTAAATGAACGCATAGATGCAAACTTGAGATAGACTGTCACAATGTGTTAACGATCAATCATTACTCTGTCTTCTTATTAAAACAATAAATCAATACGAGGCCAAGGGAGAGAGGGAGGGCAGGTGGAGATATAGAACAAACTGTTAGCAGAGCTTCATATCAGCAGGTACCTGTGGGCTGCCCATTTCCCCCTATTGGCCATAACTCTTACTATCACAAAGGTACTGCGGGGAAGCGCGGGATGGAATAGAGGGGAGGATAGGGATAGGGTAAGGGGATACAACGGTTAAAAGGTTGAAGGTTGTACTTATCATTCGGCAATTGCTGGGTTTGTATAGATATGCCTACTGTTGTAACATGCAATGTTGGAAATGTTTGTCTTGATTATCTGTAAATCAATCGGCTGAGAAACGATCGGATCCTACGAGGACTTTCCAAGTTCAGACTCCTGGAGGAAAGTAGCAGTAAAGCCGATTCGATATGAGTGGGGGGTATAACGAGGGGGGAATTAGTGGGGGGATAGGGATAAATGGTATATATATATGGAAAGTATTGATGATGACTGTATGCACATGACTGTGATTGATATATCTGATGTGACTATTTTGCTGCTTGTCAAGGTGTTTGTTTTATTAGAATGTCATCAATAAAAAATTGTTGAAAGTTAAAACAATAAATCAAAGGGCAAGCCGATAAAGGGAATCAATCTAGAAAGTGGGATCCAGTACAGTAGACAAAAAAGCACCTTTCCATTTAAAAAAGGGCCAGGAACTGGACAATACGGACACACATCCATTAGCATCAAGAGAGGATAACAGAAAAAACTGTACCAGCAACGTGTCATGTTATTTATTTTATTTTATTGCATTTGTATCCAACATTTTCCCACCTATTTGCAGGCTCAATGTGGCTTACATAATGACCGTGATGGCGATCGCCATTTCCGGTATGGCAGATACAGAGTGACAATGTTGAGGTTCTTGTATAATAAACACATCAGGAATACAGAAGAAGGGTTGAAGTTGTGAACAATTCGAGTCTTAGTTTCATTAAGTTGTGAGATCGAGTCATTTAGGTTAGGTCATCAGGGTATGCCTTTTTGAATAAGTAAGTTTTTAGTGATTTCCAAAAGTCTGATAGGTCGTGAGTTGTTTTCAAGGTGAATGGTAGTGCGTTCCATAGTTGCGTGCTTGTAAAGGAGAAGCTGGATGCATAGGTTGATTTGTATTTAATTCTTTTGCAGCTTGGGTGGTGTAGGTTTAGGTATGTGCGTGTTGACCTTGTGGTGTTTCTGGTTGGAAAGTCAATGAGGTCTAGCATGTATCCCGGGGTCTCACCATCGATGATTTTATGTTACCACGAGATAGTGTGTAGTTGTGTACCAACTACACACTATCTCGTGTGATAGCGGGGATGGGACGACTTCCGTATGAAGGAAGACTAAGGAAGCTAGGGCTTTTCAGCTTGGAGAAGAGACGGCTGAGGGGAGACATGATAGAGGTATATAAAATAATGAGTGGAGTGGAACAGGTGGATGTGAAGCGTCTGTTCACGCTTTCCAAAAATACTAGGACTAGGGGGCATGCGATGAAACTACAGTGTAGTAAATTTAAAACAAATCAGAGAAAGGTTTTCTTCACCCAACGCATAATTAAACTGTGGAATTCATTGTCGGAGAACGTGGTGAAGGTGGTTAGCTTGGCAGAGTTTAAAAAGGGGTTAGACGGTTTCCTAAAGGACAAGTCCATAAACCACTACTAAATGGACTTGAGAAAAATCCACAATTCCAGGAATAACACTTATAGAATGTTTGTACATTTGGGAAGTTTGGATTGGCCGCTGTTGTGGACAGGATGCTGGGCTCGATGGGCCTTTGGTCTTCTCCCAGTATGGCAATACTTATGTACTTATGTAGCTCTGCTTTATGTGATGAACGTTAAAACGCTTGGCTAGTTTAAGAGTATTGGGTGCCTGTCTTTGCCTCACACGTACTTTACCTTGCATTTGTTTTTGTGACGATACTCTTCTGTGTGTTCACCGAATGCTGTATTATTGGATTCTCAAGTCTATTTATGTGTTATTACCGTCAGTGGCTGAGGCAATTGACATCGAGTCCTGAGACAGGTGAGGAAAGCGCCGAAACGCAGGACTGCGTCGAGTCTTTGGATTTTCATGTGAGAATAAACCTGCTGTTTGGATATACATCTGGTCTACCCCCTACTTTTTCTTTTTGTACTTTGCAAGAGTACTTGGGTGCCCCAGGTGAACCTTCAGAATTACACTCCCCAAATTCACTTTATAAAAATCTCAGAACTGGACATCTTAAGTTAAACAGTCAACTTTTTTCGCAGGTAAAAGTATGAGTAAATGGTCCTTTTGGGTTTGCGTTGCTGTTGGGACTTTTCCATTGCTTTGACTGCAGCCTGCTTTTTGATGACCCCTTGAAGTTGATGCCCTAAGGCCCTGATGACGAACCTATGACACGCGTGTCAGCACTGACACGCGTAGCCATTTTCGATGACACGTGGCGCCACCGCAGTGTGGTCCGCCCTCCCTCCTCACTTCCGGAAACTAACCTTAAAGCCTCCTTTCATGTCGCAGCAAGCAGCAGCAGGGCAGGCCACTCCTTCCTTCCGTGTCCCGCCCTCGCCTGACGTAACGTCCGCGAGGGCGGAGCACAGAAGGGAGGTCTGCCCTGCTGCTGCTTGCTGCGACGTGAAAGGAGGCTTTAAGGTTAGTTCCGGGCCTGGTAGCGGGTGGAGGGGGGGCCCGGCGACCTCGGGTGGGCAGCGATCTTGGGTAGGGGGGGCCCGGGGGCGGTCCTAGTAGCAGTGATTTTTCTTGAAGTGACACACCACCCGAGTTATGCTCGGTTTTTTGGCGAATTTTGACACACCAAGCTCAAAAGGTTGCCCATCACTGCCCTAAGGAATCACCTAGTCCTGCCTAATGGTTGGGACAGCCCTGATTAAACACAAACCTGATGTGGAAAGGGAAATGGGACTTGATATACCAGCTTTCTGAGGTTTTTGCAACTAAATTTAGAGCGGTTTACATATATTCAGGTACTTATTTTGTACCAGGGGCAATGGAGGGTTAAGTGACTTGCCCACAGTCACAAGGAGCTGCAGTGGGAAATGAACTCAGTTCCCCAGGATCAAAGTCCGCTGCACTAACCACTAGGCTACTCCTGCACTAGCAACATCCCATGTAGAAGCCTGCCCTTGCAGATCAGCAATGCAGCTGCGCAGGCTTCTGTTTCTGTGAGTCTGACATCCTGCACGTACTCAGATTTGTTAAATAGACACATTTACCAGCACTGAAATTCAAATAACAGAGATATAATACAATGTAATAGTGATGGAATATCTAATAATCACAGAATAACTTGGAGGGGCATAATCAAACAGCGCCGGCTACATCGGTGGCCGGCCATCTTCGCAGCCGGCTCTGCGAGAGGGCGGAGCCAAGCATATTTTTGAAATACGCTTGGCGCCGGCCAAATCGCTCGCTGGGTTTACATGAGATGGCCGGCTTCGTTTTCCAGCCATAATGGAAACCGGGCCCGGCCATCTCAAACCCGGCGAAATGCAAGGCATTTGGGCGTGGGAGGAGCCAGCATTTGTAGTGCACTGGCCCCCCTGACATGCCAGGACACCAACAGGGGGGCACTTAACAAAATTTAAAAAAAAATAGCTTCCTGGTGCATAGCACCCTTACCTTGGGTGCTGAGCGCCCCAAATCCCCTCCAAAACCCACTCCCCACAACTCTACACCATTACCATAGCCCTAAGGAGTGAAGGAGGGCACCTACATGTGGGTACAGTGGGTTTTGTGGGGGGGGGGGGGGGGGTTGGAGGGCTCCCATTTACCACCACAAGTGTAACAGGTAGGGGGGGATGGGACTGGGTCCACCTGCCTGAAGTGCACTGCACCCACTAAAAACTGCTCCAGGGACCTGCATATTGCTGTCAGGGAGCTGGGTATGACATTTCAGGCTGGCATACAGGCTGGCAAAAAATGTTTTATTGTTTTTCTGCCTGCCCTAATTTCCAGCCCTACCTATGCTGGTGTGTGACTTATGCCAAGCTAAGTCTATGCTTTAAGATGTCTTTTTTAAGTAGGGATGTAAAATGTTACTGATAAATAAAGCCTTACTGCTTAATCTCAGCTGCCAGGGACAAGAGGCCATACAAGATTTGGTGCTTCCTCTCGGCTACCTAAGCAGCTTCCATGGCCACCCCCACAGGGCAGGCTAAGCCACAGCTGGCCAGCTTGAGAAGACCCTGGCATATTTAAACGTGTAATGGTTTAAATTTCAGTAGTTTAAACAGTTACCTTTCTAAATATTTATATTCCTACTTTGCCCAACAGAACTACAAAGAACCCCCCTCTCCCCCCCCCCCCCCCGCATCTACCAATGTCTGAATTTGTCCTTAAAGAGCGAGCACAGGATGTGAACGCATCAAGAGGAGTCTGGAATTAAAATTCAGGGAATAGATGCATTTCTGGATGTTTTATTACGGTGGCATTTAAGAAAAAATATATATATGTATGTTCATTAGCTCTCTATTCAATCATTTAGATGTGTTTTGTCGGAGTTCCAGCTAAGTGAGCATAAAAAGCAATTAGATATAAAATGTTTTAGCATCTAATGGGGTGGTACCATATATTACCAGAACACAAGCTACGTGAAACGCTGACTTCTGGAGGTCAGATTAAAATCCTTTGCACACAGACGTCAACAAGGCAACGCCACTAAATTAACCTTCACTCAAGATACGCTTTACTTGCTAAACAAGTCTTTACATTCTAAAGGGGGGGCTGGTTTAGTTTTAGCCCCCGAAAGCCAAGTTGTCTTGATTGAAAACAAGAATAACCTTGATGTCAAGTGATACTGGAAGACAGGAGCACTTGAAACTCAAAAAGGACAAACGGGAACTAATAATTCTTCGTTCAGCAGCAGATGGTCTACACAACCGTTGTACAAGATAATTCACCTAGTTGCGGAGTTGCCTATCCGAACAATCCTGCAAATTCACGTTAAGCACAAGAACGTCAAAATACATACTTCAAGGTCATACACTGAGCTGCAGCTAGGGCAATGAACAGAGACCCCCCCTGGGTCTGCAGAAGCTCAGTGTGTGGCGGCAGCTAAAAAAGCAAATAGAACGTTAGGTATTATTAGGAAAGGAATGGAAAACAAAAATGAGGATGTTATAATGCCTCTGTATCGCTCCATGGTGCGACCGCACCTCCAATATTGTGTTCAATTCTGGTCACCGCATCTCAAAAAAGATATAGTGGAATTAGAAAAGGTACAGAGAAGGGCAACAAAAATGATAAAGGGGATGGGACGACTTCCCTGTGAGGAAAGGCTGAAGCGGCTAGGGCTCTTCAGCTTGCAGAAAAGACAGCGGAGGGGAGATATGATAGAGGTCTATAAAATAATGAGTGGAGTGGAATGGGTAGACGTGAATCTAATGTTTACTCTTTCCAAACGTACTAGGACTAGGGGGCACGCAATGAAGCTACTTCGTAAATTTAAAACAAACCAGAGAAGATATTTATTCACTCAACGTGTAATTAAACTCTGAAATTTGTTGTCAGAGAATGTAGTAAAGGCAGTTAGCTTAGCAGGGTTTAAAAAAAAAGGTTTGGATGGCTTCCTAAAGGAAAAGTCCATAGACCATTATTAAAATGGACTTGGGGAAAATCCACTGCTTATTTCTAGGGTAAGATGCATAAAATGTATTGTACATTTTTAGGATCTTGCCAGGCACTTGTGACCTGCATTGTCCACTGTTGGAAACAGGATGCTGGGCTCCATGGACCTTTGGTCTTTCCCAGTATGGCAATACTTATGTACTTATGCTACTATTTGATATTCTGAATGGAATCTTGCTAATCTTTGGGGTTCTACATGGAATGTTGCTACTATTTGAGAATCTGAATGGAATGTTGCTACTCTTTGGGGTTCTACATGGAATGTTGCTACTATTCGAGAATCTGAATGGAATGTTGCTACTCTTTGGGGTTCTACATGGAATGTTGCTATTGTTTAGGTTTCTGCCAGGTATTTGTGACCTGGATTGGCCACTGTTGGAAACAGGATGCTGGACTTGATGGACCTTTGGTCTGTCCCAGTATGGCAATACTTTTGTGCTAACCTATGAGCAACTCTGCCATCTCCACAGTCAAACAAGGTAGAATGGAATGTGGTTACCAGTGGTATTAACATTTTTCCAGTAGAATTTTATTAGTCTGAGAAAGGGCTACAGACAAAAGATTTCTCTACCTGGTCTTCCACCTCTCTCTGCTGCCACTCCTCTGCTTTCTTCTGTAGCTCCTCCTGAATTACACGAGCATATGCCAGATCCCTCTCTTCACTTGCAATAGAAACAAAGACAAAGTGGAGTTTTATTACCTATAGCACAAACCGGTCTCCATTCTCAACCCAACCCGTGCAGTTCCAAGGTAAGAAAGTCAATGTGGAAGGGGGGGGGGGGGGAGATTTTGGATTTAGCTCTTAACTTTTTATTTTTCAGATGTAGCTCAAGGTGAGACCGATGCAGTAGACATTTTCCTGTCCCCAGAGGGCTCACAATCTAAGAAGGCAATTCTATACCTGGGTACCCCCCTATTAGGTGCTCCAAAGCTCACGGGGAATCCCCATTTTATGATGGTTACCATTACTGAACACTGGTGTGGCTAAGGTTAGACATGCTCACTTATGCCAGGTCAATGGCAGGTGTAAAGGGGTGTAACAATGTGCAACATGTCACATGTGTAACTTTACAGTATTCTGTAAATTACACGCATAAGTGGGAGACACACCCATGCTCTGCCCATGCTCACTCCCCTGCACAGTTATGCACTAATGCGCTTACTCACTACCTTGCAGAGTACATTTACAAAGGCAGGGGCCCTTTTACTAAGCTGCGTAGGCGCCTACGTATGCCCAATGCATGTCAATTTGGGATCACTACCCCGCTACCGCATGGCCCGGGCAGTAATTTCATTTTTGACGCACGAACCCTATGCACGCCAGAAAATACTTTTTATTCTCTGACACGAGGCACTACCAGGCGGTAAAAAGGCATTTTACACACGTAGACCCTTACCGCCCAGTTAACGCATGAGACCTTACCGCTGTCAACGGGTGGCGGTAAAGTCTCAGACCCAAAACAGAGGCGCGCCAAATTTCGTTTCGCCGCATGTCCATTTTCGGTAAAAAAAATTTTTAAAAAAAAAAAGCATTTTTACAGGTGCGCTGAAAAACGGTTCTGTGCGCATCCAAAACACGCGCCTACACTACTGCAGGCCATTTTTCAGTGCACCTTAGTAGAAGGACCCTGCAGGCAATGGAGGGATTAATGGCAGATTCTATAAATGGCACACAGATTGCCATACACAAAATTGCATGATATCACTGAGATGTGCATGCAACCAAATTGGCCAACAAGCCGATTAGTGCTAATTGGGTGCTAACAATCAATTATTATCAAAGTATTCACTAGGCATACATAACTGTTTGATGGTGAAGGGAGTGCTTAGATAATCTATCTCATTATACTCAGCTTCAACTTCACATAAAATACATCCTTATTCAAAACATCATGGTCTAGTTAAACAAAGATACTTTAATAGGATTGTCAGACCAGCGTGTCTGCCTCTATAATGGCTAATATGAGCCAAGCATGTTTCAAAGGCAGTACCACAATCCTCATTGATCCCAATTTTTAGTTTTTCTTTTTGTATTATTCACTTCTATCATTTATCTTGGTTTTCCACACTCATTATCGATTTTCAATTTAATACTTAGCTTTTCAGATTCAGTGAACATGCATAATGGAGACCCGGTATCACCGACATAGATCCATGTTTCGCTGTACGCTGTTTCAAGGTAGTCTCCTGTTTTCTCATAGCGTACAGCGAAACATGGATCTATGTCGGTGATACCGGGTCTCCATTATGCAAACAAACAAACGCAATCCAGACCTAAGTGACTTGCCCAAGATCATGAGAAGCAGCGGTGGGGTTTCAACTCTGGCTTCCCAGCCAACGGCTCTAAATATTAGGCTATTCTTCCACTCAGGAGTTACTACCACTCAGGTAAAGTAACAAAGATAAAGCAAAGGGGCTGAAGAAAATCCAAAATTAAGCCCAAATTTGAAACTTCAAAATATAAGGGTTTTTTTTAACTAAGCTGTGATAGCATTTTATCTCGTGGTAGAAATCAGCTGGCGGTAAATGCCGAGACACCCATGGGAAAACAATGGGCATATCGGACTTTACCGCCAGCTGATTTCTATGGCGAACTAAAAATGCTACCACCGCTTAGTGAAAGACCCCCTTAAAGAGATCAAAAACATTTTTCAGAGCCAATAGAAACATAGAAACATGACGGCAGATAAAGGCCATATGACCCATCCAGTCTGCCCATCTTCTGTAACCCCTAATTCTTCCTGTTCCTAAGCGATCCCACATGCTTATCCTATGCCTTTTAAAATTCTGGAACAGTCCTCGACTCCACCACCTCCACCGAGAGGCCATTCCACACCTCCACCACCCTTTCTGTGAAATAATACTTCCTTAGGTTATTCCTAAGCCCCCTCTTAACTTCGTCATATGCCCCCTCGTTCCAGAGCTCTCCTTCATTTGGAAAAGGCTCTCTTCCTGTACATAAATGCCCTTGAGATATTTAAACGTTTCTATCATGTCTCCTCTCTCCCAGCGTATACAAGTTGAGGTTCATAAGCCTGTCCCTGTAATTTTTGCATTCAAGACCGCTTACTAATTTCGTAGCCGCCCTCTGGACCAACTCCATCCTGTTTATATCTTTCCGTAGGTGCGGTCTCCAGAACTGCACGCAGTACTCCAAATGAGGCCTCATGATTCAATGACATTGATTAGGTTAATCTCAAAAATGGGTTTCAGCCTTACATGGATGTTAGCTGAACAAAGCATTTCCCAATAAATAAATCTAAAAATAAAACGGAGGTGGCCCACCCAGGGCCAGAGAGGGAGAGAAGATGGGTGTTGTTGCTGCCACTGCCACAGTGGCCCCTTGCTGATCCATAAGTGGCAGCTCTCCACCAGCCCTTGGGATGGCAAGGGTAGTTTGAGTCACCTGGGCATGCCAACTAGGCAGTGGAGGGGCTAACAGACTTGCAATGAGGAGGGAGGAGGAATGTAGACATAGACCACAAAAGCAGAATGCATCTAGGTACACCCAATGGATCAAGTGTAAAAGAGATAAATTTGCAGGAATTAATGTCTATGAAGCACAATTCAAGAAAGGAACTGCTGGATGGTAACCGTGCTCCCTGCTCACCCTTCCACCTGCTAATTACTAATATTAATAATTCATAATAGAGTGGAGGAGTAGCCTAATGGTTAGAACACCGGGGGTCCTTATATTAAGGTGCGCTGGTGTAGACGCGTGTACTGGATGCGTGCAGGTCCATTTTTCAGCGCACCTACAAGAAAAGTCTTTTTTTTTTTGGTCGAAAATGGACGTGCAGCAAAATGAAAGGGAAATGGGACTTGATATACCGCCTTTCTGAGGTTTTTGCAACTACATTCAAAGCGGTTTACATATATTCAGGTACTTATTTTGTACCAGGGGAAATTGGCGCACATCCATTTTGGGCTGAGACCTTACCGCCACCCACTGACTTAGTGGTAAGGTCTCGCGCGTTAACCAGGCAGTAATCATCAGCGCGCGGGTACACTGGCGATTACCGCCCAGTTAGTGCTGCACGCGGTAGCTGGGCGGTAGTTCCGAACTGGCACACGTTGGGCGCGCGTAGGCGCCTACGCGGCTTAGTAAAAGGGCCCCTCAGTTTCACATCTAGGGGTGCCTCATTCAAATCCCACTACTGCTCCTTATGATCTTGGGCAAATCACTTAACCCCTCCTTTGTCTATGTCCTGCGTATAATATTCACAAATTTTAATTAAAAAAAACATAATAGCTGGAATAAAATCAAGTTTAAAGTGCTGTGCTCTGGTTATCTAAAACCCCTTCACAAAAAAAAAAAAAAATTGTGAGACCAGTAGGAAACAAAAACAGAAAATGGACCTTGAAGCCCAGTCAAATAAAAGTGGATTGACCTACATCTGTCGTCGTTTTTGTAAACACTGGAGCTTGCTCTGCTGGTCTTCTTCATCTTGAAGCTTCTTGGCTATTCGAATGTCCTTCTGGACTAGCTTGTTCTTCTGAATGTTTAAAGCATAATGTTGCTCAACTGGGGTGGTAAAGGGAGAAACGGGTTCAGTCAGACATAGCCATTGGACCACTGCAGGACTGAGGCTGTCAGAAACAGAAAACTCACTCCAAACATTTCACTGGAAAGCAAAATGTTTGACTTTATTGCAGAAATTCTAGGGCAGGCATAAGGAAGACACAGAACGTTCAGACTCTCTCGGCAAGGCATAAACAGGGCCGTTGAGAGACCTGGAGGGGCATAATCGAACGGTGGCGGCCATCCCCGGGGTCGGCGCCGCAAGCGGGCGGAGCCAACCGTATTTTTGAAAAAGATGGCTGGCCATCTTTTTCTTTGCTAATACGGTTGGGCCCGGCCAAATGTCAGAATTCGCCGGGTTTGACATCAGTTTTCAGCCATAATGGAAAATAATGCTGGCGATCTCAAACCCGGCCAAATGCAAGGCATTTGGTCGTGGGAGGAGCCAGCATTTGTAGTGCACTGGCCCCCCTCACATGCCAGGACACCAACCAGGCACCCTAAGGGGCACTTCTAAAAATTAAAAAAAAAAATTAAAAATAGCTCCCAGGTGCAAAGCTCCCTTCCCTTGTTTAGCCCCCAAAATCCCCCCCAAAACCCACTCCCCACAACTCTACACCATTACCATAGCCCCAAGGGGTGAAGGGGGGCACCTTCATGTGGGTACAGTGGGTTTTGGAGGGCTCCCATTTACCACCACAAGTGTAACAGGTAGGAGGGGATGGGCCTGGGTCCACCTGTCTGAAGTGCACTGCACCCACTAAAAACTGCTCCAGGGACCTGCATACTGCTGTCATACATTTGAGGCTGGCACAGAGGCTGGCAAAAAAGTTTTTTTTGGGGTGGGAGGGGGTTGGTGACCACTGGGGGAGTAAGGGGAGGTGATCCCCGATTCCCTTCGGTGGTCATTTGGTCAGTTTGGGCTCCTTTTTGAAGCTTGGCCGTGAAAAGAAAGGGACCAAGTAAAGCCGGCGAAATGCTCGTTAAGCATGGCTTTTTTTTTCCATTATTTGGCGAAGCCGGCCATCTCGTGAGCACGCCCCCGTCCCGCCCCCGTCCTGTCTTCACTACCCTACCGACACGCCACTTTGATGTTTCGCCAGCTCCGCGATGGAAAGCAGTTGAACCCGGCCAAAATCGGCTTTCGATTATACCGATTTGGCCGGGTTCAGGAGATCGCCGGCCATCTCCCAATTTGTGTCGGAAGATGGCCGGCGATCACTTTCGAAAATGAGCTGGATAGCCAGGCCCGGGGCAGAACTGGACTGCCGCAAGCCGCCCCCTCACACTCACAGCTGTTCCCGCCTGCCCGCTTCCTTTCTGTCTTTGCCTCCAAGGGGGGGCCTGGGCCCGGCGCCAGTAAGCTGCTTCTTGTGTGCCTGCTCCAACGGTTTGACCCGGATGACTGCATTAACACGGTATCACGCTAATGCAATCATCCGGGTCCTGGTTGTCACGCAGGAGCAGGGGAGGACAGACCTGGAAGCAGGCAGCAGGAAGAAGCTTACCGGAGCTTGGCCCGGCCCCACCTTGGAGGCCGGGCCCGGGGAATTTTGCTCCCCCTGCCCTGGTCATAAACTTGTTAACAAAGGAAATGTCACTGGAATATTTACAACAGCAATGACTTTTTAAAAAGTTAAAAGACCTAACTTTCAAACAGAATGCTATAAGCCTATTCTAACGTTATATTCCAGTGATCAATGACGACACGCCCAAGTGTTACGTCCCCCGTGCTGAAAAACTGTTCTACACTTTGCACCTACAGTAATTCTCCATACATGCCACACGTCAAAGCATTCAGGACGTAATGTTTTCAGACGTCACTGGCCTACCCTATGCCTAGTTTTATATTAACTAAAAGCTGTGATTGGGGGAAAAAGAATCATCAGCACACATTCACTGTAGAGCCCCCTGGGACCTGGGACTTCAGTCTCCTGGCTAATTGCTCTGTGTCTGCCCTAGAAGCTGAGTCACTCAGGCACCTTTTAATTAAAACAAAAATAAAATATCCCCGGAAGAGGACGATGAAGCAAAGAGTTTGCACTGGGGAGAGCAGGGCTGCCGAATTTCAAATAAGGTTTCTGCAGCATGGTCGGCGGTAAGAAGGGCGGAAACACTCCAGTTGCCAACAGGCAAAAGTGCTAATTAGTTGCTGGCTCTCGTCCAAAGATTATACCAGGGACCCTGTTCCACGTTTGTCCTCTAGAAGTTATGACAGGTGCTAACAAATGCTTTTGTGCTTTGAATCGGCACAGACCAGCCGCTGCACAGAGGCCTAAATGGGACCAGACGTTACCAGGGCCGCCGAGAGACATAGCCGGGCCTGGGGTGGGGTAGGGCTGCCCCCCCCCACACACACACACCTGGGCCGCTGCCGCGCTGTCCCCAACATTTGGCCGCCGCCCCCGCCCACCCCCTTGCCTTCCTGTGTCTGGGTGCTCCTCCCTCGGTCTGTCATCTCCTGCTCCTGTGTGCCGGAACCCGGATGAATGCATGCCCGCAATAACCCGGGTTATTGTGTTAATGCAATAATTTGGGTCCTGGCATGCAGGAGCAGGAGAGAGACAGACCTGGAAGCCAGGGCCGTAGCGAGGACGGCTGACACCCGGGGCAGGTCGCCGCTGCGCACCCCCCCCCCCCCCAGTGCAGCACGGCACGCACCCCCCCTCTGCGGCGCGCACCCCCCCCCCCTCCGGAGAGAATTCTTACTTGCCGGGGACGGGCGGGAGGGCCGATCCGCCTCGAGTGCACGTCGCTCGGAGCTGCGTCGGCTCCACTGGTTCACTGCTCTTTCTGCCCCGGAACAGGAAGTAACCTGTTCCGGGGCAGAGGGAGCAGGGAACCAGCGGGGCCGACACCCCCCCAGCGTGTGCACCCGGGGCGGACCGCCCCTCCCGCCCCCCCTTCCTACGCCACTGCTGGAAGCAGGCAGGGAGGAAGAAGCTTGGCCCCCCCCCCCCCTTGGCAGCTGGGCCTGGGGAATTCTGCCCCCCCCCCTTCTCGGTGGCCCTGGACGTTACAAGTGGGGAGCTGAAGTCATTCATCCAGTGAAGTAAGAACTGTGTCTCACAAACGACATTTTCTCAGAAACAGGCTGGGAGTCAGATCACAGAGAATCCGACAAACTTCCTAAGACTTCAGCTCATTATGGCAAACGTTTCTTACGCCGAAGGACCACTGACTGACGCAAACAAACCAAAGACACACGAAACATTTTTTTTTTCTGTAAAGTCTTTAACACTGAAAGGTTTTCTCTACAACATTCGTCATCTCATCCTGTCAAGAAAGACAGATTGTAATGAAACAGTCTGGTTAACAACAGGGACATTGATCTTTGCATCCGATATCTGCCGTGATTACACAGCGGACAAGTTCTGCAAAACTGAAAAATGATTCATAAATAAGATGGATGATCGTTTTATCGGGATGAGAATTGTGGCTTCAATAAAGGCAACTCTCCTAATACAGAGTGGAGATTAGACATGAGCCAATGTAAGATTTTCTGTGTAGCTCCTGTTGTGCCTCAGAACCAGGGGCGTATCTGCGTGGGGCCTCAGGGGCCTGGGCCCCCGCAGATTTCGCCCTGGACCCCCCTACCGCTGCCAACCCTCCCCCTCCGTTGCTCGCCTACCTTCGCTGGCGGGGGACCCCAACCCCCGCCAGCCGAGGTCCGCGTCCTCCTGCCGCTGCCGGCTGCCTTTGGTCCTTTCATTTGTCCATTGAAGCTAGCGCCGACGAAAGTTTCTTTTGAGTCTGACGTCGCTGCACGTTGTACGTGCAGAACGTCAGGCTCAGAAAATGTTTCTGAGTCTGACGTCCTGCACGTACAACGTGCAGCGACGTCAGAGTCAAAAGAAACTTTCGTCGGCGCCAGCTTCAATGGACAAATGAATGGACCAAAGGCAGCCGGCAGCGGCAGCGGCAGGAGGACGCGGACCTCGGCTGGCGGGGGTTGGGGTCCCCCGCCAGCGAAGGTAGGCAAGCAACGGAGGGGGAGGGTTGGAAATGGTAGCAGCTGGGGGGAGGGGGATCGGCAATGGCAGCGGCGGCGGCGGCGGCGGCGGGGGGGGGGGCTATAATGTGCCCCCTCACTCTGGCCCTGGCCCCCCCTACCGCCGCAGTTCAGATACGCCCCTGCTCAGAACTAAAAGAATGGGTCCAATATTCAGCAGGACTTATTTAAGTAGAAGAGGTTCCTATCCAGATAAGTCCCCCCCCCCCCCCACCTCACCAGATCATAACTGGATCTTTATCAGCACTTACCCAGATAAAACTGACAGAGGCAGGAGACACGTTATAGACTAAACAATTTATTTAGACATGAGCTTTCGAGGACCAGAGACACTTCAGATGCATCAGATAGTCCAGGGGCGGAGCTAAGAATTACCCAGTTAGCGGTTAATATTCAGTCTGCTAACCGGGTAACTGTCTGGATACTGGTCTGAATATTACCCGCACGTGGATCAGTGTCGGCAGCAGAAGTAACCTGACAAAATACTTTTTCACAGAAAGGGTGGTGAATTTGTGGAACGGCCTCCCGGAGGATGGAGATGAAAACTGTATCTGAATCCGCAAACGAACCTTTTCCGGAGAGGGGAAGGCGGTAGAACTAGAGGACATGAAATGAATTTGAAGGGGGGGGGGGGGGCAGACTCAAGAAAAATGTCAGGGAGTATTTCTTCACGGAGAGAGTGGTGGATGCTTGGAATGGCTCTCCCGCGGGAGGTGGTGGAGGTGAAAACGGTAACGGAATTCAAACATGCGTGGGATAAACATAAAGGAATCCTGTTCAGAAGGAATGGATCCTCAGGAGCTTAGCCGAGATTGGGTGGCAGAGCCGGTGGTGGGAGGCGGGGCTGTGGTTGGGAGGCGGGAATAGTGCTGGGCAGACTTATACGGTCTGTGCCGGGGCTGGTGGTTGGGAAGCGGGGATAATGCTGGGCAGACTTATACGGTCTGTGCCAGAGCTGGTGGTGGGAGGCGGGGCTGGTGGTTGGGAGGCGGGGATAATGCTGGGCAGACTTATACGGTCTGTGCCGGGGCTGGTGGTTGGGAAGTGGAGATAATGCTGGGCAGACTTATACGGTCTGTGCCAGAGCTGGTGGTGGGAGGCGGGGCTGGTGGTTGGGAGGCGGGGATAATGCTGGGCAGACTTGTACGGTCTGTGCCAGAGCTGGTGGTTGGGAGGCAGGGCTGGTGGTTGGGAGGTGAGGATAGTGCTGGGCAGACTTATACGGTCTGTGCCAGAGCCGATGGTTGGGAGGCGGGGATAGTGCTGGGCAGACTTATACAGTCAGTGCCCTGAAGAGGACAGGTACAAATCAAGGTAGGGTATACACAAAAAGTAGCACATATGAGTTTTATCTTGTTGGGCAGACTGGATGGACCGTGCAGGTCTTTTTCTGCCGTCATCTACTATGTTACTATGTTACTATGTAATTCAAGAGATCTTGGGACAAGTACATTGGATCTATAAGGGAGTGATAGAGAAAGCAGATGGCATGGATGAGCAGATCGGGTAGGCCACATGGTCTTTGTCTACATTTTTCTATGTATGTTTCTTTTATACCTGGATATTCAGTACCAATATCCAGGCATGGCCTAGCACTGAATATCTGGTATGAAAAGCCTGTGGTGACTGGAGTTTTTACAAAACTCATTGCATAAAACAGGACCTGAGCTAAAACAGCATGAGTCAGAGGTAAACTAGAATCTAGTCCTATCTGTATCCTTTCTAATCACATCTATTACTTTCACAATATACTAACTGAAGTGGTGAAACCTAACCAAGAAAATTTACTTTCTAAAAATTCATTTACTTGCAATTCAATTTTCCATGTCAATGTTCTACTAAAGCAGAAATCATTCTTTTCTACATGTCCTAGTGTTCGTTATAGGAGATTCAGTAGGAAGTACTTATGTGTGTTCCTTCTAGAAAAAAGGTGCTGGTACTCAAATGCCATGCCACCCTTCAAGGGTGGGGTGATCACTGAGGGACCCACCACACAATAGCCAGGACCCCTGCAACCAGTCAAAGAATCTATGACAAGGCAGAATTGGTGTGTAGAGCCTGAGCTCTTTCATTAAAACTTGGGCACCATGGGTCAATTTTAGCAGACAATGGAAAAGGTGCTGGTACCCCCAAGTACCCCCTCAAAAAAAGCCCTTCTAAAGAGTGACAAGATTCCATGCAGAATCTCAAAGACTAGCAACATTCCATCTAGCACCCCAAAGAATAGCAAGATTCTGGAATCCTAAAGAGCAGCGTGTTTTTTTCTAGCGAAAAAGGTGCCGGTACTCAAATGCCGGGCCACCCTTCAGGGATGAGGTGATCACTGAGGAACCCACCCCACAATAGCCAGGACCCCTGCAACCAGTCACAGAATCTATGACAAGGCAGAATTGGTGTGTAGAGCCTGAGCTCTTTCATTAAAACTTGGGGACCACCATGGGCCAATTTCAGCACCCAGTGGAAAAGGTGCCGGTACTCAGTACCCCCAAGTACCCCCTCAAAAAAAACCCTGCTTATACTATGATTACTTGTAGCTATAAAAATTTATTGATCAGAGAGAAACAAGACCAAGCATCAGAAGGCAGTAGGACCTACATTTTCTGCATGCAAATTCTACCCGAATCTAATTTTCAGTCTCCGACTACCCTGTACAGGAAGAAAACATCTGTTATCCCAAACTGGTAATTTAGATAACCCAGTTTATGAGCTGATATGGAAATGGAATCGACGATGGGTAATTTTGAGCCAGTACAGGTAGTCTGTAGGTCCACGGGCATAGGAATCAACTTTCCAAAACAATTGGGGATGTAAAACTCAGCACAAATTACATCTCCTTGGGTACACTGAAGGTGTTTGCTCAGTATTTGGGGTACTCAAGCACCCACCCACTGCACCCACAGAACTGGCACCTATGCCCATCAGTACTTTGTACAGAGTAGCCACAGAATGCAAAGCAATTTTTAAAGGAATGCTCCCTTTAAAAAATCCACTCAAAACCAGTGTCACAGAGATCTTATTCCCTATATACTTTGAAAGAGAAATCCCAGCATGCATTTGAGCTGGCCTACCCCCACCGTAATTCCCTGCAGAAGAGCGGGCAGAGGGTTAGACAAGTTTTACCCACAGAAATCCTTTTAAAAATAGCCCCCAACCAGTGGCGTTCCTAGGGGGGCTGGCACCCGGGGCGGATCGCCGATTCGTCCCGCCCCCCGGGTGCAGCGCCCCCCCCCCCCCCGATGCAGCGCAGACCCCCCCCCCCCGGCGAAAGGACACCCCCACGAAGGGACACCCCCCCCGCCGGGTGCACACCGCTGGGGGGGGTGCCGCGCGCGCCTGTCCTCCGTTGTTCCATGCTTCTTCTCTGCCCCGGAACAGGAAGTAACCTGTTCCGGGGCAGAGAAGAAGCATAGAACAACGGAGGGCAGGCGCGCACGGCACACCCCGGCGGCGTGCACCTGGGGCGGACCGCCCCCACCGCTCCCCCTAGGAACACCACTGCCCCCAGCATAGACCCAAGTTCTTGGTTACAACCACTCCACAGGAATTAAATAGCTCACAATCTAACACCTTACTTTCTTGTTTTTGCAGGCAGTGAGCCAGGGCTCCATCTTCAAGCACAGCAAAATCTCGGCAGACTGAAAAACAAGCAGGGAAAACAACACTGGGTAAGAAGGACTAATAAAGCATAATAGTGAATCCATATTATGCCTTTCTTAAGTTTCATGTATGCATTTTATTATTTGTAATTATTGTTATGTTTCTCATTTTGAAGCAGACTCAATATTTTGGATGGGCCTAGAGGTAAATTGGATGGGCCCTTCCGTGCGCACATGCAGCCGCCACCCCCAGCACCACACACACACATCTTCCCAAAGATTTTTTTTAAGGACACAGATTTTTTTTCACCTACCCCACATCTTGTCCCTCTCCTCCGCGGCGTCTCAGCTTCTGCGCTCCTGTCTCTGAACCTCATCCCTCCCCGGTGTCGGTACAGGTGTCCCCGGAGCCTGCGGCGATTCATCCTTGCTGCTTGCACCGGCCCCACAGGCTTCCATCTGCCGGTGTCCCGCCCTCGCTGACGTCATTGCCTGCTTCCTGTGTGGCAGAATGCGGCAGATAGAAGCCTGTGGGGCTTGGTGCAAGCAGCAAGGGTGAAGCACTGTAGGCGCTGGGGACGCCTCTAGTGACACCGGAGAGGGAAGGGGTTCAGAGACAGAAGCGCAGAATCAGGGGCGTATCTGAGGTTCGGCGGTAAGGGGGGCAGGGGCTAGAGTGAGGGGGCACATTATAGCCCCCCATACCGCCGTCGAACCCCCCCCCCCACCGCCGTCAACCCCCCCCCACCGCCGTCAACCCCCCCCCCCCACCGCCGTCAACACTCCCTCCCTCCCCCGCCTACCGCCGTCACCTACCCCGAGGTCTGCTTCCTCCGGCTTTTTAAAATATTGCTTCAGCTGGCGGGGGACCCCAACCCCCCGCCAGCCCAGCCGCTTTCTTTAACTTTTTCATCCTCGTCGTGCAGCGCGCTGTGAAAGCTGCATGCATCTTTAGTTCCAGTTGGATGGAGTCTGACGTCGCCTGGAATCTTGTTACTCTTTAGGATTCCAGAATCTTGCTATTCTTTGGGGTTCTACATGGAATGTTGACGTTACAACGTGCTGCGACGTCAGACTCCATCCAACTGGATCTAAAGATGCATGCAGCTTTCACAGCACGCTGCACGACGAGGATGAAGAAGTTAAAGATCGCGGCTGGGCTGGCGGGGGGGTTGGGGTCCCCCGCCAGCTGAAGCAATATTTTAAAAAGCCGGAGGAAGCGGACCTCGGGGTAGGTGACGGCGGTAGGCGGGGGAGGGAGGGTTAACGGCGGTAGGGGGGTCCGGGGCAAAATCTGTGGGGGCCCAGGCCCCTGTGGCCCCACGCAGATACGCCCCTGGCGCAGATGCCGGGATGCTGCGGAGAAGAGGGGGAAGACAGCAGTGTGGTAGCTCTCTTGAGCAGGGACTGTCCTTCCCCATGTTTTAACTTGTACAGCGCTGCGTAACCCTAGTAGCGCTATAGAAATGCTAAGTAGTAGTAGTAGTAATGGTGCAGCAGCTGGGTGGGCCTGAGACTCCTGTTGTGTTTTGACATTTAGGGGAAGGTTTGTTATTATCCAGTTAGGACACTGCATTCCACTGAACAGGAGGGCTGTAAGGGCCCTGTTTACTAACGTGTGCTAGCTTTTTTAGAGAACGCTAACCGTGTAAACGCCCATAGGAATAATATAGGTATCTACACAGTTAGCGAGCGCTGATTAGCGTGCACTAAAAACGCTAACTCGCCTCTAGCGCGGCTTAGTAAACAGGGCCCTAAATCTTTTAAAGAAGTACACGAGGGAAAATTTGGATAAAATCGGGCTAAAAAGGAAGGAGTCAGACAACAACGAGGCAGTCGGTCTGCCAAATCCAATACGGAAGATAAAACAATGAGGCAGACCTTGTAAAAAAAAACCAAATGTCTTTATTAGCAGATTAAAAGCGCCCAGATATTCAACATAAAATGCCTGACGTGGCCATGTTTCCACAGTATAAAAATGGCCGCGTCAGGGGCGGTGGATCGCCAGCTGATATAAAACCTCAAAATAAACGCTACCGTTAAGGGCACCCTTGTTACGGGCATTCTTCTTTGAGCATCAAGGCGAATTGATAATGGTCTAATTTAAATGCGATTTGCATGCTATCTATGTTAGGCTTTGGCATGCTCGTTGGTCCACGCGCTAGAACCCTCCGAGCATTCAACAGTAGCAAATGCGGGTGCTAGTCAAGATCTAATGGTCTCTAGCGCACACATCTGCTTCTGAGCATCAGGGCCAGAGTGCGATAAGTTTTGAAACAAATAGAGCAAAACTCTCTTATTATATAACATCTTGTAGTGTAACATGCACAGTAACATAGTAAATGATGGCAGATAAAGACCTGTATGGTCCATCCAGTCTGCTGAGGAGGAAGGAGGTGTTTTAGAGAGCTCTGCTGACTTCCAGTGGAAAGGGAGTGAGACCTAGCTCCCTCCCCAAAGATGAGGAGGGTCCCTGGGGAGAAGGCCTCAGGAAAGTCCCAGGCTATGGGGCCTCCTGGGGCCCGGGACCAGAAGGCCGAAAGGAGTGGCACTCTCCCTGGTTTGACTACCGGGAGAAGGGAAAGGAGTCCAGTGGACCGAAGGGAGAAGCAGCCCAGTGGAGGCCACCAGAGCATTTCCCCCTCCATGGCCCAGCTTGCGGAAGGTAAGCGAGAAGACAGTGGAGGGGGGAGGAAGATAGTACAGGCCCCAGAAGGGCGCTTCCAAGGAAGGGAGAAGGAAGAGGCGATGGAAGTTTGCCAGAAGCCTTTGCTGGAGGCAGCTGAGAGTGAGAGTGAGGAGAGTGGATCGTCAGATGAGGAGTTCCTTGAAGTGAGCTATGACCCTGATGATCCAGCAAGTAGTGTGGTAAATATTGTAAGACGAATTAAGCTGGTGGAAAAAGAAGTAGTGGAGCTAGGAAAATGTCTGAAAATGGCAAGAACTATGTGTAAATTTGCCCCAGCGGAGCACAGACAAATGTATGTTAAAGAGGAAGCCCGGATATCAAAGTTGTTGGGGAAAAAAGAACACTTGTTGAACTGTTTAAAAAAGGGCTCTGTGAATCCTTTGAGGGAGCTCTATGTTAACCGAGAAAGGATGGCTTCAATACCACAGTCTGGGGGTTCAGGAACACTACAGTTGCAGCAAGCTTCAGTGTCTTCAGCAGCATTAGACTCAAAAGAGTTGTCTGGGTTCAGAGGTGACCCCACTTTAAAATACATGAGACAGTTGGCAACACAGTCCAGAGACTTACCCAGCAGCCAGAGGATAAGGAGGCAGCGGCAGGACATGGCTCTGAGGTGGGGGCTGGAGTAGAGATCCTACCTGTGGAGGGGAGGACAGAACTCAGTAACTTTTCAAAACTCCAGATAATGGAGGCAGCAGAGGGAGACGCAGGTAGCAGCCTGTTTTCTACAGAGGTGGTGGTCGAAGTCTCAGAGGGCTTACCTGCAGTTGTGCAAACAGCAGAGACAGTTGCCGTGAAGGAGGCCCTGTTGGAAAAGGGTCAGCAGAGGCAGACTCCGGTATTTTTGGCCGGGTCTGCAATGACTGAAGTGGAAACCGAAGCAGCATGGCATCTGGAGAAGCCCCGCCCACGAAGTCCGGGAGCAGGGGAGGTCTTCCCTGAGCATGGAGTAGCTGGCGGTTTACAGGAGAGGGGTCGGAGAGAGAGGAATAGGAGCGGGCAGCAGCTGGGAGCTCATTTGACCAGCTGTCCATTACAAGAGGTGAAATCGGGGGGGTGCTAACAGCCAGCCTGTGGCGGAATCAGGAACAGACAAGCCATGCCCCCGGGAAGCGCCAGCCATTGGGAGAACGCAGGAGGGACTGCACCAGAAGCAAGGGGGAAGTAACCCGATTGTTGAGAGACTTTCGTTGACTACAGAAGTGGACATGGCAAGTCTAACAGATGTGCAGCGGGTGGTGGAGCAGACCTGCCAGCAGGACGGCTGGGAGCGAGGAGCCAAGGGGAGCGGCGGAGTTCCGGAGGCTTCGCCCCTGGTGCCGGAGGTTGGAGGGAGTTCGGGGGCAGAGCGAGCAGGGAGTCTGGTATCGCCAGCTGCAGACCTGACTGGGCAGGTGCCAGAGTATCGCCAGGAGACAGAGGAGAGGAGGCGATTAGCCCAGAGGCTGGAGCCTGCAGTGGCAGGGACGAGCAGGGACGTTCCAGGAAGTGGTGATGGGCAGGACAATCAGTTGGAGGCAGCCCAAGCCGCAGAACTGACTATGGACGTTGCTGGATGTTTGTCTGAGAGGGAAGGGGACGGGGGACAACGGGAGGGGGAGGGGGCGGTGGATATTGAGGAAGGGAGAGGGATGAGGGGAGGGGCAGAGGGACAGAAGGGGGGGGAGGCAGAGGGAAGGGCTGGAACAAGTGTGGAGGGGGGGCGGTGGGGGCTGGGGTCCAAGTCCTTTGCGGCAGTAGTCCAGGGAGGGGGAAGGAGGGAGGGGGGGAGATCGGGTGGTTTTGAGGGCCCAGGGAGGGGTTGGGGGGGAGCGGGGACAGGGGGTGGACAGCTGCCTAAGCGGCGAAATGTGGTACAGCTCAAATGGATAGGGGAGGGGGCAATGCCCTCCAGGGATCGGGTCTTGAGGCTGGTGATGGGGATGGGGTTTATACCCGAGGACTTTTACGCGTGTATACACCCCATCAACATCCCAGAATATGA
Organism: Microcaecilia unicolor; assembly: GCF_901765095.1. Lineage (NCBI taxonomy): Eukaryota > Metazoa > Chordata > Amphibia > Gymnophiona > Siphonopidae > Microcaecilia > Microcaecilia unicolor. The sequence continues at coordinate 87,135,331 of NC_044043.1, read as the reverse complement.
CTTGAGCTTCATGACCCAGAGGGGGATGGAAATATTCTGGGAAAGGTACGAGGGGGTGAGGGGAAAGGGGGAGTGGCGGGACCTCAGGGCCATTCCAGTCAGCAAGCCGGACCTGGTGCAGATCACCCTGCTCGTGAGAAATGAGTCTATCTCTGGGGCAGATTTAGCCTACTGGCTACAGAGGTACGCGGAGCTGAGATCCCCACTTACAAAGTTACCGGATCCAAGCAGGGTTTGGGCAGGAGGTTGGGGAGCCCTGGTCAAATTGAGACAGGAGAGCCATGTGGTCCAGCACATTCCTTCGGCTGCCTTTATCGGTCGTGACAGGATACTGTGCTTTTACAAGGGGCAGCCGCGGCAGTGCTTCAGATGTGGTTCGTTTAGGCACTTCAGCATGTCATGCCCAGTGGTAAAGTGTGGAAGATGCGGGGATCAGCATGCCACAGAGGACTGCACCGCGATCAGGTGCAACCTCTGCGGCGGGTTAGGCCATGCATATCGGAACTGCCCTAGGGCGGCCCATAACGAGTGGGATATGTGGGGGAAGGGACGGGGAGGGGGGGTAATGGAGGAGGGGATAGGGCAGGGGGTGATAGGCAGGGAGGGGCAAGGGGGGAGAAGGAGGGGATGCAGGAGGGGGGGCGGCAGGGGGCTGGGTCAGGAGTGGAGCAGGGGGGAGAGGGGGAGTGGGTACAAGTGCCACAGAGGAAAGGGAAGTTTCGGAGGGGGGGGAAAGTAGGGGTGGGCAGGGAGGGGTCGCTGCAGGGGAAGAGGGGGGGGAACAGATTTCAGGTGTTGGAGGAGGAGGAGGAGGATAGGGAGGTTGGGAGGGAGGAGGAAGAACAGGGGGAAGGAGAAGAGGTGGAGTTAATGGAGGAAGAGGGGGCGGCAGGGGGGATTGGAGAGGGCAAACGGAAATATGAGGAAGCACTGGAGGAGGGTACTGGTGGTAGGAAGAAGGGCGGGAAGGCTCTGGGGGGAGGGGTAGGGGTGAGGGAGGCGGAAGAGGGAAGGGAGGGAGGGAGGGGAAAGGGGAGTAAGAGGAAAGCTGAGGGGGCCGGGCAGGTGGTGAAGGCCCAAGTGCTGGCTTGGGGGGACAGAGTGGAGCTAGAGGAGGATCTGGAGGACTTGGAGGACTTGGGGGAGGTGGAGGACTCGGAGGAGGAGGTAGGGGGCGGGGGTGAAGAGGGGAGAGGGAGGGATCAGGGGGTGGGTCCGGATAGAGCAAAGAAGAAAGGAAGGAAGAAAGGGGGAGGGGGGGTAAGGTGCAGACAGGACGGCTGCGGGGGGGGGGGAGGGGGATTTGGCAGGGGATGATGTAGACCGCATAGCAGAGGACCTGCTTCAGGGTAAGAAGGGGGTATCCCAGGAGATAAGGAAAGAAGTTGGGAGTGAGCAGACCCGTGACTCGCAATGAGGATGGCAGGCTTAGTGTTGACATTTGCCACGCTGAATGTGGCCAGCATCGCCTCTCCGAAGAAGCAGGGTTTAGCGTATGACTGGTTCGCGAGGGTCCAAGCAGATTGCTTCCTGCTCCAGGAGACTCGGCTGCGGTCCATTGAGGTGATCAGGCGGGCAAGGCGGGCCTGGAAGTGGGGTCCCTCGGTGTGGGGGTTGGCGGGGGAGAGGTATGGTGGGGTGGGGATCTTATTTAAGTCCCACCGGGTGAATATTCAGCTAGTGGTGGAGCTGGGGGTGGGGAGATGTCTTGTTGTGGATGCGATTTGGGAGGATAGAGCACTGAGGGTGGTGAATGTGTACGGGCCCCAAAGCAAGAAGGAAAGGGTGCTCCTCTTTGGGAAGATCAAGCCCTACCTATACACTTCGCGCCAAGTAGTCTGGGGGGGAGATTTTAACACCATATTGCGGAAAAAGGATAGTGGGGGACGATCGGTACAGGTGGGCTATGACGGGGTGAGGCTGGCAGGGATCATGCGGGAGGCGGAGCTGGTAGACGCGCATGTGGCCTTCTGTGAGGAACAGGAGGGGTTCACGTTCTTTCGAGGGCAGTGTAAAAGTAGAATCGATAGATTCCTGGTAAAGAAGGGGGTTTGTCTGGGGGGTCCACGAACCGTGGACGTGGACTTTTCAGACCACCACATGGTCCTCCTTCAGGTGGGGGGGGGCGGCAGCGCAGAGGCCAGGGAGGGGGTTATGGCGACTAAATTTAAAGTGGTTAGGTAGCGAGCAGGTGCGGGAGGAGTACCGCCGGTTTTTGGAAGATCAGGTGTCAGTGCAGGGGGCATTTCAATCATTGGGGGAGTGGTGGGATACAGTGAAAAGACGAACGCGGGGATTCTTTCTCAGACAGGCGAGAAGGGAGGGGAGGGAAAGGACAAAGTTGGGCATGGCAATAAAGAAAAAGAGGGACACATTGATTTCACAAGGGGGGAGGGAGGAAGAAATACATGATCTCCAAGCACTCCTGGAGCAGGTACAGTACAACCGCTACACCTCCTTGGTGTATGAGCGGGACTTCGGGAAAATGTGTAGCCCGGACCCCTTCGCATGCTGCCGGGAGCGGAGGGCGCGCAGGGTGATGGAAGGGGTGCGGGATGCACAGGGGGTCCTGCAGGACACCAAGGAGGGGATTCTGGGGGCAGTGAGGGACCACTTTGCGGTGTTCCTTTCAGCCCAGCAGATTGATATGGAGCAGATGGAGTGTTATGTGGAAGGAACCCCGGGGATAGGTCACGGGGGACCCCAGCTTCAGGCCCTCTTGAACCCGTGGACAGAACAGGAGGTGGAGGAAGCCATCGGGGCGCTCCACAGGAAGACCTCGCCGGGGCCGGATGGGCTAACAACTGAGTTCTACCAGGCCTTTAAGGAGCAGCTGGTGCCGATCCTGGTGAGGGTATGGGGGGCAGCCCAGTTGGAGGGTTCCTTGCCTAGTTCCTTGACAGAGGCGGCTCTTATCCTACTAAGTAAGGGGAAGGACCCGGCGATGCTGGCCAACTGGCGGCCTATAGCACTGCTTAATACGGATCGAAAAATCTTTGCGCGAATGCTATTCCAGAGAATGAGGCAGGTGTCTGGGGATTTGCTAGCAGCCTCGCAAGCATGTGGGGTTAAAGGGAGAGGGGTCTTGGAAGCTGCAGCGTGGGTGCGGGAGGGGGTAGAACGCAGTAGAGTGGGAGGGCATGGTAGGCTGTTGGTAACACTCGACCAGGAAAAAGCGTTTGATAGAGTGCAGTGGGGTGTCCTATGGAGCATTCTGGAGCGCTATGGGTTTCCGAAGGGTTGGATAGAGCAATTACAGCTACTCTATCGGCATGCGGGGTGTTTTCCCCTGGTTAACGGGTGGAGAGGGCAGGGGTTTGAGGTAGGGGCAGGGGTCCGACAGGGGTGCCCACTCAGCCCGCTGTTGTATGCATACGCCATCGACCCTTTTATAAGACGGCTGGAGAAGGGGGGGGCGGAGGGGCTGGAAGGGGTGGAGGTGGGGGACAATAACCAGTTAAGGGTCGTGGCGTATGCAGATGACGTTACAGTGTGGGTAGCGGACCAGAGGGAGGGAGGTAGATTGCAGAACCTGATCCAGGAATACTCGCAGGCAACAGCGTCGCAGGTCAATTTTCAAAAGTCCAATAGCCTGTGGGTTGGGGATCAGGGGCTGCAATTTGAGTTGGGAGGTAGGTTTCCTACAGCTGTGGAACGTATACGGGTCTTGGGAATATACTTCGAGAAGGGGGATTATAGGCTCTACAACTGGGATAGGTGTCTCCAAGAAGTGAAGGGGAGGGTGGATAGATGGAAGGGGTGGAAAATGACCATGGGGGAGCGGGTACAGCTCATCAAGGCACACTTAGTTCCTTTGTTTCTGTTCGTCAGTTACATCTGCCTGCTGCCGGAGAGCCGGTACACGGCCTTGTATGGGGTGTTCTTCCGGCTGCTCTGGGGCAACAGGACGAATCCGGTAAAACGGAATGTTACCTATCTGCCTAGGAGGGAGGGGGGGGGTGGGCATGATAAACCCAGTCCTGTTTTTCAGCGCTTTGTTCCTGCAGTTCAATCTGGGGAGGGCGGTAGGGCGGGAGCCACCGGGGTGGGCTAGGAGTGTCCTGCAGTGGTGGCCGAGATATTGGGACCTATGGCGGGAGGGGGGGAGGGTAGTGGCACTGCGAAGGGGGGCTCCGGGGGGGGTGAGTTATTGCAAGACCCTAGTGAAATTGGTGAGGGTGTGGGGGCTGACGGTGGGGGAGGTGAAGGCAGGACAACGGGGGGTCTGGATGGACAGAGTACGGGCGCAGGTGTTCTCAGCTCCTCTGGCGCTGAGGGACGCGCCGGCCCCACGGATGCAGCAGGGGTTACGGTTGATTGCTTCGAACCGCATCCCGGTGAAGTATAAAGACCTGGCGTGGCTGTCCTTTCACGGTAGACTGTACGTCCGAGGAAATTTGAAATATCGCAATGTGCGGGATAGAGGGTGCCCACGGGAGGAATGTGCTGGAACTGAAGAGACGATGGAGCATTTCCTGGTGAGGTGCCCATTTACAGTCCAGGTCTCTGACCGGGTTTCCTCGTTGCTGCAGATCCCCAGTTTCCGCAACTACAGCTATGCGGACTGGGTGTATGGCCCAGAGGGGTGGAGAGGGACGCGGGGATCCGGTAACACGCTTTCTGATTTCGGTGATATTGCGGTACTGCCTCTGGATGGCGCGCTGCAGGGTGTCCCTGTACCAGGAGGTCCGGCCGGCGGAGGTAGTCAGCTGGGATGTGGTAAGGGCGGTGCAGGAAGCGGCGAAGTGGGAAAGGGTGGAAAAAGGGGTGGGGGTGGCTTCGAGGTGGTGGAGACACGTGAGGCTTAAGCCGCCATGAGGGGACATGCTTCCCAGGGGATTGTGTGCCAGTTGTCTGAAGGGGTTGTGGGGGGTCGGGGGGGGGGGGTTGATCCATTGTATTATTGAGGAGGGGGTGTACATAGATAGGCAGACCATGTCTAGCTAGGAGCCTGGGGTTTGATTTGCATGTCCGGTTTTTTTCTTTGGTCTTTCTAATAAACAGTTTCCACTGTACTATTGAGGAGGGGGAGGGGGTGTACATAGATAGGAGGACCGTGTATAGCTAGGGGCTTGTTTTTGATTTGTATGTTATTTGTTTTTAGTTTTTTCCAATAAAAAGAGTTTTCCAGTCTGCCCAACAAGATAAACTCATTTTACATGGTATGCGATACTTTATATGTATGCCCGAGTTTGATTTCTCCTTGCCATTCTCAGGGCACAGACCGTAGAAGTCTGCCCAGCACTGTTCTTGTACTAAGTTCTGGAGCTAACGTCGAAGCCCCTTAAAACTTACACTCCAGCCCATCCCTATCTATTCAGTCACGATCAGGGTGTAGACCGTAGAAGTCTACCCAGCATTGGTTTTGCTTCCCAATTACCGGCGTTGCCATCTAATCTCCGCTAAGATTCCATGGATCCATTCCTTCTAAACAGGATTCCTTTATATTTATCCAACGCATGTTTGAATTCCATTACCGTTTTCATGTCCACCACCTCCCGCGGGAGGGCATTCCATGTAACCACCACCCGCTCCGTGAAAAAATACTTCCTGACATTACTCCTGAGTCTGCCCCCTTCAACCTCAATTCATGTCCATTGAACATTTCAGTGATGCAAATATAATTAGCACTTGAAAGGACACGTCCTAAAGGAGAATAAAAACACACCTTCCCCTAATAGCAAAAATTTATCCACCAACCTTAGGGGCCCTTTTTACTACGCCACGGGTAGCGCACACCAAATCGACCCTACCGCCAGAGTAGCACGGGTGCCCAGCAGTAGTTCCGAAGTTGGCGTGCGCAGTTTCCCACAGTAGAAAATTATTTTCTATTTTCTATCACGGGGGGGGGGGGGGGGGGGGGGGGGGGGCATTTCCGGTGGTAATCAGCAGCGTGGCCGCATTGCCATGAGCTGCCTGATTACCGAATGAGTAGCGCATGAGCCCTTACCACCTTCTAAAAATAGGTGGCAGTTCAGGCTCAGGCAGTAAATAGCCATGCACTAATTTTAATATTACGTGTTAATAAGTGTGGTAAAAACTCATTAACAATTTTTTTTAAAGGGCTTTATGTTAACAACAAACAACAAGACCTAAAACAGCACACACAGAGTTTCAAAAACAAAGTACTCACAGTTCCAGTACTCTGCAAACAGAGCAACAGCGCTTCACCTACACAAGCAAGGATTGTGGAATCTGCCATTAAGTGAATGCTACTAGCTTCTATAACTCCAGCAGAGGTCAAAGGTTATACTGAAAATAAAACTTTAAGACCTCCTAAAACAGGGTATAATTCAGTGGTGTGCTGGAGCCGGCTCGCACCGGCTCGCAAGAGCCGGTTGTTAACTTTTCTTCCGACTTGCGAGCTGGTTGTTAAAACCCGCGAGCCGGCTCTCCTCCCTCCCTCCTCCTTCCCTCACCGACTTGTCCTTCGAATTCTTCGGGGCAGGCAGTCTTGCCTGCCCGCTGCCAGTGCTAACTCTCCCCCGCTGCCGGTTTGCACTTTAAAAATGGCCGCCGAGACTGCCAGAGGCGGCCTCACGAGACTTCTACTGAAGTCTTGGAGGCCGCCCTTGTAAGTCTCGGCGGCCATTTTGAAGCGCGAACCGGCAGAGGAGAGTCAGCGCTGGCAGCGGGCAGGCAAGACTGCCTGTCCTGAAGAATTCGAAGGGCAGGTTGGTGAGGGATGGATCCGTAGGGAGGGAGAAGTCGCCACTGAACAACTCGGGAGGGGTGGCAGGGGAGAGAAGGGAGTCACTGGGCATGGGTGGATGGAGGGGAGAGAAGGGTCACTGGGTATGGGTGCATGCAGGGCAGGGGAGAGGAGGGTCACTGTTGGACATGGGTGGATGGAGGGCAGGGGAAAGGAGGGTCACTGGGTATGGGTGCATGCAGGGCAGGGGAGAAGAGGGTCACTGGGTATATGTGCATGGAGGGCAGGGGAGAGGAGGGTCACTGGGTATGGGTGCATGCAGGGCAGGGGGAGAGAAGGGTCACTGGACATGGGTGGATGGAGGGCAGGGGGAGAGAAGGGTCGCTGGATATGGGTGGATGGAGGGCAGGGGGAGAGAAGGGTCACTGGACATGGGTGGATGGAGGGCAGGGGGAGAGAAGGGTCACTGGGTATGGGTGCATGCAGGGCAGGGGAGAGGAGGGTCACTGTTGGACATGGGTGCATGGAGGGCAGGGGAGAGAAGGGTCACTGGGTATGGGTGCATGCAGGGCAGGGGAGAGGAGGGTCACTGTTGGACATGGGTGGATGGAGGGCAGGGGAGAGAAGGGTCACTGGGTATGGGTGCATGCAGGGCAGGGGAGAGGAGGGTCACTGTTGGACATGGGTGCATGGAGGGCAGGGGAGAGGAGGGTCACTGGGTATGGGTGCATGCAGGGCAGGGGGAGAGAAGGGTCACTGGACATGGGTGGATGGAGGGCAGGGGAGAGGAGGGGAGAGAGAAGAAATGCTGGGCATGGATGGAGGGAAGCGTGAGGAAGGAGATGAGATGAGGGAAAAGGAAGAGAGGAGAAAAACTGCACATGGATGAAGAAAATAGGCAGAAGCTGAGGACCAGAAATGAAGAAGAAAAGAAGAGTTAAGAGGACAGATAGCAGCAGAATCGGATACTGGGCCAGCATGATCAGAAAAACAGTCACCAGACAACAAAGGTAGAAAAAAAATCATTTTATTTTCATTATAGTGTTTGGAATATGTTCACTTTGAGAATCAGGTGCTCAACATTAAAAGTTTATATTTATTTACTTATTTATGGCATTTTATCGCACATTAAACATGAATTAGATTGGAACCTGAGATCATTTAATTTTTTTTCCTGGAGTAATGCATTGCCACTCCCCCCCCCCCCAGGCTCTCTCCCCAGCTATAGCCAGCTCTGCAATTTGGGGGGGGGGGGGGGCGCAGAGGGTTCCCATTTACCACCACAAGTGTAACAGATGGGGGGGGGGGATGGGCCTGGGTCCACCTGTCTGAAGTGCACTGCACCCACTAAAAACTGCTCCAGGGACCTGAGTATGACATCTGAGGCTGGCATAGAGGCTAGCACGACATATTTTGAAAGATGTTTTTTTTGGGTGGGAGGGGGTTGGTGACCACTGGGGGAGTAAGGGGAGGTCATCCCCGATTCCCTCCGGTGGTCATTTGGTCAGTTGGGGCTCCTTTTTGAAGCTTGGTCGTGAAAAAAAAGGGACCAAGTACAGCCGGTGAAATGCTCTACAAGCCTGGCTTTTTTTTTCATTATTGGGCGAAGCCGGCCATCTCGTGGGCACGCCCCTGTCCCGCCTTCACTACCCTACCGACATGCCCCCTTGATATTTCGCCAGCTCCGCAACAGAAAGCAGTTGAACCCGGCCAAAATCGGCTTTCGATTATACCGATTTGGCTGGGTTCAGGAGATCGCTGGCCATCTCCCGATTTATGTCGGAAGATGGCCGGCGATCACTTTCGAAAATGAGCTGGTAAGTAACCTTGACCAAACAGGGTTTTGTCCAGCATTTGATCAATGCAACAATGATTCTTTTTGCCATTTATGGGGGATGGGGGTAGTGGGGTTCTCTATTTAATAAGCAGCCGCATGCTTATGTTAAAACACTACCCTGCTGTTTCCCTGTCTCCACTGCACTATTGACACCCAACCAGTGTTTGATGATGGCAGAGAGCATAGCAAATGGACAAAATCATAACGAACTTGCCACCGATTATAACAAACTCGTTTGGTTTATTTTCAGATGTGCTCATTGAAGGGCTTCAAAAAAACCACAGAAGTTATTGTCCGTATCACTGCAGCATTTATAGGAAATTAGCCATAAAATTAAGTCATGGTATTAAAGAAGGAAGAAGTTAGCTGTTCAGAAAAAGGTTATGGGCTAATAATTTGAAATTCATGGTCGAGTTCTAGGCGTGTGGGGTGCACTCCACCTAAGAACAAACTGTTAACCGTTTATCAACTGATCTCAGAGAAGAAGTGATAAAGAAAACAGGTTCCTGGAACACCAATGGCTGCAGCAAAAAGTGGCCGATTTTCCATTTTCCGATTTAATGGCTGTGCGCTAATCTTGCTATTAGTCAGTGGTGATCCTAAGTCGGCTGCCACCCGGGGCGGATTGCCGCTGCGCACCCCCCCTCCCCCCGGGGTGCAGCAGCGTCCATCCCCCCAGGGTGCAGCACGACACCCCCCTCCCCGGTGCATCAAGCCCCCCCCCCCCCGATGCATTCTTGGCTGCTGGAGGGTGCAGAGAGCAGACGCGTGCCTGTCAGCTCCACTGGCTTCCTGCTCCCTCTGCCCTGGAACAGGAAGTAACCTGTTCCGGGGCAGAGGGAGCAGGGAACCAGCGGCGCCGACAGGCACACGGCTGCTCTATGCAGCCTCTAGCAGCATGCACCCGGGGCGGACCGCTTCCACCGCCCCGCCCTTGCTACGCCGCTGCCATTAGTGAGTGGTCATTTACAAAAATTAGCATATGCAGGCGGTAAGGGCTCATGTGCTAATCTTGCGGTAATTAGTTACTGGACAGCAATGTAGCTGCACTAATAGATTACCACAGAAATGCCCACTCTCCACCCCCAGATACACCCCCTCGGCAAAAAAAGAAGTTTTATTTTTTAGTGTGCCAGTAGCACACACACATGTGAAAAGTAGTGCGGGACGCCTCAGAATGCCCTGTGATATGCCATTTTAAGCTGTGGTAATTATGCATTGGTGCTTACCGTAGCTTGGTAAAAAGGCTACCAAAATTTGATCCTAAAGCACATATCCTATGCAGCCAGAAAGCAACAATTCATAGCTCTTGTGATATGTACAATTTGAGGGGGGGGGGGGGAAATCTAGATTTCCAGGAAAAGAAAAAGGTACTGTGGACAGTTTGCTTCCCATTGAAACCTAGTGAACCTCAACTAGAAAGGTCTCCTATCAGGGGCATTTTCGAAAGAGAAGGACGCCCATCTTTCGACACAAATCGGGAGATGGGTGTCCTTCTCTCAGGGTCACCCAAATCGGCATAACCGAAAGCCAATTTTGGGCATCCTCAACTGCAGTCCATCACAGGGACGACCAAAGTTCACGGGGGCGTATCGGAAGCGTAGTGAAGGGGGGACTTGGGCGTGCTTAAGAGATGGGCGTCCTCAGCCGATAATGGAAAAAAGAAGGGTGTCCCTGACGAGCATTTGGTCGACTTTACTTGGTCCATTTTTTTTCACGACTAAGCCTCAACAAAGTGCCCAAACTGACCAGATGACCACCGGAGGGAATCGGGATGACCACTCCTTACTCCCCCAGTGGTCACCAACCCCCTCCCACCCTCAAAAAAAAATTAAATTTTTTTTTTTGTCAGCCTCTAATGTCATACCCAGCTCCATGACAGCAGTATGCAGGTCCCTGGAGCATTCAGTGGGTGCAGTGCACTTCAGGCAGGCGGACCCAGGCCCATCCCCCCTACCTATTACACTTGTGCTGGTAAATGGGAGCCCTTCAAAACCTACCCGAAACCCACTGTATCCACATCTAGGTGCCCCCTTCACCCCTTAGAGCTATGGTAGTGGTGTACAGTTGTGGGGAGTGGGTTTTGGGAGGGGTTGGGGGGCTCAGCACCGAAGGTAAGGGAGCTATGCACCTGGGAGCAATTTCTGAAGTCCACTGCAGTGCCCCCTAGATTGCTCAGTTGGTGTCCTGGCATGTCAGGGGGACCAGTGCACTACGAATGCTGGCTCCTCCCATGACCAAAGGGCTTGGATTTGGTTGTTTCTGAGATGGGCGTCCTCGGTTTCCATTATCGCCGAAAACTGGGGACGACCAACTCTAAGGTCGCCCATCTCAACATTTAGGTCGACCATCTCTAAGGTCCTGTTCAGAAGGAATGGATCCTCAGAAGCTTAGCCGAGATTGGGTGGCGGAGCCGGAGGTGGGAGGTGGGGCTGGTGGTTGGGAGGCAGGGCTAGTGCTGGGCAGACTTCTACAGTCTGTGCCCTGAAAATGACAGATACAAATCAAGGTAATGTATACACAAAAAGTAGCACAAATGAGTTTATCTTGTTGGGCAGACTGGATGGACCGTGCAGGTCTTTTTCTGCCGTCATGTACTATGTTACTATCCAGCTTATTTTCAAAGGAGATCGCCGGCTATCTTCCGACACAAATTGGGAGATGGCCGGCCATCTCCCGAACCCGGCCAAATCGGTATAATCGAAAGCCAATTTTGGCCGGCGTCAACTGCTTTCCGTCGCGGAGCGGGCCAAACTTCAAGGGGGCGTTTCGGTAGGGTAGTGAAGGCAGGACAGGGGCGTGGTTACGAGGTGGCCGGCTTCGCCCGATAATGGAAAAAAGAAAGCCAGCCCTGACGAGCATTTCGCCGGCTTCACTTGGTCCACTTATTTTTAGGACCAAGTTACTATGTTATCCGACTAGCGGTACCCTGTTAATTAAATAAGTGCCTTTGAATTCTGACCCTATTGCAATAATTACTTATAAGTGGAGACTATTTCAACACAACCGATTTCAAGCTTGTCTCACTCCCAAACGGTTATAAAAACTGAAATTAGAGCATCACGCCCTTTGGACTCCTATTTTACGATGCAGGAAGTGTTCGTTGAAACACACAAGCAGAAAACTGGAGTTCTGGAAACCACAGCTGACCGCAAGTTTGCTCCATGATCCAAGCTTGCCAGATCAGCCCCAGCCTTTAGTACCATGCTTGACGTGCCTTCCATTTGGACACTCTTACTGCTGTAGCTGGCTTCTGCATAGCTTCTTTGATGCACTCTGTAGCCCTTCAGACGCACGTGTATTTGAACAGCTCACGATTTGTTTGCATGTGAGTTCCTACAACTTCGTGCAGTTACGCCCTCTTTAAGAATGCTGTCTGCAAGCACCAAACCATCCTAGATGGGTTTGGTGCAGGAATTGAGCAACACTCGACAAGGAGGAACTTGCCAAAGTTATCCTAGGGTGACTCTGTGGGCAGAACTGAAAAAAAAAAAAACCAAAACAAAAACACAAAACCATTAAAATGCCTCTTAGATGCTCATGTTTTAAGAGCAGTCTGGCACCGTGATAAATTTAACTAAATGGAGGTATTGATGTCAGAACCACACTCAACAGGAAGAATGTCAATGCAGGCTACTCTGGAAGTGAAATAACTACAGCAAGCAGAAGAGGGATTGAAAAACAGAGGATTACAAAAACGAGTAACTCCTTCAGAACCCAAGAGTGTGTAAAAACTTAAGAACTTATAGGAGGTCAGGAAGAAAAGGTGAATAGCAAATAAGAGCAAAGAGGCAGTAACAGATCTGAGAAACGGAGTGGCCTAGTGGTTAGGGTGGTGGACTTTGGTCCTCAGGAACTGAGTTCGATTCCCACTTCAGGCACAGGCAGCTCCTTGTGACTCTGGGCAAGTCACTTAACCCTCCATTGCCCCATGTAAGCCGCATTGAGCCTACCATGAGTGGGAAAGCGCAGGGTACAAATGTAACAAAAATAAAATAGATACTATTGGAGATTCTACATGGAATGTTGCTATTCCACTAGCAACATTCCATGTAGAAGGGCTGCACAGGCTTCTGTTTCTGTGAGTCTGACGTCCTGCACGTATCACAGAAGCAGAAGCCTGCGCGGCCACATTGGTGATCTGCAAGGGCCGACTTCTACATGGAATGTTGCTAGTGGAATAGCAACATTCCATGTAGAATCTCAAATAGTAGCAACAGTGGAGGAGTGGCCTAGTGGTTAGGGTGGTGGACTCGGGAACTGAGTTTGATTCCCACTTCAGGCACAGGCAGCTCCTTGTGACTCTGGGCAAGTCACTTAACCCTCTATTGCTCCATGTAAGCCGCATTCAGCCTGCCATGAGTGGGAAAGCACAGGGTACAAATGTAACAAAAAAAAAAAAAAAACTTGCAAGCTGATATTCTGGAGCTACTTCTGCCACTTTTAGGCCCCGATGCTCAAAACTCCGGCACTATACTGAACAGCGCCGGAACAGCGCTTCTGAACAACTGCCCCAATGAGACGCAAATATGGGCGGGGTCATTGTGTTAAGCATTGGGAAGTTGTTTAGAAGTTAGGGGGAGGATGGTGCTTGGGGCATGCGCTCAAGAGTTGTGCGTTAAGTGCAGCTCTTCCTCCCAGAATGCCAGAAGGGAGGAGGAGGAAGAGGTGCCGGTTGCCGGTTACTGCTCAAGAGGGAGCCCCTACATGGCCAGGGAGAGGAGGTACCAGCTCTGTGTTTGCTTCCCATCTAAGCGCAGGTAAAGTTGCTGCTTCACAATGATCCTGTATCATTAAAAAAGGGGATATTTTAACTTTCTAGTATCGAGACACAGCAAATTCCTCTGAACCAGCCTCATAACTGCTCTGCGAAATTGACTATGCTTGAGCTGCTGAAATCCACCTTACCAGATGAATTCGAGGTAAGCGTCCATCGGGATGGACAAAAGGAGCAATCACTTCTCAGCCTCTTTGGACACCTAATGCGCCCGGCATAAATTCCATTGCAGTAGTCAACACGGGCGAGGGCCATGGATTGTACTAGTGTGCAGAATACATCTCTTGGGAAGTAGTTTTTAATGCGTTTCAATTTCCACATGGTGTGGAACATTTTCTTTGTAGGGTTTCAGATTTGTGTGTTGAGGGTCAGGTTGCAGTCTAAGGTGACTCCTAGGATTTTTAGATTGTGGATATTGGGAGGGATGTGCCAATGCTGGAGATGTTTGGGAAAGTGGGCGGTGTTGTGTGGGGATGTGATTATCAGGGATTATGTTTTGACCTTGTTCAGTTTAAGCTTGAACGTTGATGCTCAGAATTCCATTACGTTTATGCCTTCTGTAATCCTGGTTGTGCTTTCATGCATATTCTTTTTAAAAGGGATATAGATTGATACGTCATTGGCATATATAAGTGGGTTGAATCCTTGCTTGGATAGTGTTTGGGCAAGAAGGACCATCATAAGTTGAATAGTATTGGTTGGTGAGAGTGGCGAGCCCTGTGGGACTCACATAGAGCTTTCCATGTATGGGAGAGGAAGGAATTCATCTTTATTTGCCCTATGTCTGTTTGGCACTGATCTTTCATATTCATCTTTCTTCAATTTTTCTGCCTCCTTCTCAAATCTATCTAGCTTTCTCTCTTCCCTTCCCTTCATGTGCAGCATATTTCCCTACTTCCCGTCATATGCAGCCTTTCATCCTCTCCCTTCCCTTCCATTCCATCCATGTGCATTTCCCCCTCTCCCTTCCCTCCTATTCAAGTGCATCATTTCCCCCTCTCTCTTCATTCATGTGCATTTCCCCCCACCAGGGCTAGTTTTAGACACGGTGAGGCCCACGGCAGAAATTAAGGAGGGGGGCCCCTGATCCTCTCTCCTCTCCCCAATCTCCCCACCTGCAGTCCTGACATCTCTTACCCTTCTCCCCACCATGGTTTTTCTCCCTCCCTTCCCCTCACCTTGCGGTCTTCTTTAAAATTGTATTTCCCTTCTCAGAGGGGCCCTGGCACAGCAGCCATCCTCACAAGCTGCCTCTGGCTGCCCCAAAGCTTTCCCCTCTCTGCCGAGATCTGCCCAGGCGGAAACAGGAAACTGCACCAGAAGTACAGCTCTAGAATTGCTAAGAACATCGCTTTGATAAAATTGATCCCCGTATTAGTGTTTCTTGTTTGGGGGGGGGGGGGAGGGGAGGCTTGCCAACAAAGGAATGTAACACAGTGGACGTGGCTGCTATTAGTAAGCATACAGCAAAGCAAAATGTTCCGACATACAAGGTTAATGAAAGAGGGCAGCCCTACAGCACGGCAATTACATTTAACAATGAGCGTGAAGAATGTTCCAAGAATTCATAATGAAGTTGACGATGCTTTATCTTGCTTCAAGAAGTCAGTGCTCTTGATGTTATCAGGAGCAACAGAAAACATGGAACAGTAACGTCACTCAGCCTGTTGGACAATGCTCTAGCACCAATTACATGAAGGGCCTACAAACCAGGATGGTATGAATTGTGTCCTATTCGGCTGAGAAAGGCAGACACCCAGATGAGGCAGTTCAGAAGGAGCATCTAGTGAAATTGCTAAACAGGCATCTGAACTGGGACCAGTCAATGTGACGAAGAGAGCAATGGCCAGCATCACCCTTTTCTACAAGTTTTGAAGCCTAAACAGTTCACCCATCAGCATACTTGTGGAGAAAAAAAAAACTAGAAGTCTGACTAAAAAGGAAAGGTAAACACTGTACATCAATAGGCATAGGTCAATTATGCATAGACTTTCATTAGAATATGCCAAGCAGAAATACGGTGCTCAGTCCATAAAATGCTATTATTATGAACAGACTTTCTCTCGGCTTTTTTTTGTGGCAGAGCAGGTAGAGCAAGGGATGGCATGTGCAGTTTGTGGGGTGGAGGCATACACAAAAGGCCAACTAGTACTAGACGGGGGCTATGATAAGCATAGGTTTTAACGAAGGGTTAGTGAATGCAAGTGAGCTGCAACGAGCAGTTCATTTGCATTCCCTTTCCTTCGTGCATAGCCGTTCCGTACCGATTCGTTATGGAATTCGGTACGGAACGGCTCTAACGAGGACTTTTGTGCATCTTGCCCTCAGGAGAGAGACCTTGGGGTGATAGTGTCCGAGGATCTGAAGGTGAAGAAACAATGCGACAAGGCAGCGGCCGTGGCCAGAAGGATGTTAGGCTGCATAGAGAGGGGTATAACAGAAGAAAGGAGGTGTTGATGTCCCTCTACAAGTCGTTGGCGAGGCCCTACTTGGAGTATTGTGTTGAGTTTTGGAGGCCACATCTTGCTAAAGATGTAAAAAGACTGGAAGCTGTGCAAAGAAAAGCTACAAAAATGGTATGGGATTTGCATTGCAAGCTGTACGAGGAGAGACTTGCCGACCTGAACATGTATATCTTGGAGGAAAGGAGAAACAGGGGTGACATGATACAGACGTTCAAATATCTGAAAGGTATTAATCCGCAAACAAACCTTTTCCGGAGATGGGAAGACGGTAGAACTAGAGGACATGAATTGAGGTTGAAGGGGGGCAGACTCAGGAATAATGTCAGGAAGTATTTTTTCATGGAAAGGATACATGGAATGCTCTCCTGTGGAAGGTGGTGGAGATGAAAAAGGTAATGGAATTCAAACATGTGTGGGATAAACTCAAAGGAATCCTGTTTAGAAGGAATGGATCCAGGGAATCTTAGCAGAGACTGGGTAGCAATGCCGGTAACTGGGAAGCAAAACCAGTACTGGGCAGACTTCTACGATCTGTGCCCTGATTGTGACTGAATAGATGTGGATGGGCTGGAGTGTAAATTTTAAGGGGCTTCGATGTCAGCTTCAGAACCTTTAGTACAAGAACAGTGCTGGGCAGACTTCTATGGTCTGTGCCCTGAAAATAGCAAGGACAAATCAAACTCGGATATACATATAAAGTAGTGCATACCATGTAAAATGAGTTTATCTTGTTGGGCAGACTGGATGGACCGTACAGGTCTTTATCTGCCATGTTACTATGTTACTATCAGGCTTATTTTCCAAAGAGAAGGATGCCCATCTTTCGACGCAAATCGGGAGATGACCGGCCTTCTCCCAGGGTCGCCCAAATCGGCATAATCGAAAGCCGATTTTGGGCGTCCCCAAATGCTTTCTGTCGCGTGGACGACCAAAGTTCCAGGAGGTGTGTCGGAGGAGTAGCGAAGGAGGGACTTGGGCATGCCTAACACATGGGCGTCCTCGACCCATAATGGAAAAGAAAGGGCGTCCCTGATGAGCACTTGGGCAACTTGGTCCTTTTTTGTTATGACCAAGCCGTGAAAAGGTGCTCGAACTGACCAGATGACAACCGGAGGGAATAGGGGATGACCTCCCCTTACTCCCCCAGTGGTCACTAACCCCCTCCCACCCTCAAAAAAACTTTTAAAAATATTTTTCCAGCCTCTATGCCAGCCTCAAATGTCATACCCAGTTCCATGACAGCAGTATGCAGGTCCCTGGAGCAGTTTTTAGTGGGTACTGCAGTGCACTTCAGGCAGGCGGATCCAGGCCCTGCACTTGTGGTGGTAAATGTTAGCCCTTCAGAACCCAGCACAAACCCACTGTACCCACATCTAGGTGCCCCCTTCACCCATAAGGGCTATGGTAGTGGTGTACAGTTGTGGGGAGTGGGTTTTTTTGGGGGTAGGGGGGTTGGGGGGCTCAGCACACAAGGTAAGGGAGCTATGCACCTGGGAGCAATTTCTGAAGTCCACTGCAGTGCCTCCTAGGGTGCCCGGTTGGTGTCCTGGCATGTCAGGGGGACCAGTGCACTACGAATGTTGGCTCCTCCCACGACCAAAGGGCTTGCATTTGGTCATTTCTGAGATGGGCGTCCTTAGTTTCCATTATCACCGAAAATCAGAAACGACCAAGTCTAAGGGCGACCATCTCTAGGGACGAACTCAATGTTAAGATTTGGGCGTCCACGACCGTATTATCGAAACGAAAGATGGACGCCCATCTTGTTTCGATAATACGGGTTTCCCTGCCCCTTTGCCGCAGGAAAACTTGGGCACCCTTTTCGATTATGCCCCTCCATGTAGATTTCAATGAGACTTAGTGGGGGATCTTACAAGTGACCTAGATTTTTTTATTATTATTTTTTTTTTTTTAATTTAAGAATTTATTCATATTTTCCAATCATAAAGAAAATACAAAAATTGAACAAAAATTCAAGAAAAACATCACAAATCAAAACACCAACAAGCCGTTTTTAAATGCTGGCAGCTTCTTGTCCAAAAGAATGAAAAGCAGGGATAGGAGCTTATTAGCGTCAAATCACCATAACTCAAAAACAGCTGCTGTTAAATTAAGTACAGCAATTCATATGTTTAAGATAGAAATAGTGTTTAAAAAGTTAATTATTTCAATGACTGTTTAAAGGATAACTTTCAAAGTCATTTCTCTTGTTTGTCCTGTTTGTCTGACCTAATTAGATTGTAAGCTCTGTCGAGCAGGGACTGTCTCTTCATGTTCAAGTGCACAGCGCTGCGTACGTCTAGTAGCGCTTTAGAAATGATAAGGAGTAGTAGTAGTAAACCTATCTCATGCATAGTTATTGTGGATATCCTAAGTCCTCTTCTCCAGCACAGCTGCGTTGCTGATCTGTAAGGGCAGGCTTCTGTTCCTGTGAGTCTGACGTCCTGCACGTACGTCAGACTCACAGAAACAGAAGCCTGTGTGGCCGCGATGTTGATGTGCAAGGGCAGGCTTCTGTTTCTGCGAGTCTGACGTCCTGCAGGACATCAGACTCGCAGAAACAGAAGCCTGCCCTTGCAAGCCCACCTTTTTGATGTTGCATTTAACTCCTAACCCTTATTCACTTGTTCAGAACCCTTATTTTATCATCCTCACTTTAATATTCCCTTATCTCTTGTTTGTTCTGTTTGTCTGTCCTAATTAGATTGTAAGCTCTGTCGAGCAGGGACTGTCTCTTCATGTTCAAGTGTACAGCGCTGCGTACGTCTAGTAGCGCTTTAGAAATGATAAGTAGTAGTAGTAGTAGTCTTTGGGATTCCAGAATCTTGCTACTCTTTGGGATTCTGCACAGAATCTTGCTATTGTTTGGGATTCCGGAATCATGCTACTCTTTGTCCTTATCTCTTGTTTGTCCTGTTTGTCTGTCCTAATTAGATTGTAAGCTCTGTCGAGCAGGGACTGTCTCTTCATGTTCAAGTGTACAGTGCTGCATACGTCTAGTAGAGATACAGAAATGATAAGTAGTAGTAGTAGTCTTTGGGATTCCGGAATCTTGCTGCTCTTTGGGATTCCGCACAGAATGTTGCTACAGTGGGATTCCAGAATCTTGTTACTCTTTGGGATTCCGGAATCTTGTTGCTGTTTGCGATTCTGTGTGGAATCTTGCTACTCTTTGTCTGTCCTGATTAGATTGTAAGCTCTGTCGAGCAGGGACTTTCTCTTCATGCTCAAGTGTACAGCGCTGCGTACGTCTAGTAGCGCTTTAGAAATGATAAGTAGTAGTAGTATTTCTGCAAGTAAACTGGTGCTTTACGCTTGGAAATGGGTTTTTATAAACTACCCTTCCTATAAGCTGGAAAAGGTGCGCAGATCCATTTCTCAGTGCACCTGTAAAGGTGCTCATCCTCCAATGTGGTATACAACATTCAATGTAAAAAGTGTGACGAAGGGTGCTATGTTGGAGAAATAAGCCAGGTGCTAAAGACACAGCTCAATTTATACAGACACAATGTTAAACTGAATCTCCACTACCCCAATTGCAAAGGACTCAAATATAAGTCAACGTATGCATCCAGCTTCTCCTACATAAGCACGCAACTATGGAACGCCCTACCAAATGTCATAAAAACAATGCACGACCTAACAACTTTCCGAAAACTACTGAAAACCAACCTGTTCAAAAAGGCACACCATAATGATCCATCCTAAATACTAGAAAATGAAACTTTACCAAAACCAGACAGTAGACGGTTACATATAAATCTACGTTTTGCAGGTGACTCCATTAAGGAAACCCTTGCATTAGCTACCTGTTGTCACCTGGATTGAGTTTAAAACACTAAAGTCTTGCCTTTAAACTATTCTATACCTGTGGTCCTTACTAATCGGTCTCTCATTTACAACTAATATCCCAGGGGCGTAGCCAGATAGCAGATTTTGGGTGGACCTAGGCAAGAAGTGGGTGGGCACCAAGTGTTCCCCCCCCCCCCCCCCCCCCCAACACACCAAAATAATATCTCAGCTGGTGGAAAAATGCTTCTTTCCACCTTGACAGTCTGCAGCAGGCATGCACGGAAAACTGAGCATGCGCAGGTGCCAGTATTGTGGAGAGCAGCGTTTTCGTTACCATCAGAGGGAAGTTTTCGGCTGGCGGAGCTTGGTATCCCCACCAGCTACTGCCAAATGTGTGCTACTGTTGGGTGGGCCTGAGCCCTAAGAGGTTGGGCCCTAGCCCACCCAGGCCCACCTTTGGCTACGCTACTGTAATATCCTAGTGTTGGGCTAGCCGCCCAGTTCACGTTAAGCTCGAGTTGCCTGTGGTTTCGGCCACATGGCTCTTGTCTTCTCGGAAGAACCTATTCAGCTCTGTGGATCCACTTAGAGTTTAAATCTTAGATTTGTGATCTACCAAGTAAAAGTGAAATGTGAATATATGCACACAGAGTCATACAAAGTACCACAGAGAACAATGGTGTTTGCTATCTTAAGCTAGACTACGGGAAATTGTTGTAACTTGCTCAAAGAGACAGCGGTAGGCGGGTGTGTCGTAACAGGAGCTCCCAGGCCTTTATTCTTTTGGTCTAAACCAGCGGTCTCAACCCAGTCCTCTGGACACACCCAGCCAGTCAGGTTTTCAAGATGTCCACGATGAATATGCATGAGACAGATTTGCATACAATGCAGGTAGTGCATGAAAATCTATATCATATATATTCATTGTGGTTATCCTGAACACCTGATTGGCTGGGTGTGTTGCAAGGACTGGGTTGAGAACATGTGGTCTAAACTATTTCACTAAGGGGCCCTTTTACTAAGCCGCGTAAGTGTCTACGTGTGCCCAACGCGCCAAAACGGAGTTACCGCCCGGCTGCCATGCGGCTCATGCGGTAATTTCATTTTCGGCACGTCCAATACACGTGTCCAAAAATTATTTTCGGACCCGTGCCAAGTTGCATTTGACGTGCGTAGGTCATTACCGACCGGTTACCGCATGAGTACCACTAGGTCAATGGCTGGCGGTAAGGTCGCAGACCCAAAATAGACGTGCGGCAGTTTTGCTTTTGCCACGCGTCCTTTTTCGGCAAAAAAATTAAAAAGGCCTTTTTTTTTTTTTACAGGAGCACTGAAAAATGGATCGGCGAGTGTCCAAAACCCACGCCTACACTACCGCAAGCCATTTTTCAGCGCACCTCAGTGAAAGGACCCCCAAAGCAGTATGCAAAACGAACCTTCACTGCACTTAACAGAGGTGATCTTCTAGAGTAACTGCATGACAACTGGTTTAAAAACATAATTACGCTGCTCCTTGGCCTCCTTATTAATTCTGATCATCTTCACTGCTCTTACAGCCATCAGCATGTCAGTCAATAGAAAGCAGCTGTGCTGCCCCCCCCCCCCCCCCACCTTCCCTCCCAAACAGCAGCTGGCAAGGAAAACTGGGCTGAGGTCCTTGATTGCCCAGCCAAAAATGTTTGAAGGGAAGGCAACCAAGGAGATGGAAAAACAGAAAACATTGAGCACTCGCTGTATGAAAATCTAACACTGCATCATTTGTCGAAAGATGGCTACTTTCCACACTTTTAAAGAGGAAAAAGGATAGGAAAAGCCACAGAACTATTACAGGGGGAAAACATGTACAGCAAAACCCACTGCGGCACTGATACGTGTGAAATTTGGGATATCAGACAACAGATTTGTAGTTCTTTTTTCCCAAAAGCTTTTTGTTCACATGCCGGATCCCCCCCCCCCCCCCCCCCCCCCACTTCCCCTGGGAGATTTATTTATTTAGGTTTCTAGGTATTAAGGCAATTCAAGCCTCGGGTAGAAAGATAAACTATTTTAAAACCATGCTAGTCAGTTCACAGGCTTTTCACACCTATTGTGGTCAACATTTGACAGAACCAACCCCAAAAATCCATTCTCGCCTAACTTTTAAAGCAATTCACACAGACAAGTGTTTTAGCTGTGTTAACTGGCTGCCTAGAAACTGCCCTCCATCATTGGAGCTACCAGTTGATACTTTTGTTGCACGACCTGTGAAGTTTTAGCCACACTGAGAGGACGCATTCCCGGGGATGTGCGTAAATCATGAAGACTACATTTTCAAATCCATCTAAATGACCATCTAAACTTCAGGAAATTATTAAAAACTCACCTCTTCAAAAAAGCCTATCCCTCCGATCCAACATAACTTCCCACACCCGGCAACACAACACAATCAAGGATCGTACTGGTCAACCTACTATCATTATTCCCCTCAACCCAATGACGCCTGAATCACATCTACCTCATCTGACCTCAACACAATCTTGTATTTGTTACCAACCGTAACGGCAAATGCCTTTCCGGTACTATGTAAGCCACATTGAGCCTGCAAATAGGTGGGAAAATGTGGGGTATAAATGTAACAAATAAATAAATAAATCTAGGCATGTTCAGAGCAACTCTACAATGTAGGCACCAACATTTACACACCGATTACACGTGTAAATCATGAATGTAATGGCGCATACTGTACATGTGCATATACCAAATGACAGTGACGGCCCTACCATTAGATGAATGATACCACACACACGCAAAGGTACCTCTACTTGCCACCCCCCAAAGTTAATGAAATGTCCTATTCAATACCCAAGGGGCCCTTTTACTAAGCCATGTAAGCGTCTAAGCGCGCCCAATGTGCGCCAAAATGGAGTTACCTCCCGGCTACCGCTTATCCAAAAAACAAATTTTTATTATCGGACATGCACCCAGTAGCATTTGACACGTGTAGGTCACTACCGCCCGGTTACCGCATGAGTCTTTACCGCTAGGTCAATGGCTGGCGGTAAGTTCGAAGACTCAAAGTGGACGCGCGGCAATTTTGATTTTGCCGCACGTCCATTTTTGGCAAAAATTTTAAAAAGGCCTTTTTTTACAGGCACGCTGAAAAATGGATCCGCGAGTGCCAGTGGCATTCTGTGGTTCACTGCCACCTGGGGTGGATCGCTGCTGCGCGCGCACCCCCCCCCCCGGGCGTGACACGGCACCCCCCCGACCCCACCTGTCTACCAGCTCTGTCCACCCGGCACCTCGTGCGACTCTACGCTGCTGTAAAAAAAAGAAAATCGCCTCGTCGGCCCTTCCCTCACTGTGTCCCGCCCTCTGATGTAACGTCCTGTTTCCTCGAGGGCGGGATAGAGTGAGGGAAGGGCCGACGAGGCGATTTTCTTCTCTTACAGCAGCGCAGACATGAGGCGCC
The DNA here is from genome assembly GCF_901765095.1 of Microcaecilia unicolor. NCBI lineage: Eukaryota > Metazoa > Chordata > Amphibia > Gymnophiona > Siphonopidae > Microcaecilia > Microcaecilia unicolor. The sequence goes on along the minus strand of NC_044043.1, from coordinate 87,112,357 downwards.
GCACCACACAGCTGCCGGGTGGATGGAGCTGGTAGGGACTCGCTAGCAGAGCCCCCCCCCACCCGTTGACACCCGGGGCGGACTGCCCCCACCGCCCCGCCCTTGCTACGCCACTGGCGAGTGCCCCAAACCCACGCCTATACTACCGCAGGCCATTTTTCAGCGCACCTTAGTAAAAAAAAAACCCAAGCCTTCTCTCCTTCCTCCTCCCCTCCTCCCAAACAAATATATCTTTTCAGTTCACCTAAACTGGTGCTCAGTTAGGGACCATTAACGGCATTAAACTGGACTAGGAAATGAGAACAAAGGAAAAATTTACGGGTGAGCAGACACCATCGGTTCTGTAAAACAGTTTATTGTGCTCCTAAAACAAAATGTCAATTTTTCCATCCAAATGAACAGTCACTAATTAGTTTATCAGAACTGGTTGGCCAACTGTGCTCATACAATTTTTATAATATAAACAATAAAACAGTAACTAGCAAAGAACAGATGACGAAAGCATGAGCAGTTGTCCTGGTCAGTGTATGATTATATAGGTCCAGAGTTAGCTCTCTTTTTAAAAAAAAATTTAAGAAGCAGAACTCACTAAACATATCATTTTGATCTGTTATGTGGCATTAAAAAATTTACAATTTGGATTAGCCAGGTTCCCAGGATGAACTATCAAAGCTGAGGTCGTTACTTTTTAAAAGTACTTAAGTAAAAAGTAAAAGTACTGGCTTCAAAAGTAGTGAAGTAAAAGTATACAGTCTTATCCCCCCCCCCCCCCCCCAAAAAAAATACTCAAGTAAAAATACAGCTCTTCAAACTACTTTTTTACTACAAAGTAAAAAGTATTTTTAACAAGTTGGACCACAGAATCTACGCCTATGTTTACTAAGCAGTGCTACGGGTGCGTTAGCGTTTTTAGCGTGCATAAATGGTGTACACGCGTTAAACGCTAACGCACCCATAGAAATGTATAGGCGCGTTAGCGTTTCACGCGCCTTAAATTTACAGACGCGTTAAAAACATTAACGTCCCTTAGTAAACATACATCCTAGTATGTTTACAAGCAAACTTCCAGGGGGGGGGGGTCACACAAGATCCTTTCTAGAAAAATAAAAACAACACCCTGAGAGCACTGCAGTGGGCAGAAGAACATTAAAGGGTCCTTTTACCAAGTCGCGCTGGTGTTTTTAGCTTGCGCTAGAAATCAGCTGGCGGTAAATGCTGAGACACCCATAGGAATATAATGGGAGCCTCAGGGCTCCTTTTACTAAGTGGGAAGGAGGATTTTCAGGAGTCCTTTTACTATGCCGAGAAAGCGCCTACACACGCCCAACATGCGCCAAAATGGAGTTACCGCGTGGCTCTTGCAGTCATTTCATTTTTGGCATGTGCCAAGTGGCATCTGACACGCATAGATCATTACCGCCCAGTTACCATGTGAGATTTTACCACTAGGTCAATGGCTGGCGGTAAGGTCTCAGACTCAAAATGGATGCACGGCAATTTCCATTTTGCCGCACGTTCACGTTCGTCAAAAATTTTAAAAAGGCATTTTTTTACAGGTGCGCTGAAAAATGATTCTGCATGCACCCAAAATAGGCATCGACACTACTGCAGGCCATTTTTCAGCACGCCTTTGTAAAAGGGCCCCTCAGGGAGGTCACTAAGGCAACAAAGGCTTGGGATTGCCAGCCTGGTGGGTGGATTGGCTCAGGAAGTGATAAAAGGGATTGTCTGGGAAATGGAGGCCTTCAGTTGCCCACCCCTGCCCAGACCAGGGGCGTAGCCAACTTTGGCAGGAGGGGGGTCCAGGGCCCGAGGTGAGGGGGCACATTTTAGCCCCCCCTGGCGCCGCTGATGCCCCCAACATTGCCGACCCCCGCCATTGCCTATCCCCCCCCCGCCGCCACCACCAACAACTTTGACCCCCCCCCACCCTGCCGACGACCCTCTCAACCCCCCTCCCGTCGCCAACCCTCCCCTGCCGTCGCCTACCTTTGCTGGCGGGGGACTCCAACCCCCACCAGCCGAGTTCCTCTTCTTTCCGCACAAGGCTTCGTTCAGTTTCTGAGTCTGAAGTCCTGCACATTGTACGTGCAGGGCGTCAGACTCAGAAACTGAACAAAGCCTTGCGCAGGAAGAAGAGGGCCTCGGCTGGCGGGGGTTGGGGTCCCCCGCCAGCAAAGGTAGACGGCGGGTTGAAGGCAGGAGGGGGAGGTCGAGAGGGTTGTCGGCAGGGGGTCCAGGGCCAAATCTACGGAGGACCAGGCCCCTGTGGCCCCACGTAGCTACGCCCCTGACCCAGACCCAAGCACTGAGGGCGAAGTGCTGGACACTAAACAGGGAGTTCCCAACTTGGGAACGAAAAGGAGTGCTGGGGGGGGGGGAGACAACCCTGCTAGGAGAAGTGGGAGCCTCACTTTTGGCAGGGCATTCAAAGGGTGTTGAAAGGGAAATCCTGAACCGGGGTGGGACAGAAATAAACGAGAAAGATGCTGCTGACTGTTGCACTACTTTGGAGATAGGAAGACATTTGGAACTGTTATATGCCCGAACTGCATTTTGCATTTTGAACTGTTTTCTAGTTATTGTTAAGTAAAGCCAGTTTGAAGTTTAATCCAGTGACTGCTGGTTGTTTTTGCATGAGAGCGGACTTGAGATTATCCAGACGAAGATAACCCCACAGCCCGTCGAGATTTTAGCCCGGCCCCAGCCTGCACCCCACTAAACATCTAAATTCTGTTTGTATATCCTGGTCCCGGGGTCCTGACCCGAGGAGCTTAGCAGGTGCCTGTGAACAGACTGAGTGGGATCAACCAAGAGAGAACAAAAGTGGAGCCAGAAAGAACTTTATTCCCAGGGTCAACAATATCTACAAGATGACCTGACACAGCTTTCTTTGGGCACACACATCGCCTGCTTCAGGGGTCAAACAGACTCTATAATAGCAAAATAAATATAACAACATAAATAATTGCATTCAAAAATTGTATAAAATCATAGAAAATTAAAAAATAAAAACCATATATGATAGAACAAAATGCATAAAAACAATTGAATAAATGAATCAACAGTTTCACAAGGACATTAAAATAAGGAATAATAAATAAATAGTAAAACACCAACCATTTCACATTAACGCCTATGTTTACTAAGCGGCGCTATGGGTGCATTAGCGTTTTTAATGCACATAAATGGTTTATGAGCGTTAAACCCTCAAGCGAGCCTTCTCCGGAGTAGCCCCCACACTCTGGAATGCATTGCCTGAAAGGCTCCGCTTAACACAAGACTACCTCTACTTCAGGAAGCAGGTGAAAGCTTGGCTCTTCAACCAGGCCTTTAATGGAAGAAGTAACTAACTTGTTAGTCTCACTCACACACACAAGGAGTGACTCGGGCTGCACATACTGCAGCGGGACATGTTTATCCACTCCTCCATGTGCAACTTTCTTCAAATCAGTCACCTTACTTTCTAATTCTTCCTACTTTCTTACCCATCTATATGTTACAACTTTGCCTTACCCTTCACTACCAATTAAAATGTTCTATTATGTATTGTGTTGACATTGCAAGTAGTATACCATGCCATACTTTGTATTGTTTTCAAATATTTTTACTGCTGTAATTGCCTATTGCTCATGTTTGATCTATTCTTACTGTACACCGCCTTGAGTGAACGCCTTCAAAAAGGCGGTAAATAAATCCTAATAAATAAACGCTAACGCGCCCATAAAAATGTATACTCCTTCTTCTCAATTATAACCTAAATTTTACAAAAGTATATATTCAACCGTTACTAATACATCAAAACCATACCTTTATTAATATTCAACCTAAAACATCACATTGGAAATGGAGATTCAATTTTACCCCTCGAAGTGGGTTAATTATCAACTATAACAGATGTCCATAATTACAAAGTTTATCTCCTTAAACTTTGCTTAAAGTGAATGTAGTCTTTTACTTATCTTGTTTGCATTCCCAAAGTTCAACTCAGTATGACGATGTATGTCATCAGTGAGGGCTGTCCGGTTTTTGAGCCTAGCGCTTAAATGTGGCTGGATCTCCTGAAGAAGTATTTATGAAACACGGCCTGTGTTGAGATCCGTGAATTGAGTGGATAATGTGAGATTACAACACCGTTGTGAGTGGTATCCAACAGAAGGATTATTTTGGAGTACAGCAGATTGCGTGTGAAGAGACTATACTCCTTTAAGGAGACAGATACTGTTGGGATTGACGACAGTTTTTTATCAACAAACAGAAGATTTGACATCGATTTATGGATGAACTTTACAGTACCGTTTTGGGAATGCAAACAAGATAAGTAAAAGACTACATTCACTTTAAGCAAAGTTTAAGGAGATAAACTTTGTAATTATGGACATCTGTTATAGTTGATAATTAACCCACTTCGAGGGGTAAAATTGAATCTCCATTTCCAATGTGATGTTTTAGGTTGAATATTAATAAAGGTATGGTTTTGATGTATTAGTAACGGTTGAATATATACTTTTGTAAAATTTAGGTTATAATTGAGAAGAATTAATTGTATTAACCGATAAATAGAGTGCTGTGACCAGAAGTGTTAGTTAATATCATAAAAATGTATAGGCGCGTTAGCGTTTAATGCGCCTTAAATTTACAGGCGCGTTAAAAACACTAAAGCACCTTAGTAAACATACCCCTAAATGAATATATACATGTAAACCTTCGATGATCAAAGTGAATGAAAGTTTAAAATGCAACAAAAAGATTCAAACACTGTAATTCAAAAAACACATAAAAATACTTCAAGAATAGATTGAACCATGAAAACTTTCCAACTGTGAATAAGTGCAAAAAGCAAATAAATTAATACAAACATAAAGTAACTATTGATGCAGTGGGACGTTGGGAATAAAGTTCTTTCTGGTTCCACCAGTGGAATGTGTGCTCCACTTTTGTTCTCTCTTCATTGATTTCACCCGTGGAGTATTTTCTCCTTCTTTGGTTCCCTAGCTCAGCGAGTGGGAGCACAGTCACAAAATCATTCGGAAAGACTAGGCAGTTGCCTAGGCCTGCATCTTCTGGGGGGGGGGGGAGGTAGAAAGAGCAGCTACTATCAAAGGAAAACAGTATGTCTTGACAGGTCTTTAAGTTTTTGTGGCTATTAACACAAACTTTAACCTGCATTTTTATAGGATTTTTGTGTAGCTTTTCTGTGTCAGCCCCGAGCCTGAAGCAAACTGCCGTTTATGGTTGTGAAGTCATTTGGCATTAAAGGTTCACAAAACAAAACCAGGGAAGCAGGAGTCCAGACATTCTGGTGTTGTTGTAAAGCAGGGTTCAAAAAAGGAAAGTGCTGGGCACCATCAATTTACAACAGTGGGTTTCACACCCATAAGTACATAAGTAATGCCATACTGGGAAAAGACCAAGGGTCCATCGAGCCCAGCATCCTGTCCACGACAGCGGCCAATCCAGGCCAAGGGCACCTGGCGAGCTTCCCAAATGTACAAACATTCTATACATGTTATTCCTGGAATTGTGGATTTTTCCCAAGTCCATTTAGTAGCGGTTTATGACTTGTCCTTTAGGAAACCGTCCAACCCCTTTTTAAATTCTGCTAAGCTAACCGCCTTCACAACTTTCTCCGGCAACGAATTCCAGAGTTTAATTACACGTTGGGTGAAGAAAAATTTTCTCCGATTTGTTTTAAATTTACTACACTGTAGTTTCATCGCATGCCCCCCAGTCCTAAGGATATGCTAAGCCAGTCTGGTTTTCAGGATATCCACAACGATTATACACCATCGTGAGAAAAAAAAAGATCAACTGATCTATGGGGCCTGCATACTTTAATGGGGAAAAAAAGCAAAAGCCTCTCCTCCTGCCCCCACCCCTCTCCAAAAAAAAAAATAAACCTCTCTTCCCTGTACATAATGACCCCAATACCACATCTCATTTCATGAAAAGCAGCCCAGCAAAAAAAGTAAAGCAACTCTGTCTTAAGTTCTCTAGAGGCCAGGGGTCGCTCGATGTGTTTATTCCACCAGGCATTTTGCCAGGGAGTTTGTAGATTTCTACAGCACATTACTCTGTCTTTATTACTTTCAGTAACGAGTTTGCTTGGGGGGGGGGGGGAGTGCCACAAAGATTCAAAATAGACTTGTTTTCTTGAAACTCAGAAAGCCCTGCAGTAGCAAACTTTTTTCTGTAAAATAAAGAGCTGAAAAGCTTGGGGGGGGGGGGGGGGTGGCTGGGTCAGAATTCCTTCCATTGAGAAAGCAGATACCATGGAAGGTCTCTGGTACACTGCCTGGCTGGTGAGTGATACATGGTCCCTCCCTCCACCAGGGAGAACAACAGGTCTGATAAACAACTGATATATAGAGACTCTCTCTCTTTCTCTCCTCTCTCTCTCTCTCTCTCTCTTTCTCTCTCTTTCTCTCCCTTTCCCTCTCTCTCTCTCTCTCTTTCCCTCTCTCTCTCTTTCCCTCTCTCTCTCTTTCCCTCTCTCTCTCTTTCCCTCTCTCTCTCTCTCTATTTCTCTCTCACTCTCTCTCTCTCTTTCTCTTTCTCTCTCTCTCTCTCTCTTTCTCTCCCTGAACAATTCTGCTAATTCAGTCGCTTCTTGGGTCAGTTATCATGTGTCCACATCAGTGGCGTAGCCACAGGTGGGCTTGGGTGGGCCAGGGCCCACCCATTTATGGCTCAGGCCCACCCAACAGTAGCACATGTTTAGTGGTAACTGGTGGGAATCCCAAGCTCCGCCAGCTGAAGATTTTCCCCTAATGGTAACGAAAATGCTACTCTCCACAACACCTGCACATGCTCAGTTTTCAGTGCATGCCTGCTGCCAAGGTGGAAAGAAGCGTTTTCCCACCAGCTGAGATAATTTTTTTTTTTTTTTGGGGGGGGGGGGGGGAACACTTGGTGCCCACCCAATTTTTGCCTAGGCCCACCCAAAATTTGTTGTCTGGCTACGCCCCTCCACATATAGTTTTTCTCTCTAGAGGGTAATAAGCAAATGGGCTAGCTGACAGTGTATATAAGTGAAAACATTCAAGCATTACTATGACAGTCTGACAGGGTGGGAGGAGGGGGGTGGGTAGGAAGTATGCATGGGGACATCAAAGCATATCATTGATATTCTAACAGGATGGGTGTGGATAGGTGAGGGGTGGGGTGATCAACAGAGAAATACAGCTTTATGGTTTATAATGGGCTAGGAACCCCAGATCCTTGTTAAGTCCTTATATACACTGTCAGCTAGCACATTTGCTTATTTCCGATCTGACGAAGAAGGGCAACCTTCGAAAGCTAATCAAGAAATGTATTAAGTTATGTCCAATAAAAAAGAGTGGACTAACACGGCTACCACACTCCTCTCTCTAGAGGGAAAATTACAGGACACACACAAAGTATGTGATTGATCATGTCACCCTCCTCCCCTCTCCTAAAGTATGAGAATTCCTTTAAGGTCCTCTAGAGTGGTTTGGGAAGCGTTATAAGGATCACATGCCCTTACTAGCCAATGACATCATAGCTTTATCCATACACCCTCAACAGTACATTATAATATTACATCTAGAGGAAATAAATACAGGCTGAAACGTAGGGTGACCGCTTAAGCTGGTGCTGCACAAAAAAATGTTCTGCTCCCATGTAGCGAACAAACAAACATTTTAAGAGACACTTTTTAAAAAAAAGTTTAGTTTGTTTGTTTAGGAGCCCTTTTACTAAGCCGCGTAAGCCTCTATGCGCGCCAAAATGGAGTTACCGCCTGGCTACTGAATGGCTCTTGCGGTAATTTCATTTTTGGCGTGTGTCCAAAAAAAAAAAATTTTTTATTTGCTAGCACGCATTTGTTGGCGCGCTGTAAAGGGGTCAGCTTCCTCCACTCTGCGTTGGGGCCGGCAGCCCTGTTAGGTTCACAGGTTTCCAGCAAAGAACCAGACTGCCATACGGACTTAAGACCAAAGCGCTTTATTCTCAATTCAGTTCCACTCGCAAAATTGAAATGCAGTTCACAAACAGGGTTCAGGCTGGGTTCCAAACTCCAGACAACATTCAGTTCCTTAACAGTTCAGGCCCACTTCCTTTGCACTACCTTCCCCTCTCCCTCAGAAGGGCTCAGTCCAAGTTCAGCCTGCTCTTCTATACATCCCAATAATTCAACCCTTCAAAGGAAACCACTACTTAATGCCCCTGTCCTCTTCACAGCACCCAGGAGGACCCTGTACCAAACAGCGATGGCAGCTTTCCTCCTACTTCACAGCACCACACCCCTGTGGCCTCTCACACTGCCTTCATGTGCTGGACAGGGCTACCTTTACATTCTCACACTCCATGGCAGCTTACTCTCCCCCCCCCCCCCCCCCCCCAGGGAAGTTCCAATGGCAGACCCTTTCCGCCCTCCACGTACTCCATGGCAGCTTCTCCCTCAATCAGTTTCCTCTCCCTCCTGGTGGCTGGGAGCCACCCGGAAATCTCTCCCCCCTCTCACAGCTGGAGGGAATTATATACCGGCGATGCAGCTAAGGGACTGAGCTTCACCTCCCTCTAGTGGGGAAGGGAGTAACTGGCTCCCCTAGCACTGAGCCACTGCTCCCCCTGCTGGGGTTGGAAATCCGTTCCACCCTTTTGGGGCTATCCTCCTGTCTCCTGCTTACAAGGGCTTCTGGGAACCGTAGTTTAGGGATTAGCTGCTTCTCTGTGGGGCCCCGAGCGCTAGCTTTGTCACAGCGCGTAGATCATTATCGCCCGGTTACCGCATGAGACTTTACCGCTAGGTCAATGGCTGGCGGTAAGGTCTCAGAGCCAAAATGGACACGTGCCAATTTTGATTTTGCCGCACGCCCATTTTCGGCAAAAAATTTTTAAAAAGGCATTTTTGGCAGGTGAGCTGAAAAATGGATCTGCGTGCAACCAAACCACGCGCCTACACTACCGCAGGCCATTTTTCAGCGCACCTTAGTAAAAGGACCCCTTATTTATTTATTTATTGGGATTTATTAACTGACTTTATGAAGAGATTCATCCAAGGCAGTGCACAGCAGTTTAACATAAAACTTACAATGTTGTTAACACTACTACTACTACTACTACTTAACATTTCTAGAGCGCTACTAGGGTTACGCAGCGCTGTACAATTTAACAAAGAGAGACAGTCCCTGCTCAAAGAGCTTACAATCTAAAGGACAAGTGAACAGTCGGTCCGATCGGGGCAGTCAAATTGGGGCAGTCTGGATTTACTGAACGGTAAGAGTTAGGTGCCGAACGCAGCATTGAAGAGGTGGGCTTTAAGCAAAGACTTGAAGATGGGCAGGGAGGGGGCTTGGCGTAAGGGTTCAGGAAGGTTGTTCCAAGCATAGGGTGAGGCGAGGCAGAATGAGCGGAGCCTGGAGTTGGCGGTGGTGGAGAAGGGTACTGAGAGGAGGGATTTATCCTGTGAACGGAGGTTACGGGCGGGAACGTAAGGGGAGATGAGGGTAGAGAGGTAGTGAGGGGCAGCAGACTGAGTGCATTTGTAGGTAAGAAGGAGAAGCTTGAATTGAATGCGGTATCTGATCGGAAGCCAGTGAAGTGACCTGAGGAGAGGGGTGATATGAGTATATCGGTTCTGGCGGAATATGAGACGTGCAGCAGAGTTCTGAACAGACTGAAGGGGGGATAGATGGCTAAGTGGGAGGCCGGTGAGGAGTAAGTTGCAGTAGTCCAGGCGAGAGGTAATGAGAGCGTGGACGAGAGTTCGGGTGGTGTGTTCAGAGAGGAAAGGGCGAATTTTGCTGATGTTAAAGAGGAAGAAGCGACAGGTCTTGGCTATCTGCTGGATATGCGCAGAGAAGGAAAGAGAGGAGTCAAAGATGACTCCGAGGTTGCGGGCAGATGAGATGGGGAGGATGAGGGTGTTATCAACTGAGATAGAAAGTGGAGGAAGAGGAGAAGTGGGTTTTGGTGGAAAGACGATAAGCTCGGTCTTGGATATGTTCAGTTTCAGGTGGCGGTTGGACATCCAGGCAGCAATGTCGGATAAGCAGGCCGATACCTTTGCCTGGGTCTCCGCGGTGATGTCTGGTGTGGAGAGATACAGTTGGGTGTCATCAGCATAGAGATGATACTGGAAACCATGAGATGAGATCAGGGAGCCCAGGGAAGAGGTGTAGATTGAGAAGAGAAGGGGTCCAAGGACCGATCCCTGGGGAACACCAACAGATAAGGGGATGGGGGTGGAGGAAGATCCATGAGAGTGAACTTTGAAGGTGCGGTGGGAGAGATAGGAGGAGAACCAGGAGAGGACAGAGCCCTGGAACCCAAATGAGGACAGTGTGGCAAGAAGTAAGTCATGATTGACAGTGTCAAAAGCAGCGGATAGATCCAGGAGGATGAGGATGGAGTAGTGGCCTCTGGATTTGGCAAGGAACAGGTCATTACAGACTTTAGAAAGTGCTGTTTCTGTCGAGTGAAGAGGGCGAAAACCGGATTGAAGCGGATCAAGGATGGCATGAGAGGAGAGAAAATCAAGGCAGCGGCTGTGGACTGCGCGCTCAAGTGTCTTGGAGAGGAAGGGTAGGAGGGAGATGGGGCGGTAGTTGGAGGGACAGGTAGGGTCTAGTGATGGTTTTTTGAGGAGTGGCGTGACTACAGCATGCTTGAAGGTGTCGGGGACAGTTGCAGTGGAGAGAGAGAGGTTGAGGATATGACAGATGGAGGGGGTGATAGTAGGAGAGATGGTGTTAAGTAAGTTGGTGGGGATGGGATCAGAGGAACAAGTGGTGCATTTTGAGGAGGAAAGAAGGCGGGCGGTTTCCTCCTCGGAGATATCAGGAAAGGAGGAGAAAGAGGTCTGGGTTGGTTGGTTGAGGGAGAGGGTTGAAGGGTGAAGAGGAGGAGGTGGCTTGGTAGTGAACTCAAGGTTGATCTTTTGCACCTTGTCGCGGAAGTAGTCAGCCAGTGATTGAGGAGAGAGTGACGGGGGGGTGGGAGCGGAGGGCACTTTGAGGAGGGAGTTAAGGGTGGCGAAGAGACGACGAGGGTTAGAGCTGAGAGAATTAGTCAATTGGGTGTAATAGTCCTGTTTGGCAAGGAATAGTGAGGACTGGAAGGAGGATAGCATGAATTTGTAGTGAAGGAAATCTGAATGGGTGCGAGATTTCCTCCAGAGGCGTTCAGCAGATCGGGCGCAGGAGCGAAGGTAACGGATGCAAGGGGTCAGCCAGGGCTGGGGATTAGTACGCCTTGTGGGACGGGAGGTGGATGGTGCAAGGGTGTCCAGAGCAGAGGAGAGAGTGGCATTGTAAGCGGAGACAGCCTCGTCAACAGACTCGGAGGACATGATGGAGGGGAGGAGATTAGAAATACTAGATGATAAGGTGGGAGGGTCAATAATCTGGAGATTCCTGGAAGTAGTGGTTAATGTTGGGCGGGGCTGAGGGGGAGGGTGAAGAAGTGTGAAGGTGATCAGGTGATGATCAGAGACAGGAAGAGCTGAGGTGTGGAAATTGGAGGGTGAGCCGGAAGAGGAGAGGACGAGGTCAAGGCAATGGCCATCACGGTGAGTAGGGGTGGTGGAACAAAGCTGGAGGTTGAAGGATGATGTTAGAGTGAGGAACTGAGAAGCGTGAGAGTTGGACAGGTCATCAACGTGTATGTTGAAGTCTCCGAGAATGAGGGATGGAGATGAGGGTTCAAGAAAAACAGAAAGCCAGGCATCGAAGTCGGTGAGGAAGGAAGGGAGGGATTTATCAGGGGGGCGGTAAATGACTGCCACTCTGAGTGGCAACGGGTAGAATAGACGGATGGAGTGGACTTCAAAGGATGAGAAGCAGTGAGACTGTGGTAGGAGGAGGGGTTGGAAGCTACAGGAGGGCGAGAGTAGTAACCCGACGCCTCCTCCACGGCCAACTAGGCGGGGAGTATGGGAGAAGAGATAGCCTCCATGGCATAGAGCCGCAACTGAGGCAGAGTCGTCAGGGGAGAGCCAGGTTTCAGTTAGGGCAAGCAGGTGAAGGGAATGAGAGATGAAGAGATCGTGGGTGAAGGGAAGTTTGTTGCAGACCGAGTGGGCATTCCACAGTGCACATGAGAAGGGGAGGGAAGAGGGGGGGAGGAGGGGAATAGATATGAGATTGGAGACATCCCGGAAACGTTTGCATGGATAGGACGAAGACAGGTGTGGGGGACCTGGATTGGGATTGATGTCTCCTGCGGATAGCAGGAGGAGGAGCAAGAGAGTGCGGAGGAGGGTGGGGGAGGTAGGGCGACGAAGGCGACGAAGACGGGATGCGCTTAGGAGGAATGGGGATGGGTTAATGGCAGGAAGGAAGTGTTGAAGGTTGAGAGCTAGGAAGGAGGAGGGGGACAGGAGAGATGGTGAGGTGGTGAGGGACGGGGGTGAGTAGGGTATTGCAGTAGTGAGCAAGATGGGAGAGGACATGGGTGGGCAGTGAGTTCCAGTGGTAGACAGCGGTAGGGGGAGGGGAAAAAGATTAGGAAGGGACAGGGCAAGGAAGAGAATGTGTAAAGGGGCCATAAGTAGTAACTGAGGTGTTACGGGTATATATGTAGTGACTGAGGTGTTAAGCGATAGATAGAACGGCAGAGCTGGATTAGAGGCTTAAAACTGGAATGGTAGGCAGCAGGCAGGTAGGCACTGCCCAGTAAGAACAAGTCACACCCACTATGTTTGAAAAATGTGGGAGGAAAGGAGGTGAAGAGCCTGAACACAGAGACAGAGCAGTTATCTGCAGGCAGATTAGGTTGCTTGGGAGGGTATATAAGAACTATCACCCTAGGGGTGGGTGGGTAGAGGGGTGGGTGGGAGGGATCTAAGTCTAAAATGTACAGACAGAGCTGCAGCACAGCCAGTTAATCTGTAAAAAAGATGGATTTCTCAAGAAAAACTGGTATAGAAGGCTGCCCCTCTAACAGAGAATCAGGTCACACCCACTAAGTTTGAATTTGTGGGGGAGATTCAGAGACAGAGCTGCTAAGTCTAAAATGTACAGACAGAGCTGCAGCATAATAATAGTGAAATTGGTAGTTCACAAGCAGCACTGGACACTACGCTCGCAAGTATGGATCCAATGTATTAAAACCCTGCCAAACACAGCAGCGTTTCCTATGCTCTACCCTCTAACATCTTTGCAAGGGAACGATGGCAGAATCTGGAGGGTGTCTCCTCATTGGCCATGCCCATCACGATCAGACTGATCCCCTTCTCCCAAGGCAGGCACATTCCCTCTTAACAAAGATCCTAGTCAGAGACCCTAACGTTATAAGCTTAGAAAAAAAATGGGCTTATTATTTGAAGAAGTTGGAGCAGATGATCTTAACATCTATTTCACATAACGGCAGCCCACGGCAACCTGTAGGAAAAGGATTTTAGAAAGATTTTATGAAATACTACAGTAAAAAAAAAAAAGAAAGGAAAAAAAGACCTTATGTCTGAACAGAGTTTTTTTCCCCTCCAAATCCCAAATTTATGATTCTTTAATAAATGTGACAGCTGTTCCGAAATGATGATTCCTTGCAGTGTATCAGTACATTGGATTTATAGAGCTAAAAGCATGTTTAAGGAAATTAATATCAAATGGTAGAAGTCCAATTGATATCTCAGTTTCTCTGTCTCCTTCTGAAAATAAATTTATAGGTACGATGGGCCTTTTTAGAATTCATCTTGCTACAGCAAACTGTTCTGCTACAAGGACATTTTATCATAAGAAGCTTGGTCTGTGCTTATTCTTGCCAAGCCTGAAACCAAAACTTACGAGCCACATCTGCAAAGCAGGTGACCTTCAATGGCGATATTTTCATTTGATAGTCCCTGCAGCTCCTTGTGACTCTGGACAAGTCACTTAACCCTCCATTGCCCTTGGTACAAAATAAGTACCTGAATATATGTAAACCGCTTTGAATGTAGCTGCAAAAACCTCAGAAAGGCGATATATCAAGTCCCATTTCCCTTTCCCTATTTGAGATTCTAAATTCTACATGGAACGTTGCTACTATTTGAGATTCTGGAATGTTGCTACTATTTGAAGGTTCTACATGGAATGTTGCTATTCCACTAGCAACATTCCATGTAGAAGCCTGCCCTTGCAGATCAGCAATGCAGCCGCGCAGGCTTCTGTTCTGTGAGTCTGACGTCCTGCACATACGTGCAGGACGTCAGACTCACAGAAACAGAAGCCTGAGCGGCCGCATCGCTGATCTGCAAGGGCAGGCTTCTACATGGAATGTTGCTAGTGGAGTAGCCTAGTGGTTAGTGCAGTGGACTTTGATCCTGGGGAATTGGGTTCAATTCCCACTACAGCTCCTTGTGACTCTGGGCAAGTCATTTAACCTTCCATTACCGCAGGTACAAAATAAGTACCTGTATATATGTAAACCGCTTTGAATGCAGTTGCAAAAACCTCAGAAAGGCAGTATATCAAGTCCCAGTTCCCTTTATCTGATTCAGTGCTGAACATAAGGAAGATTTTATAATTAAATCAATAGTCAGTCTGCACTTCAGAGTCACCAGACAGCTGAAACAGCCAAGGCTCTCTCTCTCTCTGTCTGCACAAAACCTCTTTCCTGTAACTTCATACAGCTAAAAACAAAAATGTAAAAAAAAAACCAATAATAAACTTCTAAACGCAAGTGGCAAAGGGTCATATAAAAATAAGCTGGCAAAGCAGATGACTCAAAAAGGAAAGAGGCAGAGATGAACGGAAAGGTGTGGGGGGGTCATGAAGCCAAAAACTAACAATCACTTCCCTTCCAGAAAAATCCCCATATTTCTACTGAGGTTCACTTTTCTTTCACAGGTCACTTCAATGGGTTAGTTCACAGCAAAAAATGTTTCACCCTCCCTGACAATGATTTAGCTTTGAAATGCAAACATAAATAACACAGAACAAACCGTGGGAATTTTCCAACTGAACACTGAAAGCCAACAGTCGCTCAAAAGCACATGGTTTGGAACAAGGTATCTTTAAAAGATATCACCAAAACAGGGAAGGTAGGGAATCCCAATAGCCAGTGTATATCATGAACCATTGTTTTTACTTTGGTTTCGGGCTCAAGTCCTCCTGAAAGCTGACAGGCCCTAAGCTTCAGATCAGTACCAAGCCACATGATCAGTTGAGAAACCTAAGTGGCAAGCAGGGCCGTGTCTCTGGCACCCCCCTGGATACTATCAGTTGGCGCACGCGCCCCCCCAGACCTTTAAATTTACCTCGCTCTGCCTCCGACGTCTGCGCAGCGTCAGTGAAAGCGCTGCCTGTCTGACGACTCTCCACCAGCCTTCCCTTCGCTCGTTCGTTCCCTCTGTGTCCCACCCTCAAGGAAATGACGTCAGAAGAAGGCGGAACATTGAGCGAAGGGAAGACTAGTAGAGACGTCGGGAGCGCCGCCTCCTTCACTGATGCTGCGCCTTCGCTGCCGGACGGAGGTAAATTTAAAAGGGATCTTGTTGGGGGGGAGAAGAGGACGGGCAGTTGGGACATGGGAGCGAGAGGGCAGGGGAAAGAGGAGCGTGGATGGGAGGGCAGTGATCATTTTCACAGGGGGAGGGGGCGCACGCGCCAACTGTTCGTCTATGGGGGGGGGGGCGCCAACTGATCTTCTGCAGGGGGGCGCCACAGACCCTTGGCACGGCCCTGGAGGAGAACTGTTTTTAGACAAAGGTATTCGCAATCCAGATCTCCCTAGAAGTAGGAAATACAATCACTCTTACACCTTTATGGTGGCAACAAATTATTCATAGGTAATACGACAATAAACACACTTATTGGCTGCAATAATATCGTGGTTAGCACTTATTGGATATATGATAATAAGTTGGCTAGTACTCAGAAAGACTAATAATAATTTTACCTAGAAATGCTAATAATAATATTGGTTCTTCTAGGAATACGGGGAGGGGCATAATCGAACGGGGCGCCCAAGTTTTCCTGAGGGCGTCCTCGCAGGACGTGCCCGCAAAGGGGCGGGGAAACCCGTATTATCGAAACAAGATCCCTGCTGGTGAAATCCACACAAATTCTATCCACAGAAGCAGGATGCAGTACAGACGACTCCCAAAAGAAAGGACTGGGTTTTTCTTTGTTTTTTTTCTTTTTTAAAGAAGTCACTCCATTCCATCTAGGTTCCCTTTGGACTTTTCTTTTGAGAGGTGCAGCAGATTTAACCATATTCCGGTCAATATTCAGCCTGTGAGGATCAGTGGCAGGGGCGTAGCCAGACATCTAATTCTGAGTGGGCCTGGGTCCAAAAGAACCCTGCCTCGCCTCCATCCCACAGACAATTCAATCTCTCCTTCTCTCGCCCACCACATGCCATGTGTCTCAACCCCCCCCCCCTCCCCCCACCATGTACCTTTTAAATAGCAGATCTAGCTTGTCCGTTTTTTCAGTTGTAGCTCAAGGCACGTTACATTTAGGTACTGGATCTGAATAGGACTGGTGCCCACATAAAAGTTCTGAAGGCAGAACATTTTTATACAGAAAGGCACAATCAGGTGGCACGTCTCACCCACTGGAAACTTTTACAAATACTAGCATTGGAATCACAACCTTAAGAGACTTACAGGAATTGAAGAGATTGTGATCATCTGGGAAAAAAAAACACGAGAACAGCATTGATATAAGAGAGATGTCAGTGCCAAGGGATTATTCTGTGATTCTTGCGGAGAAAGAAAGGATTCTCACGGAGGAGACCAAGGAAATTTGGCAGACATACAGAAATATTTCCTATCGTATCAGGTACCACAGCCTAGATTAAAAGCAATTTCTAAGTAAACCGTGATTAGTTGCCTGTATATATGACATCTTATGAACTCCACAGGGCAGCTCTCTTTGGCACAATGCAAGCACTAGAGTGACCGTTAACTGTAAATTTGAGAATCTGGGATCCAACTCCACATCCCTGGCTTAGGAGTGAGGTTTTTCATTATCATAGTATGCGCAAAACTAACCCGTTTGGAGGCATTGCCCCCATCATCCGAATGAAACGTTTGATTTTTTTTTTATTCCTACTGCATTTTGTCAAATGCGATTATTGGGACGACTTGCCCTCTAAGCACGTTGCCTCATTTGTTCTTTTTATTCTTTTGAATGTTCCTGTGGGGAACTTCTGACATTTTAGGCTCATTTAAGTTAACGAGAGATGCAGATACAAGCGCTCATTCCAGCCTGGGTTATTTGGGCATCCAGATGGTAAAATGATCAACGTCAGCCAAAAAATGCTGCAAAATTTAGGAAACTCAAGCAAGGAATGTCTCGCACAAATAAACAGATGACATGCTTCGATAGCCTATTAGCTTCTAGAGCAGGGATGGACAACCTCGGTCCTGCAACCCGGTCGGGTTTTCAGAATTTCCTCGATGAAAATGCATGAGATCTGTCTGCATACAAATAGATCTCATGCATATTCACTGGGGAAAGAAGAACTTAAGAATAGCCATACTGGTTCAGACCAATGGTCCATCTGGCCAGTATCCTGCTTCCAACAGTAGCCAATTCAGGTTACAAGTACCTGACAGCAGGGCCTGTCCTAGGGTCTCTGGCGCCCCCCTTCAGACTATGAGTTGGCGCCCGCGCCCCCCCCCCCCCCCCCCCGCATCTCCTTTCTCTCTTCTCTCACCCTGCCGCTGTCCAGCGATTCTCCTTCGCCCGAATCGCCCCCATCCCCCGCCGCCCTTGGTGCTTTAAATCTTTAATTTACCTCCATTCCAGCAGCCGCGTCATTTGAAAGCCTTGCCCCGTCTCTAGCCTTCCCTCCCTTCGTGAGTTCGTTCTGCAGTCCCGCCCTCGAGGAAATGACGTCAGAAGGCGGGACTGCGGAATGAACTCACGAAGGGAGGAAAGGCTAGAGAAGGGGCAGGGCTTTCAAATGATGCGGCTGCTGGAACTGAGGTAAATTAAAGATTTAAAGCACCAAGGGCAGCGCGGTATGGCGCCGCAGCAGCGCCCTTGAAAGCAGACGCCCCCCTGCGGCGCTTACCCCGCTTACCGGGTTTGACCGGCCCTGCCTGACAGAATCCCAAATAGTAGCAAGATTCATGCTACTGATCCCAGGGATAAGCAGTGGCTTTCCCCATTTCAGTCTCAATAGCAAACTATGAACTTTTCCTCCAGGAACTTGTCCAAACCTTTTGTAAACCCAGATACCCTAACTGCCGATGCCGCATCCTCTGGCAATGAGTTCCAGAGCTTAACTATTCGTTGAGTGAAAAAAGATTTCCTCCTATTTGTTTTTAAAGTATTTCCATGTAACTTCCTCGTATCCCCTAGTCTTTGTACTTTACGAAAGAGTAAAAATCGATTTACGTTTTCACGTTCTACACCATTCAGTCTTTTGTAGACCTCTGTCATATCCCCCTCAGCCATCTCTTTTCCAAGCTGAAGAGTCCGAACCTCTTTAGCCTTTACTCATAAGAGGAGTTTATTTATTTATTGCATTTGTATCCCACATTTTCCCACCTTTTTGCGGGCTCAGTGTGGCTTACAATACATTATGAATGATGGAAATACAATTTGTTACAATTCGGTTATGGATTACATTGTGAAGAGTTATACGAGACAAAATCAAAGTATCGTTAAGGAATATATCAATGGAAAAGAATGTTGAAACATTGGAAGGAAACAATGAGGAGCTAAAGGGCAATATGTCATAACAAAAACATATGGTATACATTTTTCTGTGAGTAAAGGTATGAGTGTGGTGAGATTTCGGGGGTTGAGAATTCATAAGTGGATGTATTGATGTATTACTGAACAGTGAGTGTGGACTTTATGTGTTTTGGTTCTTTCCATAAATTTTATCAAAAAGATGGGTCTTCAATAATTTGCGGAAGTTGGTTTGTTCGTAGATCGTTTTCAGGTTCCGCGGCAGTGTGTTCCAGAACTGCGTGCTCATGTAAGAAAAGGTTGACACGTGCAGCACCTTGTATTTCAGGCCCTTGCAGTTAGGGAAGTGGAGGTTGAGGAAAGTTTGGGATGATCTTTTAGCGCTTCTGGGTGGTAAGTCGATTAACTCAGACATGTAGGCTGGGGCTTCGCCGTGAATGATTTTGTGGACTAATGTGCATACTTTAAAAGTTCCATCCTCTTAATCATTTCGGTCGCTCTTCTTCGAACCTTTCATAGTTCTGCTATACATTTTTTAAGATACAGTGACTAGAACTGCACACAATACTCAAGGCGCAATATTAACGAGAGGTTACAGATCACAAACAGCAGATCTGCAATTTCATATTTGAGTTCCTTCAGCACCCTGGGGCAGGGGCGTAGCCAGACTTCGGTGGGAGGGAGGTCCAGAGCCCGAGGTGAGGGGGCATATTTTAGCCCCCCCCCCCCCGGCGCTGAAGACCCCCCCCCAGCCATTATCGACCCACCACACCGCCATGGCCCCCCGCCGCCACCGCCGCCAACTTTGACGACCCCTGCCGACGACCCTCTCGACCCCCCCCCCCCCTCCTGCCACCAACCCTCCCCTGCCGTCGCCTACCTTTGCTGGCCGGGGACCCCAATCCCCGGAGGTCCTCTTCTTCCCGCGAAGGCTTCGTTCTGTACAACGTGCAGGACATCAGAAACAGAACGAAGCCTTCGGGGGAAGAAGAGGACCTCCTCGCCTGGCGGGGATAGGGGTCCCCCGCCAGCAAAGGTAGCCCACGGCGATGGCGGAGGAGGGTTGGCGGCGGGAGGGGGGGCCGAAAGGGTTGTCGGAATGGGGGCTATGCCCTGTCGATTTGGCTCAGTACATCTTCTGGGTTCACTGAGATTTCTTTCAGTTCCTCTGCATCGTCACCCTTGAAAATCATCTCAGGTGCGCTGAAAAATGATCCTGCGCACGGCCAAAACCCCTACCTACAGTACCACAGGCCATTTTTCAGCACACCTTAGTAAAAGGACCCCTAAATAGTTTTTTTAATTCCAGGATAGGAAAAGTGACACATTCTTTTCTGTACACGGTCATGCGCGACTTCCAGCCTCAGAGAAAGCACGGATCTCGCAGGATGTGTCCAGCTGCTTTTTCACTCTTCACCAACAGTTTACAGCGTTACTGTGACCAAAAGAGAGGACTGTACAGATTTCACCTGAGAGGAGAAACAGCAATGGGGCAAACAAGCAACCGGCATTCAAAGAAGAGCAGACTGCTTGAAACCTCTCTTAAGCATGGATGTTTGTTCACACCAAGCTCTACAGTTCACATTTTAAACCATAAACCTGGGTTTGGTCCAGCAGCCACCCACAATACAGTGAGTAACTAGAAAATGACACTGTTTGATGCAATAAATTACAACTTTGATTAGAAGCAAAAAGTCTGAATAGGGAAGAAAACTAGAGTTACTCCAGCCTGGTCTCAGTGTCTGAGGTGGAAAGGAACAAATGTTTGAGCACATCCCAGGATTTACATAGACAAAGGCTCTCCCCTGATGTTTGGGATAAAATGCCTGGCATCTCCCTTCCCCCTCCTCACTGCACAAATGAGTCAAGTCCATAACAAAATATTGATAGATCTGCCTTTTCCAGAGTCTCACAAGCAGCCGGGGCATTGGCTGGGGGAGATTTTAGGCTCAAAGGGGCCCCTTTTACTAAGCTGAGTAGGCGCCTACGCGCACCCAACATGCATCAATTTTGAGTTACCACCCGGCTATCACGTGGCCCTTGCGGTAATTTCATTTTGACGCGCGTCTGCTATGCGCGTGGGAAAATATTTTTCTTTTCTGGCATGCGGGCGGTAATCGGCGTTTTACGCGTATAGACCATTACCGCCCGGTTACCACGTGAGACCTTACCGCTAGGTCAATGGCTGGCAGTAAGATCTCAGACCCAAAACGGACACGCAACAACTTTCATTTTACCGCACGTCCATTTTCGGCAAAACATTTTACGGGTGCACTGAAAAATGATTCTGAGCGCGCCCAAGACATGCGTCTACACTACCGCAGGCCATTTTTCAGCGCGCCTTTGTAAAAGGGCCCCTCAGATTGCCAGCAGCACATATCGTCCTCCCAGGATGCGAGTGCAAATTCAGAGCACCTCAACAAGTGAGATTCAAAGCTAACAGCTTTGAGGAATAGAATACTCAGGGGCCATTTTACTAGGCAGCGGTAAGCTCACCGTGGGCTTGCCTCCCGCCAATCTGGACCTCCGCTGGACTACCACAGGAGCCCAGCGGTAGTTCCGACCCCCTAGCGCGCGACATTTCCAGCGCTACAAAAATACAGCGATACCTCGGTTTTCGTCGATAAACCGTCCGAAAACAATCGGCGAAATCCAAAACCGACGAAAACCGAGGCAATTATTTCCATAAGAATCAACACTGGAAAGCAATGGAACTGTTTGGCTAGACGCGCGGGGTGATGCTCACACAACGAGAAACAACGTCACACTGTGCAGGAGAACGCATGGGTCGCCCTTTGCTTTCGCAAAATTAGCAGCGAGGTCACGTGGGCACACCGACGAAATCCTAGACAAAATTTTCGCAGAAACAAATCGCCGAAACCCGAAATCGACGATAACCGAGGTACTACTGTATGTCCTATTTTTGTACTGCCGGAAATCAACCGGTGGTAATCAGGTTACTGCAAGGTTAATGCAGGAGCCCTTACCAAAGGGCTCCCCACCGAAGTGGCCATGCGGTAAGTGGTTCACTTACCGCCGGGGGCGTAGCCAGAGAACAGATTTTGGGTGGGCCTAGGCAAGAAGTGGGTGGGCACCAAGTGTTCTCCCCCCCCCCCCCCCAACCACCACCCAAAAATATCTCAGCTGGTGGAAAAATGCTTCTTTTCACCTTGTCAGTCTGCAGCAGCATGCGCAGGTGCAGGTATCGTGGACAGTAGCGTTTTCATTACCGTCAGGAGAAAGTCTTCAGCTGGCCGAGCTTGGGATCCCACCAGCTACCACTAAACGGGTGGGCCTGAGCCCTGAATGGGTGGGCCCTGGCCCACCTGTGGCTACGCCACTGCTTACCGCACGGCCATTTCTTTTTCCCAAAAACGGAAAGCCTGCTGTGGTAAAAAGCGGCCCATAACGCACATCAAAAACACGCGCTGATGCTAGCACAGGCCCCCTTTAACCGCAGCTTAGTAAAAGGCCCCGTCAGTAACTTATAACAAAGTTCATTGGCAAAAAAAGTCTTCATTTTATCCTCAATAAAAACAAGAAAAAAAAGAAAAGCCTAGAGAGAGAAATCAAATGAGTTCAGAGGCTTATAACTCAGGTCTTAAAAAAATAAAATAAAATAAAGTTTAAAAATATCATATGTGAATTTTGATGTAAATGGTGAAAAGCCATCAGAGGGTACAGATACACCCCAGCCCCGAGCGGTACAGACAGATCTTATTTCAAAGTACAGGGTTCACAACAAATATTTTATCAAATATGAGTGCATAGGAACCCAGCTAAATTTGCAAATTCTGGGTATCCTGGAAAAACAAAATGGTCAGTGGCTCTCCAGAACTGTCCATCTCTCATCTAAGAATATGAATGTGGGGAATGTAATTTTTTGTTTTTTTTTTAATAACACTATCATCAGTGTCAGCCGTTCATAAATCCCATCTCTTTTTCAGGCTAATCAATGTATCTAAACCAGGGCCGCCGAGAGACTGGGCCAGGCCCGGGACAAGACCGCCCCCCGCCCCCGAACCGAGGTCGTCGGGCTCCCCTCCACCCGCCCTCTCTCCACCCCCGGGCCTTCTGCACTGACCTTAAGCGCCTCACCTTCGAAAGCGCAGCAAGCAGCGGCAGACCACTCCTTCCTCCCGTGTCCCGTCCTCGCAGAAGTTATGTCAGGCGAGGGCGGGACACAGAAGGAAGGAGTGGTCTGCTGCTACTTGCTGTGCTTTCGAAGGTGAGGTGCTTAAGTTCAATGCCAGGGAGGGCGGGCAGGCTGGACTGTGGCGGTGGCGCCGGGCCCACCCCCTGGAGGCCTGGGCCCAGGGAATTTTGTCCCCCCCTGTCCCCCCCTCTCGGCGGCCCTGATCTAAACAAATCAGTTTTGAAGGCCAAAGAGTATATAAATCTCGCTCTTGAATATTCTTTAGGGATATCCTTAATCCTAGACAGGTTTGTATACCCAGAGGTCCAGATTCACTCACCACAAAGTACACCTTACCTTCCTGCACACCATGGAGGCTCGAGTCGTCGATCTCAGTCTCTGTCATCTTCTGAAGCACAACCTGATCCTCCACTGGCAACAATTTCACCCAGCGCCTTTAGACGCAATGAGCTCTCAGGGTCAACCAACTGTGAAGACAAAATATATACCAATGGAAATGTCCTGTGTCTCTTTTCACTTAAGCGGTTGCTTTAAACACAAACATGCAGTAGCTATACTTTTTCCACAACCACATAATAACGGGTCTTACCATGCCCTGGACACACATTGGCACAGCAAACTGTGAAAGTGGAAACAGCGGTCGAGGCTTTCTAGGAACTTGAACAGGGAAATGCCCCAGCTGTATCCCTGCGCTGCCCTTGTGCCATACATCCCCAGGCAAGCAGGCAAATTACCTGTCCGAGGAAGTCAGTTCCAAAAAACAACAAGGCAAGCCATCTGCAAGATCCAAGGTGGAGGATAAAGGAGCAGATCTAAGTGACATCCAACTTTCTTATATACGGTATCTCTAATAAAATCCTTTGGATGTCACTTTGATCTGCTCGTTTATTCTCCACCAAAAGAGGAAAGTCAGTTCTCCAGAACAGTCTCAAATAACCCGGGACAGGAAGAAACAGCTTTCAAGTCACAGCGAAACTAAAGCACGTAACGGACACAACACAACTCTTCCGCTCTACAATTCCCTAACGTGTCTTTTCTCATGAACCTCATCCTACCAAAACACAACTTTGTATTTGTTCATACCGGAGTTGGTGAACGCCTCTCCGGCACTATGTAAGTCACATCGAGCCTGCAAATAGGTGGGAAAATGTGGGATACAAATGTAAAACAACAGTAGAATAAGCGGATCTGATCAAAACAGATATGCAGGAAAATAAATGGGGGGGGGGGGGGGGAAGACCTCAGACAGGTGATAATCAGCCAAATTGCTGGGATTGCTTTTGATAGATTACCATATATCAATCATTGGTCTTAGCCCAACCTCCTCCCGTGGTGTGAACAAAATTTTTGTAATTTTTTATAACGAATACACTCAATTTACTAAATTCACTGTGTTCAAAGAACACAAAAACTCGGGCATCCCCAATGGACCCGTTTCGCCAATGGGGCTTCTTCAGGGAAAAGACGCCCTGTCTAGAGGCACTGCTTAGGATGGCAAGTAGTGGTGTCCTGGGGGGCATTCAGTCCCACTGAGCCACGAGATCTCAAATGTACAAATAACAAATAAATATATAAATGTGGACTGGATGCACGAGACACTTGTTTGATGAGGAAACAAGTTGGTGTATCCATCCGACATACATTAAAAACAAAAGGGCGTCCAGGGGCCTTTTTACTAAGCAGCGGTAAAAGGTGGCCTGCGGTAGTGTAGGCGCGTGTATTGGGCGCACGCTGGGCCAGTTTTTACCGCATCTAAAAAAAAGGGCTTTTTTTTAACGGGACGGGAAAAGGGCCTGCGGTAAAAATGAAACCAGCGCGTGCCCAAAACTGGCCTGAGCCCTTAACACCACCCACTGATCTAGCGGTAAAGGCTCACGCGCTACACATGCGGTCGGCGTGTGCCAAGTACCGATTACCGCCGGAACTGGCGCGCGTAGCAGGAAATAAATACATAATTCATCCATGCATTATGGGCGTGCGCCAAATCTGAAATTACCTGGCAGTAGTCTCATTTGGGGGGGGGCACTGCA
Organism: Microcaecilia unicolor; assembly: GCF_901765095.1. Taxonomy (NCBI): domain Eukaryota; kingdom Metazoa; phylum Chordata; class Amphibia; order Gymnophiona; family Siphonopidae; genus Microcaecilia; species Microcaecilia unicolor. Next base: position 87,087,578 of record NC_044043.1, on the reverse strand, counting down.
CGCTGGTAGAGCCTACCGAGGCTTAATTAAAGGACCCCTCAAATCCTTCCACTCTGCCATTCTGCGCCATTAACTATCTCAGCCTAACCTAAGGCTGATCAGATAACAATGACCCACTGCTTCACATCTCTCATTCATTCACACCATTCCAATCCCTCTTTTCATTACACCTCTTAGGTTTTTTTTCCAGCTCCCTGGCTCCTGCCACAGATTCAGAAAGAAATCCAAACCTGCCCAGACTTCTACCCTGTGGACGGAAGGGCTTGAGCAATTCCTGAAGCAGGCAAACATCCAGCTGTGCCCGCCAGTAAACGGGGAAGAGACTCTTTCTTCTCAGACTCACAGGAAGGCCGGAATGGGAAAGGATTCCATTTCCTTTCCAAATTGCCAAGTACAGTTCTGCTAAACATTTCCTGTATTACCATCATCCCAGCGAAATATCACAGCCTGCCTCAAAAAGCACAGCCTTAAAGGTTTCTTCAACGCACGAAAAGAGAATTTAAAACATGGTAACCTGAGAGCATCTTCTTGACTACACGGCACTCAGCATGAGGAAGAATTTTGCCATGCTTCAAATCTATAAAACTCTATTCCACTACAATACTTAACCTGGGGGAAAGAATTAAAAATAATTACCATTGTGTATTATGCTGTCCACATATCTTAAAACCTAGTCTAGCAGCTCGGAAGATATCCAGTATATTTTCAAAGCTCTAGCAATCTTGCTTTGATTTCAACTGGCTATCCCTGGATATTCAAAGCCGGGTCCTGTCCGAGCTTCGAATATCCAGTTATTTCTGAGCCGGCTAAGACAGGCTTTTATGTGGTCCCAGTTATGTGCTAAACCTGGCCGCTTACCCCCAGACTCTATATAGCGCCTAGAGATCTGCGCTAAAATCCAAGCGTATTCTATAACAAAGTGTAACTTAATTGGCTTAACAAGCTAATTAGCATTGATAACATTTAACTAGCAATAATGAGCACCAATTGGCAATAATTAGAATGTACATGCACAATTCGCTAAGCGTATTCTGTAATGCAATGTGCCTAACGTCTAACGTGCACAGATAAAAAGGAGAGTGGTTATAGGCGGGGAAATGGGCATTTCATGGGTGTTCTGAAATTTACATGCGTATTTATAGAATATGGCCCTCTGCGCCTAAATCTATGCATTGGTATTTACATCACATTTTCATTGGTATAAATGGAGGCGCATAGTTTTAGGCGCTGAGATATCATAGTAATATAGTAGCGCTGCGTATGCCTTGTAGCGCTATAAAAGTGATTAGTAGTAGTAGTCGTAGTAACAAAGTAACATAGTAAACATAGTAGATGATGACAGAAAAAGACCTGCACGGTCCATCTAGTCTGCCCAACAAGATAAACTCATATGTGCTACTTCTTGTGTATACCTTACCTTGATTTGTATCTGCCATTTTCAGGACACAGACCGTAGAGGTCTTGCCCAGAACTAGCCCCACCACCCAAACACCAGCCTCGCCTCCTAATCTCGGCTAAGCTTCTGAGGATCCATTCCTTCTGCACAGGATTCCTTTATGTTTATCCCACGCATGCTTGAATTCCGCTACCGTTTTCATCTCCTCCACCTCCCGCGGGAGGGTATTCCAAGTATCTACCACTCATCTAGTAGTAGATGACGGCAGAGAAAGACCTGTACGGTCCATACAGTCTGCCCACAAGATCAACAAATGTGAACTCCTCCACATATATCCAGAATTGTCTTATAATACTTGCTTGTAATATTACTATCATGCTTTATCAGTATCATGTTACCCAAGATCCTTCTGTAAAACTAAATGTCTATTTTCTTATATATTTCCATCATCCATGATGTAAGCCACATTGAGCCTGCAAAGAGGTGGGAAAATGTGGGATACAAATGCAATAAATAAATAAACTCATATGTGCTACTTTATGTGTATACCTGACCTTGATTTGTATCTACCATTTTCAGGGCACAGACCGTAGAAGTCTGCCCAGCACTAGCCCCGCCTCCCAACCATTAGCCCCGGCTCCCACCACCGGCTCTGCCACCCAATCTCTGCTAAGCTTCAGTATATACAATATTGACTAAGCGTATTCTATATACCGCGTCTAAATCTAGGTGCCGCTTATAGAATATGCTTAATGGGAAATGTTTTCCGTGCAGCTTTTTTAGGCGCCATATATAGAATCTGGGCCTAAAGGGCTGAATATCAGCTCTTAAGTAACCAAGTGCTGACTCCGTCTCCAGAACGCCCCAACATAGTCAGCTTTGGGTTAGGTGTTAACCGCAAATTCAGCGGCACTCTGCCAGTTAAGAGTAACTGAAAATTGGTGGCTAACCCTGACCAAGCAATTTAATCGGTCAGCAGCTTGAATATCGGCCGGACCATTTTCAATCCAAGAAAGCCCAAACGCTTATGTATGCAAATTTCCTTAACCTTCTTAGCCGCCCCCCTCCCCACTCGGGACGCTACTGCCCCTCACTTGCTCAGGTCGCCACCATCCCCGCCCCCACCTTCATGCGTCAGTGCGTTTGCTCCTCCTCAGCCTCCAAGGGACGCCCGACAGTAGGGTCTATCTCTCACCTGTTCCTGTGTGCCAGGACCGGGTTATCATGTTAACACAATCAACCGGGTCCCAACAAGAGCAGGAGAGAGACAGACTCCAGCACCGCCCCCCCCCCCCCTCGGAGACGAGCCTGGGGAATTTTGCCCCCTCCTCCTCGGCAGCCATGACTTCTACGATCTGTGCCCTGATCATGACAAATCAAAGTCAAACAAAGTGAACAGTGGATCCAGAAAAATTTCTCTCTCAGATGGTGTTGCAAAACTCGGAGCCTTCTTGTCAAACGTGGTTCACCAAATAGGTAATCGGAAAAAAAAGGGGTTTTTTTCGGTTACCAAGTTTCGCAGCACATCAAATGCGACCCCTGACGCAGGCCTTTAAGGCTGAAACACGACTCGTGTCAGGTCGCTTTTTATTCATTTGAATAAAGACTTTGTTTTAAGAAACACCATCTGAGAGAGGAATTTTTTTTTGGATCCACTGTTCGCTTTGTTTGGCTTTCGTTTCTCCTGTGGAGAGGTCACCTTCTGAAGGTGTTGGCTTCGAAGGACAAATCAAAATCAAGTATAGGTACTTACATAGTATCCCATCATACTTTATGCTATGAGTTTATCTGGTTGGGCAGACTGGAGGGACCGTACAGGTCTTTATCTGCCGTCATCTACTATGTTACTATCTATGTTACTATGTTTGCAGACAATATTCCAGACTAAATAAAACTCAAGGGGAAGGAGTCTGATGCGACAATGACACTCCTTCCCTCAGAAATGATGAGAACTACCAGCTCTAGGAAAAAGACAATGTTTTCACAGCTTTTTTGGAGAGGGAGCATAGGAAGGTTTAAGTGGCAATGCTGCTTATTTTACAAGCGCAAAATTTGGAAAAATCTGTTCTCACTTAAACAGGAAAAGCACAACATGAACATTAAGTATGCCAAGGCCCAGTAGACAGTGTTTGCTGTCTGGTGTCTGGGTAGCTCCCAAAGCAGGCGATATCATCCTTAGTTGGAAGAGACGATGGCAGGTCAGCTATTAATTTCAGCTAATCAACAAAGCTGGTATGTGTACAGCGATGCTGTGAGTTCAACCTGTAGAACGCAGTGATGTTCAGTCTCACTCATTAGGAGTGCGTCACACTCATTTGAAAGTTTTCTCACTGCCAGAGCTTCAGTACCAGTGCACGCCGGTAACTGGGAAACAAAACGGGAGCTGGGCAGACTTCTACGGTCTATGCCATGATTGTGACTGAATAGATAGGGATGGGCTGGAGTGTACATTTTAAGGGGCTTTGACGTTAGCTTCAGAACTTAGTAAAGAGCAATACTGGGCAGACTTCTACGGTCTGTGTCCTGAGAATGGCAAGGACAAATCAAACTCGGGTATATATATAAAGTATCGCATATCAAGTAAAATGAATATATCTTAATAGGCAGACTGGCTGGACCGTTCAGCTCTTGATCTGACGTCATTTACTGTGTTACTATGTTACTATTTGGGGTTCTACATGGAATGTTGCTACTAATTGGGATTCCGGAATCTTGTAACTCTTTAGGATTCCAGAATCTTCAGAACTTTTAGTACAAGAAGAGTGCTGGGCAGACTTCTACGGTCTGTGCCCTGAGAATGGCAAGGACAGATCAAACTCAGGTATAAAGCATCACATAGCATGTAAAATGAGTTTATCTTGTTGGGCAGACTGGATGGACTGTTCAGGTCTTTTTTTTTTTTAAATTTTTTATTTATGAAATTTTCACAAATTACATTTATGCAATAAACATAAATTTTTTAGAATATTTGAAAAATACAAGAAAGAAGAAAAAAATATAGGTAACTTAACTCAATAAATTTTAGTCCACAATACTTGATCCAAGATCTAGGAAAAATTAAACTTCAAGTAAACTAACTGAGATATTTATAATCTATAAAGCAGAAGGAACTTTAGTGTACGCAGCCGAGGTTGAGCGCTAGCGATTAAGGACTACTACAACATCACTCTTTAGAGGTAATAACTGTTCAGGTCTTTATCTGCCGTCATTTACTATGTTATGCTACTATGTATGTTACTCATCTTGATCACTACTTTCACGAGAGGGAAGCCTTAGGATTCCTTTTACTAAGCTCCGGTAAAAAGTGGCCTGTGGTAGTGTGGACACGTGAAATTGGGTCAATTTTACCACGGCTGGGAAAAAAAAAGCTTTTTTTTTTTAACGGGGCAGTAAATGGCCGTGTGATAAAATTAAAAATAGCGTGCGGCGATTTACTGCCTGAGCCCTTATCATCACACACTGACCTAGCGATAAGGGCTCACGTGCTACTCACAGGGTAATCGTGCAGGGTGCGCCAATGTTGCTGTGCTGCCAACTACCGCCAGGAATGCCCTTCTGGTAGAAAAAAGAAAATTATTTTCTACCAAGGGAAACAGCGTGCGCCAACTTCAGAATTACCGCTGGGCACCTGCACTACTCCGGCCGCAGTGCTAATTCGGTGCATACCGCTACTTAGCAAAAGGGCCCCTTAGAGAGGTAAACCATATGGTCCAACCAATAGGAAGAAATCGGAGCACACCTTTTTGCCTAATGCTTCCCCCTGTCCTGTCTCTGTTCCCTTGACTGCAAGTACATGTGATCTGAAACCAATGTATTTACTTTAACTACTGGGTGGGAAACAATTTTCAGCTCAAAATGTTTATCCAAATTACTCCCCACAGCCCACTATGTCTGTATTATTTTTTTTGTTACATTTGTACCCCACGCTTTCCCACTCATGGCAGGCTCAATGCGGCTTACATGGGGCAATGGCGGGTTAAGTGACTTGCCCAGAGTCACAAGGAGCTGCCTGTGCCTGAAGTGGGAATCAAACTCAGTTCCTGAGTTCCCCAGGACCAAGGTCCACCACCCTAACCACTAGGCCACTCCTCCACTGTTGCAACTATTTGAGATTCTACATGGAATGTTGCTATTCCACTAGGTCGGCCCTTGCAGATCGCCAATGTGGCCCTGCAGGCTTCTGCGAGTCTGACGTCCTGTACGTACGTGCAAGATGTCAGACTCACAGAAATAGAAGCCTGCACAGCCTTCTACATGGAATAGCAACATTCCATGTAGAATCTCCAATAGTATCTATTTTATTTTTGTTACATTTGTACCCCGCGCTTTCCCACTCATGGCAGGCTCAATGCGGCTTACATGGGGCAATGGAGGGTTAAGTGACTTGCCCAGAGTCACAAGGAGCTGCCCGTGCCTGAAGTGGGAATCGAACTCAGTTCCCCAGGACCAGAGTCCACCACCCTAACCACTAGGCCACTAGGCCACTCCTCCACTCCGTATTCTTTCAGAGGATGTTTGCTTCATTTGCAAAGCAATACTACACTTAAATCATTCTAGATTTATACCCTGGATGTACCGTCTGAAAAATCTCACTCTTTGGGATGGTTCACCCTTGACATCTCTGTTAATGTTTTTTTCACATAACCAGCTATATACAGATGACTCATATGGTCTTAATTATATAACAGTGCCATATTCCCCTCCTCCCTTATAGTTAATAGCTTATATTTTATTAAAATCTGATGATGATATACCGCCAGGCTTCCACAGATCACGGTGGTTTACAAGATAAAATATTTAAGAAAAGAACTTCATTAAACAATAATAGAAAAGTGTCTAACCCATTCATACAAAGAGATTATCATTCGCTCAATAAAAATGTCTACATACAGATAACCTTCAACAAGTCCCTGTTATCATACCAGATGCTCTTCTACACCAAAAGCATTCAGAAAAAAAAAAATGAGTTTTTAACAAAACTTAAAATTTCTTTATGGAATCCTCAGCACAGATAACATTAATTTGTTCCAAGCCAAAAACAAAAATTTAAAAAAAAGCTTTCGTGAGTCGATTCCCAATAGGCTCTTGAGGGGCTAGGAATTACAACCCTGTGATCTGATAGGAATCTTAAGACCCTTTCTGGTACGTAGGGTACAACCGAAGAAGCAAGATGGGACAAGTACCAACAATTTAAACATAATCCTAAAATGTACCTGAAGCCAATGGAAATGAATAAGCAAAGGTGTAATACAGTCACATCTAAAGGGCACCTAGAACTTGAAGCCAGTTTTAACCCTGGTTTAAACACTGACACATTTTGTTTGTATGGGATGGGCTGCCAGGCAGGAGAGAAACAACAAAGCACTGAACTACATTTGAATGTGGAGGGGATTAACTTAATCTCAACCTCTTATTTAATGGAAGAATATGGCAGATGCAAATGTAGCAACTTGCAGCCCGGTCATAAATTTTAAGTGTGTTTGAAGACATCTCACATGGCATTAAGGGATCATAAGGAAACAAAGCTCAGTAGATCAGGCCCTAAGTGTTTCAGCTGTGCTAATAGAAGTCTGGGCTGATAGAACCAACCATGATGCAGACTGCACGATGCTACTCCAGTAATATGGCACATCTGTAAAACAGCCTACGTAACTCATTAATGAAGAAAGCAAACTGGAGGGGCTCTGGCCATCATTGTACTTAAATCACAATAAGGTCCAGCCAGTCATAAAGAAGCCTACTTTTTGATACATGTATAATCCATGGATCCCACTCCCTCCTTTCAAAAAAAAAAAAATCCACAATACACACATACATCCTCATGCTTCTCCCACACCCATATCCTGAAAATTTGGTGCAGACACTACACCAAATGCAAACTTTATTAGCAGAACAGCATTACCCCTTTGGTGGACCCTAAGCAAGCAAATGCATTGTAACATAAATCCATTTCAAAACTTTCACGCATGGCGTCCTGTGTGGTTCTGACTGAAAGGAAGACACAACAGATAAGGAAGCAACAGGTAAGAAGCACCGCTTGCCGACTCCTTATTGATGGTAGCACTGGTTCTGATGACCTCACCCCACTCATCTTTTTACCAGCAGCTGACTTACCAGGGTAGAAATCTACCTCAGGAGCCATTGAATTAGCACATCTGTGGTGGAACGCACACATAGCAATCTCATACGCCTTCTTTTCCATTGGAAAAGGAGATAAAAATTAAATTTGGACCTCCTCGTGACGCCACCCAGAGCAAAAAAATTCCAATCCTTGGAGCACCAGAAACAGGCTAGGTTAGTACTAGAAAAAACGATACTAGGGGCCCTTTTCCAAAGGCATGCTGAAAATGGCCTGCGGTAGTGTACTATTATTATTATTAGCATTTGTATAGCGCTACCAGACGCATGCAGCGCTGAACACCTGACACAGAGAGAGACAGTCCCTGCTCAATACAGCTTACAATCTAAAATACAGACAGACAAGACAATTAAGGGCGAGGGAAGTACTGTGTGAGAAGGAACAAGGGGAGGGCTAGGAGCCAAAAGCAGTGGTGAAAAAAATGAGAGAGAACAGAAACCACTGAAGAAGAGTCAATTGCGGTCGTGGTTTCTCTAAGTCTTAATGATGAGTTTCTGTTGTGTTTGGTTGGTGAGGAAGGCTTCCTGGTTTCTTGTCTGATTCTGCTTGGTGATGAGAGAGATACTGAAGTGAAGGAGGAGCTGACCGTCTGGTTATCACTGCCTTCAGTTTAATCTCTATCTCCACCTGCTGGTAGATTGACACAACCCACCAGTTCCTGGATGATTCTTCTGCTACTAAAGGAAGGAAAATTATACGCAGGTAACTTCCCTCTCTATGCTTCTTTACTATGTCTGTACATATCTATTTCATTTAAAATAACATCACTCTATATTTGTTCCTTCACCGGAGGAGGCTTTCGCCCCACGGCGCTATGTAAGCCACATTGAGCCTGCAAATAGGTGGGAGAATGTGGGGTACAAATGTAACAAACAAACAAAAGATGGGTTTTCAGCATAGCTTTGAAAACAGGTAGAGATGGAGCTAGACGTACAGGCTCAGGAAGTCTATTCCAGGCATAAGGTGCCGCGAGGGAAAAGGATCGAAGCCTGGAGTTAGCAGTGGAGGAGAAGGGGGACAACAAGAGAGATTTGTCCAGTGAGCGGAGTTCAAGGGAAGGAATGTAGGGAGAGATGAGAGTGGACAGGTAATGGGGGGCTGCAGAGTGGATGCATTTAAAGGTCAGTAAGAGAAGTTTGAATTGTATGCGGAAGTGGACAGGGGGCCAGTGAAGTGACTTGGGGAGTGGGCTAGTGTGGGTATTACGATTTTGGCGGAAAATAAGTCGTGCTGCAGAATTTTGGACAGATTGGAGAGGAGAGAGATGGCTGACTGGAAGACCAGTGAGAAGCAAATTGTAATAATCCAAACGAGAGGTGACAAGGGTTTGGATAAGGGTTTTAGTAGCGTATTCAGAAAGGAAGGGGCGAATTTTGCTAATGTTGTAGATAAAGAAACGACAGGTTTTGGCAATCTGTTGAATATGCACAGAGGAGAAGAGAGAGGAATCAAAGATGACTCCAAGGTTACGAGCCGAGAGTGGGTGGCAGAGCCGGTGGCGGGAGGCGGGGATAGTGCTGGGCAGACTTAAACGGTCTGTGCCAGAGCTGGTGGTGGGAGGTGGGGCTGGTGGTTGGGAAGTGGGGATAGTGCTGGGCAGACTTACACGGCCTAGCGGACGCACACCAAAATTGAAATTAACACAAGGGCCAGGCAGTAACCGTGCGGGAACTCCAAGTTGCCGCGTGTTGGGAGCGCGTAGGCGCCTACGCGGCTTAGTTAAAGGGGCCCTTACAGCTTGATTGTTGGCCTTGTTTTTTTCCACACTTCCAACTCAACAATTCAAGCCTTCCTCATCCTGAATGTTCCTTGACATTCAGTCCTTCTGCTTACAGTTCTCTTAACTGTTGAAATGAAGGAAAACCTCAAAGATTTTCTGCATAAGAAAAAAGTTTGAAAAAGCATCTAGAAAATCCATCACTGCAGTAGCCAATCAGATTTCTTACTAGCATGAATACCCGTAGGTCAGATGAAGGATGAAGTCAGATCAGAGTCTTTGTTACAAATGATTCCATCTGAAGATAATAGAAATACCGAAAGGCGAACTTGGTTTAAAACAACATATAAGGAAAAACAAACGTATAAACGTAATCTGATCTAGCTGCTTCAGATCTTTTTTTAGCCTTTCCTGGGGGGGATGGGGGTGAAAGAGCGAATACAAGGCTGTCTTTCCAGCCTTTCAAATATTTTTAACCCAATCTACACAAACATTTGGATAATGATCTTGAAGCAGTGGCTCTTGTTTCAGTAACTCAGACCAAGGGACCGATTCCAAATCCTGAATTCAGGATCCAGGCAAACTGTAAAACCAATTTCAAAGGACCCAGGGAGGACGAGGGAGCAGTTCACCTTAGAAGAAGATACTCCTATGCATTGACCCACTATAACAAACCACAGAAACCTCAGCACAGCACAGGGCTAAACAGGAAGTATGTGTTACAAATGTTTCCAATTGTAACATGCATTGTAAAGATAAAGATCGTCCCTTATACACAAGTACCAAACTCATACCACCAGTACTACCCACACTCCAATCCTTTCCCCACGTTTCACTATTGTCCCACCCTATATAACTATGTTTCTCTGTGACACATTGTACCATACTTTGTATTACCTCTGTTATACATTGTAATATACTTTGCACTGTCTCTGTGATACTTTGTACCATACTCTGTAAGCCGCACTGAACCTGCTATCAAGCAGGAAAGAGCGGGGTATAAATGCTACAAATAAATAAATAAATAAATGACTTATGGAAGCCATCAATTACATGATGGTTTCTTGGCAGTCTATCAGTGGGGTGGTTTGCCAGCTACCTGACAGAAATCCCAGCGCAAGATTCAAATTCAGGTCATGGGTGCAGTAGGCAAGTGACCCACGAACTGCACCAGGAGGCCTCAAAGCTACATCCAGATTTACTTTCCAGTGCTGCAAACTGTGCTAAAATCAACAGGATTTCTTTTTACTTTTGAATTACCACTGAAACTATGTCACCTTAATTTTATTGATGTTAATAGAAACATAGAAACATGACGGCAGATAAAGGCCATATGACCCATCCGGTCTGCCCATCCTCTGTAACCCCCAATTCTACCTGTTCCTAAGCCATCCCACATGCTTATCCCATGCCTTTTAAATTCTGGAACAGTCCTCGACTCCACCACCTCCACTGGGAGGCCATTCCACGCCTCCACCACCCTTTCTGTGAAATAATACTTCCTTAGGTTACTCCTAAGCCTATTCCCTCTTAACTTTGTCATATGCCCCCTCATTCCAGAGCTCTCCTTCATTTGAAAAAGGCTCTCTTCCTGTACATAAATGCCCTTGAGATATTTAAACGTTTCTATCATGTCTCCTCTCTCCCAGCGTATACATGTTGAGGTTCATAAGCCTGTCCCTATAATTTTTAATGGAAAGTAAACATATCAGCACTGGATTCCCAAATGAGGGAGCCCTTGAGATGGGATTCCCCTAGTTTCAGGGCATACCCACCAAAGGGAGGCTCTTGACCAGACAACCATCAAATCTGTTATACCCCTTCCTCCTTTCCCTTTTTGGACACATGGTCCTGAGGGAACACTGGAGGTCCCTCCTCACAGCCACCATCTTGGAAAACAGAAGCAGCTCACTGGTGTTCACGAACCTCAGCAAACATCATAGAAACATGACGACATCAGCTGGACCAAATCCAAGAAGACAGGAGGAGCCTCCACGGAAAGTCAAAGCAAAACAGCAAAAGTAGAGGCTGACAAATGCGCAAACCAATAGGGAGATAATCTCAAAAACCAGTTTATTCAGAATATTCATATCAATATCAAGGACCCGACACGGTCCGTGTTTCGGCGCCAAAGCGCCTGCCTCAGGGGTCACAATCAACTTTCTCTGAGAAGAAGCTGATAGGCTTGAATTCCTTTATGTATGCAAGTTAATCCACAGAGAGAACAAAGGAACAGCCAACCGATCAGCAAACACCATGTGACAAGAAAGTTGATTGTGACTCCTGAGGCAGGCGCTTTGGCGCCAAAACACGGACCGTGTCGGGAACTTGATATTGATATGAATATTCTGAATAAACTGTTTTTTGAGATTATCTCCCTATTGGTTTGCGCATTTGTCAGCCTCTACTTTTGACATCAGCTGGACCACCATCAGCAGTAATGGGATGAGAGGTTTGGAGGATCTGTGCTGGGGCCTGGGTTCAGGTGGGCCCTGTAGCAGATAACTGCTAACCAAAATAATAACACGACTACAATCTACTAAAGAATAAACAATGAACGTCAAGTTAGAACAGTAGACTATCAGTTCACATCAAATGAATGCCAGGTGTAAGAGGGCTTCTGGGAACCGTAGTTCAGGGATTAGCAGCTTCTCTGTGGGGCCCCCGAGTGCTAGCTTTGTCACAACATATAAAGTATCACATACCATGTATAATGAGTTTATCTTGTTGGGCAGACTGGATGGACCATACAGGTCTTTATCTGCCGTCATTTACTATGTTACTATGTAAAGTCTCATACTGTCAGAGGGTTACAATTTCTTTTGTGATCTGCACCAGCAATACGGGTGAAGCCCTTTTTGTGACTCGTATAATCAGATACGCAGAGATACAAGGACCCCTGGACCAGACCCCCCCCCCCCCCCCCCCCCCCCCCCCCGCATAGTTAAAATAATGGTACAGTCAGAAGTTAACTATTTCCATGAGAGAGAAAAAACAGATTTGGGGGGAAAAAAAGGTTTGATCTTGCTATCACTTCCTTGATTAAATTGCGTTGGTTGCCTATGAATGCTCATATTTCTTTTAAGTCAGCTTGCTGGGTTTCTAAAATGTTTGGAGGCCCATGTCTAGAATATTTATTTCTTTTCTTTCCCACTACTTCTTCTCGATCTGGGGATTCTCCCCTCCTTTATTTTCCTTCATTTTCTGAAGTTAAATACAGGAAATCTTTACAGGCAAACAGTCCATATTTGGTGCTGTTTTTTGCCTGCTGAATTTAGGATTATGCCTCTGTAAAAATGTGAAGACTTCATTGTTCCAGAAATCGCATTTTTAATCACATAAATTCATTTTTTCACTTTTTTTTGTTTTCCCGCTTTGAACTTCAGTTATAGGAGTTGGCGACTACAAGCATAATTTATTTATTTATTTATTACATTTGTATCCCACATTTTCCCGCATCGCAGTAGGCTCAATGTGGCTTACAGGTACCGGACAGGAGAGAACCAACTCCGGGAATATATACAGAGTGGAAAATAGAGTACCAGTAGGTGCAAGGAAGCTGATAAGGTTGATAAGCTGATATCATATCATCCCACACTTTGAAGTTTACTTTGAATGTATTATTAGTGTCAGTGAGAAGTTTTGCTTTGCTGCTTTTTGCATATAATTAGATGACTGCATGTGAAATAAAGTAAAATTTTAGCAAGGAAGTAAAAAATTAAACCGCACTAAAAATCTAATAGTGATTTTTACCAGTTTTTTTTTTTTTTTAAATTGGCTATAGGCGCACAGATCTCAACATACAGACTGAAAGGGGAGGGGGCTCAGGTCCCACTCTCCAGTCTCCCCCTCTGCAGTCTGTTCGCCCTCTCTTTTTCCCTTTGTCTCTCAGCTTCATTTCCCTCTCTGTCTCTCTCCTCTGTAAATCCCTTTGTCTCTTTGGCTTTCCTTCCTGCGCTCCCTCTGTCTGTTCTTTGTTTCTGCTCTCTCTTTTCCCCCCTTGTCTCTGTTCTGTGCAGTCCCTGTTTGACCTTCTTTGTCATTCCCTCTCTTTCTTTCTGACAAGTTACTCTCTCCCTCCTCTCCGGGCAAAGATTAGTAGGTGTCTCTTATTTCGATCTACTTACACAAAACCACAAAATAATTTGCTGTTTTTCCGCAAGTCGTTGCTAGTTGCGCTTCCCGTGCCCCCCCCCCCCCCCCCCTGTCCTTTTCTCTCTCTCTCATGCCGAAATTGCCCTCCCCCACCCATTTCTGCACCCCCTCACTCACCCTCACCCTTTTCCTTCTCTCTCTCATGCCGAAGCTGCCCTCCCCTCACTGCATCCCTTCTGCCTCCTCACTTTCCCTCTCCTCTCCCTTTCTCTCTTTGTCTTCTTTCTCCCCCTGAAATCACTGCTAGTCGCGCTCCCTCCCCTCGCCAATGTCCCCCTCGGTAGGGTCGGTGGTTACCTGCTCGGGAGCCGCCCCGGACACTCGCCGCTGCCGCTGGGAAACGGAGGCCGGACCGGAGAGAACTTGGCTGGGCTCCGCCCGGGAGAGGGAGGGCAGGGTAGGGCAGAGCCTGCCTCTTACCGGATAAGATGCGTCCGGGGCTCTGCATTCTGTACACTGGGCTTCTTTAGCCCGAATAAACTTTGATTTTTTTAGGGGGGGGGCGGGGGTAACTTTCAGCGCTCTCCCCCCCCCCCCCCCCCAAATAAATAATTAACAGAAAGATAAGGAGCTTTACGTGTCTTATTTAAATGTGGCAACTTCCCGTCCAGAAACGCATGGATTAAAATTAAGGTTCCCCACTATTTTTAAAGGGGTCCTTTTACTTAGGGCTCCTTTTACTAAGCGGTGGTAAGCCCAGGGCCACCGAGAGGTGGGGGGCAAAGGGGGCAAAATTCCCCAGGCCCGGCGCCAGGCCGCCGGCGCTGCAGTCCCCGGTCTCACCTGCCTGCCTCCACGGCTTCGGGCCCCCTTCATTCAAAGCGGCAGTTGCAGGTTGCGTCTCTTCTGTCCTTCCCTCCCTGTGTCCCACCCTCGCGGAAACCGGGACACAGGGAGGGAAGAGACGCGATCTGCGACTGCCGCTTTGAATGAAGGGGGCCCGGAGCCGCGGAGGCAGGCAGGTGAGACCGTAGACTGCAGGGGCTGGGGGCAGAGGCGGGGGCGGCCTTGCCCCAGGCCCGGCCTAGTCTTTTGGTGGCCCTGGGTAAGGCTAATGTGGGCTTACGGTTTGCTGTACAGGAAGTAGTGCATTTCTGGCGCTATAAAAATTTTTTTTTTTTTTTGTAGCACCGGAGTGTATCCGGCAGTAATTGCGCAGTGCCACTCGTGGGTGGGTTAACGGCTCCCCCCCCCCCCATGAAACGGCCGCACGGCAAGTGCTTTACTTGCACCCAGCTTGTAGGAAGACGAGACTTCCTTTGTACCAGCTGTGGTAAAAGGGAGCCTCGGCGAATGTAGAAAACACAGGCCAGCGCTGGCCCCCTTATGCCGCAGCTTGGTAAAAGGGGCCCTAAGTGCATGTTGGGGCTTAACAACCCTTGAAGGGGCCCTTGCACAGGTTTTTCCATTTTTCGAATTAATAGTTACGTGATAATGTTGCCATTTAAAAATATTACTGCATGAGTACTTACCATCCCCTATTTTATAGGCAGTAAGGGCCCACATGGTAATTCTGTGCTAATCAGCTACCCCCCCCCCCCTCCCCACACACACACCCCTGCCGGTGTGGTAATGCCGACACAGCCCATTCAAAGTGAACGGGCTGTATCCGCATTACTGCGTGGCTTTATAAAAGGGGAGGGGGAAGAGGTTAGTGTAATGTAGCACAGGAATGCCCACTCTCCATCTGCCCGTCTCTCTCTAATCTCCCTCCCCCCGCCCTCCATCTACCTTTGAGCTATCACCAGCACCAATTCCTGTAAGCAACCTGTGCCAGCCTTGCAGGCTTTCCTCTACCACGTCCCGCCCTCGATGACATAATTTCCTGCTTCTTCACTGGTGGGGACATAGTAGAGGGAAGCCTGCAGGGCTGGCGCAGGCTGCTTACTGGAATCTTTGCCAGCGACAGCTTGGAGGAAGCAGGGCCGGTGAGAGACTGAGCCGGGCCCGGGGCAAGGCTGCCCCCCCCCCCAATCCCTACCACTGTCACCTCCCTCTCCTGCTCTCAGGCCGCCGGCACTGCAGTCCCCAGTCTCCACCCGCCCACCTCCAGCCCCGTCGGCAGCCCCCCTCCGTCTGCCACCGTGACCAGGCCCCCTGGATTCAAATCGGCAGCGCCTCACCTCCGTGTGAAAGCGGCAGATCACCTCCCTTCAGGCCTTCCCTCACTGTGTCCCACCCTCTTCACTTCCTGTTTCCGCGAGAGCGGGGCACAGTGAGGGAGGGCCCGTAGGGAGGCGATCTGCCGCTTTCACACGGAGGTGAGGCGCTGCCGATTTGAATGCAGGGGGCCTGGTCACAGTGGCGGATGGAGGGGGGCTATTGATGGAGTCGAGGGCAGGCAGGTGAGACTGGGGACTGCGGCGCCGGTGGCCTGGGAGCAGGAGAAGGAGAGAGACCCCAGTGCCAGGCCCCCCCCCCCTTGGAGGCCCAGGCCTGGGGAATTTTGTCCTCCCTGCCCCCCATCTTGGCGGCCCTGGGAGGTAGACCAGGGAGGGAGAGAGGAACGGATGCCGGGCAATGGGGGGAGAAGAGCAGATGCTGAGAGGTGAGGGGGGAGAGAAGCATGATGATAGCAGAGGCAGAGGGGAAAGTTTAACAAAAAAAAACTGTATGTATGGATGGGTGGGCATGGGAAGAGACCATTGGAACAGCTCAGATTATTTACACCATGGAAATTTAAACATGTCCTAGTTAGGTTTCTCAACTGCTTTTTGGGTAAAAGTTAATTCCCACTTCAGGCACAGGCAGCTCCTTGTGACTCTGGGCAAGTCACTTAACCCTGCATTGCCCCAGGTACAAATAAGTACCTGTATACAATATGTAAGCCGCATTGAGCCTGCCATGAGTGGGAAAGCGCAGGGTACAAATGTAACAAAAATAAAATAGATACTATTGGAGATTCTACATGGAATGTTGCTACTATTGGAGATTCTACATGGAATGTTGCTATTCCACTAGCAACATTCCATGTAGAAGGCTGCACAGGCTTCTGTTTCTGTGAGTCTGACGTCCTGCACGTATGTGCAGGACATCAGACTCACAGAAGCAGAAGCCTGCGCGGCCACATTGGTGATCTGCAAGGGCCGACTTCTACATGGAATGTTGCTAGTGGAATAGCAACATTCCATGTAGAATCTCAAATAGTAGCAACAGTGGAAGAGTGGCCTAGTGGTTAGGGTGGTGGACTTTGGTCCTGGGGAACTGAGTTCGATTCCCGGCACAGGCAGCTCCTTGTGACTCTGGGCAAGTCACTTAACCCTCCATTGCCCCATGTAAGCCGCATTGAGCCTGCCATGAGTGGGAAAGTGCGGGGTACAAATGTAACAAAAATAAATTCACTTTCACCAGAATAAAGGCAACTCTGTGAGCAACAAACCATTTTCAAAGAGGAGAAGCGAATGTAAAAAGAAAATGGATTTAGATTATCAAATCCATATGTGACACTTTCTTCTTCTTTTTTTTTTTTTAAATGGTTTATGTTTAAGGAGTAGTCACACACCACTCCTTAAAAAACCTTCATTGCACCCTACCTGTCCTTCCAACTATCACCCCACCTCCTTCTTCCCTTTCCTATCCAAGATACTTGAACGTGCTGTTCACCGCCATTGTCTTGACTTTCTTTCCTCTCAAACTATTCTTGATCCACTTCAATCTGGCTTTCGCCCTCTTCATTCCACTGAAACAGCCCTTGCTAAAGTGTCCAATGACCTGTTCCTGGCCAGATCCAAAGGCCTCTATTCTATCCTCATCCTTCTCGATCTATCTGCTGCTTTTGACACTGTTGATCACAGCCTACTCCTTGATACGCTGTCCTCACTTGGATTTCAGGGCTCTGTTCTTGCCTGGGTTATTTATTTATTTGTTACATTTGTACCCCACATTTTCCCACCTATTTGCAGGCACAATATGGCTTATATAGTACCGTGAGGCAGTAGCTACCTCCGGTGGTGAAACAAATACAGAGTGATATTATAGTCGGTGAGATAAATATATTACAGACACAGTAGGGAATCGTAGAGAAGAGGAGTTATATAGAGTTCGTTATCAATTTTTGTTTCATTGCGTTGCTGGGTTAAGGCATTTAAGTTCGGTCGGTAGGGTATGCCTTTTCGAACAAGTTGGTCTTTAGTGATTTCCGGAAGTTGAGGTGGTCGTACGTTGTCTTTACGACTCTTGGGAGTGCATTCCAGAGTTGCGTGCTTATATAGGAGAAACTGGATCCATAAATTGATTTGTACTTAAGTCCTTTGCAGCTAGGGTGGTGAAGATTTAAGTATGTTCGTGATGATCTGGTTGAGCTTCTGGTTGGCAGGTCTATGAGGTCATACATGTATCCTGGGGCATCTTGTGGACCAGGGTGCAGATTTTGAAAGTAATACGTTCTTTGATTGGGAGCTTGAAGGGGTTTGGTGCTTTCGAATCGCGATTTTCCAAATAGAAGCCTGGCTGCTGTGTTTTGAGCGGTCTGTAGCTTCTTTATGAGTTGGTCTTTGCATCCCGCGTAAATTCCGTTGCAGCAGTTGGCATGGCTTAGTACCATTGATTGTATCAGGTTGTGGAACATTGCCCTAGGGAAGAATGGTTTTACGCATTTGAGTTTCCACATTGAGTTTTCTTCTTATCTTATCTCTCCCATCCTACCTTTAGTGTATACTCTGATGGATCCTCCTCCACTTCTGTCCCACTGTCAGTTGGTGTACCTCAGGGATCTGTCCTGGGACCTCTTCTTTTCTCCATCTATACTTCTTCCCTTGGTACTCTGATTTCATCCCATGGTTTTCAGTACCACCTTTACTCTAATGATTCCCAGATCTACCTCTCCACACCAGAAATCTCAGCAGGAATTCAGGCCAAAGTATCAGCCTGCCTGTCCGACATTGCCGCCTGGATGTCTCACCGCCACCTGAAACTAAACATGACCAAGACTGAGCTTCTTATCTTTTCCCCTAAACCAACCTCTCCTCTTCCCCCATTCTCTATTTGTGTGGATAACACTCTCATCCTCCCTGTCTCATCAGCTCGTAACCTTGGGGTCATCTTCGACTCACCTCTCTCCTTCTCTGAACATATTCAGTAGACTGCTAAAACCTGTCGTTTCCTTCTCTACATCAGCAAAATTCACCCTTTCCTTTCTGAGCACACTACCAGAACCCTTATCCACACTCTTATCACCTCTCACTTACGACTATTGCAACTTGCTTCTCATAGGTCTCCCACTTAGCCATCTCTCTCCTCTTCAATCTGTTCAAAATTCTGCTGCATGACTTATATTCCACCAATGTCACTATGCTCATATTAGCCCTCTCCTCAAGTCACTTCACTGGCTCCCTATCCGTTTCCGCATACAGTTCAAACTCCTCTTATGGACTTACAAGTGCCTTCACTCTGCAGCTCCTCAGTACCTCTCAACTCTCATCTCTCCCTACATTCCTCCCCGGGAACTCCATTCAATGGGTACATCTCTCTTATCTGCACCTTTCTCCTCCACTGCTAACTCCAGACCCCTTTCCTTTTATCTTGCTGCACCATATGCCTGGAATAGACTTCCTGAGCCGGTCCCTCAAGCTCCATCTCTGGCCGTCTTCAAATCTAGGCTAAAAGCCCACCTTTTTGATGCTGCTTTTAACTCCTAACCCTTATTCACTTGTTCACTACCTTTATTTTATCATCCCCACCTTAGTAATTCCCTTATCTCTTATTTGTCCTGTTTGTCTGTCCTAATTAGATTGTAAGCTCTGTTGAGCAGGGACTCTCTTTTCATATTCAAGTGTACAGCGCTGCATATATAAAGTAGCGCTATAGAAATGATAAGTAGTTACTAAAACGTTTATTTGGTTTCAGAAACATAAAACAAATTTTATTTTGCCTGTGCAGTGCCATCTTCTGTTTTTTTTGCACAAGTGCAACTTTAAGGATCAGCAGTCACAGAATTAAAGGCAGTTAACCAAAGAGAATTAAGTGGGGTTTCAAAGGAATCAATGGAAGCACTAGGCAAAGTAGGCATATGCCTAGATGCTGCAGCTGAGAGGGGGGGGAGACCTGATATGCAGGAGCTAAGCTGGCGCTACTGAGTTTTTTGAGGGGATGGCCCTCAAAACAGCCCCGGAGGGTGAACCATGATTGTGTCGGAGGATATATTTCCCCGTCAGACAAATGCTCTCTGCTCAAGATAAGTGGATTTTGAAAAAATATATATATAGTTCTAAACACTTGAGAACTTTTGCATACGTGAATATATTACTTATAGTGAAGTTAAGAGAAAACTATAACGAACTGGCTATTGAACTACTTGAGCACCGATGACGAGGTGGGTGCGGAGAATCCTTGCATGAATGCAAAATCATTTGCAAGGTGCACCGCTGAGGTTTTCGGGGTTCTGTGAAATTCTGAGTGGGAAAAGATTGGTGCTATTCATCATTATTCTAAGCCAGAGGTGTCCAACCTCGGCCCTTGCCAGGTCGGGTTTTCAGGATTTCTCCAATCAATATGCATTACATCTGTTTGTGTTCAATGGAGGCAGTGCATGCAAATAGATCTCATGCATATTTATTTATTTAACACATTTATACCCCACATTTTCCCACTAGTTGTAGGCTCAATGTGGCTTACACAAGACCGTAGTGTAGGCTACAGTTAGTAAAATACAATTTAGCAATGTAATAATAAGATAGTAATCGAATATGGAACGTATAAGACAACAAATAATTAAAGGTGGTGAGAGGCGGGGCTGGTGATTGGGAGGAGGGGCTAGTGCTGGGCAGACTTCTACTGTCTGTGCCCTGAAAATGGCAGATGCAAATCAAGGTCAGGTATACCCATAAAGTAGCACATATGAGTTTATCTTGTTGGGCAGACTGGATGGACCGTGCAGGTCTTTTTCTGCCGTCATCTATTATGTTATGATAAAGTCCATGAATTTTGCTGTAACAAAGAAGAAGTAATTTAAATTGAGTCTGGAAGGTAGGCCTTCTCGAACAGGGTGGTCTTGAGTAATTTCCTGAAATTTAGATGGTTCTGAATTGATCTTAAGATATTGGGCAGTGCATTCCATATTCATTGGGGAATCCTGAAAACCTGACTGGATTGCAGCGACTTGAGGACCGAGGTTGGACAACCCTGTTCTGAGCATTTATGCATGTAATGGGTTTAGGGCTAGTTTCAGTAAATGATGCTTAAAAATCGGCACAAAAAAAAAATCAGCGCTCGATGCTATTTCATAATGGGGACTCAACAATGAGCACACATTACAGAATAATGCTGATGTTTGAGCGCCAGGTCTTACATCTCCTGAAACCAGCTGGAATTCCTGGTGCCCAGTTTGGATGCACATGTGGATGCGCATGAATGTGGTAAAGGCGGTTAGCTTAGCGGAGTTTAAAAAAGGTTTGGACGGCTTCCTAAAGAAAAAGTCCATAGACCATTATTAAATGGACTTAGGGAGAATCCACTATTTCTGGGATAAGCAGTATAGAATGTTTTGTACTTTTTTGGGATCTTGCCAGGTATTTGTGACCTGGATTGGCCACTATTGGAAACAGGATGCTGGGCTTGATGGACCTTTGGTCTTTCCCAGTATGGCAATACTTATGTACTTATCCCTGGTATTCTATAACACTGCACGCAAATTTTAGGAGTGCCCCTGATCTGTCCAGGTACCTCCCATGGCCATGTGTCCACTTGGATTACACGCTATTGGGTTTGGGCATGCATGATTATAGAGTAGCACATAGCAAGATGTGCATGCAAATCCAAATTAGTACCAATTAGCACCCAATTATTGGCACAGCCAATTTAGTTGGGCACACATCTTGAATCAGCGTCCAAATTTGGGCACCATATATAGAATCTGGGGGTTGGTTATATGTTCCAAAAATACTAGGACTAGGGGGCACACAATGAAGCTACAAAGTAGTACAGTTTAAAATAAACTGGCAAAAATGTGTCTTCACTCAAATGTGTAATTAAACTCTGGAATTCGTTGTCAGAGAATATGGTAAAAAGCAGTTAGCTTAGCAGGGTTTTAAAATGGTTTGGATAATTTCATAAAGAAAATCCAGAAGCCATTATTAAGATGGACTTGGGAAAATCCACTGCTTATAAGCAGCATAAAATCTGCTTTACTGTTCTGGGATCATACCAGGTACATGTGACCTGGATTGGCCATTGCCACTGTTGGAAACAGGATACTGGGCTTAATGGACCTTCAATCTGTCCCAGTAAGGCAACACTTATGTTCTTATCTGTTATGTGTGCACGTACAGGTAGTATTCTGTCCAGCAGGGACAAGGTTGTAAGGCATGTGTGTGTGTTTAGGGGGGGGTCCTCCTTTACCTCTTTGAGGTAACAATCTGTTTCAATCACAGCACATCTTTTCTCGTCTTTCCCTTCTGCCAGGTCTGCTTGGTGAAGGTCGATCCTTAACGGGGCTCTGAGCTTCTGCTTCTCAATTAAAGGGTCACAATGAGCATGCTACTCAATGAAAGCAAGCTAAACGGTGTAAGCATGCTAAACTGAGCATGCTCAGTACCCTTCGCCTCTTGACTCCTCCTGCTGGCATCCTAGAAATATACAACTAAGCCTGGTTGGCCCAATCCTCCCTTGATCTCCCCCTTGCATGGTCAAGGACAATCTAGGTTACGTTTTCAAGAAGTTAAATATTTAAGATGAAAAATGCTTTTCCTTTTCAGGCAGCTGTCCTTTGGAAGAAGCTCCCTCTTAAGACAGACTGTTTTTCTTATCATTGTAGCCTGTTTGGTACTTTTGCATCATTGTAATTCAGGACTGATAATTTAATTTATGTAATGGAATTATTCTTGATCTTGATAATAGAATTTGGTAATGTGGTCAATTCTAGGAATGTCTAGATTCCATCAGCATGATCCACTTTGAACTATCCTTGGGATTAAGCGGAATATAAGAACTGTGATTAGATCAGTGACTACTCCTTCCTTCGTTCACATGTGTGGGCATGCAAATGTTAGAAGGCTCACACAGAAGTCTTTTTGGATTCCTGCAATGTGTACATTAAGATCTTTCTGCACAGAGGACTATTTTTAGCAGTACAAGATGCCTGGAATAGGCTTCCTGAGCCATTACGTCTAGCTCCATCCCTGGCCGCCTTCAAATCCGGGCTAAAGGCCTACCTGTTTGATGCTGCTTTTGACTCCTAACTTGTCACTTGCTCGTAATCTTTATCTTGTCTTCCTCTCTTCAATAGTCCCTTCCCTATGAGCCCTTCTATCTGTCCTACCCTTATCCTTATTGGTCCTGTCTGTCTGTCCTGATTTAGATTGTGAGCTCTTTTGAGCAGGGACTGTCTTTTCTTCATGTTCAATTGTGAAGCGCTACGTACAACTGGTAGCACTATAGAAATGATTTATAGTAGTAGTAGAAGCCTGCCCTTGCAGATCAGCAACGCGGCCGCGCAGGCTTCTGTTTCTGTGAGTCTGACGTCCTGCACGTACGTGCAGGACGTCAGACTCACAGAAACAGAAGCCTGCACGGCCGCGTTGCTGATCTGCAAGGGCAGGCTTCTACATGGAATGTTGCTAGTGGAATAGCAACATTAACATTCCATGTAGAATCTCAAATAGTAGCAACAGAATCTCCAATAGTAGCAACATTCCATTTAGAATCATTGCTATGTGTCCTTCTGTCTGTCCTACCCTTATCCTTATTGGTCCTGTCTGTCTGTCCTGATTTAGATTGTAAGCTCTTTTGAGCAGGGACTGTCTTTTCTTCATGTTCAATTGTGAAGCGCTGCGTACAACTAGTAGCGCTATATAAATAGTACAAGACAGCCTTTCCATGCACGTTAAAGTTTACTGCACAGACACCCAAGTCTGGTGCAAAATAATGATGAAGCTGAAATGTTTACTGTGGAGTTATAGAATTAAAGTACGGCACAACATACCCTCAGAAGAGGAATGTCACCTTAAGCTTCGTTCTACCAAATTTGGAAATCCCCATCATACAAGTTGAGAACATAAGCATTGCCATACAGCCTAGCATCCTGTTTCCAACAGTGGTCAATCCAGGTTACAAGTACCTGGCAAGGTCCCCAAAACAGTACAATACATTTTAAACTGCTTATCCTAGAAATGAGCAGTGGATTTTCCCCAAGTCCATCTTAATAATGGCTTATGGACTTTTAGTTAGCCAAACCTTTTTTTAAATCCCGCTAAGCTAACCGCTTTTACCACATTTTCTGACAACGAATTTCAGAGTTTAATTACACATTAAGTGAAGAAATATTTTCTCTGATTTGTTTTAAATGTACTACTTTGTAGCTTTATTGTGTGCCCCCTAGTCCTAGTATTTTTGGAAAGCGTTAACAAGCAATTCACATCTACCCATTCTATTCCACTCATTATTTTATCTCCCCTCAGCCGTCTTTTCTCCAAGCTGAAGAGCCCTAGTCACTTTAGTCTTTCCTTATAGGGAAGGCACCCCATCCCCTTTATCATTTTCGTCGCCCTTCTCTGTACCTTTTCTAATTCCACTATATCTTTTTTGAGATGCAGTGACCAGAACTACACACTGTAGTCGAGGTGTGGTTGCACTATGGAGCCACTACTGAAAAAGGTATGAGCAAAATCCAAATAAATAAAATTAAGGTAGTGTGATTATACTATTTCTGACTCACTTATATTTATTTATACTGTAAGCCTGTTAAATCTCTTTGCATAACTTAAGTGGCTTTTAACTCCTGCAAACATGTGCTTAGACCTTTCATAGCAAGTCTTCTCTTGACTTCTGAATGCATCCACTATCCCTTTAGGTGGAAAAAAACAAACAAACACTTTTTGGTGTGTTTTTACACCCATTAAAGAGGTTTCACTTTGTCCACTTCAGCTTTTGAGCCCAAAACCATAAATCCCCACTTTGTTTTATGGGCTTTGACGTCAGTGGCCGATCCATAAATTCATCTCAGACTTTATTGATTTGGAAGGTTGCAGTCCAAAGGCCACCGACGTTGGCCATTCGGGCATCTGCCCAATATCGTGCTCTACACCGTTTAGCAAATTTATTGTCTGAATCGTAAACTATCAAATATCAGCTGGGAAGGGAATGTCAGAGCAACTGTGTTTATAGCAAACGAAGAATATAATTGAAAGGGCAAAGGAAGCATCGCAGCCTGCAGTCCGCCTGAGTGATTTCATTAATCTGACAGCAAAGACGAAAGATTTCATTAATCTGAAGCAAAGAAGTCAGACGCGGGACTAATTTACGCAAGGGAGGCTCGATGAGAAGTTTACAGACTACTTCATCTAATGTGCAAGCACTGGCTTTCTGTTTTAATGTGTGCAGAGGATGGTTAGAGTGGTGGACTTTGGTCCTGAGGAACTGAGTTTGAAGCAGAAGCCTGCGCAGCCACATTGGTGATCTGCAAGGGCCGACTTCTACATGGAATGTTGTGCTAGTGGAATACCAACATTCCATGTAGAATCTCAAATAGTAGCAACAGTGGAGGAGTGGCCTAGTGGTTAGGGTGGTGAACTTTGGTCCTGAGGAACTGAGTTTGATTCCCACTTCAGGCACAGGCAGCTCCTTGTGACTCTGGGCAAGTCACTTAACCCTCCTTTGCCCCATGTAAGCCGCATTGAGCCTGCCATGAGGGGGAAAGCGCAGGGTACAAATGTAACAAAAATAAAATAGATACTACTGGAGATTCTACATGGAATGTTGCTACTATTGGAGATTCTACATGGAATGTTGCTATTCCACTAGCAACATTCCATGTAGAAGGCTGCACAGGCTTCTGTTTCTATGAGTCTGACGTCCTGCATATACGTGCAGGACATCAGACTCACAGAAGCAGAAGCCTGCGCGGCCACATTGGTGATCTGTAAGGGCCGACTTCTACCTGGAATGTTGCTAGTGGAATAGCAACATTCCATGTAGAATCTCAAACAGTAGCAACAGTGGAGGAGTGGCCTAGTGGTTAGGGTGGTGGACTTTGGTCCTGGTGAACTGAGTTGGATTCCCACTTCAGGCACAGGCAGCTCCTTGTGACTCTGGGCAAGTCACTTAACCCTCCATTGCCCCATGTAAGCCGCATTGAGCCTGCCATGAGTGAGAAAGTGCAGGGTACAAATGTAACAAAAAAAAAAAAAACTTTGGGAAACCTGAAAGCAAGCATGGGTGCATGAATAGCCCTGTGTCATAGGGACAGGGTGGTACAGACCTGGGGTTTTTTGCCCCATTTTGTACTGAAAAAAAACCCTGTAGAAGCATGATTGGCCAAGAAAAGCAAAGCTCTGCCTTCATGCATGCGGGGGGGGGGGGGGGGGGGGGCGTAAAACCAGGGCTTGCTAAGCCTGTCTCTCGTGACATGTCCCCCAAACACCAGGGAACCTCCACTCAATCAAACTGCAAGGTGTAAAAATCATGAGCCCAAAATGTGTGATTTGTTTGATTTCAAAAAGGGTCTATATTTATCATAGTAGCCCCTTAAGAATCTTTAAGCCTGAACATTGTGAAAACCAGTGAAAATATTGAAGCCCAATTGGGTTTGGAGTGAGAGGAAGGGATTATTTTGCAAATGGAATCAACTTCAAGCACTCAAAGAAGATTAGATTAGGAATAAATGTCTATGAATTTGCCATGCCCTTGTCCCACCTAAACGTGCCCTCTTGCCATTTACAACCACTTGGCTTTAACATATGTATATCCCCGCTTTGTAAAATGAGGACTTAGACATGTATGCAAACATTTAAATGCTTGAGGAGTGGAGGAGTGGCCTAGTGCTTAAGGTGGGTGGACTTTGGTCCTGAGAAACTGAGTTCAATTCCCTGCACAGGCAGCTCCTTGTGACTCTGGGCAAGTCACTTAACCCTCCATTGCCTGCCGCATTGAGCCTGCCATGAGTGGGAAAGCGTGGGGTACAAATGTAACAAAAATAAAATAAAAATACACATATCAAACATGAATAGAGTTTGTAAATAAGGGCCTGTATAAACTCACTCTTTCTGACTGTGTGTCTCCTGCACTATTAGTGATATTGGATTTTAACATACAAGTAAGTCAATAGAAATAGAATAAAATAAAACATAGAAAATAAGATGATACCTTTTTTATTGGACTAACAATTCATTTTTTGATTAGCTTTCGCAGGTAGCCCTTCATCTTATTTGCACCCTTCTCCTCCACCGCTAACTCCAGACTCCGTTCCTTTTATCTTGCTGCACCGTATGCCTGGAATAGACTTCCTGAGCCGGTACGTCAAGCTCCATCTCTGGCCGTCTTCAAATCTAAGCTAAAAGCCCACCTTTTTGATGCTGCTTTTAACTCCTAACCCTTATTCACTTGTTCAGAACCCTTATTTTATCATCCTCACTTTAATATTCCCTTATCTCTTGTTTGTCCTGTTTGTCCTAATTAGATTGTAAGCTCTGTCGAGCAGGGACTGTCTCTTCATGTTCAAGTGTACAGCGCTGCGTACATCTAGTAGCGCTTTAGAAATGATAAGTAGTAGTAGTAATAGTCTTTGGGATGCTGCGTGGAATCTTGCTACTCTTAGGGATTCCGGAATCTTGTTACTCTTAGGGATTCTGCATAGAATTTTGCTACTCTTTGTCCTTATCTCTTGTTTGTCCTGTTTGTCTGTCCTAATTAGATTGTAAGCTCTGTCGAGCAGGGACTGTCTCTTCATTTTCAAGTGTACAGCACTGCCTACGTCTAGTAGCGCTATAGAAATGATAAGTAGTAGTAGTACACCAAACCTTCGACCAGGATAAATATAGATAGGTAGATAGATACAAGTATAATATTATAATGTAAGTTTTTGTTTAGAAGCTGGAGTTGGAATCAAAATTGCTTCTGACTCCGACTCCACCGCCCTGATATTCTCCATTATACCTTCAGTACAGGGTTTGAAATGGTTATTGGGTCAATTTTAAAAATAACTGCAAAGCTCATAGCCGTAGTCCTTAAAGCACCTTTTTAAAGGGAAACCGCGGACAAGATTTCTCTTTTAAATTGTGGCTGGACAGTGAGTCTACTGTAGCCACATCTCTTTATACCTGATTTGCAAATGTACCCATTGAAAATTTACAAGAACTTTCCTTCCCTTATCTTTCCCCCGCCCAAGAGAGGCTCTGCGCAGTTCATAGAGGGAGTGGCTAATTTTCAGCAGGACTTTTCCAGCAGGTAAACTGTGGGGAAAACTCTGAAATTTGCGGAACACTTTCTAAACTAAAGCTAGAATTTCATGCAGTTCGAATAGCTGTAGAAAGAGTAGGATTAGACAGAAGGGGGAAGTGTTCAAAACAGGGGCGTAGCCAGACACCCAATTTTGGGTGGGCCTGGGCCCAAGATGGGTGGTCAGAAGAACCTCCCTGTCCCACAAGTGATTTGGTCTCTTCCTCTCTCGCCTGCATGCCATAGGGTCTCTCAACCATCCCCCTCCCCCGCATACCATTTAAATAGCAGATTTTCACCAGCAGTGAGCAGCAACTAATACACACTGCTCATGTTGGCCCCACAGCCTTCCCACTGATGCAACTTCCTGTTTCCGCATAGGCAGGACTAAATCAGAGGGAAGGCTGTGGGGCCAGTGCGATCAGTATGTATCAGTCGCTACTTGCTGCAGGCAAAGATCTGCTATTTACAAGGTATGCAAGAAGGATAGTTGGGAGTTTTCGGCTGGTGGGGCTTGGGGATCCCTGCCAGTCACATCATAGGTGTGCTGCTAATGGGTGGGCCTGAACACAAAGCAGGTGGGCCAGGGCCAGTGAGAGGAAGGGATTATTTTGCAAATGGAATCAACTTCAAGAACTCAAAGAAGATTAGATTAGGAATAAATGCCTATGAACTTGCCATGCCCTTGTCCCACCTAAACGTGCCCTCTTGCCATTTACAACCTCTTGGCTTTAACATATGTATAGCCCCGCTTTGTAAAATGAGGACTTAGACATGTATGCAAACATTTAAGTGCTTGTTTATACACATATCAAACATGAATAGAGCTTTTAAATAAGGGCCTGTATAAAACTCTCTCTCACTGTCTCTCTCGTGCACTATTAGTGATACCGGATTTTAACATACAAGTGAGTCAATAGAAACAGAATAAAATAAAACATAGAAAAGAAAATAAGATGATACCTTGGACTAACAATTCATTTTTTGATTAGCTTTCGAAGGTAGCCCTTCGTCTTATCTGCACCCTTCTCCTCCACTGCTAACTCCAGACTCCGTTCCTTTTATCTTGCTGCACCGTATGCCTGGAATAGACTTCCTGAGCCAGTACGTCAAGCTCCATCTCTGGCCGTCTTCAAATCTAAGCTGAAAGCCCACCTTTTTGATGCTGCTTTTAACTCCTAACCCTTGTTCACTTGTTCAGAAGCCTTATTTTATCATCCTCACTTTAATATTCCCTTATCTCATTTGTCCTGTTTGTCTGTCTTAATTAGATTGTAAGCTCTGTCGGGCAGGGACTGTCTCTTCATATTCAAGTGTACAGCGCTGCGTACGTCTAGTAGCGCTATAGAAATGAGAAGTAGTAGAGTAGTCTTTGGGATTCCGCACAGAATGTTGCTACAGTGGGATTCCGGAACCTTGCTACTCTTTGTGGCTACGCCACTGGTTCAAAACCCTCCTGAAAACTGTCCCTTTTGTCGTCAATACAGGTTAAAAAAATACTCCTCACTGTTCACAGTGTGGGTATTATTTTATTTATTTATTGCATTTGTACCCCACGCTTTCCCACATACAGCAGGTTCAGTGCAGCTTACACAGTAAAAAAAAAAAAAAAAAGCATTACAAAGAACATGTAAGAAGAATATTATAACCTATGATAAACATAATGACAACAGTGCCCAAGAGTATATGAATTGGAATAGGGGAGGTCGACAAGGAAAGAGGATAGGATAGGTAAAAGGGAAGGAGATTGGGAGGGATATGGTATAAAAGGATGGAGAAGAGAAGATTGGAGACTGAGGATAAGGGGATTTGAGGATAAGGTCAGAGGTGCAATTGGTGTCAAAGTCAGCGTCATCTTCAGAGCAGGAGCAGTGTAGGTGGGCTGGTAGAATTAAGTTGGTTCATTAGGGTATATTTATCTGCATCCAAAAAGGCACAGGAGAAGGGGTGGTGAACGCTTGGAATGCCCTCCCGCGGGAGGTGGTGGAGATGAAAACGGTAACGGAATTCAAACATGCGTGGGATAGGCATAAAGGAATCCTGTGCAGAAGGAATGGATCCACAGAAGCTTAGCTGAAATTGGGTGGCGGGGGGAAGAGGGGTTGGTGGTTGAGAGGCTAGGATGGGGGAGGGCAGACTTATACGGTGATGGGAGGCGGGACTGGTGGTTGGGAGGCGGGAAATAGACAGACTTATACGGTCTGTGCCCTGAAAAAGACAGGTGCAAATCAAGGTAAGGTATACACATATGAGTTTATCGTGGGCAGACTAGATGGACCGTGCTGGTCTTTTTCTGCCGTCATCTACTATGTTACTATCCGGCTTATAATCGAACGAGAATAACGCCCAAGTTCCGACCTAAATCGGGAGATGGGCGTTCTTCTCACAAAAACAAATAAAGCGGCATAATCGAAAGCCGAACTTTGGACGCTTTCAACTGCACTCCGTCGCGGATGCGGACAAAGTTGACGGGGGAGTGTCGGAGGCGTGGTGAAGGCGGAACTGGGGCGTGGTTATCACCCGAACAGAGATGGGCGCCCTTCGCCGATAATGGATGCGTTTGTAGCTAGAATTTAGGGCACTTTTCCTGGACCCTGTTTTTTGACGAATAAGGCCCCAAAAAGTGCCCTAAATGACCAGATGACCCCCAGAGGGAGTCGGGGATGACCTCCCCTGACTCCCCCAGTGGTCACTAACCCCCTCCCACCACAACAAATGATGTTTCACAACTTTTTACTTTCACCCTCAAATGTCATACCCTCCTCCCAAGCAGCAGTATGCAGGTCCCTGGAGCAGTTGTTAGGGGGTGCAGTGGACGTCAGGCAGGTGGACCCAGGCCCATCCCCCCCCTACCTGTTACAATTGTGCTGCTTAATGCTTAGTCGTCCAACCCCCCCCAAACCCACTGTACCCACATGTAGGTGCCCCCCTTCACCTCTTAGGGCTATAGTAATGGTGTAGACTTGTGGGCAGTGGGTTTTGAGGGGGATTTGGGGGGCTCAACACCCAAGGGAAGGGTGCTATGCACCTGGGAGCTCTTTTACCTTTTTTTTGTTTTTGTAAAAGTGCCCCCTAGGGTGCCCGGTTGGTGTCCTGGCATGTGAGGGGGACCAGTGCACTATGAATCCTGGCCCCTCCCACGAACAAATGCCTTGGAGTTATTCGTTTTTGAGCTGGGCGATTTCATTTTCCATTATCGCTGAAAAGCAAAAACGCCCAGCTCACACCTTGGCGAATAAAACATGGGCGTCTATTTTTTTTTGAAAATACGGTTCACTCCGCCCCTTCACGGACCCGTTCTCGGAGATTAACGCCCATGGAGATAGGCGTTTCTGTTCCATTATGCCCCTCCATGTCAAGTGAGGGAAGTCCACACAGGGCTTTAATTTTGAAAGTCCCATGTGGACTTCGTGCAGCATACATACCCCTGCTTCAAAGAAAGTATACATTTATACAGGTGCATTGGACCTGCTGTCCCCCCTGCTGGTTTTCAAAGGGGACCCACATCCTGCAACTTGCCCTGTATAACTGCAAACGTATACAATTATGTTTCAAAGCAGGCCCTCGTAAGCAAACAATTGTTATAACTTACCATCTAATTTATCATGGATAGAGAAGGTTATGATTCATCCTGCAATGCCCCTCCCCCCATACATCATTCATTTACATAGCGAGTAGGGAGTAAGTCATCGAATGGTAGATAAAGCCCCAAGACCGCACGCTGTTTGACGTTCTCTCAAATATTATTCAAAGAAGGACCCTTAATACCTTTCTTTTTTAATGATGGTGATAATGACTAAGATGTTAATGAATAAATCCATATCATTTACTGGACATTGCCTTGTGAATTTCAAGTTTCCAGCTCTGCAGGATGCCCTTGAAAGAGAGAGCAACTTTGAAGGATTATTCATAGCAATATAAAGTCGTCACGGCACTGTTGTAATACTAACAAAGAAAATGAATAAAAGTTCACGAAGGTTTAAAATCCAGTTTTAAGAGGTCTAGAGGCTTGCCCTGTACTTGCTGCATGAGGTATCTTGTGCTCTTGGAAGTGGCCAGACTTTTTCCTGGTTTCTGCGTAGCTTACAGTCAGTCCCCCCCGATATTCAAAACCATTTAACCGGCCAGGAATGGCACCTGGCTGGTTAAATGGTACTCAGCCAGCTACACGTGATTTTCAGTGGGACATGGCCAGCCGTGACCCGCTAAAAATCCACAGCAGCTAGCTAGTTATAGCGTGTGATATAACCAGCTATCTGCCGATTTTCAGCGTATGTTTAGCCGCGTGCATACCTGGTATATCTTTGGCTGGTTTGAACCTGACCAGCCAGTGCCGAATATCAGCTTGGCTGGTTAAATTCAAACCGGCCATAAACCAGATATTCAGCGCCGGTCACCGGAAACAGCCCGACATTGAATATCCGGTACCACTGCAGACCGTGGGAGTCAGCCAGCTAACTCCCGCTGTCTGAATACTGGCTCCATTATTTCTAATCAATTGTTACATAACATAGTCAATGATGGCAAATAAAACCCCGTATGGTCCGTCTAGTACACGCAATAAGGTGGTTAAAGTTGCACCTGCCATTCCGTGCAGGTTGCACCCTCTATGCTTTAATTTTGGGTTGTACCTTTCGCTCTTTGCAGGTTGCATCCCTCTCTGCCTTGTTTAAAAATGTGAAGGTAATTTAAGTTTTGCTTTGATTCCCTCCTCTTCCTCTATAGAAGGGATACACCTAGTCAAAATCAAGGCGACCCTTGCAGAGAAGGGATGCAGTGAGAGCAGTGGTGTGCTGGAGCGGGCTCTCACAGGCTCGCGAGAGCCGTTTACGTTTTTAAGAATTTTGGGAGCCGGTTGTTAAAGTCGGCCTCCCCATGCCTACTTTAACAACTGACTCCCAAAATGTGGGCTTGGGCCCCCTCCTGAATTCATTTTTACTTTGCTGGCAGCGATGCTGGCCCCACCAGCATCGCTGCCAGAGAATGGTGGCAGTCCATTTATTGGCTGGTGGGGCTCGGAAAAGGTATGCCTAGCAGTGCCTGCACAAGGGAGGGGAGAGAGAGGCATGTATCCCCCCCCCCCCCCCCAAATTTCAGGGCCTGTTATGCCCGGAGAGAAAGCCCGTTGTTAAAATTTTACCAGCACACCCCTGAGTGAGAGGTACAAGCATCACAGCAACATGTAGACCAAGCTCCGGCCAAGAGGTTGAGCTAGGACTATATTTATATACAGACTCTAGAAAGGAACAAGATGACCTCTGAAAGGAAGTGGCAGATATAGAGCAGTCACTGATCGGAGCCTACTGACACCTGCTGCCTGGAGGTCAGAGGTTCACCCTGACAAGGTTATTCCAATAACTTAGCCTCCATGTAATCTGATAGAGGAATATCACAAGAGATCGATTCTGATGGGTAGCTGCACACAGCCTATGTCTTACACATTTCAGCTAAGCACTTGCTCCCTGGCACTGTTTGAAACAGGAAACATTGTGGGATGCCATTGGTATGATCTACTTTTGGCGGTTCTCCTATTCTTATGTAGCTGGCAGGAGAGCGCTGCCAGGGAAATGAGACTCAAACCAATAAAAAAAAAAAGAAGTAGCAGAAAGATACCTGATCATAAATGGCTAAACAAAATGACAGCAGGTTGCATTTGTGCATGAAGTGGAGTGGAGTGGAGGAGTGGCCTAGTGGTTAGGGTGGTGGTCCTGGGGAACTGAGTTCGATTCCCACTTCAGGCACAGGCAGCTCCTTGTGACTCTGGGCAAGTCACTCAACCCGCCATTGCCCCATGTAAGCCGCATTGAGCCTGCCATGAGTGGGAAAGCGCAGGGTACAAATGTAACAAAAATAAAATAGATACTGTTGGCGATTCTACACGGAATGTTGCTACTATTGGAGATTCTACATGGAATGTTGCTATTCCACTAGCAACATTCCATGTAGAAGGCTGCGCAGGCTTCTGTTTCTGTGAGTCTGACGTCCTGCACGTACGTGCAGGACGTCAGACTCACAGAAGCAGAAGCCTGCGCGGCCACATTGGTGATCTGCAAGGGCCAACTTCTACATGGAATGTTGCTAGTGGAATAGCAACATTCCATGTAGAATCTCAAATAGTAGCAACAGTGGAGGAGTGGCCTAGTGGTTAGGGTGGTGGATTCAGTTCCTGGGGAACTGAGGAACTGAGTTTGATTCCCACTTCAGGCACAGGCAGCTCCTTGTGACTCTGGGCAAGTCACTTAACCCTCCATTGCCCCATGTAAGCCGCATTGAGCCTGCCATGAGTGGGAAAGCGCAGGGTACAAATGTAACAAAAATAAAATAGATACTATTGGAGATTCTACATGGAATGTTGCTACTATTGGAGATTCTACATGGAATGTTGCTATTCCACTAGCAACATTCCATGTAGAAGGCTGCGCAGGCTTCTGTTTCTGTGAGTCTGACGTCCTGCACGTACGTGCAGGACAGGACGTCAGACTCACAGAAGTAGAAGCCTGCGCGGCCACATTGGTGATCTGCAAGGGCCGACTTCTACATGGAATGTTGCTAGTGGAATAGCAACATTCCATGTAGAATCTCAAATAGTAGCAACAGTGGAGGAGTGGCCTAGTGGTTAGGGTGGTGGACTCTGGTCCTGAGGAACTGAGTTCGATTCCCGGCACAGGCAGCTCCTTGTGACTCTGGGCAAGTCACTTAACCCTCCACTGCCTGCCGCATTGAGCCTGGCATGAGTGGGAAAGCGCGGGGTACAAATGTAACAAAAAAAAAAAAAAAATGAAGGAGATTACTGCAGATACCAGGACATAGGAACTGCCCAAGAACTGAGGTTTCTTTGTTGCGCTCTACACAAAGTATTATCCAACTCTCATGCATGCCAGGCTGAACGTCCTTCATGCTGAACCATAAAAAGATGTGCAGAGCAGATTTTGAGCCTACACTTAGTGAGTTAATTATCAGCTGGTGCTTCCAGCAGTGATGCGGCCAACTTAGCTCTCTGGCTTCGGTAGGTGAGCATAAGACTGGGACATTGTGTGCTGCCCTGGCTGGGGCAAATGCAAAGGACATGGAAACCTCTCAACATAAAATAATATCTTTGGCAATCGCAGCCCATTCAGAGCTGGATGCCAGTTATCTCCAAACTAAATAAATGGTGCAGGAGAAGCCAGGGTTCCTCCATATTTAAGTTATCCAGCCGCTAAGAAAGTCTTGTCTTAAATCTCTAGACAAAGATAAGTCTTTAAAAAGACATAATTCAATCTATGCAGACCGGGAAACTTTGTTTTGGTTATAGCATAACCTGTTAGTCATACAGGGAAGAATTAAGGTACATTTTGTTGTAGTCATTCCCAGAAGGTTCATAACAAATAGCATTTGGGAATTAATGAGTTGAAAACCACAATAATATTCCTTCTTTGTGCAACAAACCCCCTGGGCACCTGCCCATACTGGACTTAGCCAATGGATCAGCTGTGAAAGGGAGACCTGTTTCTTTACCTGCCAGGTGCTAAGAGGTATGGGAAAGACAAGCTTCATAGTCCTACTTGTAGTGGACTCTTTATACTCTCACTTCTCATAAAAATATAAGAATAGCCATTCTGAGTCAGACCAATGGTCCATCTAGTCCAGTATTCTGCTTCCAACAGTGGCCAATCTAGGTCACAAGTACCTGGTAGAAACCTAAATAGTAGCAAGATTCCAGAATCCCAAAGAATAGCAAGATTCCGGAATCCCAAAGAGTAGCAAGATTCCAGAATCCCAAAGAATAGCAAGGTTCTGGAATCCCAAAGAGTAGCAAGATTCCAGAATCCCAAAGAGTAGCAACATTCCAGAATCCCAAAGAATAGCAAGGTTCCGGAATCCCAAAGAGTAGCAACATTCCAGAATCCTAAAGAGTAGCAACATTCCAGAATCCCAAATAGTAAGATTCCAGAATCCCAAAGAGTAGCAACATTCCGGAATCCCAAAGAATAGCAAGGTTCCGGAATCCCAAAGAGTAGCAAGATTCCAGAATCCCAAAGAATAGCAAGGTTCTGGAATCCCAAAGGGTAGCAAGATTCCGTGCTGCCAATCCGAAGGGCAAGCAATGGCTTCCCCCATGTTTATCTCAATAACAGACACCCAAAATCAAATCAACTCTAGTCTAGGTGTTGATGCTACACAGTGTTTGGCAAAAAAAAGGTGCCCCTTAGATTTTATCGTCTACCTTTTTGCTTAGCAGTGCAATCTAAGCAAATTTGGGTAATTTGTACCAAACGAAATGTCAAGCAACACTTTGCATGATTGACCACCAGAACTCACTGCTTGCTTACTTTTTTCTACCAAGCAAAAGTGTTGTCAGCATGATGTCATTGTTTAGACAAACTGTGAAAATGGTGTTTACTAAAGAAGTTAGAGTTATCAAGTTTTTTTTGACAAACTAAATATTATTATGTAAAATGACATTGTTAAATTTCTGTCAAAAAATTGGAGGGGGGGGGAGCTTAAACAAGCTTCTGAAAAATATTGGCGAACCTGATACAACAGAACATCGGAAGAGTACTGAGTGCATGGGAAAAGGTTGATCAATGCATGATTGTCGCTGCAATAAGACAGTGGAGATGTACGTAGCTTCATGCTTATGTGTCTGCTCAGGGAGGACATTTTCATTGAAATTAACCTTATCATTTACTCGATCTGCAGCCCCTCCTTACCTATCAACCCTCATCTCCCCTTACGTTCCTACCCGTAACCTCCGCTCTCAAGACAAATCCCTCCTTTCAGTACCCTTCTCCACCACCGCCAACTCCAGGCTCCGCCCTTTCTGCCTCGCCTCACCCCATGCGTGGAACAAACTCCCCGAGCCCATACGTCAGGCCCCCTCCCTGCCCATCTTCAAATCTTTGCTTAAAGCCCACCAATGTCGCCTTCGGCACCTAACCACTGTACCTCTATTCAGGAAATCTAGACTGCCCCAACTTGACATTTCGTTCTTTAGATTGTAAGCTCATTTGAGCAGGGACCGTCCTTCTTTGTTTATTTTTATTTTGTACAGCGCTGCGTAACCCTAGTAGCGCTCTAGAAATGTTAAGTAGTAGTAGTAGTACTTTGCAGGAGTAGCTCTGTGTTTGTTGCCTCACTGATGCCCGGTAACTCATGAGGTAAAATGCACAAATTCCCTTTATTTTACAATCATTATTTAACAAACAGAGTCTTTACTTGCCAATTAAAACTGTTCTCTTCACAGCCAAAACAGAAAATGACAAACATTAGGAAGATACTTACAAATTCTACATAAAAACAAAACAATAGCCATACTGGGTCAGACCAATAGTGTACAGTAAGAATAGATCAAACATGAGCAATAGGCAATTACAGCAGTAAAAATATTCAAGTAACAATACAAAGTATGGCATGGTATACTACTTGCAATGTCAACACAATACGTAATAGAACATTATAATTGGTAGTGGAGGGTAAGGTAAAGTGTAACGTATAGATGAGTAAGAAAGTAGGAAGAATTAGAAAGAATTAAAAAGTATAAAGAAAGAATTAGAATGTAAGGTGATTGATTTGAAGAAAGTTGCATATGAGGTCAGAAAGATGTTAAATATCATCGCAGCTAGGGTAGGAGTGGATAAACATGTCCCGCTGCAGTATGTGCAGCCCGAATCAATCCTTGTGTGTGTGTGTGAGTGAGACTAACAAGTTAGTTACTTCTTCCATTAAAGGCTTGGTTGAAGAGCCAAGCTTTCACCTGCTTCCTGAAGTAGAGGTAGTCTTGTGTTAAGCGGAGCCTTTCAGGCAATACATTCCAGAATATGGGGGCTACTCTGGAGAAGGTTCGCTTGCGGGTATCACATCATGTAATGTCTTTTGGCGAGGGTGTGGTTAGTGAAAGTCCTTGGGAGGACCTTAGTGTCCTTGGCGGTGTGTGGAGGATCATCTTATTCTTCAGATACTCGGGACCATTTCCTTTCAGGGCCTTGAAGATCAGACATAGATGCTAATGCCTCTTTACAGGTCATTGGTGAGGCCACACCTCAAGAGTTGTGTTCAAGTTCTGGAGACCAGACCTTAATGAGAACATAGTGAGACTAGAGGGGATCCAAGGAGAAGTAAGGAGGTCTTTTACTTAGGCGTGCTGGCGTTTTTAGCGCACTTTAAAAATAGGTGTGTGCTAAATGCTAAAGACGCCAATTCATTCCTATGGGTGTCTTTAGCGTTTAGCACGTGTCTATTTTTAACACGCGCTAAAAACGCCAGCACGCCTAAGTAAAAGACCCCCTAAATAAATTGTTGTGGGGTCTGGACCAGCAACTGTATGAAAAGAGTCTTGAGGATTTAATATGCCTTGTGGGACAGGAGTGACAGTGGAGATATGATTGGACAGCAAATATTCTCCAGCTACAGAAGTTTCTGATTCTTCGTATGTGATGGCAATCATTTGCAAGCTTCCTTTAAGTGTTTGGTGCCAAGATTTGAAGGGTCTGTCTCTTCTCCTCTTCCCTCCAGGTGATGCCCAATGCAATGCAGTCTTGGGGTGACCCTCGTTGGGTAAATGTAGAATGTGTCCAGAATTAATATTAATTCTAATAGTAATTCTAACATTGATACAAGACTTAGGGGTCTTTTTACTACGCAGCGGTAAGCAGTAGCGTGCACCTCCTGCGACTGTGACTTACCGTGGGATGCACTCAGACATCCTGCAGTAAGTTTTGGATCTGCGTGCACAAACCAGATGCTTAAAAAATATTTTGTAAGTTTTGGGGGAGGGCTGGTGGTTTTTGCATTAATCAGGTACTGCATCTATATTACTATGTGCTAACGGATTAGCACAGGATTATCGCGTGAACCCTCATGGCCTTCAAGATAGGTGTCAGTAAGTGCTCACCTGCTAATATTTTTAATGGCTGCGCACTAATGGTAAAATTAGCACTTGGCCATTAATTCAAAAACTAGGCAAATCGACCACTTTCTGACTGCAGTAGAAGTGGCCTTAGTGCATGGGAATTATAACCCTAAAAGGCAGTGGCACAATTTGGAGAGGCTGGGTGAGATTATTGAGGAAAGGGGCCTTGGGTGTTGGGTTTCTCTTGAGGTCATTTCTCCAAATGGGTTAAGTTTTGCACATTGGGTACTATGTGGGAATGTGTATGTGCATCTACCCAAAGCAGATGAATTCCTGATGGGCAGACTGGATGGGTGATATTGGTCTATATTCGTCATCAGTTACTTCGTTAATATATTGTACAACCCTGCAATGCTTATTTCATGTTTGAAATCAGAATTAACTACCCTAAACTCCCAGAAAATACACTTGTATTTCCCTAGTGGTATTTTTTTTTTTTCTTAAAACAAATTCAAGTTGACACTATGCCTAGTTGACACTCCTCCCTCTCCTTCTCTGCACATATTCAGCAGACTGCTAAAACCTGTCATTTCTTTCTCTATAATATCAGCAAAATTCGCCCTTTCCTTTCTGAGCACACTATCAGAACCCTCATCCATGCTCTTATCACCTCTCACTTAGACTATTGCAACTTGCTTCTCACAGGTCTCCCACTTAGCCATCTCTCTCCTCTTCAATCTGTTCAAAATTCTGCTGCACGACTAATATTCCGCCAGTGTCGTTATGCTCATATTAGCCCTCTCCTCAAGTCACTTCACTGGCTTCCTATCCGTTTCCGCATACAGTTCAAACTCCTCTTATTGACCTATAAGTGCATTCACTCTGCAGCTCCTCAGTACCTCTCCACTCTCATCTCTCCCTACATTCCTCCCCGGGAACTCCGTTCACTGGGTAAATCTCTCTTATCTGCACCCTTCTCCTCCACTGCTAACTCCAGACTCCTTTCCTTTTATCTTGCTGCACCATATGCCTGGAATAGACTTCCTGAGCCGGTACGTCAAGCTCCATCTCTGGCCATCTTCAAATCTAAGCTAACAGCCCACCTTTTTGATGCTGCTTTTAACTCCTAACCCTTGTTCACTTGTTCAGAACCCTTATTTTATCATCCTCACTTTAATATTCCCTTATCTCTTGTTTGTCCTGTTTGTCTGTCCTAATTAGATTGTAAGCTCTGTCGAGCAGGGACTGTCTCTTCGTGTTCAAGTGTACAGCGCTGCGTACGTCTAGTAGCGCTATAGAAATGACAAGTAGTAGTAGTAGTAGTCTTTGGGATTCCAGAATCTTGCTATTCTTTGGGTTCCGGAATCTTGCTACTCTTTGGGATTCCGGAATCTTGTTACCCTTTGTCCTTATCCTTTTGTCCTGTTTGTCTGTCCTAATTAGATTGTAAGCTCTGTTGAGCAGGGACTTTCTCTTCATGTTCAAGTGTACAGCGCTGCGTACGTCTAGTAGCACTTTAGAAACAATAAGTAGTAGTAGTAGTAGTAGTTTTTCAAAGGATCCTGTTGGAGAAGTATTTAATGAAGACCTCTATTTGCAGCCCACACATCACTTAACATTTTATCAGTACCTGCCTCAGTTGGGTCTGCTCATTCATGTGATCAGTAATGCAATCAAATTATTTTAATGCTGTCTGTAATTACAACAGTAGATAGGAGACTTTCCTTCCCCTGTTGTTTTAGTAGAAGACGATAACTTCGCAATGAGGCACCCAGTATTGCTTGTGAAAAGAAACGAGTGGACATACAAAGTTTAAATCAAACTCTGCCTCATGCTCTCAGCATCCTGCCCTGGCAGACTCAGATGGGACATGACAACTCATTTATTCACCTCACTAAAATCCCCACATTTCACGTCTGGTCCTTCTGCGTCAACCCTGCCAAGGCCCATAAATCAGCCGTGGCATTGCCCTGGTCATTTCAAGCCGTGTTTTGACCCTTTCCTTAACTCATGATTTATTTCTGCCAGTTACTTGCTCTTCATGCCAGATTTATAAACTTTGCTGGGCCACAGTTGATCTAATATCCACTTTGTAGACCGGGCTGTGAGACAATAAATTTATGGTCTATGAACTGTTACTTTGAAAAATGACATCAACGTAGAGTGGTTTGCATTTAGAATCTACAGGCAGCGAATTCATTGGCTTTTCACTCACTCGCTCTCCCTCTGTCTTCATTTGAGGTCATGAACAGATATATATATATATACGTACATACATACAGATATATATCTATCTATGTGGGGTGAGATTTTTATGGGAAGACATCAGCGAGTTAGGAGCTTGAACTATTCTACTCCAGTCGAGAAAGAACAATTCCTTCCATTTAGTGATCATGCATAAGCTTTTTCTTTCTTGCTTGATTTTCACCAGCTTCTCTTCTCCTGTCTTGTCTCTCCCCGTCTTTGATTCCAGTGAAGTGTCTTATCAGCTTCCAGGTAAGGAAGAATTTTCAAATTTACTTATGACTTTTCTTTGCAGAGGTCTAGCAGATGAAAACTACTTTGGTTCCTCTTCATATAATTTTTTTTGTGTTAAGTTGCAATTTTAACAGTTTAGCTTTTGTGCATTTCTA
Source organism: Microcaecilia unicolor (assembly GCF_901765095.1). Lineage (NCBI taxonomy): Eukaryota > Metazoa > Chordata > Amphibia > Gymnophiona > Siphonopidae > Microcaecilia > Microcaecilia unicolor. The sequence continues at coordinate 87,046,562 of NC_044043.1, read as the reverse complement.
TAGAAGGTAAAACTGGCTGTATTTCTTCCTTTGACCAGGAGGTATTGCTTTGTATTTCCAGTTCAAATGAGCTGGGGTTGGGATCCTAGCACCATGAGTCTTTTTAAGCTAATGTTATATTCCTTATTTTATATTCCTCCGAAAATTTTTTATACTTACTGAAGTCCTTAACTGAGGAGAATTCACCAGAGCTGCTTCTGGAACAGACCCTATATCTGACCACTAGGGGCTGCTATTGCACAGCGACTATGGTCCCTTTTCTTCTCAAGTGCCCCGAGCTCTGTCTCTACAGCAGAGGTTCTCAACCCAGTCCTCGGGACACATCTAGCCAGTCAGGTCTTCAGGATATCCACAATGAATATGCATGAAATAAATTTTCATGCACCGCCTCCATTGTATGCAAATCGATCTCGAGCATATTCTTGTAGCCTGAAAACCTGACTGGTTAGGTGTGTCCCGAGGACTGGGTTGAGACCCCCTGGATCTACAGTATCCTCCACCCCCAGCCAGGGAGAAGAGGCCGGTCCTTCTTATGGTAGTATACAGCCCACGGTGCCAGCTGCCGGTATTCAGATACCAGCCAAAGCTGAATAGCCAGGTATATAGGTTGTCTGGCACTGCTTATCTGGGTACCAGAGATGTTCAAACCGGTACTTGGCTCATAGGAGCCAACTTTTCAAAATTATTGGGGGTGCTAAGCCCAATGGAAATAACCCCTCCCTGGACACAGACAAGGAATTTTCTCAATATTGGGGGTGCTCAAGCACCCACAGAGGCGGCTCCAATGACTTGGCTAGGTAACTAAATACAATTATGAGAGAATACCTGGAGAGGGGCTAATTCTATAACTGTGTGTCTACATATAGGCACCTAGAGAGCATTTGATAAGAGCATGTTCTATAAAGGAAAGTAGATACCCATCTTCCCTTATAGAATACTACCATAACCAGTGATGTACATGTGTATGTGGTTAGGCACGAGCACTTCTACCAGCCATAGAACTGGTATAAGTGCTTGCACCTAACTACTGGAAATATATATGTAACTTAGAGTAAGTTATGCACTTAAGTGTGAGTCCCACCCATGCTCTGCCCAGACTCCGCCTACCTGTAAGATAGGCAGTTTGGGGGATTTAGGTGCATATATAATATATAAATAATATAATTTAAGCACCGATTAATCCAAATTCAAGAATTAGGGTAATTTCCAACTGAAAGATATGGGTTAAGTTTAATGAATAAAATAATCCAATTTTTTGTTCAAACGCCCGAGTCAGATTTCCTACATAATTTGGAGATGTGTAAATGCCTTTTACATGACATTTTAGACTGGTACCTGCTTTGGAATAGAATTATACATTGTCAAATTCCATCTTGGAGTAGGCTACTGTTTAGATTACTAGGCTAGCCAACCCTACCGATCCAACGTAAATCCCCGCACCCGGCAACACAGCAAAACCAATGATCGTACTGGACAACATCTAACCTTTCCTCCTTCTGACCCTCTTGCTGTCTGAAACACACGACCTTTTAACTAAAATATAACCTTGTATCTGCTCTCTACCGGACTGGGCGAACGCCTGTACGGTACTATGTAAGCCACATTGAGCCTGCAAATAGGTGGGAAAATGTGGGGTACAAATGCAACAAATAAATATGCATTTATGCACATAATCACTGTGTAAATATTAATACTTACAGCTGGCATTAATGGTAAATGAGGGGTTTAATTCACATGATGGTCTAATATATGGAATATTTTTTCTTATTTTCAATAAAGAACCTACTTTATAGAATTTCTCCAATAATGCCAAACTGGTCTGACCAGATATTCAGCGGCATTATCCAGATGATACCATTGAAAACCTGGGTATAGACTGGGTGAGTGGGGGCCATTCCTACCCAGCTAAATCCCGCTGATTGTCACCTTTCAATGACATGTGACCTAAACACAGGTTAGAATTGAATTTGTCAGAATCATCTATGCAGCCACCTCTGGAGTGAATGATCTGATAGCAGAACTGTGGCTACAGCAAAATAAATCAAAAGTAGAAATGTATTTAGATCCATGTCATCAAATACCAAACCAAAAAATGGACCGTATCATTCATCAATGCACAAGTGTGTAGTCTCAGCTGAAACCAGCTACATTTTTATTTTACTTTGAAAAGAAAAAAAAAAGGGGGGGGAATTAAATACAGTAATTGCTGGTGGTTGGACTGCATGAATCTTTCACAGGGTTGTAGAAAAACGCTACAAGCACAATTACCGTCATCGCACTGAGAGGGCTTTGGCAAAATGATTTCCCCAAGGGTGTTATAAATGGAATTTGATTTTCTTTTATGTGTGTGTGTCCAGATTTGTCTAATCTGCAGATCACACCCTATTCAGTAGAGGTCAGTAAAGTATTAGCAGTGTATGCAGGCTCTCTGTAGGACACAGGAGAGTAATAACAGGGTGTAAAAGAGATACAACCTCAGAAAACATCTGAAAACAACAAAAGAAAAAAAAATGTAAACAGAAATAAGAATTCAGAATGTTATAGATTCAGATCCAAACATATATTTGTCACAAACATGTGTGGGATAAGCATGAAGGAATCCTGTGCCGAAGGAATGGATCCTCAGGAGCTTAGTCAAGATCTGGAGGCGGGGCAGACTTATACGGTCTGTGCCAGAGCCGGTGGTGGGGACTGGTGGTTGGGAGGCGGGGATAGTGCTGGACAGACTTGTACGGTCTGTGCCAGAGCCGGTGGTTGGGAGGCAGGGCTGGTGGTTGGGAGGTGAGGATAGTGCTAGGCAGACTTATACGGTCTGTGCCAGAGCCGGTGGTGGGGGCTGGTGGTTGGGAGGCGGGGATAGTGCTGGACAGACTTGTACTGTCTGTGCCAGAGCCAGTGGTTGGGAGGCAGGGCTGGTGGTTGGGAGGTGAGGATAGTGCTGGGCAGACTTATACAGTCTGTGCCAGAGCCGGTGGTTGGGAGGCGGGGCTGGTGGTTGGGAGGCGGGGATAGTGCTGGGCAGACTTATACGGTCTGTGCCCTGAAGAACACAGGTACAAATCAAAGTAGGGTATACACAAAAAGCAGCAAATATGAGTTATCTTGTTGGGCAGACTGGATGGACCGTGCAGGTCTTTTTCTGCTGTCATCTACTATGTTACTATGTTATGTAGGGCACTAAGAATATAGAGCAGACGCTCATCAATGGGGATTCAGAGGGGTGAGCTGATTTACAACAGCTGTAGCATGGAGTGAAGAGGGGAATTTTATTTAGACTGATGCTATAAATATCTTTGCAGGAGTAGCCCTTCAGGTGGTACGATTTCAAGGTGAAGAAAATCAGTGGCTTAATGAAAGGAGTTGGAGGGAGGGGATCTGGGGAAGTCCTTTCCCCAGCTAGTTCCTACAACCTTCCAGAGAAGCAGCTAAATGCAAATCGAAATGTACAAATGCAATAATATGGGACAGATAAGGAACAGAAAGGGGCATTTGGATAGCAGAGAGCAGCATTCTATTGCCGATGTTAAGTGTGCTCTTGAAATATGTTGTATTTCATTTGGATTTTATTGCAGTCAAAGTTAACGCTTTGGGCTGAGATTAGCCTCTGTGTAAGAATGAAAGTGCTGAGGGAACATCTGAAATGTCACATTTTGGCAGCTTCCCGCCTGAGCCATCTGGACTGTGTTTTCAGTGGTATTTCCTATTTAAACAGGATGGCAGTGAACTTGGATGATAAAACTTCTGAAATTTCTATGCAGCTGCCTCTGAGAATAAAAGCCTGGAGGTACCACGTTGCTACAGGGAACTTAAAACACTTTTTCGCTTTGCAACATTAAGACATGATATCAAAGTATTACATTTAAAAAAATAGGGTCACACAACCACGGGAAGCTGCCAGCAGTCCACAGAAAGAGAGAAGGAAGTCTGACAGCTGCTAGAGAGAAAGGAGTCTGCCTGATGAAGGGGTCCTTTTACTAAGGTACGCTGAAAAATGGCCTGCACTAGTGTTTTAGGCACGCGCAGATCCATTTTTCAGCACACCTGTACAAAATGCCTTTTTTTGGCCGCAAATGGACGTGCGGCAAAATAAAAATGAGCGCTCGTCCATTTTCGGTCTGAGACCTTACCGCCACCTATTCACGTACCGGTAAGGTCTCACGCATTAACCGGGCGGTAATCACCTATTCACATACAATGCCGATTACTGTCTGGTTAGCACGTAAAAAATGAAATTAGCGCCCGGGCCACGCAGTAGCCGGGTGGTAGTTTTGAATTGGCGCATGTTGGGTGCGCATAGGCACCTACGCGGCTTAGTTAAAGGGCCCCCTAAGAGACTACCTCAAAGGGCTGTGATCTCTCTTACTAACACATTAAGGGGCACTTTTACAAGGCTGTGGTAAAAAAAAAAAAAAAAAAGTGGCCCGCAGTCGTGTGGGCACGTGGAATTGCTGCACGCCAGGTTAATTTTCACTGCAGCCGTAAAAAAACTCTTTTTTGTAATGGAGGCAGTAAACGGCCGTATGCTAAAACAAAAATCTGCGTATGGCCGTTTACTGCCTGGGCCCTTACCTCCTCCTGTTTAGAAGGTGGTAAGGGCTCGCGTGCTAACCGGCAGTAATCAGTCAATGCGCAGCACTGACCAGTTACTGGCAGGCGTGCCTACACTGCAGCTCTGCACTAGAAAATAGCAGCGGCGTAGCAAGGGCGGGGGCAGTGGGGGCACGCCACTGGAGGGGTGCGAAAGCAGCCACACGCCTGTCGGCTCCGCTGTTTCCCTGCTCTCTCTGCTAAGTCCCCACCTACTCTGACACAGATTACCTGTCATGGAGTGGACGGGGACATGGATACCTTCAGTGTATGCATGTGCTGGCAGGGCCGCTGAGAGACTAGGCCGGACCCGGGGCAAGGCCACCCCGCCGCTGCCACCCCCCCTGCCACTGCAGTCCACTGTCTCACCTGCCTGCCTCCACGGATCCGGGCCCCCTTCATTCAAAGCGGCAGTCGCAGATCGCGTCTCTTCTGGCCTTCCCTCCCCTGCGTCCCACCCTCATCTGATGTAACTTCCGGTTTCCACAAGGGCGGGACACAGGGCGGGAAGGCCAGAAGAGACGCGATCTGCGACTGCCGCTTTGACTGAAGGGGGCCCAGAGCCGAGGAGGCAGGCAGGTGAGACCGGGGACTGCAGCGCCGGCGGTCTGACCCTGGCGCCGGGCCCCCCTTGGAGGCCCGGGGAAGTTTGCACCCCCCTCGGCAGCCCTGTGTGCTGGAGTCCCTCTGTTTCTTGTAGTTTAGCTGCCTGCCAGCTTACAGAGTTCTGGATGTTCTGTCCGGCCACCATGGCAAGGTTAGGGAGGGTAAGATGCTGGACCACCAGGTGGGGGAGGGCACAAATCGCTGGTTTGCTGGAAAGAGGGGAAGGAGGTGAGATAGAAGGAAATTGCTGGTCTTTGGGGGAGGGGAGGAACAGGAATATGCTTGAGTAAGCAGGGGGGAGGGGGAGCTGTCCAAGTGCAGAGATACTGCACTGCCAGGGGGTGGCAAAAAGGGGAAGAGGCCTGTGGGGTAGCACTAGACTGAGGGCTTGTCTACAGCACTTAATAACCTTGCAGTATCCCTGCCAAATGCCCAGGTCAGATGTCTAGGTGAACCCAAAACAGGGTTTTCTGCTTTCTCTCTCCTGCTTTGTCCTCCCTTTCACCTCCCTCTTCCATCTGCAAAGTAGTTCTCTCTTGTTATTACTGTTTCTGCTTATCCATTACTGTCGACCACTTAATGAAAATTGCCCATTACGATAATGGAACAGTAATTGTCATCCATCATCTGTTCGTCTTTTAAGGAAGGGTTGGGTAGAGTCACTTTATATTTCTGTTCTACTGCTTCTGAGCATCACTGTTTGCACCCAATGAGATTCGGCTAAAACGCCCTTCATCCTGAACCATCCAGTGCAAACTTACAGGGCTAAATTTAAACCTTTGAAATCGATCTTCAAGGTCCTCAGACAAAATGGGCCAGAGTACTTCAAGAATAAGTTATCCCTTCACATACCTTTGAGACCTCTAAGGTCCTCTAGAAGGAGCATCACTATCTGTACCCTCATCAAAATAAAACATACGATGTGATACTTAGCCGCATTGAGCCTGCCATGAGTGGGAAAGCGCGGGGTACAAATGTAACAAAACAAACATTTAACAGCGAACCTTCTCAGGAGTAGCCCCCACGCTCTGGAACTTACTCCCAGAGGGGCTACGTCTAACTCGAGACTATCTCTACTTCAGGAAGCAGGTGAAAGCCTGGCTGTTCTCCCAGTCCTTTATTACATAGGATAACCGACACTCACTCCGCACCTGGAGTAGCTTGATGCACATCCACGTGCAGGACGTCAGACTCACAGAAACAGAAGCCTGCACAGCCTTCTACAAGGAATGTTGCTAGTGGAATAGCAACATTCCATGTAGAATCTCCAATAGTATCTATTTTATTTTTGTTACATTTGTACCCCGTGCTTTCCCACTCATGGCAGGCTCAATGTGGCTTACATGGGGCAATGGAGGGTTAAGTGACTTGCCCAGAGTCACAAGGAGCTGCCTGTGCCTGAAGTGGGAATCAAACTCAGTTCCTCAGTTCCCCAGGACCAAAGTCCACCACCCTTATGCTTCCACTCATGACACACCCCATTGCAAAAAATATACCGCCCGATATAGCTGGGCTGCCTTCCACAGTCCACGCTGATGGATATTCAATAACGAGCCATTTCTGGTTGAATATCCGGTTTAACTTTGGCCGGTCCGACTTTAACTGGCCAAGTTGATATTCAGCTCTGGCCGGTTAAAGGAAGGCTGGCCAAAGTTATTCCACCTATTGTGGCGGCCAAATACGGCACCAAACTTGACCGGTTTGACTTTTAAAATTGGCAGATAGCCAGTTATCTGGCGCTGAACATCCCCAGTTAGCAGCTTAAAGATAGTCGGTTATATCGCGATGTAACCAGCTATCTGGCATTGAATATTGCCAGATAGCCACCTAATTGCCTTTTTTTAGCGGCCATATCCTTCTGAATATCGGCCTCATTAAAAATAAATAAATAAATAGCATACAATTACTGCATGCTAATAGCCTATTGCCAAGACTAACAAAGGACACATAGCACCATCCTGTGTTAGGTATTTTTCCTGCATTATGGGGTCGTTTTACCAAGCTGCTAGGAGCGGGGGCTGTTTTTGCCACTTGCTGCAGCCCTTTTTACTGCAGTGGGTAAAAAAAAAAAAAAAAGTTGAAAATAGCCATTGGGCAGACTTCTACGGTCTGTGCCCTGAGAAAGGCAGGGACAAATCAAACTGGGGTATAAAGTATCACATACCATGTAAAATGAGTTTATCTTGTTGGGCAGACTGGATGGACCGTACAGGTCTTTATCTGCCGTCATTTGCTATGTTACTCTCTGGGGTTCTACATGGAATGTTACTACTAATTGGGATTCCAGAATCTTGTAATTCTTTAGGGTTCCAGAATCTTGCTATTCTTTGGGGTTCTACATGGAATGTTGCTACTAATTGGGATTCCGGAATCTTGTAACTCTTTAGGATTCCAGAATCTTCAGAACTTTTAGTACAAGAACAGTGCTGGGCAGACTTCTACGGTCTGTGCCCTGAGAAAGGCAAGGACAAATCAAACTCGGGTATAAAGTATCACATACCATGTAAAATGAGTTTATCTTGTTGGGCAGACTGGATGGACCGTGCAGGTCTTTCTTTGCCGTCATCTACTATGAATAGATAGGGATGGGCTGGAGTGTAAATTTTAAGGGCTTCAACGTTAGCTTCAGAACTTAGTACAAGAACAGTACTGGGCAGACTTCTATGGTCTGTGTCCTGAGACCGGCAAGGACAAAGCAATCTCGGGTATACATATAAAGCATCACATACCTTGTAAAATGAGTTTATCTTGTAGGGCAGACTGGATGGACCGTTCAGGTCTGTATCTGCCTTCATTTACTATATTACGCTTTTGGGGTTCTACATGGAATGTTGCTACTAATTGGGATTCCAGAATCTTGTAACTCTTGGATTCCAGAATCTTCAGAACTTTAAGTACAAGAACAGCGCTGGGCAGACTTCTACGGTCTGTGCTCTGAGAATGGCAAGGACAAAGCAAACTCGGGTACATATTTAAAGTATCACATACCATGTAAATGAGTTTATCTTATTGGGCAGACTGGAAGGACTGTACAGGTCTTTATCTGCCGTCATTTACTATATTACTCTTTGGGGTTCTACATGGAATGTTGCTACTAATTGGGATTCCAGAATCTTCAGAACTTTTAGTACAAGAAGAGTGCTGGGTATGGTCTGTGCTCCGAGAATGGCAAGGACAAATTAAACTCGGGTATAAAGTATCACATACCATGCAAAATAAGTTTATCTTGTTGGAAGGACTGTACAGGTCTTTATCTGCCGTCATTTACTATGTTACTTGCTGCCCAGCCATTTCCTGTAGGGAAGATGAGGCATTTACATTCCTTTCAAAAAAATAGATAATTCTGCGAGACATGAATCTGTATCGGCAACGACTCCCACATCGACACTGCTTGATAATATATAGAAGTCATTGTTTAACTAGTGGAAAACCGAGTAGCATTTGATTGCGCATTCATACTGTAAGCTATACACATCCTTAAGTGACAGCATATATTCAAATGCCAGACCATTCAACATTTAAAATATAAGGCATAATAGATGAGAAACAATCCTTAACATTACAGGCTGTCAATGTAATTAGTATAATAACAGAAAAGCTCAATCAAATTTATGGTCCTTGAGTACGAGTTATGCAGCTGTATTTTGTAACAGCTGTTATTGTGATTTCACTTTCACTCATATTCCCAGAGGAAGACTATTACTATAATCCACGCTTGTACCATTAGTCTAAAAGTCTGTTCATAAAAACAAGATCTCATTTGACTTTCACTCTGCTGAAATTCAAATGCCATAAATGTATAATAGCATATCACAATTAGAATACGTGAAGTATTAACAGAAATACATTTCCCAGACATGGAAAAATACATATCCTTCTGCCACACCCAGGCATTACCCCAAGAAGCTCATTATACTGTAACATGTCACATCTGGTAACAGATATCGAAATACAAATGCAGCCTGCAGTCAAGAGATGTAAGCGGTATTTATGTCCAAACACTTGTATATAAAGAAATAAATGGCTCTTCTATCCAGAACACTTATCTCTATACAGTAACATAGTAAATGATGGCAGATAAAGATAAGAATGGCCCAACCAGTCCTCCCAGAAAGCTGGCTAGGGTTGTACACAGCTCCAAGCAGGTTATTCCCCCTTTGCCTTTAGAGTTGTAACTAATGCCCAGTTTTAAGTTTTATTGTGTGAAAATGATCTATACTTTTTTATTTCAATCTTTTTTTTATTGATGACATTATAGAACAAGCATCGGGAGGCGGGGCTGGTGGTTGGGAGGCGGGGATAGTGCTGGACAGACTTGTACGGTCTGTGCCCTGAAGAGCACAGGTACAAGTCAAAGTAGGGTATACACAAAAAGCAGCAAATATGAGTTATCTTGTTGGGCAGACTGGATGGACCGTGCAGGTCTTTTTCTGCCGTCATCTACTATGTTACTATAGAACAAGCAACACACAAGGTCTTCAAACTTTCAATAGTCATCAAGCAGGTTTACATTTTCTCCCAACCTCCCTCAACCCACAACCCCAAACCCCACCCAACCTCTATCTATTCCCACCAACCTCCCAATCTCCTATTTAAGTACATAAGTAATGCCACACTGGGAAAAGACCAAGGGTCCATCGAGCCCAGCATCCTGTCCACTGACTACACTGACATCATAGTTTGTTACCTTTAGATTGTAAGCTCTCTTGAGCAAGGACTGTCCTTCCCCATGTTTTAACTTGTACAGCGCTGCGTAACCCTAGTAGCGCTATAGAAATGCTAAGTAGTAGTAGTAGTCCATGACAGCAGCCAATCCAGGCCAAGGGCACCTGGCAAGCTTCCCAAATGTACCATAATCCTCTCCTCCCAACCTCTCTTCTCTACCCCAACCCCTATATTAAGTATTACTCCAATAAATAGGAACGGACACGTGAATATTCTCCACCCTCCCCCACCTGCCTATATCGTCCCAATTATCCCTTAAACAACATTAGAAATCCCATATCCTGAACAATTGAAACTGGACTTATGCAATGAACGAGGTAAAGTGATATTAAAACATTACACTATGTGCTAGCGAAATATACAAAGGAAAATTAACACTGAAAGAAAGGAACGCTCTAGCATTTCTTCAAGCACAGTCAAAACGCACAGGAGCGGCATCTAAAGGCTCTTTCTGACTGGGATAGTTTGCAAAACGTTTTTGCTGCTTCAACAGTAGTGAAAAAAAAAAACCGAGTCTTGCCATTATAGTTGTGTTCAATTCTGGTCGCCGCATCTCAAGAAAGATATAGTGGAAATAGAAAAGGTACAGAGAAAGGCGACGAAAACGATAAAGGGGATGGGACGATTTCCCTATGAGGAAAGGCTGAAGCAGCTAGGGCTCTTCAGCTTGGAGAAAAGATGGCTGAGGGGAGATATGATAGAGGTCTATAAAATACTGAGTGGAGTGGAACAGGTAGATGTGAATCGTTTGTTTACTCTTTCCAAAATTACTAGGGGGCATGCAATGAAGCTACGAAGCAGTAAATTTAAAACACATCGGAGAAAATGTTTCTTCGCTCATCGTGTAATTAAACTCTGGAATTCGTTGCCGGAGAATGTGGTAAAGGCGGTTAGCTTAGCGGGATTTAAAAAAGGTTTGGCCGGCTTCCTAAAGGAAAAGTCCATAGACTATTATTAAAATGGACTGGGGGAAAATCCACTGCTTATTTCTAGAACAAGCAGCCTAAAATGTATTGTACTGTTTTGGGATCTTGTCAGGTACTTGTGTCCTGGATTGGCCACTGTTGGAAACAGGATGATGGGTTTGATAGACTTTCAGTCTGTCCCAGTATGGCAATACTTATCACTTTTGTACTTATGAGGTCTCGTTGGGTGAAGCAAGGCACACAAAATCTTTCGGAGATAAAGCTCAGAAGATGACGCAAAAGCTTTCTGAGCAACACGTACCTTAGCAGGATAGTCCTGAAAATATAAAAAACTTTTTTATTTACAAATTCCAAACTCTGTCCTCCTTATAGAGCTTGAGTGCAGCACACAAAATACAACCACCCTAGATTTCACAGATGCGCCAGACCCAGAGTCCAACTGGTGAACCCATGCTATTTTGAAAGGGGCACCTAGGGAGAGCAGGTGTAAAGAATTTGGCATCCAAAATCCGCACCAAAACATCATCCTTTATGGATTCAGAAAGTCCCACCAATCGCAAATTTTTTGCGTCTGGCTCTGCCTTCCAAGTCATCCACCTTGTGCTCCAATCTGTTGAAAACTTGAGGTGAAGCTGATCCATATCTCAGGTCCCATATGGTGCTGTTGTGTATCAAATGCTAAATCCATCTAAACGATCATGAGCTGCTTCAATTCGGTCCTGCATTTTCTGCAGTTTAGCATCCAGTGGCCTGCTTCCACAACAATTATGGATGAATAAATTTGATGGACAACATTACTTTTACAGACAAACAAAGTAACACTGGGCCTTCAAGACTAGGACAACAGGAAAACTTTATTAGCAGATGACCCGACACGGGCCGTGTTTCGGCGTCAAAGGACGCCTGCCTCAGGGGTCTTTATTTGGGTTGCAAAGATCATGGCAAGAAGATTCAAACTTCACTTCCGTTGCACTCTCTCCACCCAGATAGCTATCTGTGAAGTGTCTGTTCACGCTTTCCAAAAATACTAAGACTAGGGGGCATGCGATGAAGCTACAATGTAGTAAATTTAAAATGAATTGGAGAAAATGTTTCTTCACTCAGCTTGTAATTAAACTCTGGAATTCGTTGCCAGAGAATGTGGTAAAGGCGGTTAGCTTAGCGGAGTTTAAAAAAGGGTTTGGACGGCTTCCTGAAGGAAAAGTCCATAGACCATTAATAAATGGAGTTGGGGAAAATTCACTATTTCTGGGATAAGCAGTATAAAATGTTTTGTACTTTTTGGGATCTTGCCAGGTACTTGTGATCTGGATTGGCCACTGTTGGAAACAGGATGCTGGGCTCGATAGACCTTTGGTCTTTCCCAGTATGGCAATACTTATGTACCGCCTGGGTATTACGTGCCCTGGGTGGTAATTCCATTTTTTGTGCGCGTCAGAAATTTTTTTCCCTACCACGTGGCGCTAACTGGGTGGTAATCATCAGCGTGCACATGCTGATGGTCAGTGCCCAGTTAACATGCGAGACCTTATCGCTAAGTCAATGTGTGGCGGTAAGGTCTCGGGCCCAAAACGGACATGCGTCAATTTTTATTTTGCCGCACGCCCATTTTTGGCCAAAAAAAAAGAAAGGCCTTTTTTTGCAGGTGTGCTGAAAAATGGACCTGCGCACTTCCAAGACACGTGCCTACAACAGCGCAGGCCATTTTTCTGCACACCTTAGTAAAAGGACCCCTAAGAGCTGCTGAAAATCGAAGGCCAGCCAACGCAGTGGGGTTTAACCCGGCCCTTTATTTTTTTTTCCTCTCGTGGCCTCTTCTTCCCCCACTTTTTTTGTGTTTGTTTCATTCCTTTCAATAGAATTTTTTAATTTCATGCTAAAACTGTTCAATCCACGTACTTTGTAGGCTAACCTGCACGCTAAATTTTATAAGCCACCCTAATAAACTGATTGCTCAGTAATGAAATCACATCCCTCTGGCACATTTGCAATAGCATGTAAGCCGCATTGAGCCTGCCATGAGTGGGAAAGTGTGGGGTACAAATGTAACAAAAATAAAATAGATACTATTGGAGATTCTACATGGAATGTTGCTATTCCACTAGCAACATTCCATGTAGAAGGCTGCGCAGGCTTCTGTTTCTGTGAGTCTGACGTTCTGCACGTACGTGCAGGACGTCAGACTCACAGAAGCAGAAGCTTGCGCGGCCACATTGGTGATGTGCAAGGGCCGACTTCTACATGGAATGTTGCTAGCGGAATAGCAACATTCCATGTAGAATCTCAAATAGCAACAGTGGAGGAGTGGCCTAGTGGTTAGGGTGGTGGACTTTGGTCCTGGGGAACTGAGGAACTGAGTTCGATTCCCACTTCAGGCACAGGCAGCTCCTTGTGACTCTGGGCAAGTCACTTACCCCTCCATTGCCCCATGTAAGCCGCATTGAGTCTGCCATGAGTGGGAAAGCGCGGGGTACAAATGTAACAAAAATAAAATAGATACTATTGGAGATTCTACATGGAATGTTGCTACTATTGGAGATTCTACATGGAATGTTGCTATTCCACTAGCAACATTCCATGTAGAAGGCTGCGCAGGCTTCTGTTTCTGTGGGTCTGACGTGCGGGGCGTCAGACTTGCAGAGGCAGAAGCCTGCGCGGCCACATTGGTGATCTGCAAGGGCCGACTTCTACATGGAATGTTGCTAGTGGAATAGCAACATTCCATGTAGAATCTCAAATAGTAGCAACATTGCCCCATGTAAGCCGCATTGAGCCTGCCATGAGTGGGAAAGCGCGGGGTACAAATGTAACAAAATAAAAATAGCATTTGACAGGACTTATGAAGAGAATGTAGCTTTTGAAGCATCATTACACATCTATTAAAGTAATTGATTAAAAAGGTCTCAAACAGCCTGATTGCTGAGCTTTATTTCAAGGTAATCAAATTAATTTTTTTCAGGAGAGAAGTGGGCAAAGCAGTTAGCCCTCTGAAATAGAATGAACTAAGGGGGTCATTTACTAAAGATTAGCTCGCGTTATCTGCAGCAAGGAACATAGGAATAAAACGGGCCCTGCTACTACTACTGCTACAAATCATTTCTACAGCGCTACCAGTCGTACGCAGCGCTTCACAATTGAGGTGGAGGAGTGGCCTAGTGGTTAGGGTGGTGGACTTTGGTCCTGAGGAACTGAGTTCGACTCCCACTTCAGGCACAGGCAGCTCCTTGTGACTCTGGGCAAGTCACTTAACCCTCCATTGCCCCATGTAAGCCGCATTGAGCCTGCCATGAGTGGGAAAGCGCGGGGTACAAATGTAACAAACAAAAAAAACATGAAGTAAAGACAGTCCCTGCTCAAAAGAGCTTACAATCTAAATCAGGACAGACAGACAGGACAAATAAGGGATAAGGGTAGGACAGACAGATAGGACACATAAGGAAAGGGGACTATTGAAGATAACTGCAGATAACTCGAGCTAATCTTTAGTAAAAGACCCCCTACATATTACCTGCTTCAACCTGGATGCAGGTCCACAAGCCTTTGAATGGTATTTGAAGTTGTTTACCATTTGCATTCTTCCTCTAAGACTCTAGGGCAAAACTGGATGAGCTAAGCAGCTTGGAGAGGACGTACCTGCTGCAGAATGTGCCTGCTTTCCTGGACAAACAGAACCTGGGAGGGGAGGCTGATGAGTTTCTCAGCAAAGAAGGTAAAAAAAAAAAAAAAAATTTTTTTTTTTTTTTTACAAAATCACAAATGCGACACACACAAGTGATGGCCTGCAGGTTCTGGAGAATTATTTTCACTGCATGGAACTTCCTCTGCTGTTCTTAGGGGCCCTTTTAACATTCCAATACAATTAGCGCGCACCAAGGACTAGATTCTGTATACGGTGTCCAAAACAAAAATCAGCACCTGAAAAAACCCCACGCTTAGCGCTGTTCTATAAATCTCACCTAAGTTAGGAGCAGTTTGTATAATATGCATAGCCACTTATGCCAATAAAACCTGAGTTGTGCCCATCAGTGGCGTAGCTACGTGGGGCCACGGGGGCCTGGACCCCCCTGCCGACGACCCTCTCGACCCCCCCTGCCGCCGTGGGTTACCTTTGCTGGTGGGGGACCCCAACCCCCGCCAGCCGAGGTCCTCTTATTCCGGCGCAAGACTTCGTTCTGTTTCTGAGTCTGATATCCTGCACATGCAGGACGTCAGACTCAAACAGAACGAAGCCTTGCGCCGGAAGAAGAGGACCTCAGCTAGAGGGGATTAGGGTCCCTCGCCAGCAAAGGTAGGCAGCGGAGGGGGAGGGTTGGTGGCAGGAGGGGGGGGGTCGAGAGGGTAGTCAGCGGGGGGGGGGGGGAGGGTTGGTGGTAGGAGGGGGGGTCGAGAGGGTAGTCAGCGGGGGGGATCAAAGTTGGTGGTGGCGGCGTGGGGGGTCGGAAATGGCAGCTGGGGTTGGCGGCGCCGGGGGGGGGGGGCTAAAATGTGCCCCCTCACGTTGGGCTCTGGACCCCGCTCCTGCCAAAGTCTGGCTACGCCCCTGGTGACCATAAATTCTATTGCCAATTAGTGCTCATTATTGCTTGTTAGGTGCTGTTATCAACGCTAATTAGCTTAAGCCAATTAAGTTACGTGCCTTGTTATGGAATATGCTTAGATTTTAACACAAAACACTAGGCATGCTATATAGAATCTGGCATATTAGATATAAATGTATATATGTAAAACAAAATGTAATATTTAAAAGTATGATGCCTAATTGAATGTTTTTAGCGCATCGTTCTGGGATGAGGTGTACTATGGTGATCATGATTGTGGATCACAAGCGTGGGAGGGCAGATCCTAGGGGCCAGGATGAGACCTGGTGCACGACTGACGGTTTGTCTAGGTTGCCTTGCACCGGTTCTGATTTGTACACCTGACTTTTCCTATGTGCCCAGTTTCTGCATTCTAGACAGACTTTGTACAAATGCCTTTTGAAGTCAGAGCTTGCTACGTTTAATCTGAGAATTAAACAATCTTGAAGCTGAAGGGAATACATTCTTCTTTCTCCCTTTCTAGGTCTTGGTCTGAGCAGTTATAACCCCAGGGAGAGTGTGAAAGAGGTGAGTGAAGGGATTTTATACTGATCCAAAACATAGTAAATGACGGCAGATTAAGACCTGTACGGTCCATCCAGTTTGCCCAACAAGACAAATTCATTTTACTTGATATGCGATACTTTATTTATTTGGATTTTGCTCACACCTTTTTCAGCTCAAGGTGAGTTACATTCAGGTACTCTGGATATTTCTCTGTCCCAGGAGGGATCACAATCTAAGTTTGTACCTGAGGCAATGGAGGGTTAAGTGACTTGCCCAAGATCACAAGGAGCAGGAGTGGGATTTGAACCGGCCACCTCTGGATTGCAAGACCGGTGCTCTAACCACTAGGCCACTCCTCCACTGGCAACATTCCGTGTAGAATCTCCAATAGTAGCAAAAGCAACATTCCATGTTCCACTGCACTAACCACTAGGCTACTCCTCCACTAGCAACATTCCATGTAGAAGCCTGCCCTTGCAGATCAGCAACGCGGACGCGCAGGCTTCTGTTTCTGTGAGTCTGACGTCCTGCATGTATGTGCAGGACGTCAGACTCACAGAAACAGAAGCCTGCGTGGGTTGCTGACCTGCAAGGGCAGGCTTCTACATGGAATGTTGCTAGTGGAATAGCAACATTAACATTCTATGTAGAATCTCAAATATTTAATATTTATTTAGATTTTGCTCACACCTTTTTCAGTAGTTGCTCAAGGTGAGTTACACTCAGGTACTCTGGATATTTCTCTGTCCCAGGAGGGCTCACAATCTAAGTTTGTACCTGAGGCAATGGAGGGTTAAGTGACTTGCCCAAGATCACAAGGAGCAGGAGTGGGATTTGAGCCGGCCACCTCTGGATTGCAAGACCGGTGCTCTAACCACTAGGCCACTCCTCCACTATATATGTATACCCGAGTTTGATTTGTCCTTGCCATTCTCAGGGTACAGACCGTAGAAGTCTGCCCAGCACTGTTCTTGTAATAAGTTCTGAAGCTAACGTCGAAGCCCCTTAAAATTTACACTCCAGCCCATCCCTATCTATTCAGTCACGATCAGGGCGTAGACCGTAGAAGTCTGCCCAGCTCCCGTTTTGTTTCCCCCATTACCTGCGTCGCCACCCAATCTCCGCTAAGGTTCCACGGATCCATTCTTTCTAAACAGGATTCCTTTGTGTTTATCCCACGCACGTTTGAATTCCATTACCGTTTTCATCTCCACCACCTCCCGCGGGAGGGCATTCCACGTAACCACCACCCTCTCCATGAAAAAATACTTCCTGACATTACTACTACTACTACTAATAGCATTTATATAGCGCTACCAGACACACGCAGCGCTGAACATTTGACATAGAGAGACAGTCCCTGCTCAAAGAGCTTACAATCTAGGCAAAAAACAGACAGACAAGACATTACGGGCAAGGGAATTACAGGGTAAAGAGGAACAAGGGAGGAGGAGGGCAATGAGTAGCAGCTAGGAGCCAAAGGCAGCAGTGAAAAGGTGAGCCTTCAGCATAGATTTAAAAACAGGTAGAGATGGAGCTAGAGGTATGGGCTCAGGAAGACAGTTCCAGGCATAAGGTGCAGCAAGATAAAAGGAACGAAGTCGAGTTAGCGGTGGAATAGAAGGGGGACGACTAGAGAGACTTGCTCAGAGAGCGGAGTTCACGGGGAGGAGTGTAGGGAGAAATGAGAGAGGAGAGGTAATGAGGGGTCATAGAGTGGATGCATTTAAAGGTCAGTAAGACCATCTCTCCCATTCTCCCCCTTATCCACGATAGCACCCCCCCCCCCCCCACCCGCTGGTCAAGCTCATACCTGAGATCGCCCACTAAGAATCCCACAGCTTTCCTTCTCCGGTGCCCCGTCCCCTATGATACCCACAACTTATCTCCCTCTGCATCCCTCATTAGTCCTGAGTCTGCCCCCCAGACCGAGGCAATAAGTGAAACTGGAGCAAGGAGCAGCTGAAGATGCAGAAGAGGATCTAAGTGGATAGAGAAAAATGTTTTGTTTTGTTTTTTAGTTAACACAGGGCTCTGCAAATCTCTGGTGCCAGGTCACCATGGCACCTAGAAATTGCATCATGGCACCTGGGATTTCACGTGTCCCAAAGTTGTTTTTTTTTTTTGCTGCCGAAGGAACAGAACTGTTCCTAAAGTCTGTCCTGCATTTTCCAGTTCTTAGGCCCCAATACTCTGGCGCTGTTCCTCACAGCACCGTAAAAATACTGCGGGAACAGCACAGAACAACGCCCTAATGCTGAACGCTAATGAGAAGCAAATATAGGCATGCCCATAGCGTTGAGAATTAGAGAGTTCGTTTGGTGCGGGAGGATTGTGCTTGGTGCGTGTGCACAAGAGTTCCGCGGTAAGCTTGGCTCTTCTGCGCTTGCGCCTGATAAAACCTGAACGTGAGGCACGTATTGTTTTCTGTGGCCAAATTATAAGCGTTTTTACAATGATTATTTTTAGCTTGGCCGCTAATATTTAGACACGGGAAACAGACACCAATGTGTGCTTTCGCTTGGGTCTGCTGTTTCTCATGACCAGCGATGAAGAGCTTGAAAGGCTTCCTTCTGCTTCCAAAAACAATCAAAACCAGTAGATTTCGCAGCAAGAATTATGAGAAGCATGAGAAATTCTCTCTTCCAACACCCTAACGCATGCTCCGACCTGGCGTTATTGTTGGCAGTGTTAAGGCGGTTCTCTTTTGGGCGCTTTTTCCCCGAGCATTGGGGAGGAATACAAAATTACCTCATTTAACATAAGCTTCACTACATTAGCTTGCTACTTGCGTTGCTCGCCTGTGCGCTCGTTTGTTCCCACGCTCTGGGCCTCTGAACGTTCTGCACAGGGAAATGCGGGCATTAGTCCGTTGCTAATGGCTTCTAGTACCAGCATTTACTTTTGAGCATCAGGGCATTTAGTAAATTTGAACCACACACTACAGGGAACCTGCAGCTGGTCTTGTGAGACCAACTAAAATTCCAACACAGTACAGCTCAACTTAGCAAGAGCTGAAGCACATGGTACAGACTGTAGGGTCACTGTTGTGTCTTCTGAGATGACAGAAGCAGAGAGCAAGATGAGAGAGAACAGGTGGTGAGGTGCACCAGGGCTCTTAGCTGCTTGGGGGTGAGGGAGGGCTGGTTACCTGCAAGGTGGTGATGGTGGGATTTATATCAGAGAGAGAGACTAGGTAATGGGGCATGAGGGAGAGAGAGAGACTGCATGAAAATTGGGGTGGGAGGCTATGAGCAAGAGAGACTGCACCAGAGGCATAGCCAGACCTCGACAGGAGGGGGGGCAGAGCCCAAGGTAGGGGGGGGCACAGTTTGGCCCACCTCCCTGCTGCCCCCCACCTCCGCTTCTGCCTCCCCTCCACTGCCGCAAGGTACCTTAGCTGGCAAGGGTCCCCAACCCCTGCCAGCTAAACCGTTTGTCCGGCGCTGGTCTTACATTGTTGGCACACCACTGTCCTGCTTTCAATGAGTGTGCACGGCACTGAAAAACAGGACAGGGCACCAGCCATGTAAGACCAGCACGGGACAGACACCTTAGTGGAGGGGGGCCCCCATAGCTACGCCACTGGACTTTACAAAGACTGGGGTGTTGGGTATAGATGAAAGGAAGCGAGAGAGAGAGAAAGAGAGAGAGAGAGAGAGACAGCATGCGAGAGTGGTGGACAGCCAGGACATGGGGAAAGGTGAAGCAAAGAAGCTTCACCTGTTTAGGAAGTGCCATAACTCTGTTGTCAGAAGCGACAGAAGGGGAAAGAAGGCTGCTGGTCTCTCCTAGTGATGGGATCACTGATTTACTAACTTTTATTTTCCCGTAGTCACAGAATGGAGAAAAGATTCTCAGTAAATCAGTTTCTATAAGAGCTGCTACAGACCTCAGAGAAGCTCATTCACGTCCCTTCCCCCCCCCCCCCCCCCCAACTCTTAAACTCAAGTGGAGTCAACTTCAGTTGAGGAAGCAAGAGGGGTCTTAGCTGTTGCATCATAAGCTTCAGAGCTGCCAAGTTATCTAAATTCAAGAAGGGAGATGTAAGGCCCAGTCCTTGATTTCATGATCCTAATGTATTATGGAACCTTCAGCACTGATTCAGTGGGTAGAATTGAGGACTACAAATACCCCTGTGCTTTGGGGTATAAAATCAAAACCAGGCCTTACCAAAATGGTTCCCTCCTGAAACTGGGTAACTTGGCAGCTTTGCAATCTTTTGGGCTGTCTCCACTAGTCACAGATAATTTGTCAAAGCCTGGATTAACAGGCATCACTGTGAGAGCATTTCGGGCCCTAATAATCAAAGCAGTAAGGTTTTTGTGTGCGTTTGAGCCACAGTGCTAAATCTAATCTTATTGTGTATCCATGACTAATAAAACTACCTAAGAATAGATGAAAGGCAAGTTAGCTATTGGGCGATAATTGGAAAGATCGGTTAAAGAGCTGTTGGGAACCTTTTGTTTAGGAAAAACAGAAGCCAGCTTCCATTGATGTGGGACAATACTGTGATTTAAAAAAAAAAAATCAATATTAATTTTTGTAACTATCTTGGGGAGCCCTCTGCTGGTGCTTGGTCAACACTGCAGGCTCTTTTCCATTCCAGACCTTACAAAGGGCTTTTCACTAAAACATTTCTCCCATACTGTATATCTATGAAGAAAAAGTTCAGTAATGTTTTTGCTCATTACTATTCAGGCCTTCTATGGAAAACACCCAAGGACTTCTGCTCTGAGCTTTCTCCTATCAAAGGACCGAAAACAGTACAAGAAGAGAGGTGAAAAAGCCTCGGACTGCTTTTGGAAGTACTGTGTCTGAAGACTGAAGCTGAGTGGATGGATCTCACGCTTTCTTCTTATTTTTATACCTATGTTAACCGCCCCAGCACTATGTACTGTAAATAAAGTCACTTGGTTTATGTAACCAGAACAATAAAATGTGAAGCAGGATAAGGAGGTAGACATTATTTTCTGTTTGAAAATTAATAAATCTTTTATGTTTTGCAAACATGATGTGATTATTTAAGCTTTGGTTTTTCCTTTTGCAGAAGGACATGTGAAAACCAGATGCAATTTCTGTAGGTTTATTAAATCCATTTTACTCTGTTTTCACAACCTCTCACTCTTTACTATTCTATACTATACAATGCTTCTAGTCAGCAAACACCTGACCAGTTTGCTCGGATTACGTAAAGAGAAACTGGAGCCTATCTTCCTGGAAATGCATTTAGATTTCAAAAGAAGAACAATAAAATTAAACCCCATAAAATGTCTCAAATAACCAGGTTTTTAAAGCTTTACGAAAAACAAAATAATTTGAAGTAATGCGAATTTCCAAAGGTAAAAAAAACTCCGTATTACTGCAGCCTGATACTATAATGAAGAATTAAATATAGATTTATATCTAAGCTGTCTGATAGAAGGAAACTGTAACATTAAGTTGCGCATTTTATAAGAGTTTGAAGTAAATTAACCCAGTTAACAAGATAGAAAGATGTTAACCCATTTAATATCTTGTAGACATAAGAACAGAGCTTAAACAGCCCTTGCTTCAACTGGAAGCTCATGTAGCTTCTCCAAAAGTGGAGTAGCTTTCCCTTGCAGCTGCAACAGCAACCACAGGGGCGCAAGGGAATTGTCAAGGTGTGAAAGAGCTTTTCACCACCAACTCACCAGTATATATGCAAGTGAAATCAGTAGGGACTCAGAAAGATGGCTTACATAAAATGAGTCGGGGGCCCCATTTCAGCTCCAGGGGCCAGGGAGAAGCTTTCTAGGACTGACTCACCCTATCTTTTGTACACAGAGCTCTCCAGTCACCTTATTAACAAGCCCATATATGTGCGATACCAACAATAGTCACAATGCAAACAGCAAACCAACACCCACACTGTTTCAGGGATATTTGAAGACTGTGAACACATCCAAGTCATTAACCGAAAACATTGCCCACAAATGCCAACATTGAAGGAATAAAGATGAAAAGGAGGAAAAAGGATCTCAGAAACTAAATAGACATTTGTTTTACAAACATTAAATTGTCCAGTTACAGGTTTCATTCATTGATCCTGAAAAATCCTCCAAATGTTTATTTGTTTCTGAGATCCTTTTTCCTCCTTTTCACCTTTGTTTCTTTAATGGAGGAGTGGCCTAGTGGTTGGGGTGGTGGACTTTGGTCCTGGGGAACTGAGTTTGATTCCCACTTCAGGCACAGGCAGCTCCTTGTGACTCTGGGCAAGTCACTTAACCCTCCATTGCCCCATATAAGCCACATTGAGCCTGCCATGAGTGGAAAAGCGCAAGGTACAAATGTAACAAAAATAAAATAGATACTATTGGAGATTCTACATGGAATGTTTCTACTATTGGAGATTCTACATGGAATGTTGCTATTCCACTAGCAACATTCCATGTAGAAGGCTGCGCAGGCTTCTGTTTCTGTGAGTCTGACGTCCTGCACGTATGTGCAGGACATCAGACTCACAGAAGCAGAAGCCTGCGCGGCCACATTGGTGATCTGCAAGGGCTGAATTCTACATGGAATGTTGCTAGTGGAATAGCAACATTCCATGTAGAATCTCAAATAGTAGCAACAATGAAGGAGTGGCCTAGTGGTTAGGGTGGTGGACTTTGGTCCTGGGGAACTGAAGACCTGAGTTCGATTCCCGGCACAGGCAGCTCCTTGTGACTCTGGGCAAGTCACTTAACCCTCCATTGCCCCATGTAAGCCGCATTGAGCCTGCCATGAGTGGGAAAGCGCAGGGTACAAATGTAACAAAAATAAAATAGATACTACTGGAGATTCTACATGGAATGTTGCTATTCCACTAGCAATATTCCATGTAGAAGGCTGCGGAGGCTTCTTTTTCTGCGAGTCTGACGTGCAGGACGTCAGACTCACAGAAGCAGAAGCCTGCACGGCCACATTGGTGATCTGCAAGGGCCGACTTCTACGTGGAATGTTGCTAGTGGAATAGCAACATTCCATGTAGAATCTCAAATAGTAGCAACAGTGGAGGAGTGGCCTAGTGGTTAGGGTGGTGGACTTTGGTCCTGTGGAACTGAGTTTGATTCTGCCATGAGTGGGAAAGCGCAGGGTACAAATGTAACAAAAATAACAAAATGTTGGCATTTTGTGGGAGAATTTTTGGTTATTGACTTCTGAAGCAGCAACAAACAGGTTAAACACACAAAATCAAGGCTGGGATCCCTCCCAAATTGGATAGCTTTCTTCTTTGTAGATACATATTAAAAGGGTACCTCCTATTTATCCTTTAATTATCCTCTACAAGAACTAAACATAGTTCTTACTTCTGTGTTTGGTGTGTGCTACTGGCTCTATATTTATTTGTATCCCACATTTTCCCACCTATTTGCAGGCTCAATGTGGCTTACATAGTACCGTGATGGCGATCGCCAATTCCGGTAAGAGAAATACAGAGTAGTCAAGTTTTAATGATCATAGATGACGAAGTATATAAGTATTCAAGGAGAGAGAGTTAAGGTTTGTCCAGTTCTGGTAGTAGTTTCGATTGTGTTGGAGGGTTCAGGTGTTTAGGTTGGATCATTCTGGTATGCCTTTGTGAACAGGTTGGTTTTTAGTGATTTCTGGAAGTTTGTTAGGTCGTGCATTGTTTTCATGACGTTTGGAAGTGCATTCCATATTTGCGTGCTTGTATAAGAGAAGCTGGATGCATATATTATTTTGAGATGTCAGGGAAAAGGATTCTGTTCATGTGTGTGTGGAATTGAAGAATAACAAACCAAAGAAAGCAAAATAATCATTCTGTGGTGCTCCTTTCATTTGAAAAGCAAAACACGCATATGTTTCCAAATGTACACCCTGGATGCACCGCAAGAAAACCTCACTCATTGGCCTTCATTCTCACTCATTGTGCTTGTAAGTTTCACCCTTTGGGATGGGCCATCCTTGGCATCTCTGTAGTTCTGTTGTTGAGCTGGAAGTCTGTAGACATAAAAACATATCAATAAATATTCAGCCAGTGGAATAAAGGGATCTGTCACCCCCCCCCCCCCCCCCACCGATTCTGAACCCCTTCCCAATTCCCCCAACATGACCCAATCCCTTTTGTAACCCCCAAGATTCAATGCCCCTTACTCCCATCAACTAGAGAGGCCAGTCAAGAAAATCTGCCCCCTTCCTGACAAGAAAAGCCCCCTCAAAAAGATCTGACTTCCCAAAAAAGAGACGATTCCCCTTCAAGACCCTTCCAAAAGAAGCTCCTCCCCAATACGACTGAAACCTCTCCTGACCCCCAAGAGAAGCCCCCTCCTTGTTTATAGGGCACTCCCTTCTTTGGCATTTTTCTCAAATATTCATAATTTGCCCTTTGTAACCTCTGTCCCTTGAATACCTGTCACTCATTGTGGTCCTTCACTGAAAATGTCCCTGTGTTATGTTCAAAACCTGTTTAAAACAGACCCTTGTTAAAGTTTATAGCCCATTACGAGGCAAGTCTGTCTATGGTCTGTTAGAAAACCAAGACACAAGCTAGCTAATTGCCCTCCTAGATCAAAAATAAGGGAATGTTAACATTCAAAGCTGTCTGATCTGAAAACCCAAACAGCTCTATACATCCTACATCCCAGCAGGCCCCCTGGGACTATCTTAACATCCCTTACTCTAGTGGTTTAGTCTGGGCATGAGCAAACCCCACTCGCTCCTGCCCCTGGCAGCTCCAGCTGAAAAATGGGGTCAGGTATTGTATTGCCGAGACTGTGAGCTTTTGTATTCATAGCCTTACACCAATCTTTAGATTGTTTACTTTTTTTGTATAAAGTTTTTATTCTGGTCTCCTTTTCTCTTTTGTTACTACTAAATGTATTGAGATAGTTTCTCCTATTATTTTTCCGATCACCATTTTGCTTTTGCTGGGGGTCACATCCTAAACTTGCTTTCTCCCACCTGCAACTTCTTCCTGTAGTTTCAGCACCTGTCCAGATATTGATTGAATTTTTCACTTAGGATCTTTTTTTCCCCACCATCAAAAGAGAAGGTTAGAGATGAGCATGGTCATTGCAGTAAAGCCTCCATCTATTGCTCTTGCTGCTTATACGTGACCGTCTCTGGGAAACCATGACTAAATGAACCAGAAACAACAACAACAAAAAAAAGGTTTAGGAAACAGTTTGTAATACACACTGTGTGTTTTCTAGCAAAAAAGGTGCCAGTACTCAAATGCCAGACCACCCTTCAGGGGTGGGGTGATCACTGAGGGACCCATCCCACAATAGCCAGGCCCCCTTGGAACCAGTCACAGAATCTAAGACAAGGCAGAATTGTTGTGTAGAGCCTGAGCTCTTTCATTAAAACTTGGGGACCATGGGTCAATTTTAGCCGACAATGGAAAAGGTGCCGGTACTCAGTACCCCCAAGTACCCCCTCAAAAAAAGCACTTGTAATACAACAGTGCAAACTCCATCCTTTTATATCAAAAAAGTTTGAGTATTAAACTTCAGAATGGATCCACGACCTTAGTCATTTTCCCCCAGAAGTAGTTACATAAACCTGGCTTTCCAACAGCCACCTAATTTGAAACAGAAATGAGTGAAAAGCAAACTCCCAATACAAGTTCAAAAAGAAGAGAATGGCACACGGCCCTACAATATACCTAGCTGCAAACTGTGCCAACACATCTCACAGGATCCCACAATTACTCACATGGGGAAAACATTCAGCATAAAGGGATTCCTCACATGCTCATCCTCCAATGTGGTAGATATCATTCAATGTAAAAAGCGTGACGAAGGGTGCTATAGTGGAGAAACAAGCTAGATGCTAAAGACATGGCTCAATTTACACAAACACAATAGTAAACATTCCAGTGCAAACCAGGATGCCACCTCTCTGGGACGGCACTTTACAAAACTGGAACACTGCAGCAATGATCTTATGGTGAGAAAACTAAAAGCAAATGTTAAGACAATCCAGGAACGTAAGTCCTTTGAAGTCAAAATGATGAAATATTTTGACACCCACCAGACAGGACTTAAAAGATCTGGGCTTTCTATTCCACTAAAAATCATACACTTATATACACTGCCAGCTAGCACATTTGCTTATTTCCGATCTGACGAAGAAGGGCAACCTTCAAAAGCTAATCAAGAAATGTATTGTTATGTCCAATAAAAAAGGTATCATCTTATTTTCTTTTCCATGTTTTATTGTTTGATTTCTATAGATTCTACATGGAATGTTGCTATTCCACTAGCAACATTCCATGTAGAAGTCGGCCCTTGTAGATCACCAATGTGGGCGCGCAGGCTTCTGCTTCTGTGAGTCTGACGTCCTGCACGTACGTGCAGGACGTCAGACTCACAGAAACAGAAGCCTGCGCAGGAATGTTGCTAGTGGAATAGCAACATTCCATGTAGAATGTCCAATAGTAGCAACATTCCATGTAGAATGTCCAATAGTAGCAACATTCTATGTAGAATCTCCAATAGTATCTATTTTACTGTCATAGTAATGCTTGAATGTTTTCACTTATATACACTGTCAGCTAGCACATTTGCTTATTTCCGATCTGACGAAGAAGGGCAACCTTCAAAAGCTAATCAAGAAATGTATTAAGTTATGTCCAATAAAAAAAGGTATCATCTTATTTTCTTTTCCATGTTTTATTTTGTTTCATTTCTATTGATAACTATAAATCATAAAATTCTGTTTTGCCATTCTTCTATCAGCCATCCATCTCTCCGTTTCTCACCTAACCCACCCCACCTTCTTCCTGTGAGACTGTCATTGGAATGCTTTTGTGTTTCACTTATATAATCTGATATTTGTCAACATTTGCTTATTTCCGATCTGAAGAAGGGTTACCTTCGAAACCTAATCAAATAATGTATTGAGTTAGCCCAATAAAAAAGGTATCATCTTAGTTTCTTTTCTCTGTTTTGATTTATTTCTATTTTTTACCTTTAAAATTGGACTAACACGGCTACCACACCACTTTACATCTATCTAAAAACGTCTTGCTTACTCCCGGGTTGGAGCCCTGTGTTAAAGTTGGTTGTGTGACACAATCTCTCTTTTCCCTTATCATGAACAAGTAGAACTTCTGGAAATGCTAATACTATTGACAATGGGTTCAAGTCTCTACCCCAAAATCTGGATGTAAATGTATTGTACCATAGAGGTGCTATTTCAAGCCAGGTCATTTGTTCGGAGATGAAGAATGCCATCAGAGCAGAAGAATGGCCTAGTGGTTAGGGTGGTGGACTTTGGTCCTGGGGAACTGAGTTGGATTCCCACTTCAGGCACAGGCAGCTCCTTGTGACTCTGGGCAAGTCACTTAACCCTCCATTGCCCCATGTAAGCTGCATTGAGCCTGCCATGAGTGGGAAAGCGCAGGGTACAAATGAAACAAAATAAAATAGATACTATTGGAGATTCTACATGGACTGTTGCTACTATTGGAGAGTCTACATGGAATGTTGCTACTATTGGAGATTCTACATGGAATATTGCTATTCCACTAGCAACATTCCATGTAGAAGGCTGCACAGGCTTCTGTTTCTGTGAGTCTGACGTCCTGCACGCTGTTGAGAATTCAAGACGGGCAAGATTAACCCGAGTCCCTGATGAAAACATTGAAACCCGCGGCGTCGGGCGCAATTTAGGGGAAGCCAAAGAGGACTTCAACAGCGAGAGACATGCAGTAACGTCTAAGATAACGCTTAAGTAACGTCTAAGATAAGTTTGAGTTTTTCATTATTATTATTCTTATTTAGAGCACGTACACTTTTGGGGCACTAGTGAAGTGTGTTTGCAACAGCACTTATAAATGGTTTAATAAGGGATTCCCCGATGAAGAGAGACCACGCCACTTGGCAATAAACAATGAAGTTGCCTTAAAGTGGTATTGTCCGAGGGTTCCCGAATAGTATATTTATATACATATATACAAAAACAGATATATATAAAACAATTAAAACAATTAAAGAAACAATAAAAAGTTTTTGTTAAATATGCTGTTTGCACACACTTAGTTCTTTTCTTTGGATATGTGAAAAGCTTGATTGTAATTACCAAAGATTTTGAGATCGGAGATTCTAGTGGTTTCAGCTAGTGGAATAGCAACATTCCATGTAGAATCTTTGATTCCCACTTTGATTCCCACTTCAGGCACAGGCAGCTCCTTGTGACTCTGGGCAAGTCACTTAACCCTCCATTGCCCCATGTAAGCCGCATTGAGCCTGCCATGAGTGGGAAAGCGCGGGGTACAAATGTAACAAAAAAAAAAATTTGGTTTGTGTTCTTGCTGGTTGAGGGTTCTAGGATGATTTAATCTTTTTCTGGCCCTTGAGCTGCGATTCCTTTAATAAGGAATGTCTCCCAGCAGTATCAGTTTTCTGTTTTGGGCTCTTTGGACTTGCCTGAGGTCTTTCTGGTACATTGGGTGCTGCTCTTCCTTAACGAGATCTCTTCAGGTTCCATTCCTGGAGCATTAATGTTTACCAAGGCAAACAAGGCATTTCTCAGGGGTATTCTTTGTGGGATTGGATATTTCTGCAGTGGCGTACCAAGGGGGGGGGGGGGGGGGGGGCGGTCCGCCCCAGGTGCATGCCGCTGGGGGGGTGCCGCGGCGCGCGCCTGCTGTGAGAGTTCGCTAACTTCTCTTGTTCGCTGCAGCTCCCTCTGCCCCGGAACAGGTTACTTCCTGTTCTGGGGCAGAGGGAGCTGCAGCGAACGAGCAAAGTTAGTAAACTCGCAGCAGGCGTGCGCTGCGGCACCCCCCCCCCCCCCAGCAGCATGCACCCAGAGGGGGCTCTTTCGCGGGGGGGGGGGGTGTCTTTTGCCGGGGGGGGGGGGGTCCACGCTGCATCGGGGGGGCACCGGGTGCCACTGTATTTCTGTACAAATATCGAACTCTGTCAGAGCCCACAGTAATCCATTTATTTCTGGTTTGATTCTTTGTGGGATTGGAGGTGGCTTATTTTCATTTGAATCCTGAGGGAGGCCCCCATTTTTTGCAACTAATTTTTTCCCTCAGTTGAAACAATTTTTTTTTTTCCAAAGCAGGGATTTGGATATAGATGGGGCAGCTTTAAGGCTCCAAATGGATTGACTCAAGATTAAGACACCACAATTATTGCACTGAATAACTGCCATTTTGATGATTACTGGGATTGATATAAAGCAGCTCTATTAGTCAAGGCAAGAATATTTTTCAAAGCGAGCACCCTAATCTTCAAGATACTATTCGGAGTGGCACCCAAATATATGATTAACATAATTGAACTATCCTCAAGCCCAGAAAACAGAAACTACCTACATCTACCCAACTGCAAAAACACCATCTAGAAAACTATCTACACAGCAGGATTTAGCTACCTGGGTTCCAAATGGTGGAACTTGATGCCAAAAACCATAAGCATCACAAATCTCCTCCGATTTAGAAAAGAAATGAAAACCTACATCTTCAAAAAATTCTACAGCTAATCACAAAGATATCATCTCCTTCCTTTCAAATCTACAAAAACCTATATGAATACGTATCACCAAAACTCTACAATTGAACACAAAAGCTACCACTTCCAAAACTCTATGAATAACCACATGAACTATAGATGCCCTCTCCACACTGCACAACACTATGGTAACTCCACCAAAATGTAAATTGTACACAAAATCATCAATGGGGTTGCACCAAATTACATGCTGACCATGATCGACTTGCCTGCCAGAAATGCTGACCAACATCTCGATTATAGCTCATCTTGCATTTACCCAAGCAGGAAAGGATGTAAGCATGGCTCTATTCAGGCGTCAAGCTTTCCCTTCATCAGTGCGCACAACTGGAATGCACTTCCCAGAGCCATAACCAGTCTGAGTGACTACCTTCTCTTTCGCAAGGCACTAAAAACGCATCTGTTTGCAAAAACATTTTCTACAGGACCTATGTAGGACTATAACCCCTACATGCATGCAAACGTGAATTCTGGTTGGACCCATTCTTTTGTAATGTTCAATGTAAAGTGTCTTTTCTTTCTTGCACATTTGCTCTTCAAATTTGTATCTGATATCACCCAGAGATCTCTTTCTCTCTTTGGTTTTGTAAGCCACATTGCGCCTGCATGTTTGTGGGGATAATGTGGGGTATAAATACATTGATAAATAAATAAGTCACTTTGAACCAAAACTTGTTTTTAGATAATAGTGGGATGCATGCATGCATAAATAAAAAAAAAAGCTACAGAGTGTCACCTAGTTGAAACAAATTAGCTATGAGTTTGGAAGATTATAAAAGAAAACTTCAGCCCAAGGGTGGGTTTTCAAGTTTCCAGGGTCTGAAGACCTTGTCCTGACTGAAAACAAATCTCCTATATATGAAAGCCAACAGAATTGTATAGCAGAGATTTTCAATAGTTCAAGAGCCAAGACATTTAGCTGTTAACCAGTAGAGGGCAAAGGGCAGTCAGGAGGTTTTGTTATCTCAGGAAAAATAAAAAAAAAGCAGAAGCCACAGATAGCAAAGAACTGCTAAACCCATGTTTGCTTTGACATACTGGGCTTGATCTCAATGAAGTGGATTATTAATCATTGGCTATAGTGTACACTTAAGCAAGGTTGACTGGGTCATATAAATCTTAATCCCCAAAATAACTTAATAGCTGTGACAAATATTCCAGCAAATGTGGTACAATACTACGTAGGAACAAAAAGCCAAACCTCCAAAACGGGATTACAATTTCTCTCTCATCATATAACTCCTGTGCCCAAACAATTTATTATAGACAAAAAAATCCTTAAATAATAATGTGAGGAGGAAGAACCTTCATACTGAGTTAAATCATTAACACAGCCTTTAAATAAGACAGACCATTAGGCTAAACTTCTTATGCTTCAGTTATAATCACAGGGAAAAACCTCTACTCACTGATGTGCAAACAATGCAATTACTACTACTACTTAACATTTCTAGAGCGCTACTAGGGTTACGCAGCGCTGTACAATTTAACAAAGAGAGACAGTCCCTGCTCAAAGAGCTTACAATCTAATAGACAATTACAGTATAGTGAATGTTTTGAATTAATACATAGTCCACTGGGACCAGTAATGTTAACACAAGCTAACAAAAATCCAGAGGATCATTAGCACTTATCTGACAAAGCCTTTCTTCCTTCCATAGGAATGGTGTGGCATACACCAGAACGGTCCCGCCTCATTGAGTTGTACGTCTTGATTTGGGGGTTCAAGAACTGCCATAACATGGCTATAGGCCAAAAGGAAGCTCAACGTGGCATGATACAAGTACTACAGTGAGGATTAACAGTACGTTTGAGAATATCATCATACACCACATACCCAGTTTAGGAATCAGGTGGAGATGTTACTCCAGGAAGAAGGGTTTTGGGGGTGCACTGAAACCCATATGAACATTTATTTTGTTGTGTTTTCATTTTATTGGCACTCTGCTTTAGGACTTGAACCGAAAGGTAAAAAATCAACGTTATTTATCAAAGTACATTTCAGGACATCCAAAAATGTCATATCCAGTCAGAAAAGGTATAACCAGGGCTTTTATTTGAGGGGGTACTTGGGGGGTACTGAGTACCAGCACTTTTTTTCCATTGTCTGCTAAAATTGACCCATGGTCCCCAAGTTTTAATGAAAGAGCTCAGGCTCTACATACCAATTCTGCCTTGTTCTAGATTCTGTGACTGGTTATTGTGGGGTGGGTCCCTCAGTGATCACCTCACTCCTGAAGGGTGGCCTGGCATTTGAGTACCGGCATCTTTTTCACGAGAAAAAAATGCACTGGGTATAACCCTCTTGCAAGAGGGTTCCATTCCATTCTTTTGCAACTGTCCCCTTTACCACCCCCTCCCCCTCCCCCTCAAAAAACACCCACACTTTTTCACAACATCAGGTTTGGTATGCCAGGAGAAAGCATAATCCTCACTAAAATGTCCAGGAAACTCAAGGAAATCTAATAGATATACGCTGCCTGGAATAAACTTATTATTATAGGCAATGAAACATTCAAAATCCTTTTCAAACTTAGTGCAAAACCATGGATAAAACCAACTGTAGACTTTGGTCTGCGAATTGCCCAAATAACTGTTAATCAACTTCTAAGGGCAACATGCTTTGTTCTACTATGTTCGTCTCTCCTGTTCCTCCTATTGAAAGAGAGCACTGTTCATTTGATATTCAGGTACAGCAATGACAAAGCAGGACAGATTTAAGCATTTGGATAAAAAGGCATCAGAAACTGGTTTGGGGGAGTTAGGAAACCCAGCAGCAGCCCAAAGGGAACCTAAAATCCAGAAGGGAAGTGTCCCAGGAGAGTATGTCCCCATGAATCTGAAATCCCAATTTTATCACCCCTCTCCTCAAGTCACTTCACTGGCTTCCAATCAGGTACCGCATACAGTTCAAACTTCTCCTACTAACCTACAAATGCACTCAATCTGCAGCCCCTCACTATCTCTCTACCCTTATCTCCCCTTACGCTCCTACCCGAAACCTCCGCTCACAGGACAAATCCCTCCTCTCTGCTCCCTTCTCCACCATCGCCAACTCCAGGCTCCGCCCTTTCTGCCTTGCCTCTCCCTATGCTTGGAACAAACTCCCTGAGCCCATACGCAGAGCCCCCTCCCTGACCATCTTCAAATCCTTACTCAAAGCCCATCTCTTCACCTTCGGCACCTAATCATTTTACCTCTATCCAGGAAATCTAGACTGCCCCAATAAAAACTTTCCTTTTTGTGATATAAATCTATATATTCCCAATAATTATAGCAGTTTCAGCAATGTAAAATGCAACTTTAGAGCATCACCCTGGTGAAGTAGGAAGTACTCCTGTAGCCAGGACCTGCCCACCAGGGGATGTATTATCCTTTCGCACCGAGGATATATCTCCAAATGTTGCCCGGGAGGGAAAGGTTAGGACAGCTGTTGTACTTGGTGATTCGATCATTAGGCATATAGATAGCTGGGTGGCTGGTGGACGTGAGGATCGCCTGGTGACTTGCCTGCCTGGTGCGAAGGTGGCGGACCTCACGTGTCACCTAGATAGGATTCTAGATAGTGCTGGGGAGGAGTCCGCTGTCTTGGTACATGTGGGTACCAATGACATAGGAAAATGTGGGAGAGAGGTTCTGGAAGCAAAATTTAGGCTCTTTGGTAGAAAGCTGAAATCCAGATCCTCCAGGGTAGCATTTTCTGAAATGCTACCTGTGCCACGCGCAGGGCCCAAGAGACAGGCAGAGCTCCAGAGTCTCAATGCGTGGATGAGACGATGGTGCAGGGAGGAGGGCTTTAGATTTGTTAGGAACTGGGCAACATTCTGGGGAAGGGGGAGCCTATTCCGAAAGGATGGGCTCCATCTTAACCAGAGTGGGACCAGGCTGCTGGCATCGGCGTTTAAGAAGGAGATAGAGCAGCTTTTAAACTAGAAATGGGGGGAAGGCCGACAGTCGCTCAAAAGAGCATGGTTCGGGATAAGGTATCATTCAAAGATATCACCATAACAGGGAAGATAGAGTATCCTGATAGTGAGGTTGCAAAAGAGATTGTAGTAGATCGGGTATCTTTAAATAACAATAAAAATCAGACAAAAGATTGCCAATTAATACTGTCAAGTACTAAGCATGATGTACTTAGGAACAACAAACATAGTTTGAAATGTCTATATGCGAATGCCAGGAGCCTAAGAAATAAGATGGGGGAGTTAGAATATATTGCACTAAATGAAAAATTAGATATAATAGGCATCTCTGAGACTTGGTGGAAGGAGGATAACCAGTGGGACACTGTCATACCGGGGTACAAATTATATCGTAGTGATAGGGTGAATCGGATTGGTGGAGGGGTAGCATTGTATATTAACGAGAGCCTTGAATCAAATAGATTGAAAATTCTGCAGGAAGCAAAACACTCCTTGGAATCACTGTGGATTGAAATTCCATGTGCAAAGGGGAAAAGGATAGTGATAGGAGTGTACTACCGTCCGCCTGGCCAGGACGAACAGACGGATGCGGAAATGTTAAAGGAAATCAGGGACGCAAACAAACTGGGCAACACAATAATAATGGGGGATTTCAATTACCCGCATATAGACTGGGTTAATGTAACATCTGTACACGCAAGGGACATAAGATTTCTTGATGAAATCAAGGACAGCTTCATGGAACAGCTAGTTCAGGAGCCGACAAGAGAAGGAAAAATACTAGACTTAGTCCTTAGTGGTGCTCATGATCTAGTGCAGGGGGTAACGATACGAGGGCCGCTTGATAACAGTGATCATAATATGATCGGTTTTGATATTGGCATTGAAGGAAGTGAAACTAGGAAATCAAGTACGCTAGCGTTTAACTATAGAAAAGGTGATTACGACAAAATGAGAAAAATGGTGAAAAAAAGACTGAAGGAGCAGCTCGCAGAGTAAAAAACTTGCATCAGGCGTGGATGCTGTTTAAAAACACCATCCTGGAGGTTCAGGACAAATATATTCCACGTATTAGAAAAAAGGGAAAAAAGACTAAACGTCAGCCGGCGTGGCTAAACAGTAAGATAAAGGAAATCATTAGAGCCAAAAAACAATCCTTCAGAAAGTGGAGAAGAGAACCAACTGAAAGTAACAGGATAGATCATAAGGAATGCCAAGCCAAATGCAA
Source organism: Microcaecilia unicolor (assembly GCF_901765095.1). NCBI lineage: Eukaryota > Metazoa > Chordata > Amphibia > Gymnophiona > Siphonopidae > Microcaecilia > Microcaecilia unicolor. The sequence goes on along the minus strand of NC_044043.1, from coordinate 87,011,984 downwards.
AGCGGAGATAAGGAGGGCAAAAAAGGACTTTGAGAAGAAATTAGCGTTGGAAGCAAAAATACATAGTAAAAAACTTTTTTAGATACATTAAAAGCAGGAAACCGGCCAAAGAGTCGGTTGGGCCGCTGGACGAAAATGGTGTTAAAGGGGCGATCAAGGAGGACAAAGCCGTAGCGGAGAAATTAAATGAATTCTTTGCTTCGGTCTTCACCGAGGAGGATTTGGGGGGGACACCGGTGCCGGAAAGAATATTTGAAGCGGGGGAGTCGGAGAAACTAAACAAATTCTCTGTAACCTTGGAGGATGTAATGGGTCAGTTCAGCAAGCTGAAGAGTAGTAAATCACCGGGACCTGATGGTATTCATCCCAGAGTATTAATAGAACTAAAAAATGAACTTGCGGAGCTACTGTTAGAAATATGCAATCTGTCCCTAAAATCGAGTATAATACCGGAAGACTGGAGGGTAGCCAATGTTACTCCGATTTTTAAGAAAGGTTCCAGAGGAGATCCGGGAAATTATAGACCGGTGAGTCTGACGTCGGTGCCGGGCAAGATGGTGGAGGCTATTATTAAGAATAAAATTGCAGAGCATATACAAAAACATGGACTGATGAGACAAAGTCAGCACGGATTTAGTGAAGGGAAGTCTTGCCTCACCAATCTAATGCATTTTTTTGAGGGGGTAAGCAAACATGTGGACAATGGGGAGCCGGTTGATATTGTATATCTGGATTTCAGAAGGCGTTTGACAAAGTGCCGCACGAAAGACTCCTGAAGAAATTGCAGAGTCATGGAATCGGAGGTAGGGTATTATTATGGATTAAGAACTGGTTGAAAGATAGGAAGCAGAGAGTAGGATTGCGTGGCCAGTATTCTCAGTGGAGGAGGGTAGTTAGTGGGGTCCCGCAGGGGTCTGTGCTGGGTCCGTTGCTTTTTAATGTATTTATAATGACCTAGAGATGGGAATAACTAGTGAGGTAATTAAATTCGCCGATGACACAAAATTATTCAGGGTCGTCAAGTCGCAGGAGGAATGTGAACGATTACAGGAGGACCTTGCGAGACTGGGAGAATGGGCGTGCAAGTGGCAGATGAAGTTCAATGTTGACAAGTGCAAAGTGATGCATGTGGGTAAGAGGAACCCGAATTATAGCTACGTCTTGCAAGGTTCCGCGTTAGGAGTTACGGATCAAGAAAGGGATCTGGGTGTCGTCGTCGATGATACGCTGAAACCTTCTGCTCAGTGTGCTGCTGCGGCTAGGAAAGCGAATAGAATGTTGGGTGTTATTAGGAAGGGTATGGAGTCCAGGTGTGCGGATGTTATAATGCCGTTGTATCGCTCCATGGTGCGACCGCACCTGGAGTATTGTGTTCAGTACTGGTCTCCGTATCTCAAAAAAGATATAGTAGAATTGGAAAAGGTACAGCGAAGGGCGACGAAAATGATAGTGGGGATGGGACGACTTTCCTATGAAGAGAGGCTGAGAAGGCTAGGGCTTTTCAGCTTGGAGAAGAGACGGCTGAGGGGAGATATGATAGAAGTGTATAAAATAATGAGTGGAATGGATCGGGTGGATGTGAAGCGACTGTTCACGCTATCCAAAAATACTAGGACTAGAGGGCATGAGTTGAAGCTACAGTGTGGTAAATTTAAAACGAATCGGAGAAAATTTTTCTTCACCCAACGTGTAATTAGACTCTGGAATTCATTGCCGGAGAACGTGGTACGGGCGGTTAGCTTGACGGAGTTTAAAAAGGGGTTAGATAGATTCCTAAAGGACAAGTCCATAGACCGCTATTAAATGGACTGGAAAAATTCCTCATTTTTAGGTATAACTTGTCTGGAATGTTTTTACGTTTGGGGAGCGTGCCAGGTGCCCTTGACCTGGATTGGCCACTGTCGGTGACAGGATGCTGGGCTAGATGGACCTTTGGTCTTTCCCAGTATGGCACTACTTATGTACTTATGTACTTATGTAGAGCCTCAATTGAATGCTATGCAGTTTAAAACAGGCTCTTCTCTGTCAGAGCTTGGCAGGAAAAGAAAGAAAGAAAGAAAGAAAGAAAGAAAGAAAGAAAGAAAGAAAGAAAGAAAGAAAGAAAGAAAGAAAGAAAGAAAGAAAGAAAAGGTTTCACAGGGCAAATTAATTAAGCAATAAGCATTAAATTAAAGAGAATATCAGGTATCTCACCTATAGCCAGAAAGTTGAGAAGTTTGGAATTTAAAAGGTCAGAATTTACTTTACTGTGCAAGAGTTGGGTTCAGGGGTCCAGTACCTGGAAAGTTACAAACACAAGTGGTTTGTCTCCCCTTTCAGAGCCAAAACCCACCTCCTGCTGTGTAGTGATTTCCTCTCAATGTGTCAGCTAACTGCTGTTATCAATGCAATTCTCTAGATGGGGACCAGAAATGGTACAGTCTGATCAAAGAATTTTCAATTGATTTAACTTTCAAAATTGCCCTAGGGCAATTGACTGTCGGCACATGTTGTCCATTAGATTGTAAGCTCCTTTGAGCAGGGACTGTCCTTCTTTGTTAAACTGTACAGCGCTGCGTAACCCTAGTAGCGCTTTAGAAATGTTAAGTAGTAGCAGTAGTAGTATCTAAGTGGTCCTGTAAAAGATTTATTTTGAAACACCATGGGGATCATTTTCGAAACAGAAAAACGTACAAAAATGGACATAAACCGGCAGATAGATGTTTTTCTCACAAAAACATCCAAATCGCTATTTTCAACCCCCCCACCCCCTTTTTTTAAAGACATTTTCTATGCTGTTCAACTGCAGTGCATCCAAATCACAAGGGCCAGGGGCAAGTCAAGGGAGTGTTAAGGGTGAGATTTGGGCGTTCTCAACACTTTTCTGCCACAATGGAACTAATCAAACATCTAGGGCTAAAAGTTGGACATTTTGGTCTAGACCCGTTTTAATAATGACTAAGCCACTAAAAAGTGCCCTAAATGACCAGATGACCACTTGAGGAATGAAGGAATGACACCCCGTTACTCCCCCCCAGTGGTCACTGAGCCCCTCCCACTCCCAAAGATGTGAATGAAACGGTACATACCAGCCTTTTGGTAGCTTCAGATGTCATGGCCGCTCCTATTAGAGCAGCAAGCAGGTCCCTGGAGCAGCCTAACGGTCAGTGCAAACAAATCAATATTACGTGGGTAGAGTCCTGGATACACTCAAAGCAAATGTGAATTAATTTCTATCTTTGGCATCCCGGGCCAGTAGCAGAGCAATTTCTTCAACCTGCATGAGAACAAAAGATAAGAGGCCAGTGTGAATTCCCTGCCTGGAGGTGGTCGGCTGGGAATGACAGCAACAGCCTAAAATGTCACTCCATCCTCAGAGATATAGAAAAGGTCCAAGCGACAGCAGATAAATGGTGAAACAAATATACACACACCAAAAATATACAGGCACTGCTAATTGGGAGGATGAGAGCTACCCAAAGTGTTTTTAGCCATGCTGCCTCGGGTCCTGCAGTCCATTTGATTCGAAAAACCTCACAATCTTGCTTTAGAAGCTTTTCCATTCGTTTACTCACCACCGAGGTCTGTAATTCCCAACCTCCTCACTTCCACTCTTGTGTAGAGGGACCACATCGGCCCTTCTCCAGTCTTCCAGGACCACTCTTGACTCTAAGGAAGCATTGAAGTGGTTAGACAGCGGAGCCACTTTCCGAGTTTCTTGAGTACCCTCGGATGTATCCCATCAGGCTCCATCGCTTTTTCTATTTGTAGTTTAGCTAGCTCCTCACAAACATCAGTCTTCTGAGTCTGGGTTATCTGAAACTAAGCGTAGGTTTTCAAAACACATTACCAAACCTACGCAAGGACTGTTGACTGAATATAATGTCTGAATTGGTACAGCTAGGTATATTCCATAGGCTGTGGCTGTCTGAGGTACTGAATTACTGGACTGACTAAAATAGCACTGGAAAGCAGAGGATCAATTTGGGTTCACTGAAAAAAAAAACCAGGAATTGACTAAAGACTCAATCAAATCAGCTGTACTTTTAACTGGCAAAAGTTGGATACAGTATGCAATATGATTTGCCTTGTCCTATACAATTCTTTACAGATGTTTAACAAGGTGAAAACAAATGGGTCTTGGAGATTCAAATTATAACAGCAACATTTCCAATGGAAATGAAGTAAGGGTAATTTTGGAGAACAATATTTTGCTCTATCTATGGTATGTCTCTCTTTTTGACGAGAGAGAAAGGTTTCTTTATAACAGTTTTTGAGTCCTCTTTCCGAAAGATGGAAGAGTCTGACTCAGGGCAAAGTCCTTCCAAATGGAGTTGTTTTGTGAATACTATGACAGTAAAGAACCTCATTCCTGTGTTGGGTATGTGGAGTATGATCTCAATCTCTCAAATTTACTGCTAACAAGCACCACAGTACGTGCATTGTGCCAAAGAGATTTCTTCAGGAGGTCATAAGATTTGGCTCATTCAGGCAGCCTATCAAGGTGCGCTTCAAAAAGTATTTTTAACCAAGCCTGTTTAGCAACAAAAGGAATATTTATGTATCTTTTTGCTAAGTTTTCTTGGTATTTGAGATCTTCTTTCCACACAATTCACTTGGCACCAACATCTCTATTCTCAATGCAGTTCTTGTGTTTTTCTCCTTCATCAGTGTATCTGGTTTTCTATCTAGCTTTTTATTGTTTGGAATGCAATACAGACAGAGAGGGCAATACAGTATACAGTCAGGTAAACCAAAAGAAAAAAGCAACACTGGGCCTTCAGAACTAGGACAACAGGAGTACTTTATTAATCACAATGTCCCAACACGGGCCGTGTTTCAGCGCCAACAAGAGCGCCTGCCTCAGGGGTCGATGTACTGATGCAATGACGTGCAGATGACAAAACACGAGTGCTTTAAGACACTGAGAAGTTGATTACAATGTTCGCTGTGGCGAAAAAAACGCTAAAAGCGCTGGCTCCAACAAAGAACCTTCTCCTGTGTCGTATTCGATTATACGTTATGGCGCCAGAAAGCGCTGAAAAGTGCTGGCTCCGACAGAGAGTTTTCACAGAGAGTGCCACACAGGAGAAAACTCTCTGTCGGAGCCAGCGCTTTTCAGCGCTTTCTGGCGCCATAACGTATAATCGAATACGACACAAAAGGTTCTTTGTTGGAGCCAGCGCTTTTAGCGTTTTTTTCGCCACAGCGAACATTGTAAACAATTTCTCAGTGTCTTAAGGCACTCGTGTTTTGTCATTTGCACGTCATTGCATCAGTACATCGACCCCTGAGGCAGGCGCCGAAACACGGCCCATGTCGGGTCATTGTGATTAATAAAGTACTCCTGTTGTCCTAGTTCTGAAGGCCCAGTGTTGCTTTTTTCTATTGTTTGGAATGGAAATATTCCACGGTGATGAGATCACAACCTCTTCATTCTCCGTAATTTTCTTTGGGAAGTGATCTCGGCAATTTTTACAAAGTTTCCAATGGATGAGACTCTCCGTAACAATTTGTATATCCGGTTTTGAACAGTGAATGCTTTCTAGAGTAACACTTTGTATTTCCCACTTGTTTACTGATCCAGTTCCTTTAAGAGATTTTTTTTTTGTGCTGATTTTACAAGTGTATTTTTTGTACAGTTATTCTCATATTTTAACTCCCTCTCCTTCAGCGTGGGGAACTGAAAGGGGTGTGTTGGAGAACAAGGCCAGTGCTGAGCAGACTTCTATGGTCTGTGCCTTAATCGTGGCTGGAGAGAATTGGTTGGACTGGAGTGAGCTTTGATGACAACTTCAGTAGCTGAGAATCAAGCTACTGCCGGGCAGACTTCTGTGGTCTGAACCCTGAAAACAACAAGGACAAATCAAGATCAAGCATGCGTATGTACTATCAAATCACACCTTATGCTATAAGCTTATCTTGTTGGGCAGACTGGATGGACCGTATAGATCTTTATCTGCCATCATCTACGTTACTATGGGGTTCATTTACAAAACAGAAAAATGTCCAAAAAGTGTCAAAGCACCATTTGGACGTTTGTCTTCTCAAAATGTCCAAATTGGTATTTTCAGATGTCTATCTAAGCAATTCATCTGCAGTGCATGCAAATCATGAGAGAGCGTCGGGGGCGTTGAAAAGGCGAGATTAGGATACGCCTAACACTTGGACATTTTATAGCCATAATGGAATAAAACAAAAACATCTAGGGCTGAAACTTCAAAGTTTTGGTCTAGACCTGTTTTCAGAACGAATAAGGTATAAAAAGGTGCCCTAAATGACCACTGGGGGAATCAGGAATGACCCTCCCCCATAACTCTCCCAGTGGTCACTGACCTCCTCCTACCCCCCAAACAAATGTACATAAAAATAGCACTCACCAGCCTCAGATGTTATAGCCGGGTCCTTTACAGCAGCATGCAGGTCCCTGGTGTAATCTAGTGGTGGGTGCAGTGCACTTTAGACAGGTGAACCCAGGCCCTATCTGCCCCTACCTCTTACACTTGTAGTGAAAACTGTGAGCCCTCCAAAACCCCACTGTACCCACATATAGTTGCCCCCTTCACCCATAAGGGCTATTGTAGTGATGTACAGTTGGGGGTAGTGGATTTTGGAGGGCTTAACAGACAAGATAAATGAGCAACGGTGAGGTATATACCTGGAAGCATTTATTTGAAGTCCACTAGAGTGACCCCTAGGAAGCCCCACTGCTCTCCTGGGATGTCTTGGGGACCAGTCTTCTAAAAATGCTGGCTCTTCAGACATCCCAATGGCTTGATTTTGTGCAGTTCCCCCCCCCCCCCCCCCAAATGGTCTAAAAAGATAAACACATAACAAAACCTTGTTCAAAATGGGTTTTTTTTTTTTTTTGGGGGGGGGGGGGGGGGGGGGGGAGGAAGACATTCTTCTTTATTTGAAAATGGGTATGTTTCCCATTTGGATTTGGTACATTTAGTGCAAAATGCCCAAAGTCCAACTTAGGCGCAGTGTTGAAAATGCCCCGCCACGTGTCCTAGTCTAATGACTTGGGTTGGGTGTCCTGACACCTAATGGCATGCGCTCAAAGCCATCAACTTTGCTTTATACATGTCTTGATGATTGCGACATCATAAGTGTGGGATACCTTGCAGAATGACTACCGTAAAATGCTGACAAAAGCACAATTTCTTCCCTCTGACAGTTGAAAAATGGCCTGTGTCACCTCAAACTCCTGGTTTTTTTTTTTGTTCCTTTTGGAAGTTCACAGCGTATTCCAGTTTTTTTTTTAATTGTAATTACCACAGTTTTCTCCAGCACAAACATGGCTGCTAGTACTTCATTTTTGACTCTTACAATACCTATTTTTAGGCAATTAAATGGCATCTATCAGATAGGACAGTTAGAGAGAAACTCTTTTGAAGTACCAGGTATACTCAAAAGCAACTAATCCTGGAATAATTCTGTTAGAGTTGGGGGGGGAGGGGAGAGGACAACTCATTTTTATTTATGAGAGGGAAGGTTATAAGAACCAAGACTTCCAATCTTAGTTGTTACTGAGAATATTAAACATCTGCTGTACACTGACGGTTGGGGGGGGGGGGGGGGTTAAGGAAGGGAGATATATATGTTGTGGTGAGATATCCTGATCATTAACTATGACCGTTATTCTTGTATGAGCACATTTAAACTTTCAATAACAACTGTTTATAAGTAAAAATGGAAAAAAAAGGTCTCTAAGATATTATTTCCAGATTCTGGTCATTTGGTTGCGCTGGAGTGAGCTTCAATGACAACTTCAGTAGTTGAAATAAAGCTAGTGCTGTTTAGTATGTACAGAAAGTGAAAATACGATGACTGCAAACTTAGGGCCCTGTTTACTAAGACATGCTAGCGTTTTCAGCGTGCACTAATGCTAGACACACCCATTTGTATGGGTGTCTTTAGTGTTAGCGAGCGCTAAAAACGTTAGCTCACCTACAGTGCGGCTTAGTAAACAGGGCCCTTAGTTCGACAAGAAGGCAACTTCTCTTGTCCTTATGTGGAGGAGTAGCCTAGTGGTTAGTGCAGTGGACTTTGATCCTGGGGAACTGAGTTTGATTCCCACTGCAGCTCCTTGTGACGCTGAGCAAGTCACTTAACCCTCCACTGCCCCCGGTACAAAATAAGTACCTGAATATATGTAAATCGCTTTAAATGTAAAAACCTCAGAAAGGCAGTATATCAAGTCCCATTTCCCTTATCAGCTCTAGAACACATCTCATACTACACTCATGAGGCCTATAAGGCAAAAGCAAGCTTGGCTCACAACTCTCATGACCTGCCAGACAATATACAGTTTTTTTAATCAACATTTTAATAGAAAAAAAATGATAAATCACGAAGCAGGTGAGAAAATACAAACTAAGGCTATAAAAATTGTAAACACACTGAATATGCCCCCATTTCATCCTGTTTCTATTTAATCAAATAATTCTTTGCTTCCTTTACTACTGTCAACGTGAACACAGTGGAACATATATTGAGAACATTTTTCTAACTAAACCAAGTATTTACAGATTAAAAGTTAAGTGCATAGAGCAGTAAGGTGGGACCACAACAAAAAGTTGTGAAAACACTAAAAAAAACCAAGTCTTCATAAAACCTGCTTGGAAACTTATTAAAAAAATCTCCATCCTTAGGAAAAACAAATAAGTTAACACAAGTTCTGTGCTAAACATCAGACAACACTACAAACCACCAAGATGGCCCAATCAAGTGTTGGCACAAAAGTCTTTTAGAAACAACTCTTGGCGTCGGAAAAAGTCAAACCTCTTGGTTAATTCAGAAACAAAAATAATTACAAGCAGCACTGAAAAAGTCTTGACTGTATGCTGCAAATGCCTTTCAAACAACGGAACTCCACAGAAGAGTAGGTACAATGACATTCAAGTCTCCAAGATCTGCACATAGTTGAGCTCTGAGCGAGAACTAAAGCGCTGATCAGATTCCAAAACATCATGGCCATCTGCTGCTGGGTTACCGTTACTTATTACTGAAGGTTCACAATCCTCCGCTCTGCTGTCACATGCGATGCACCCCTGTTGAAAGGATAAGATGACACTGTATTGTTTTGGAAATATGTCATTTGTCTAGTTCAGTGCACTTGGCCAAGTTATATATACATTTTTTTAAAATTGCAAATAACTTTTTGAAGCTTCATATAAAAAAGCAAACAGGATGATAGGAATTATTAGGAAAGGGATGGTAAATAAGACCAAGAATACTATAAATCATCTATGGTGAAGCCCCGGGTTACATGATAGACCTCATAGACCTGCCAACCAGAAAACACAACAAGATCAGCACGAACATACCTAAATCTTCACTACCCAAAGCAGCAAAGGACTCAAATATAAATCAACGTATACATCCAGCTTGTCCTATCTAAGCGCACAATTATGGAACGCTCTGCCAAAAATAGTAAAAACAACGTACGATCACCTAAATTTCCAAAAAGAACTACAAACCAAACCTGTTCCAGAAGGCAAGAAACATATATGGAGGAGTGGCCTAGTGGTTAGGGTGGTGGACTTTGGTCCTGGGGAACTGTGGAACTGAGTTCGATTCCCACTTCAGGCACAGGCAGCTTTGTGACTCTGGGCAAGTCACTTAATCCTCCATTGCTCCATGTAAGCCGCATTGAGCCTGCCATGAGTGGGAAAGCGCAGGGTACAAATGTAACAAAAATAAAATAGATACTATTTGAGATTCTACATGGAATGTTGCGACTATTGGAGATTCTACATGGAATGTTGCTATTCCACTAGCAACATTCCATGTACAAGGCTGCGCAGGCTTCTGTTTCTGTGAGTCTGACGTCCTGCAGGACGTCAGACTCACAGAAGCAGAAGCCTGCGCGACCACATTGGTGATCTGCAAGGGCCGACTTCTAGTGGAATAGCAGCATTCCATGTAGAATCTCAAATAGTAGCAACAGTGGAGGAGTGGCCTGGTGGTGGACCTTGGTCCTGGGGAACTGAGTTCGATTCCCGGAAAAGGCAGCTCCTTGTGACTCTGGGCAAGTCACTTAACCCTCCATCGCCTGCCGCATTGAGCCTACCATGAGTGGGAACGTGCGGGGTACAAATGTAACAAAAATAAATAAAAAAAAATGCATACCCCACCGACCCAACATAAAGGCCCGAGTACCTGCAACACAACAAAACCAAAGATCCTAATGGACACACCCAAACTTCCCTCTTCCTCCCTAAGTTCCCCAATATATATCTACCATACATGAACCGTAATCTACCACAATAACACCTTGTATTTGTTCATACCAGGACTGGCGATCGCCATTACAGTACTATGTAAGCCACATTGAGCCTGCAAATAGGTGGGAAAATGTGGGATACAAATGTAACAAATAAAATAAATAAGTGCCTCTGTATCACTCAATGGTGCGGTTTAACCTTGAGTACTGTGCTCAATTCTGGTCGACGTATCTCAAAATGAGATATAGCGGAATTAGAAAAGACTCAAAGAAGAGTAACCAAAACGATAAAGGGATGGGACTCCTCTCAAATGAGGAAAGGCTAAAGAGGGTAGGGCTCTTCAGCTTGGAAAAGAGAAAGCTGACGGGGGATATGATTGAGGTCTACAAACAGAAAGGGGAAAAGTGAATCCATTTTTTAATCTTTCAAAAAGTATGAAGACTAGAGGACACTCAATGAAGTTATATAGAAAATGTATTAGAATTAGATTCCTGCTTGTCCCGATTTCTACTCCCCTTTAAGATGCTTCGAAACTGCTTAGAACTGAAAAGGTGTTAGTGGGATATAAGACTAAATGATGAATGGTTAAGCTCTGGAACTCATTGCCAGAAGATATGGTAACAGCGGTTAGCATATCTCGGATTAAAAAAAGGTTTGGACATGTTGCTGGAGGAAAAGTTCATAATCTGTTACTGAGAAAGATACGGGGAAGTCACTGCTTGCCCTGGGATTGTTAGCATTATCTGCTATTACCCGGGTTTCTGTCAGGTACTCGTGACCTGGATTGGCCACTGTTGGAATCAGGATACTGGGCTAGATGGACCACTGGTCTGATACAGTATGGCTATTCTCATGTTTTTATTTTTCATCTATTATCCAAGCTGCTTAACTGTTGTACCCTACCACCTACAGATTAATTAGACTATAAAAGGATAGTTACTTGGGTATTTATTTCTTGAGGGATGCTGCAGTCCCGAATCCATGGATGCACCTCTGCTAGTTCCTCTTTCTGCTCATCACTGAAGTGGGGCTGTTTATGTCGCATAATGTTCAGCTTTTCCAGATCCTTTTTCAGCAACATCTCTTTGTCCCTATAAGTAAAAGCACTGTATTTGAAACTGGCAATTATATACCACCCCCCTCAAAATATATCCACACCCAGTATCTGCAGACTCACAAAATAAATAAGGACATTTTTTCTAAAATGATGCTCCAATGGTAAACAAGTCTTTCAATCACGTCTAAAAGGAAACCCCTGTTGCTCTTAAGGATTTTATTGAAAGACTTGTTTACCATTGGAGCATCATTTTAGGAAAAAATGTCCATCTCGCATGTATTTTAGAAGAGGATACAGTCGGTTCTAAAATACCATGTGCTGGAAACTTCCAGCATAAACATCCATTTTACGAACTGAAACATCCAAATTCTGAATGGGAAAACAAGGGACATGGACCTCTGCATGGCAGCATATGAACGTCCATCTTATAAAACGGCCACACAGGTGTCCATGCAGAGCAGAGGGGTAGCCTACCCTAATGGTTAGAGGGGAATCAGAAGACCCAGGTTCAAATCCCATAATGAACCTTATTATTTGAAATTTAGGTCCCACCTCAAAACTTACCTTTTTCAGTTAGCTTTCACCATGTCCTAACTTTATTGGCCCTTGAAATAGGATTCTTTGGATTCCTGCTTCTCCTTTTTGTCCTAGCCCATGGTGGAGATGAAGTACAAAGCCTGTTCCCCTCCCTTCTCCTTCCCTTGCTTTTCTTTAAAATGGCGGTGTTCCTGTCTTTAAACCTTTAGTTTGTAAACCACTTAGAGCATCCCCTCATAAAGCGGTATATCAAGCATACTGTAAACAAATGATGTGGGTATAAGCATCCTTTACGTCCAAAAAGCATAACCAATCTCCTTGTATCATGGGTTTTAGGGTGCCCAAGGAAACTTCCTGAACTTTTGTTTGGCCAGATACTCGTACAGGTCCTTAGATCCAAGAAGAGAAGAAAACACCCCCTTTTTTATTTGTGACCACGCAGTAAATGGAATAAAATCCCTTCCCTTTTTCCCCTGGTTTAACTGCTTTGGCCTCTAAGAGGGGAGAGATCCTTTAAGAAATTCCTGATGCTGAAAGCCTAATCTTGATGCTCTCAGTAGATAATCTGGAGGAATGAAGTCCAATTCCAGACAGTAACCTACCTGGACAAATTTTATAACCAAACGGTCTGAGGTTAAAAGGGGCCACCATGCTTGGAAAAAAAAAAAGACACACACACTCACACACAAAAAAAACCAAACCTCAGCCTCCCTCCTACTGGAAGGTCACCCAGAACTACACACACTCACACACAAAAAAAACCAAACCTCAGCCTCCCTCCCACTGGAAGGTCACCCAGAATTATTATGGACATTGAGGTTATGCTCTGCTGGACCTGGTTTTGACTGGGAAGCTGGTTGGGACTTTTGGTCTTGCTGACATCTTGGATAGGAGAGAGGACTGTAAGTTGCTTGGGAGGATAAAAACAGAGTAGAAGATACCTATACCTTCGAGAGTTGATCTTCTCTGCCCTCCACTATACTACCTTCTGAAAGAGGAGATTGAGCCAGGAGTAGGCCTGAAGAGAGTTTTAAACGAGTCCAAGTAAGTTGTGTGGACCATCTTTCTTCCACGTTTCCATACTCTTGACTACAAGCTGACAGAAGTTCATTAGCCTTTTACTGGGAAAGAGTATCATCAAACTCCTCCACACTATGCACAATACTCCACAAGTCCATGAACAGCTGGTAAGCAGCTATGTGGACTATAAACACAGCATGCTGGTAAAATTTCTTCACCTACAGATTCCAAGGTCCTTGCTTCTCTCTCCAGGGGGCTCAGAGAAATGAGTTTTCATATTACTGGCTCTTTTGAGAGTTGGCTTGACCACTATGACATGGTGATGCAACTGTGGTTTCTCAAATCCTAGAGTCTTCTGAATTCTATATACAGTCAGCCTTCTTATTTACCTACTGTACAGGGAGGTATGTCCAAAGTTTCTGTCATGAGCTCATTCTCAGTCTCTAAAGGAAATGGAAAAAAAATAAGAGTTAGCCACCTCCCTGACAAAATCATTGTTCCTCCGGGGGAGATTTACTTCTCTCATGTGGTGGGGAGGAATATGAAGGCAGACCAATGGATCCCTCCTCCGAGAAGACCTGGTTCTTCTTCAGATACCCAGAAGCGCTCAGACTTTGACCGTAGGAGATGTTTGAGTCTCTGCCTGCCTCAAGCTACTGACTTCTGATTAGGCCTGGGCCTGTGATGTTAAGACACCGGGGATCTTCTGTGCACCAAGGAAACTTTCTTCCACAATGGGCTGGAGATAGACACTGGCGAGTCTGCATTGAACCCAATGACCTTTTGAGGCCTCGAAATCAATGCAGCTCCTGTAGGCAGTAAATAGGTTTAGAGAATTGGCTATAATGGCTCAAAAGCCTCAGCATCGATGCATTCAAAGCTATAGCTTCATGCCGAGCAAAGAAATCCTGTAAATGATCTTCAAATTCTTCATGAGCTGTTCCTTGAAGGTTACCATTGACAAAGACTGGAGCAATTCATTCATCAGAGTGGCCATATCCCCGAGGCACGAAGTGTATCGGAAGCTATGTCTCCGCTCTTTGGAACCTTTTGCACCCTCTCCACAATGCCAAGAAGTTTAACTGTCCTCAAGTCAGGAATTGCTTCAAGGACAACAATGACCTTAGTGCTACACTTCGAAGGGGACCAATGTCAGTGTGCTGTGGCCTCCGACCGACATTTAGTATCTTGGTCCCCTCGGTCTCTCAGCGCTGATGAGGACAAATCCTCTCTCTGGAGGGATCTGGAGGATAACCAACTCTGATGGTTTCTATTGATGCTCATGTTGAGAGTGACTGATACACTCAATGTCAAAGTATCCCCAATATCCAATGCAGTTCCCGGTGTTTCTAATGCAGATGGACCAAATTTAGTTGTACCAAAAATAATTTTGCACTGTTTCTCTCAACCTCTGACTTCTCTTTTTGACATCTGTGAACACATGAGGTAGCTTGATCAGGTCCCAAGCACTGCAGACTCCAGTTATGAGTATTTATGAAGATTAAGGTCCCGTTATACCTGGTAACTTTAAAGCCACTGGGAAATATTTTCTGGGATATGTCGGGAAAGATAGCCACACTGAAATTAAGATTCAGTTTTGAAAATTTACCTGACTAGGTGCCTTAGGCCTAAATATGGCTTAAATGGGCTGCAGAAAGGACAGGACACTTAGACATGCCAAAAAAAAAAAAAAAAGCTTTATAGAGAAATTAAAAAAAAAAGAGGATTTGTAAATAGCCCTGCACGGCAGATGACAGTACTTGTATGTTGGACAGAAGAAAATTGGAAAAAAGGAAAAAAAACCCACAGAAAAATTTTTTATGTGAGCTGAGGAAAGCAAAAGTGACCGACTTCTCTCCATAGAAAAATGGAAACTATCTAGGTCCTGCATGACTGCGGGAAGAGAGGGTGTGTTTGCATGGTGTAACATTCTTAAAAGTTAGCTGGAGAGCATTTCTGCGTGAGCACCATGGGATCAAAAAAACCACACAAGGATGGAAGAACGCCAACAAGTCCAAAAATGACCACTTCTGAAACCACGGTAGTAAGAGCACCAAATGAAAGTTTATTGGGACCCTACACGGTCCGTGTTTTGGCTAGAAAGCCTTCATCAGGGGTCTAAAAACATAAAACTAATTAATTTAAAACATCAAAACACAAAACATAAAAGTTATATTACATATATAAATTGTGAGACGAGACGAATATAAAGCTTTAAAATTTGAAGATATGAATATGAATTAAAATGAAATATCATACATAAAAATCGCAGTGTTAATATGTTGCACAGAAAAAAACATTGTAATGCTTTATAAATAGAGCAATATATGCATATATCCATACTTTCATATGTATATTTTGTATGAATATGGATTATAGTAAGATAATGTCATGCATAAAAATTATATTTCTATTTTTGAGCACCATGGGATGACATCACCCACATAAAAGCGTATTATATCCTGCTTGTTAGAGAAAATTTAATCTCTAACATTTTTCATGTTGATATAAGACACAGCATCAAATAACCAATCAACCACCCATTCAAGCTCTTGCTTCTTACCTCTTAGGTATTTGATAAGTCATCATGATAGCAGATGGTGTGCATTCTATCATAGTCCAGATAGAGTCTCCCATTGCTTTGTGGAAAGCTGCAGTTTCCTCCATCTCCTGTTGCTTCCTCCCCTTTTGTGAAGGCTCAGAGGAATCATTAGTAGCAAAATACTTGCTGCTGATACTCCTTCCTTTACAGCGTGAATATAAAAAGAGAAACGAGAAAATGCAATACAACCACTTTCAAAGTCATCTTACAGGTAGGGTGAGACAGGAGGGAATGGCATGGGAACTGGAATCATAATACATAGACAATGAGCCCTAGCACTCTTGGGCCAGAGTGGCTGGGAGAGAAGAGGATGAATTCTTAAATGTGAGGGGAGAAAAAGTTATTTTATTATTACAAAGTTTGCTAATTTAATAGAACACTGTGATTTATTTTACCTTTTTTTTCACTATATCAACGTCTCTGTTTATGCCTTGAGCAAAGCCTTGTATCATAAGTACATAAGTATTGCCATACTGGGAAAGACCAAAGGTCCATCAAGCCCAGCATCCTGTTTCCAACAGTGGCCAATCCAGGACACAAATACCTGGCAAGATCCCAAAAAAAGTACAAAACATTTTATACTGCTTATCCCAGAAATAGTGGATTTTCCCCAAGTCCATTTAATAACGGTCTATGGACTTGTCCTTTAGAAAGCCGGCCAAACCTTTTTTTAAAACTCCGCTAAGCTAACCGCCTTTACCACATTCTCTGGCAATGAATTCCAGAGTTGAATTGCACGTTGAGTGAAGAAAAAATTTCTCCGATTCGTTTTAAATTTACTATTTTGTAGCTTCATCCCATGCCCCCTAGTCCTAGTATTTTTGGAAAGCGTAAACAGATGCTTCACGTCTACCCGTTCTACTCCACTCATTATTTTATAGACCTCTATCATATCTCCCCCTCAGCCGTCTTTTCTCCAAGCTTAACAGCCCCAGTCGCTTTAGCCTTTCCTCATAGGGAAGTCGTCCCATCCCCTTTACCATTTTCGTCTCCCTTCTCTTTACCTTTTCTAAATTCCACTATTTCTATTTTGAGATGCGGCGACCAGAATTGAACACAATATTCAAGATGACACAACAATTTAAAAAATAAAAATGAATTTAAATGAATTTTACAGCAAACGAAAGCAGACCAGAAAGCAGCAAAATAGTTTGACAAATTCGAAGGACTTAACCCAGACAGATGAGGAATTTCTGTTGATCTATATCTCAAACTGAGGGGGATTTATGTTCTAAAACTATTTATGCTGTAATTGCTGTTCAGCTGGAGGCAGGTAGTGGGGAAAAGTTTTTATCATTCTCACTACTAAATGTAATTTTGCAAATTGCATTCAAATTCCCTTCAATTCTTCTCAAATTGTTACAAAACCAGGTTATTTAAATAATGGGTAAATCAGTTTTAGATTAGAAAACACCTGAGGCATTTCAGCAATAAAACTGTTTGACTGATGTGTACCCTTGGCCATTAATTCTGGTCCGGAGCCCACTTGTGCATATTTTTCCTTTAAAATATGTTTTTAAAAATCCTTTAGAAACATCAAATTATAAAGCTGCTATCATTAATTGCATGGGAGCTGTAGTGTTTGTATCAATTACTATGGAGGACAATTACAAAGGCACAATAATGTTTTTAGCGTGCACTAAACACTAGAGACAACCATAGGAATATATGGGCACCCGTTTAGTGTGCGCTAAAAACGCTAGCTAAAACGCTAGCGTATCTTTGTAAAAGGGGCCCTATATGAGCTGCACATATTGCTTGCTGTAAGATCTCACTTTGTGCCATGTATGCCAGCCATGAAAGGGGGGGGGGGGGGGAAGAGAGAACCACCAGCAGCATGTATTGGCCTCGTTTATGATGGGAGTTGACCACCTTCTTACCCGAGGTTGCCTGTTGGGTAAAGGTAGCCTGGACTGGCTACTGTCGGAATCGGGATACTGCATTAGATGGACCTTTGGTCTGACACAGTGTAGCCCTTTTGGGAGATTACTAGAAAAAGCTCAGCCTTGTCCTACCTATGCCACTTCTACAGGTCTCATTGGAACTGGAACCACTGGATCCAGAGCCTAAAGAACTGGATTCAGCTGAGCCACTGCCAGATGTTGCAGAACCGATACCAGACTGCGAGTCTTCTCGCAGGAGGAGGAGGTCGAAAAGTTCACCGGATGCTGAGCGACTGTCCTTATTCCCACCATCTTCAGCAGCATCAACCTGATAGATAGTAAAGAAATGAACTAACGTCAACTGCTACCCATCCAAACTATTTTATGCCCATTTGTTTCTAACTTATCTGTATTAATACACAACTTGTAAAAAGTGACATCTGAAAATTGTTAGTTCTCTCTCCTCTGCTGTCTTTTTTCTGTCTCTTCACCTTTTCTTCATTTGTCCTTCTTTCTCTCCCGTTTTGCTCTCTTCTCTAACTCGTGCTACTCAATCCAGAGCCTTTAATGGATCTTCACTATGGTTCCACAATGCTTATGCAGTTTTAGAACTGCACTAGAGAAGGATGGATATTATAAACATAGTAACATAGTAGATGACGGCAGAAAAAGACCTGCATGGTCCATCCAGTCTGCCCATCAAGATATATATGCTACT
Source organism: Microcaecilia unicolor (assembly GCF_901765095.1). NCBI lineage: Eukaryota > Metazoa > Chordata > Amphibia > Gymnophiona > Siphonopidae > Microcaecilia > Microcaecilia unicolor. The sequence continues at coordinate 86,993,956 of NC_044043.1, read as the reverse complement.
TTTTGTGTATACCTTACCTTGATTTGTACCTGTCCTTTTCAGGGCACAGACCGTGTAAGTCTGCCCAGCACTATCCCCGCCTCCCAACCACCAGCCCCGCCTCCCACCACCGGCTCTGGCACAGACCTTATAAGTGTGCCCAGCACTATCCCCGCCTCCCAACCACCAGCCCCGCCTCCCACAACCGGCTCTGGCACAGACCGTATAAGTCTGCGTAGCACTACCCCCGCCTCCCAACCAGCAGCCCCGCCTCCCACAACTGGCTCTGGCACAGACTGTATAAGTCTGCCCAGCACTATCCCCGCCTCCCAACCACCAGCCCCACCTCCCAACCACCGGCTCTGGCACAGACCGTATAAGTCTGCCCAGCACTATCCCCGCCTCCCAACCACCAGCCCCGCCTCCCAACCACCGGCTCTGGCACAGACCGTATAAGTCTGCCCAGCACTAGCCCTACATAGTTAAATGTTTTTTTCCCCCACAGTAATATATTAAATATGCTTTCCCAATAACTCAGTTGGGCAGCTAAAATGCAGTTTCTATACATTTTGATTTTTTCTTCTGCCCAGAAGAGATGCAACTTTTTGAAACCTTCTACCTAGTCCCTCTTGATCTACATAAAGCAGGGTACTTATATGATATGATACACCCCCTGCAAGGTCCATCCAGTCTGCTCAATAAAGCAGCCAAAGCCACACCTGCCGCTCCCGGCAGATTACACTCCATCGTGGCGCAGTCACACAATCATGGAAGAGTGCTTTTCTAATTTTGGTTGCAGCATAATCACATTCATTGTCAGTACCTGATTAAACAAGTAAGCCAACAATGTTATCACTATCAACCTTAAGCCGTCTCCCCTTCCCCTCTAAGATACACTCATAACATGTGATATGAACCCAACACAAAATTTTAACGCATACTTAATTCTTGATCTGTCCCTGCTATTCTCAGGTCACAGACCACTGGGCCTGCTTCCCAATCACTGGAGTTGCCGTTAAAGCCCATTCCAGACCTTTCCATAATCAGGACAGACCATAAGAGACTGCCCTGTTTTGCAATATTTGGCCCACCGACCTAAGTCCACCCGGTACTGGCCTTATTTCCCCGTTTCTGGAATTGCTGTCTAAGAACCGATAAGTGTTGTTTTGATTCCATCTTTTTTTCCATATGAATACAAAGTATGTATTTAGCAAAACAGAAGGCACATACCTAACTCAAAAGACCAGCTTCTGAGGCCGTTTTTAAACCTGTTTACGCATATTTATTTCATTTATATCTCACATTATCCCAATAGATCAAGTTCAATGTGGCTAACAACGTATTGTAATTAACAGTAGAAAAAGTGATGTGGGATAGTATACATTAAGTAGTAATAAAGTAACTGAGAATGGAGTATTATAATATGTAATATGGATATGAATGCTAGACACAAAAAGGTAACCATTTATAGTCAACCATGTATAATAACAATTAGAGTTGAACTGAGAAATTGGAATAATTGTACAATTAGGGGTTTAAATTATGATAATCTGTGAGAAACTACTTAAAAACAGAGCGGCTTTAAGGTATTTCCAGAATATCAAATAATAAATCAAACTCCCTAATCTCATGTGCACTGTTTGTCTTGAATAGATTATAAACCAGTGTTTTACAACCGGTGTGCCGCGGGAGTTCAGCCAGCTTAATCTGTGCCACGACAGAGTAAGTTTTCTCGTCTCTAGCAGCGGTGAGCAGTGATTCAAACAGCCTGCTCACCCCCCCCCCCCCCCCCCCCCCCCGGATCCTTCTAACATTTCCCGCCTATGCAGAAGCAGGAAGTTACGTCAGAGAGAAGGCTCTGCAGTTGGTGCGAGCAGGCTGTATGAATCGCTGCTCGCTGCCACTGACCGATAGAGACACAAAACCTTTTAAAAGGTATATGAGGGTGGGGGGCAAGAAAGACAAGGGAAGATGCCAGCTAGAGAAGGGACAGGATGGAAAGATGCTGGACCATGTGTGGGGGTGGGGGGTGGGAGTGGAGTGGTCTATTGGTTAGAACACCGGTCTTGACATCCAGAGATGGCCGGTTCAAATGCCACTGCTGCTCCTTTTGAACTTGGGCATGTCACTTAACCCTCCATTGCCTCAGGTACAAACTTAGATTGTGAGCCCTCCAGGGGCAGGGAAATATCCAGAGTACCTGAATGTGACTCACCTTGAGCTACTACTGAAAAAGGTGTGAGCAAAATCTAAATAAATATTTGAGATTCTACATAGAATGTTAATGTTGCTATTCCACTAGCAACATTCCATGTAGAAGCCTGCCCTTGTAGGTCAGCAACCCGCGCAGGCTTCTGTTTCTGTGAGTCTGACGTCCTGCACATTCGTGCAGGACGTCAGACTCACAGAAACAGAAGCCTGCGCGTCCGCATTGCTGATCTGCAAGGGCAGGCTTCTACATGGAATGTTGCTAGTGGAAGAGTGGCCTAGTGGTTAGTGCAGTGGAACATGGAATGTTGCTGCCATTGGAGATTCTACACAGAATGTTGCCAGTGGAGGAGTGGCCTAGTGGTTAGAGCACCGCTCTTGCAATCCAGAGGTGGCCGGTTCAAATGCCACTGCTGCTCCTTTTGATCTTGGGCAAGTCACTTAACCCTCCATTGCCTCAGGTACAAACTTAGATTGTGAGCCCTCCAGGGGCAGGGAAATATCCAGAGTACCTGAATGTGACTCACCTTGAGCTACTACTGAAAAAGGTGTGAGCAAAAGCCAAACAAAATAAGTAAAATGCTGGACCATGTGTAGGGGGTGTGTCTTAATAATTTTAACACAATGTAAGTGCATCATGAGATGAAAAAGGATAGAAATTTCTATTATAAACTGTCAAGCAGCGATCGTCTCATATGTATGTAGGCAGCGTGGTGTATGTCTAGAAGCACTATAGAAATAAACAGAAACAGCAGGGAATGGACTCTACCCTCACAAAATATTCTGTTTAAAGAATTAACTTTTCAGTTTGTTTGTACAATTTCCTTGTATCTTGATCATATATTGGGGACTAAGTAACAATGTAATTTCTAATTTGTTCCTTGATTTAAAGGACAAAACATTTTCTTTTATATTTTCCTACATTTATTTTATGTAAATGTTTATTTTGAAAATGATAAATAAATAAGAAAGAAAGAAAGAAAGAAACAGTAAAAAAATATTTGCAAAAAAAATAAATAAATAAAAGGATCATCTGAGGAGTGGCCTAGTGGTTAGGGTGGTGGACTTTGGTCCTGGGGAATTGAGGAACTGAGTTCGATTCCCAGCACAGGCAGCTCCTTGTGACTCTGGGCAAGTCACTTAACCCTCCATTGCCCCATGTAAGCCGCATTGAGCCTGCCATGAGTGGGAAAGCGCAGAGTACAAATGTAACAAAAATAAAATAGATACTATTGGAGATTCTACATGGAATGTTGCTACTATTGAAGATTCTACATGGAATGTTGCTACTATTGGAGATTCTACATGGAATGTTGCTACTGTTGGAGATTCTACATGGAATGTTGCTATTCCACTAGCAACATTCCATGTAGAAGGCTGCGCAGGCTTCTGTTTCTGTGAGTCTGACGTCCTGCAGGTACGTGCAGGATGTCAGACTCACAGAAGCAGAAGCCTGCGCGGCCACATTGGTGATCTGCAAAGGGCCGACTTCTAGTGGAATAGCAGCATCCCATGTAGAATCTCAAATAGTAGCAACAGTGGAGGAGTGGCCTAGTGGTTAGGGTGGTGGACTTTAGTCCTAGGGAACTGAGTTCGATTCCCACTTCAGGCACAGGCAGCTCCTTGTGACTCTGGGCAAGTCACTTAACCCTCCATTGCCCCATGTAAGCCACATTGAGCCTGCCATGAGTGGGAAAGCGCAGGGTACAAATGTAACAAAAATAAAATAGATACTATTGGAGATTCTACATGGACTGTTGCTACTATTGGAGATTCTACATGGAATGTTGCTACTATTGAAGATTCTACATGGAATGTTGCTACTATTGGAGATTCTACATGGAATGTTGCTACTGTTGGAGATTCTACATGGAATGTTGCTATTCCACTAGCAACATTCCATGTAGAAGGCTGCGCAGGCTTCTGTTTCTGTGAGTCTGACGTCCTGCAGGTACGTGCAGGACGTCAGACTCACAGAAGCAGAAGCCTGCGCGGCCACATTGGTGATCTGCAAGGGCCGACTTCTAGTGGAATAGCAGCATCCCATGTAGAATCTCAAATAGTAGCAACAGTGGAGGAGTGGCCTAGTGGTTAGGGTGGTGGACTTTGGTCCTGGGGAACTGAGGAACTGAGTTCGATTCCCACTTCAGGCACAGGTAGCTCCTTGTGACTCTGGGCAAGTCACTTAACCCTCCATTGACCCATGTAAGCCGCATTGAGCCTGCCAAGAGTGGGAAAGCGCGGGGTACAAATGTAACAAAAATAAAAATAAAAAATATAAAAAAAACTGCAGAGCCCAGGAAATGGAAAGTTGATATTTAAGACCTCTGCTTTAAGAGGCTCTTTGGATCCTGGTGAGCAACATAGGCAAACAGCGCATATACTACAGTTTGTATACGAGTGTGATAAAACCTCTCCATCCTTTTTCTCCGCTGCAACTCTCTCAAAACTACCTGAACTAGCAAAATCAATTTCAAGAATGGCAGAACTTTGACATGCACTATCCAAGTATCAGTTACTCACACATTTGACTTCCACATGCTCTTCCGTCTCAACACCATCTACAGGTTCCAAAGATTTTGGTAACTCCTCTTCAAGTAGGTTTAGTTGCAGTGGGGAACTACTACGTGAGTTACTGAACAAGGAAGGATCTATACCTGGGTCTTCCAGTTGTCTCTCAGCAGATATATGGGAGGATGCCCAAGAGGGTGGATCTATGAGGTCTGCGGCAACTTGGGTTGGCATGCTTGGAGGGGTGCCAGGCATCGCAGAGAAATTGTATGAGTTGGAGCAGGGATACTGAGGCGGAAAGAAAGGCTGAGGCACCTGCTGGTTCATTTGGGCATAGACAGGATAGTTAGGGAAGACGACTGTCATGACTGGACCCATATATGGAGCAGAAAATGTTTGAAAGGATTGCGTATTATAGGACAGGGTTGACTGAGGTGCAGATCCTGGTGTAGCTGATGAAGTAGCACAATCCCTTGCCATGGTGGTCATAGAAGGAATAGGAAATCCAGGCATGGAGTATGCTGGTTGGATTGGGATCATCCTAGGAGGAGGAAAGGCCATGTTTGAGGGACTAGGATGAGACCCCTCTGAAGGTGACTGTTGGACGGGACTTGTTTTTCTGATGCGAGGGGGACAGTTCCGAAAGGACCCATTGCTGTCCGATGACTCCAGGGGTTTCGGTCGTTTGTGTTTGCCAGGCTTTTTCCCTTTTCTATGCCCAGCTGTGCTAGACTGCTTGGAAGAGTGATCTCCTAAAGCAGAACAAACAAGACAGCTATTTACTGAGAAATATAAGATTACTCAACAAACTCTCTTTACAAATCCTACACAAAAGCAGATTTATCTTCTTTACTCTCAATAAGGTATTAAAGTAAGTTACCAACCTCACTAAAAAACAATGGGGTAAATATTCAGAGTGGTTTTAGCGGGCAGGAAAGGCTTCTGTCTCCTTAAACCATGCAGAAGGTAATCCACCTAAATGTAACAGTGTAAAGTGAGTGGGAAGTGGACCAATGACTCCAGGGAAACGGGATATACGATTTCAGAATACCACTTTATTAAATGACTCGACAAACTGTGTTTCGGCCACAGGCCTGCCTCAGGAGTCTTGGATGATCCTTGTGGTAGAGTGGTCTTAGATGATCCTTGTAGTTCAAAATATGGATCTTGAGGTTGAGTGGTCTTAATAAAGACCTTTATGATTGTCTGCTGGCGTAGCGTCTCAATATAGACTGTATGATTAGTATAAGAAAAAACGACCTCACTCTCTTTACACTGTTACACTCCTTAAACCATGCTCAATGTCTCAGCTGATGATACTCAGCGGCACTTCACCAGGCAGTGCTATTAAATATTGGCTCTGACTGCCATCGCACAGCCCAATTAGTGCCAGGGCAGTCTATGGGCACAGTCAAAGAAAAGCCAGCGGTTACGTGGGCACCAGCCATATTCAGTGCCACTGCCTGTATAGGTAAGTGAACTAACAGAACCACACAAAAGGTAATCCTATCTTTACCTACTTAGCTATACGGGTGCTGACATTGTGCACCTACTTTACTCGAGGGGGGGGGGGGTGCCCCACTATAACATTACCCTCAACAATAACAAAAGTAGCTCTGTAGCAGAATTACACTTTTTAAAAATTAGGTTTTAAAACCATTCAGAACCCCTCAAGGCTTCCATGTACTGCTGGCCAATATGAGTGGCCTAGTGGTTAGGGTGGTGGACTTTGGTCCTGGGGAACTGAGGAACTGAGTTCGATTCCCACTTCAGGCACAGGCAGCTCCTTGTGACTCTGGGCAAGTCACTTAACTCTCCATTGCCCCATAGAAGCCGCATTGAGCCTGCCATGAGTGGGAAAGCGCAGGGTACAAATGTAACAAAAATAAAATAGATACTACTGGAGATTCTACATGGAATGTTGCTACTATTGGAGATTCTACATGGAATGTTGCTATTCCACTAGCAACATTCCATGTAGAAGGCTGCGCAGGCTTCTGTTTCTGCGAGTCTGACGTCCTGCACGTACATGCAGGACGTCAGACTCACAGAAGCAGAAGCCTGCGCAGCCACATTGGTGATCTGCAAGGGCCGACTTCTAGTGGAATAGCAACATTCCATGTAGAATCTCAAATAGTAGCAACAGTGGAGGAGTGGCCTAGTGGTTAGGGTGGTGGACTTTGGTCCTGGGGAACTGAGGAACTGAGTTCGATTCCCACTTCAGGCACAGGCAGCTCCTTGTGACTCTGGCAAGTCACTTAACCCTCCACTGCCCCAGGTACAAATAAGTACCTGTATACAATATGTAAGCCGCATTGAGCCTGCCATGAGTGGAAAAGCGCGGGGTACAAATGTAACAAAAAAAAAATATATATATATATATATAAGCTTCAGCAGCTGTCCTCTGGTACAGTTTTCTCTCCTTCAAACCTTCTCAGTTGTTGCATATCACCTACAGAACCAGCTCCCTCCAGAGTCCTTCATATTGGTTATATTTAAATTCAGGATAAAGAATCACATTTTTCAAGCTTTTTTGATTAATTCCTTACTCCTTTAGACAGCCGTTCTTTTGATAAGTACTGCTTGTCTGCTAGCAGTATAGACTCAGTACCTGGTGTGGTGCATGAAAGATAAGGGTACCAAATGCATACATAAGAAAGGGGTTGATATTCAAAGAGGTTTAACCCCTGCTGAGCTGGCCATTCCTGGATATTCAGCGGCACTTAACTGGATAGTGCTGTTGACTATCCCCTCTGACCGCCAAAGCACTAACTGGCAAGGCTAGGAACAGTCAAAGGGTGGAGCATAGACAAAGCCAACCCTTAACTGTTTACTGGTGATATTCAGTCTGCTAACCAGTTAAGTGGGCAGATAAAGTTAGGACAGCTGAAACCGTGCACTAGTCTGAATATTGGTCAGTATGTGGTTAGCTGCCAGGTTGCCACATTGACCTAGACATTACATGCTAGAGGAAAGACATGCTCTGGCATTGAATATTCAGGTTAACTCAGCTGTGGCTGTTTACCACCACAGACTGAATATCAACCCCAAAAACTCTGCATTGTGGGGCAACCTTCTATGATGGCCAGCACAATACCCCCCATTCTACTTAGAACATAAGAACATACATGACTGAAGGTCCATCAAGCCCAGCATCCTGTTTCCAACAGTGGCCAATCCAGGGTTACAAGTACCTGGCAAGATCCCAAAACAATACAATATATTTGATGCTGCTTATCCTAGAAATAAGCAGTGGATTTTCCCCCAAGTCCATCTTAATAATGGCTTATGGACTTTTCTTTTAGAAAGTCAGCCAAATCTTTTTTAAACCCCGCTAAGTTAACTGCTCTTACCACATTCTCTGGCAACAAATTCCAGAGTTTAATTACACGTTGAGTGAAGAAATATTTTCTCCGATTTGTTTTAAATTTACTATTTTGTTGCTTCATTGTGTGCCCCCTAGTCCTAGTATTTTTGGAAAGAGTAAACAAGCGATTCATACCTACCCATTCCACTCCACTCATTTTATAGACCTCTATCATATTTCCCCCCTCAGAAGTCTTTTCTCTAAGCTAAGGAGCCCTAGCCACTTTTGCCTTTCCTCATAAGGAAGTCATCCCATCCCCTTTATCATTTTCATCGCCCTTCTCTGTACCCTTTCTAATCCCACTATATCTTTTTTGACATGCGGTGACCAGAATTGCACACAATATCCGAGGTGTGGTCGCACCATGGAGCAATACAAAGGCATTATAACGTCCTCATTTTTGTTTTCCATTCCTTTCCTAATAATTCCTAACATTCTATTTCCTTTCTTAGCCGCCGCTGCACACTTAGCATAGGGTTTCGATGACACCTAGATCCCTTTCCTGGTCGGTGACTCCTAATGAGGAACTTTATAGTTCGGGTTCCTCTTTCCCACATGCATCATATTAAACGCTTTCTGCCATTTAAGTGCCCAGTCCTCTAGAATCATCTTAAACTGAGACATTATGGAAGTCATTTTAGAACTATCTAAACAGCAAACATTTACACATCTAGATTGCATATGTGTATGCCCCTCCTGAGATGCTGAGAGACCCCCAGAAGAGCTTTGAGAGGAGGTGTCTTGATTCCCACACTGGCCCCTTTAACAGACAGCAGGCCCGACGATGCTTGCTATACGACTGCTGAAGCCAGGAACCTGCAATGCTCCTGGCTGCAGCAAGGCAAGTTGCAGAGTATGGACACCTTTATTGCATTTTAATTAAAAGAACAAACAAAACCGTGCTCTCGCCGCACATGCGGACAAATAGATGTAGACTCATGACCTAGAATGTCTCACTTCCCTTCTCCATAACCTATATCAAATGGGCCTTTATGTGATGCAATCCCTTCAACCTCCCGTTTAGGACTACAACATGCTCCCCTCTGGTCTTCCACTAAACTATCTTTCTTCACTCCAATCTAAACTTCAACTGTGCAGATTAATCTACATTAGGTTATTACCCATTTCTCCTAGACAGTTACACTACCTGACAGAACCTCAGTCCTGTACCAGGACCCTAGGATTGTATACAATATAAACATTCCAGACACTGAGCAAGTCAAAAAAAGAAAAAAAAAATATTTGGTTCCAATTTTTTTTTCACCTCACACGTACAGAATACAAGAAAAAAGTACCTACTTTGCTCCTGGGAAAATTCTTTACTCCTGCTGCTTTGCTGGAGGTAACTGCGGTATGGAGACTGGAGAATTCGCTGGCGGAATCTGTCCACATAGTTCTGTTGCTCTAGCTGTGTGTGAGCTGACAAAACTTCCTTTGTGAGTCCCACCTGCATAAATTCCTCAGGGGCTAAGCTGGAACTTGCTGCATTGACGGACTGCATCAGAACCTGCTCGCTTCCCACCACTGAATCTTCTAAGGCAGTGGCTTCTAGAAAGGGGGGGGGGGGGGGGGGGGGGGGGGGGGGGGGGAGAAAACAAGAAATAGGTCAATGCATATACACAAAAAAAAAAAAAGTTTTAGTCAAAGTAGCATAAATATTTCTACATTGTTAGGAGCCCTTTTACTAAGCCGCGTTAAGCGTCTGCACGCGCCCAACGTGCGCAAAAATTGAGTTACTGCCTGCCTACTGCGTAGCTCTTGTGGTAATTTCATTTTTGGAGCGCGTCCGATAAATATATAATTTTTTTCAGGCGCACGCAATGGACACGTGCCAAGTAGCATTTGATGAGCGTAGGTCATTACCACCCAGATTCTTTACCGCTAGGTCAATGGCTGGTTGTAAGGTCTCGGACCCAAAATGGATGCGCGGCAATTTTCATTTTGCCGCACGTCTGTTTCGGCAAAAAAAAAAAAAAAAAGGGGGGGGGGGGCGCATTTTTTGTAGGTGCGCTGAAAAATAATTCTGCGCACGCCCAAAACACGCGTCTACACTACCGCAGGCCATTTGCGCTCCTTAGTAAAAGGACCCCTTAGTTCTTCATTTTACTTTTCTCTGCTCTGTATTTTTGTTTCCTTGTCATCTGCAAGACAGGAAGTACAGATTGTGCTGTCCCTTATAGTAACATGTGAAGCTCCAACGATTCGGTATTTTTTTTTTTTTGTTACATTTGTACCCTGTGCTTTCCCACTCATGGCAGGCTCAATGCGGCTTACATGGGGCAATGGAGGGTTAAGTGACTTGCCCAGAGTCACAAGGAGCTGCCTGTGCCTGAAGTGGGAATCAAACTCAGTCCCTCAGTTCCCCAGGACCAAAGTCCACCACCCTAACCACTAGGCCACTCCTCCACTGTTGCTACTATTTGAGATTCTACATGGAATGTTGCTATTCCACTAGCGAATTTACAATATCAATGTCTCTGGTAACATTCAACAACCTGTGTACACAAACCAGGACTCTTAGCCACCAACTTCAAGAAAGTGCTAGAAACAGTTCACACCAGTATAATATAGCAGATATATAATTTATGTGTATAGAGTACCCTCAGATATGAACCACTATAACTGCAGTCAATGAATGCTGCTAAAAAGTGGCATAGCACTTCTTTCATTAGGTAACTCTAACAATTTTTTGGGAGAGCAAATTATGCTCGTTTTTTTTATGCGTCCCAATCACCACAGAGCTATAAAATCACTTGTTACTTTTAAAATAGTATATACTAGGTGAAAACTGTGCACTTATCTTTTAAGTTCTTGCCTCCCAGGCAGAACTGTCTTGCTGAAACATTTATCAGTTGCCTTCCCCTGGAACTGCCCGACACCGCGGGGTTTCAATTGCTTTCCTCAGGGACCAGGGTTAAGGCTGCATAGATCTTATCTTCCTCCTTCTTTGTTGCTTCTTTTCTTTGTTTAAGCAATCCACAAAACAAGGCCTGGGAGGCAAGAACTTAAAAGATAAGTGCACAGTTTTCACCTAGTATATACTATTTTAAAAGTAACAAGTGATTTTATAGCACTGTGGTGATTGGGACGCATAAAAAAAACGAGCATAATTTGCTCTCCCAAAAAATTGTTAGAGTTACCTAATGAAAGAAGTGCTATGCCACTTTTTAGCAGCATTCATTGACTGCAGTTATAGTGGTTCATATCTGAGGGTACTCTATACACATAAATTATATATCTGCTATATTATACTGGTGTGAACTGTTTCTAGCACTTTCTTGAAGTTGGTGGCTAAGAGTCCTGGTTTGTGTACACAGGCTATTCCACTAGCAACATTCCATGTAGAAGTCGGCCCTTGCAGATCACCAATGTGGCCTGCGCAGCCTTCTACATGGAATGTTGCTAGTGGAATAGCAACATTCCATGTAGAATCTCCAATAGTAGCAACATTCCATGTAGAATCTCCAATAGTATCTATTTTATTTTTGTTACATTTGTACCCTGCGCTTTCCCACTCATGGCAGGCTCAATGCGGCTTACATGGGGCAATGGAGGGTTAAGTGACTTGCCCAGAGTCACAAGGAGCTGTCTGTGCCTGAAGTGGGAATCGAACTCAGTTCCCCAGGACCGAGGTCCACCACCCTAACCACTAGGCCACTCCTCCACTCTTCTCTCTAGCAGGTGCTAAATGCATAGCTGTGCAGCTCCTGAGCCGAAGGAATGCCTTTATCTAGTCCTGTACCAGTTGGTGACTGGTGCCACGGGAGTTAAGGGGAAGGTCCTTGGGGAGGTATAAACCTGGTGGTGCAAGGTCCCCCCCCTCTCCTTGCTTCTTCTGGATTCTATGTGAACTTGTTTTGCTGACAGGAGAGCAGTTGAATGAGAAGACTACAGTGGTAAGATTAATTTACCCCACTTTCACCCTGGTAGGGAAGAACTGTTGGGGTTATGGGAATTCTGCTTAATCCGGTGCAAAACTTGTTCAAAGAACGTCAGCGTCGGCTGAAAGAGTCAAGCAGTGCTCCAAGTTAAGCTAGACTCAGATGGCCCTGTTGAGGATCATTCGGGGCTTTCTTGGCAGCAGTGGCGTTCTGTGGTTGGCTGACACCCGGGGCGGACCGCCCCCACTGCCCCGCCCTTGCTACGCCACTGTTTGGCAGCATTCTCCCCCTATTGCTGAGCTGTTTCAGTCATCGGAGCTGCCTTGCGGGTTTTCCTTCAGAGACTGAGGAAGTATCAGCTGTTTTGTGCACACATTGTTTCGCCAGAAGCTTTTATGGCTCCAATGGTAACTATTCCTCCAGCAGAGCAGCAGCCTGGTTTCACTCATCTTTCTTTGCCTCCTGTGAGGGTTAAATTTTCCCCAGACTTTTTATTTTATCACTTCATCAAGCACATCTGTTGAAAAGGAATTAGATTCTCCTCACTCTGTTTCCCGGGTTTCTGAAATCCCAACATTCTTAAATCTTTCAGG